>NC_143131.1:70631564-71256564 GCF_059928025.1 Delphinapterus leucas
TATATCGGCTATTATAAATCATGCTGGAATGTATGATTGCATGGGGTGCATATATCTTTTCAAATTAGTGTTTTCATGTTCTTTGGATAAATACCAGAAGTAGAATAGCTGGGTCACACAGTGGTTCTATTCTTAGTTTTCTGAAGAACCTTCATACTGCTTTCCATAGAGACTTCATCAATACCCACCAACAATGTTCCCTTTTCTCCACATCATCACTAACATTTGTTATTTGTTGTCTTTTCAATAATAACCATCCTAACAGGTGTGAAGTGATATCTCATTGTGGTTTTGATTTGCATTTCCCTAATACAAAGTGATGTTGAACATTTTTTCATGTGTCAATTAGGATATGTATGTCTTCTTTGGGGAAAATGTCTATTCAGAGCCTCTGCCCATTTTTTTAATCAGTTTGTTTGTTTTTGTTGTTTTTTTAACTTGTATGAGTTCTTTATATATTTTGGATATTAACCCTTTATAGGATATGTGATTTGCAAATATCTTCTCCCATTCAGTAAACTGCCTTTTGTTTTTTACTTTTTTTACCATTTTTACTGGAGTATAATTGCTTTACAATGGTGTGTTAGTTTCTGCTGTATAAAAAAGTGAATCAGTTATACATATATCCCCATATCTCTTCCCTCTTGCATCTCCCTCCCTCCCACCCTCCCTATCCCACCCTTCTAGCTGGTCACAAAGCACCGAGCTGATCTCCCTGTGCTATGTGACTGCTTCCCACTAGCTATCAATTTTACATTTGGTAGTGTATATATGTCCATATATACACTACCACTCTCTTACTTTGTCCCATCTTACTGTTCCCCTCCCCATGTCCTCAAGTCCATTCTCTAGTAGGTCTGCGTCTTTATTCCCATCTTGCTCCTAGGTTCTTCATGACCATTTTATTTTTTTGATTCCATATATACGTGTTAGCGTATGGTATTTGTTTTCTCTTTCTGATTTACTTCACTCTGTATGACAGACTCTAGGTCCATCCACCTCACTACAAATAACTCAATTTCGTTTCTTTTTATGGCTGAGTAATATTCCAGTGTATATATGTGCCACATCTTCTTTATCCATTCATCTGTTGATGGATACTTGGGTTGCTTCCATGTCCTGGCTATTGTAAATGGAGCAGCAATGAACATTGTGGTACATGAGTCTTTTTGAATTATGGTTTTCTCAGGGTACATGCCCAGTAGTGGGATTGCTGGGTCATATGTTAGTTCTATTTTTACATTTTAAAGCAACCTCCATACTGCTCTCCATAGCGGCTATATCAATTTACATTCCCACCAACAGTATATGAGGGTTCTCTTTTCTCCACACCCTCTCCAGCATTTATTGTTTGTAGATGTTTTGATGATGGCCATTCTGACTGGTATGAGATGACGTCTCATTGTAGTTTTGATTTGCATTTCTCTAGTGATTAATGATGTTGAGCATTTTTTCATGTGTTTGTTGCAAATCTGTATATCTTCTTTAGACAAACATCTATTTAGGTCTTCTGCCCATTTTTGGATTGGGTTGTTTGTTTTTTTGATATTGAGCTGCATCAGCTATTTGTAAATTTTGGAGATTAATCCTTTGTCAGTTGCTTCATTTGCAAATATTTTCTCCCATTCTGAGGATTGTCTTTCTGTCTTGTTTATGGTTTTCTTTGCTGTGCAAAAGCTTATAAGTGTAATTAGGTCCCATTTGTTTATTTTTGTTTTTATTTCCATTTCTCTAGGACCTGGGTCAAATTGGATCTTGCTGTGATTTATGTCATAGAGTGTTCTCCATATGTTTTCCGCTAAGAGTTTTATAGTGTCTGGCCTTACATTTAGGTCTTTAATCCATTTTGAGTTTAGTTTTGTGTATGGTGTTCGGGAGTGTTCTAATTTTATTCTTTTATATGTAGCTGTCCAGTTTTCCCAGCACCACTTATTGAAGAGGCTGTCTTTTCTCCGTTGTATATTCTTCCCTCCTTTATCAAAGATAAGGTGACAGTATGTCCATGGATTATCTCTGCACTTTCTATCCTGTTCCATGGATCTATATTTCTGTTTTTGTGCCAGTACCATACTGTCTTGATTACTGAAGTTTTGTAGTATAGTCTGAAGTCCAGGAACCTGATTCTTCCAGCTCCATTTTTCTTTCTCAAGATTGCTTTGGCTATTCTGGGTCTTTTGTGTTTCCATACAAATTGTGAAATATTTTGTTCTAGTTCTGTGAAAAAATCCAGTGGTAGTTTGATAGGGATTGCATTAAATCTGTAGATTGCTTTGAGTAGTATAGTCATTTTCACAATGTTGATTATTCCAATCCAAGAACATGGTATATCTCTCCATCTAGTTGTATCATCTTTAATTTCTTTCATCAGTGTCTTATAATTTTCTGCATACAGGTCTTTTGTCTCCTTAGGTAGGTTTATTCCTAGATATTTTATTCTTTTTGTTGCAGTGGTAAATGGGAGTGTTTTCTTAATTTCACTTTCAGATTTTTCATCATTACTGTATAGGAATGTAAGAGATTTCTGTGCATTAATTTTGTATCCTGCTACTTTACCAAATTCATTGATTAGCTCTAGTAGTTTTCTGGTAGCATCTTTAGGTTTCTCTGTGTATAGTATCATGTCATGTGCAAACAGTGACAGCTTTACTTCTTCTTTTCTGATTTGGATTCCTTTTATTTCTTTTTCTTCTCTGATTGCTGTGGCTAAAACTTTCAAAACTGTGTTGAATAATAGTGGTGAGAGTGGGCAACCTTGACTTATTCCTGATCTTAGTGCAAATGGTTTCAGTTTTTCACCATTGAGGACGATGTTGTCTGTGGGTTTGTCATATATGGCCTTTATTATGTTGAGATAAGTTCTCTCAATGCCTACTTTCTGCAGGGTTTTTATTATAAATCAATGTTAAATTTTGTCGAAAGCTTTCTCTGCAGCCATTGAGAAGATCATAAGGTTTTTCTCTTTCAATTTGTTAATATGGTATATCACATTGATTGATTTACATATATTGAAGAATCCTTGCACTCCTGGGATAAACCCCAGTTGATCATTGTGTATGATCCTTTCAATGTGCTGTTGGATTCTGTTTGCTAGTATTTTGTTGAGGATTTTGCATCTATGTTCATCAGTGATATTGGTCTGTAGTTTTCTTTTGTTGTGACATCTTTGTCTGGTTTTGATATCAGGGTGATGGTGGCCTCGTAGAATGAGTTTGGGAGTGTTCCTCCCTCTGCTATATTTTGGAAGAGTTTGAGAAGGATAGATGTTAGGTCTTCTCTAAATGTTTGATAGAATTCACCTGTGAAGCCATCTGGTCCTGGGCTTTAGTTTGTTAGAAGATTTTTAATCACAGTTTCAATTTCATTACTTGTGATTGGTCTGTTCATATTTTCTATATCTTCCTGGTTCAGTCTCGGAAGGTTGTGCATTTCTAAGAATTTGCCCCTTACTTCCAGGTTGTCCATTTTAGTGGCATACAGTTGCTTGTAATAATCTCTCATGATCCTTTGTCTTTCTGCAGTGTCAGTTGTTACTTCTCCATTTTTATTTCTAATTCTATTGATTTGAGTCTTCTCCCTTTTTTTCTTGATGAGTCTGGCTAATGGTTTATCAATTTTGTTTATCTTGTCAAAGAACTAGCTTTTAGTTTTATTGATATCTTTTTTTTGGTATCATTTCCTTCATTTCTTTTTCATTTATTTCTCATCTGATCTTTAGCATTTCTTTCCTTCTGCTAACATTGGGGGTTTTTTGTTCTTCTTTCTCTAATTGCTTTAGATGTAAAGTTAGGTTGTTTATTTGAGATTTTTCTTGTTTCTTAAGGTAGGATAGTATTGCTGTAAACTTCCTTCTTAGAAGTGCTTTTGCTGCATCCCATAGGTTTTGGAGCATTGTGTTTTCATTGTCATTTGTTTCTAGGTATTTTTTTATTTCCTCTTTGATTTCTTCAGTGATCTCCTGGTTATTAAGTAGTGTATTGTTTAGCCTCCATGTGTTTGTGTTTTGTACAGATCTTTTCCTGTAATTGATATCTAGTCTCATAGCATTGTGGTCAGAAAAGATACTTGATAGAATTTAAATTTTCTTAAATTTATCAAGGCTTGATTTGTGACCCAAGATATATCTATCCTGGAGAATATTCCATGAGCACTTGAGAAGAAAGTGTATTCTGTTGCTTTTGGATGGAATGTCCTAAAGTATCAATTAAGTCCATCTTGTTTAATGTATCATTTAAATCTTGTGTTTCCTTATTTATTTTCATTTTTGATGATCTGTCCATTGGTGAAAGTGGGGTGTTAAAGTCTCCTCCTATGATTGTGTTACTGTTGATTTCCCCTTTTATGTCTGTTAGTATTTGCCTTATGTATTAAGGTGCTCCTATGTTGGGTGCATAAATATTTACAATTGTTACATCTTCTTCGTGGATTGATCCCTTGATCATTATGTTGTGTCCTTCTTTGTCTCTTGTAATAGTCTTTGTTTTAAAGTCTATTTTGTTTGATATGAGAATTGCCACTCCAGCTTTCTTTTGATTTCCATTTACATGGAATATCATTTTCCATTCCCTCACTTTCAGTCTGTATGTGTCCCTAGGTCTGAAGTGGGTCTCTTGTAGACAGCATATATATGGGTCTTATTTTTGTATCGATTCAGCCAGTCTATGTTTTTTGGTTGGAGCATTTAATCCATTTACATTTAAGGTAATTATTGATATATATGCTCTTATTACCATTTTCTTAATTGTTTTGGGTTTGTTATTGTAGGTCTTTTCCTTCTGTTGTTTTTCCTGCCTAGAGAAGTTCCTTTAGCATTTGTTGTAAACTGGTTTGGTTGTGCTGAATTCTCTTAGCTTTTGCTTGTCTGTAAAGGTTTTAATTTCTCCATCAAATCTGAATGAGATCCTTGCTGGGTAGAGTAATCTTGGTTGTTGGTTTTTCCCTTTCATCACTTTAAATATGTCCTGCCATTCCCTTCTGGCTTGCAGAGTTTCTGCTGAATGATCAGCTGTTAACCTTATAGGGATTCCCTTGTGTGTTATTTTTCCCTTTCTGCTTTTAATATGTTCTTTGTATTTAATTTTTTGTTGTTTTTGTTGCTGCTTTGTTTTTCTTGTTTTTTGTGGTATGCGGGTCTCTCACTGTTGTGGCCTCTCCCGTCCAGACGCGTAGGCTCAGTGGCCATGGCTCACAGGCCTAGCCTCTCCATGGCATATGGGATCTTCCCAGACTGGGGCATGAACCCGTGTCCCCTGCATCGGCAGGCAGACTCTCAACCACTGAGCCACCAGGAAAGCACTGTATTTAATTTTTGATAGTTTGATTAATATGCGTCTTTGTGTGTTTGTCCTTAGATTTATCCTATATAGGACTCTGTGTGCTTCCTGGATTTGATTAACTATTTCCTTTCCCATATTAGGCAAGTTTTCAACTATAATTTCTTCAAATATTTTCTCAGTCCCTTTCTTTTTCTATTCTTCTTCTGGGTCCCATATAATTTGAATGTTGGTGTGTTTAATATTGTTCCAGAGGTCTCTGAGACTGTCCTGAACTCTTTTCATATTTATTTTCTTTCTTCTGCTCTGCAGTAGTTATTTCTGCTCTTTTATCTTCCAGGTCACTTATCCATTCTTCTGCCTCAGTTATTCTGCTATTGATCCCTTCTAGAGAATTTTTAATTTCATTTATTGTGCTGTTCATGATTGTTTGTTTGCTCTTTAATTCTTCTAGGTCCTTGTTAAACGTTTCTTGTATTTTCTCCATTCTATTTCCAAGATTTTGGATCATCTTTACTCTCATTATTCTGAATTCTTTTTCATGTAGAATGCCTATTTCCTCTTCATTTGTTAGGTCTGGTGAGTTTTCACTTTGCTCCTTCATCTGCTGTGTGTTTCTTTGTCTTCTCATTTTGCTTAACTTACTGTGTTTGGGGTCTCCTTTTTGCAGGCTGCAGGTTCGTAGTTTCTGTTGTTTTTACTGTCTGCCCCTTGGCTACGGTTGTTTCAGTTGGTTGTGAAGGCTTCCTGGTGGAGGAGACTAGTTCCTGTGTGCTGGTGGATGAGGCTGGATCTTGTCTTTCTGGTGGGCAGGTTCACATCTGGTAGTGTGTTTTGGGGTGTCTGTGACCTTATTATGATTTTAGGCAGCCTCTCTGCTAATGGGTGGGGTTGTGTTCCTGTCCTGCTAGTTGTTTGGCATAAGGTGTCCAGCACTGTAGTTTGCTGATTGTTGAGTGGTGCTGGGTCTTAGCATTGAGATGGAGATCTCTGGGAGATTTTTGCCATTTGCTATTACATGGAGCCAGGAGGTCTCTGGTGGACCAATGTCCTGAACTTGGCTCTGCCACCTCAGAGGCACAGCCCTGACGCCTGGCTGGAGCACCAAGAGCCTGTCATCACATGGCTCAGAAAAAAAGGGATAAAAAAAGACAGAAAAAGATAAAATAAAACTGAATTAAAAAGTTATTAAAATAAAAAAAAATAATTATTAAAAAAAATTTAGGTAATTAAAAAAAAGAAAGAAGAGAAAAACCAAACCAAAAAACAAATCCACCAATCATAAGAAGCACTGAAACTATACTAAAAAAACCAAAAAAATGGGGACAGAACCCTAGGACAAATGGTAAAAGGAAAGCTATACAGACAAAATCACACATGGAAGCATACGCATACTGACTCACAAAAAGAGAAAAAGGGAAAATATATATATATATATATATAGTTGCTCCCAAAGTCCACCTGCTCAATTTGGGTTGATTCATTGTGTATTCAGGTATTCCACAGATGCAGCGTATATCAGGTTATTGTGGAGATTAAATCTGCTGCTCCTGAGGCCGCTGGGAGAGATTTCCCTTTCTCTTCTTTGTTCGCACAGCTCCGGGAGTTCAGCTTTGTATTTGGCCCCACCTCTGCACTTACATCGCTGAGGGCAACTATTCTTCGCTCAGACAGGACGGGGTTAAAGGAGCAGCTGATTCAGGGGCTCTGGCTCACTCAGGCCAGGGAGAGGGAGGGGTACGGAGTGCGGGGTGAGCCTGCGGTGGCAGAGGCCGGCGTGATGTTGCACCAGCCTGAGGCACACTGTGCGTTCACCCGGGGAAGTTGTCCCTGGATCCCGGGACCCTGGCAGTGGCGGGCTGCACAGGCTCCCCAGAAGGGGGATGTGGATAGTGACCTGTGCTCACACACAGGCTTCTTGGTGGCTGTAGCAACAGCTCTAGCGTCTTATGCCCATCTCTGGAGTCCGCGCTTTTAGCCGCGGCTCGCGCCCGTCTCTGGAGCTCCTTTAAGCAGCGCTCTTAATCCCCTCTCCTCGCGCACCAGGAAACAAAGAGGGAAGAAAAAGTCTCTTGCCTCTTTGGCAGTTCCAGACCTTTTCCCGGACTCCCTCCTGGCTAGCTGTGGCGCACGAGCCCCCTTCAGGCTGTGTTCACGCCGCCAACCCCAGTCCTCTCCCTTGGGTCTGACCTCCGAAGCCCGAGCCTCAGCTCGCAGCTCCCACCTGCGCCGGCGGGTGAGCAGACAAGCCTCTCGGGCTGGTGAGTGCTGGTTGGCACTGATCCTCTGTGCGGGAATCTCTCTGCTTTGCCCTCCGCACCCCTATAGCTGTGCGCTCCTCCACCGCTCCGAAGCTTCCCCGCTCTGCCACCTGCAGTCTCCACCCATGAAGGGGCTTCCTAGTGTGTGGAAACCTTTCCTCCTTCACAGCTCCCTCCCGCTTGTGTGGGTCCCATCCCTGTTCTTTGTCTGTGTTTTTTCTTTTGCCCTACCCAGGTACGTGGGGAGTTTCTTGCCTTTTGGGAGGTCTGAGGTCTTCTGCCAGCGTTCAGTAGGTGTTCTGTAGGAGGTGTTCCACATGTAGATGTATTTCTGATGTGTTTGTGGGGAGGAAGGTGATCTCCACGTCTTACTCTTCCACCGTCTTGAAGCTCCTCCCCTGCCTTTTCATTTCGATGATGGTTTCCTTGGCTGTGCAGCAGCTTTTCCATTTGATGCAATCCTATGTTTATTTTTGTTTTTGGTTCCCTTACCTTTGGAGTCAGATCCACAAAAACATTGCTAAAACCAATATCAGTATGGTTACTACCTATGTTTTCTTCTAGGAATTTTATGGTTTCAGGTGTTACAATCAAGTATTAAATCAATTTTGAATTAATTTTTGGGTATTGTGTAAGATAGTGGTCTAGTTTCATTCTTTTTTTTGGGGGGGGGGGTGGTACGCAGGCCTCTCACTGTTGTGGCCTCTCCCGTTGCGGAGCACAGGCTCCGGACGCGCAGGCTCAGCGGCCATGGCTCACGGGCCCAGCCGCTCCGCGGCATGCGGGATCTTCCCGGACCGGGACACGAACCCGTGTCCCCTGCATCAGCAGGTGGACTCTCAACCACCGCACCACCAGGGAAGCCCTAGTTTCATTATTTTGCATGTGCCTGTTCAGTTCTCCAAACATCATTTATTGAAGCGACTCTTTTCTCTACTGTGTGTTCTTAGGTCCTTTATTGTAAATTAATTGTCCATATAAGTGTGTGTTAATTTCTGGGCTTTCAGTTCTGTTGATCTGCATATCTTTTTTTGTTCCAGTACACGATACCTCCAGCCTTGCTCTTCTTTCCCAAGTTTGCCTCAGCTATTCAGGATCTTTCGTGGTTCCATACAAATTTTAGAATTATTTGTTTTCGTTCTGTGAAATATGCCATTGGTATTTTGATGGGGATTTCACTGAGTGTGTAGATTGCTTTGGTTAGTACATTTTAACAATATTGATTCTTCCAATCTATGAATATGGTATCTTTCTATTTGTCTTCTTCGATTTCTTCGTCAGTGTCTTATAGTTTTCAGTGTCTTTCACCTCAGTTAAATTTATTCCTAGGTATTTTATTCTTTTTGTTGCACTTGTAAGTGGCATTGTTTTCCCAATTTCCCTCTATGATAGTTTGTTCTTAGTGCATAGAAATGTCACAGATTTCTGTATATTGATTCTGTATCCTGCAACTTTACTGAATTCATTTATTCTAACAGTTTTTTGACAGTCTTTAAGGTTATCTCTATATTGCATCATGTTGAACTCAGTTTTTATTCATTTAGAGATGATGGTAAGAGAATCCAGCTACATTTTCATGCCCTACCCACATTTAAATAGAAATAAGTTTTGTCAATTTCATTTTGTTTGAGAGCCCTGAAGGCCAAGAGCAACACATTCCCACAGAATCCTGTCTTGTTAGAGATACATGGGCTGACGTAAAAGAGGACCAGAGATTTCAGATTCTATTTGAATTGGCCAGGTACTGAAAGTCCAGCCATTGCAATAAGGTTCATGTTTTCAGCAAATTTTAGAGCTGATTCCTCAAACTGCAAAGCAACATCTGCTACTCCAGCCCCAACTATGCCAATTACTGTTAAACAGATTTCTGCCTGGGTCAGATGCAGTTCTTACGATTAAACTCATCTGGGCATTTCTTGCATGGAGCCCATTTTCTGGAGTTCCATTTTCATGGAGCTGGCTCTCAGCCACCTCTGAAGGGTGAACGGAGCTTAATGAAACACTGTGCTATAATGATGCCATTTGTCAGACTGCCAAACTGTGTAAAAGAGTACGATTAAGTCAGTTTCCTATAAATTTAAGCTTTTTTTCCCCACCACAGTCAATCTTAGAGGTAGTCATCTATCAGTAATTTTATACTTCAGTTCTTTCATCTTCTCTCCAGTTTAGAACTAATATCAATTGTTCCTCAAAAGAGGAATCATGAAGAAGTTGCCAGAAGATTAAGCAAAGATAACTCACAGTGTGCTGAGAAGTTTAGGGCTGCATCTTGTAAATAATGAGAAAATATTTTGAAAAACAGGAAATGATATTATAGTCATTCTTAAAACAGATAGACTACACAGTAACATTTGCACAATGAAGTACATAAGAGAACTATGGGTGACTTGATTTTGTTTTGATTTGGGAGGACTTTTAGTGTCATGTCATTTGGGGCTTCATGCTGTTCTGGTTTTCATCGTTCATTTAACAAAAATTCATTATGTACCTACTATGTGCCAGGCATTATAGAAATAAAAATGAAAAAAGAAAGTCACTATTCTCAAGGAGTTTACAATTCTATTTACACCAAAAAATTATAAAACAACAAAAAATAATGAAATACAGAGAAGTATGCAGGGTACTGCAGTAACAGAGAGAATATCATTGATAAAAGTCATTTGCTAAAAGTGTCCTTTTATATTGGTACAGTTAAAAAAAAAAAAACAACCTATAACAGCTTTCCAAACTGCCTCAGTTGTGTACAAATCATCCCCCATGCTGTGACAATCAGGTGTAACCTACTGTAAATAAGAAAGGAATAAGACTGGAAATTCTCCCCCGATTTGATCTGTGATTCGTGAGGAAGTTGGGTACTTGAAAACTGCTTGGGCTAATAGAAGAACCTGTCTAAAACAGGCTCATAGAAAAGCCCACCTGAAGTATTTTCAGAATTGACCAGATAACATTTCTAAGGAGAGTGGAGGCATTTCATTGACCAATAGGTTGACACACACAAGTGGGAAAAAAAGGGGCTTCAGTTTGGGAGTAGAGGAAGAGAATGCTAAGTGCAATATGTATAGTGTTGTGTCATTGGTTGGGTGTGGTGGGGAGAGGGCTTGGCAACACTGACATCCAGTTGTCCTCTAAGCACTGCTGCTTCTGGAGAACCACATTGTGCACTAGGTTCCCAGACTCGAGGGAAAATCTACAAAACCGAAGGAGTTAGCTGTGTGCTATAGCGATTACCAGTTCAATTTTCTGCCTGAGTCAGATTCTCCCTTTGTCAGTCCTAAAGGGTTGGTATTTGGGACTAAGCCAGCAGTGGAGAATCAGGCATACTGTGTTATATAGAGAGAATAGTTACTGGCTTATTTTCCAAACAACTGTGGAATACAACATTTGTAACCAGCCTGCAAATAGGAAACTCCGTGTACAACAGGATATTTTTGCGATTTGGTTTTAATCATCTCAGCCTAAATGTTTCAAGAAGTATCTCTAGCTAAAATCGTATCTATTTTACATATGGTCACCTTATTCCTTTTGGAGATATACATCAGTGTGTGACATAGGAACAAATGCAGAGTTGGGACCCCTTCTCAGGTCAAAAAATGTTTGTGTTTGTATCCCTATTCCAAAATAAAATTAAAAATTAACTAGGATACATCAGTAGATGTGTCTAAAATCTACTTTTTTAGATGTAATCTAAAAAAGTAGATTAAGTGTACATCATAACAAGCCAACTTCCCAACCGAAAACCCAAATGTCTGGAAGGGCTTCAAAGTGCCCCCTGCAGCCTTTGACCAAAGCCTGGCAGCTCTGAAGAGGAGCTCAGTAATGGGGACAGAGACTGCCAGATGCACAGTATGCCAATGCCAGCCAAAGTGAGCTGGCAGAAAGAAGAACCAGCAAGCCGACAGCGCCAAGATAAAGAGGCCAGAGTGACAGGAGGCACAGATGGTTTCCAAGGGAGCAGTATTGTTTTTAATTACTTGCTCTAGTGTTATCCTCAGCCTTGCTCTTTGTGATTGTATGTGGGTTGTTTCTATCTTACATCCATCATTCCCTGTGATGTGGTTAGAAAGCCAGATAATGTGAAGTGATTTGTTTCTAAACAGAGTGGGGACAGACAGTAACACGAGCGTGAGACATCCATATCAGGCTGGGCTGGAAAGCCCAACATCTCCAAATGATCCATCCCAACAGAGGCAAGGTTTTTTGCTGCACTGAATTCTATCAACTGGTAATGAAGTGTGTCTAAGAAGCAATAGCCACCCCTTCCATTTATTTCAGTTAATTTCTTTATTGCTCATGCTCTACCTTCTGTTTCCAAATCCTCTTGCACTATTTCCTGGGACAGGGCAGTCTCCATATCCAACTGAACAGAATAGCAAATCACAGTAGCAGTGATGGTAGTAGTAATAGCTACCATTTATTAACTAGTTGCTACATTCCAGGTTCTGCACCAAGCATTTAATCATTATAACCACCAGGCAAAGTAGATATCATCATTCCTGTTTCACAGGTTAGCATCTATAAGAGATTAGAGCTTAAAAGTGATACCGACAAATCAACAGGCAAGAATATTCCAGAGATAAGTACTTTAATGGTAGGGTACTGCAAGCTATGGAGAGTACCCTTTAGGGTCATCTGGCTTAAATTTGGGGGGAAAATGGGGGAGTGGTAGGGGTAAGTTATTGGGAGAAGTTACATTTACATTGAATAATGAAATAATGAAGAATGAAGAATATGTAAGAATAATAAACAATAATAAGTAAGAATTAACCAGGCAATGAGAGTGAGAAGGGTATCTAGGAAAAAGGGACAATTTGTACAAAAGGCTTGACACAAGAGATATCACACCAGCTCAAAGTAGCCAGAACATAGAGTATGAAGGGAGCATAAGAGAGATGAAGCCAGAGATGTACAACAGTGAGCCAGAAGAGAAGTCTGCCTAATCCATGCAAAGAAGTTTAAATTTATTCTTAGGAAAATGAAAAAATTTGAATAATTTAAAACAGAGGAGAGAAAATCAGATTTGAAATTCAGAGAGCTAATTGCAGAGAGGAGAAAGGGAAGACAGAGTGCCCAGATAAGGGGCAATTCCATTATCTAGAAACATACTGGCAATGCTCCAAATAAGGAAAAATCTTTATTAAGGATGAAGAGTCCATGGGTTTGGTGACTGAATGTAGATGGGGGAAGGCAGCAGTTAAGAATGCTGCCTCCAGTGTGGTCTTGAAAAATTGTGTGGAGACAGGTGCTATTCACTAAAATAGGAACTACAGGAGGAGGAAGAGGAGTGTGTGTGTGTGTGTGTGTTGTGTGTGTGTGTGTGTGTGTGTGTGTGTGTGTGTGTGTGTGGTGGCAGCGGTGTGGGGGGGTAGTGAAGGGTGGTTAGGCAATGAATCCTGGTTTTGGACAGATTAACATGGAGATGCCTGTAGATTATTTAGGAAATATTCTGGTAGGTTTTAGGATGTCTGGGTCTGGGGCTAAGGTGAGATGCATTAGCTAGGGATGTAGATTGGAAGTTATTGACATGGACTTGATTGATTGGTTGATTGATTTAGAATAGCAATGGTCATTTGGGAAAGAAAGAAAACAGTCACATTTATAATAACATCAAAAAATTAAAATATTTAGGAATAAATTTAATGAAGGCTGTGACAGGCCTGTATACCGAATATTATAACATATTGATGAAAGAAATTGAAGAAGATACAAATAAAAGGAAAGATATTCCATGTTCATAGATTGGAAGAATTAATATTGTTAAAATGTCCATAGTACCCAAAGTATGTTACAGATTTAATTCAATCCCTAACAAAATTCCAATGGCATTTTTTAAAGAAACAGAAAAACAATCCTAAAACTCACATGAAACCACAAAAGACTCCAAATAGCCAAAATAATCTTGAGCAAGAAAAACATAGCTGAAGGCCTCACACCATCTGGTCTCAAAATATACTACAAAGCTCTAGTAATCAAAGCAGCATCTTACTGGCATAAAAACAGACATATAGAATAATGGAACAGAATAGAAAGCCAGAAATAAGTTCACACATTTATGGTCAGTTGATCTTCAAAAAGCTGTCAAGAACACACAATGGGGAAAGGACAACCTCTTTAATAAGTGGTGTTGGGAAAACTGGATATCCATATGCAGGAGACTGAAATTGGATGCTCATCTCACACTATATACAAAAATAAACTCACAATAGATTAAAGACTTACATGTAAGACCTGACACTGTACAACTGTTAGAAAACATAGGGGAAAAGCTTCTTGACATTGGTCTGAGCAATGATTTTTTGGATATGACCTCCAAAAGCATAAGCAGCAAACATAAAAATAGAGAAATGAGATTGTATTAGACTAAAAAGCCTCTGAACATCAAAGGAAGCAATCAACAGAGTAAAGAGACAACCTACAGAATGGAAAAACATATTTCCAAACCATATATCTGATAAGAGGTTAGTATTTAAAATACATAAGGAACTCAACTCCATAGCAAAATAACAACCTGATTTAAAAATGGACAGAGGACCTAAACAGACTTTTCTCAAAAGAAAACATACAAATGACCAACAGATGTATGAGAAGGTGCTTAACATCACTCATCATCAGGGCCGTGCAAATCAAAACCACCATGAGATATTACCTTACACCTATTAGAATGGTTATTGTCCAAAAGACAAGAGATAACAAGTGTTGGCAAGGATATGGAGAAAAGGGAACCTGTGTGCCCAGTTGGTGGTGGTGTAAATTGATGTATAGCCATTATAGAAAACAGAATGGAGATTCCTCAAAAAAATTAAAGATACACCTACCACATGACCCAGCAATCCCACTTTTGGATATGTATCCAAAGGAAATAAAATTCGTATCTCAAAGAAATATCTACACTCTCACATTCACTGCAATATTATTCACAACTGCCAACATATAGAATTAATATGTGTCTATTTATAGATGAGCTGATAAAATGTGAGATAGGTAGACAGATAGGTAGGGGGAGGGAGAGAGAAAGAGGGATAGGACTATTACTCATCCTTTAAAAAGAAGAAAATCCTATCATTTGTGACAACATGGATGAACCAGAAGGACATCTGTTAGGTAAATAAGGCAAACACAGAAAGACAAATACTGCATGATCTCACTTATATGTGGAATCCAAAACAGTCAGACTTATAGAAGCAGAGAGTTGAATGGTGGTTGCCCAGGCTGGAGGGTGGAGGATGTGTTGGTCAAAAAGTACAAAGTTTCAGTTATGCTGGATGAATACTTTTAGAGATCTAATGTGCAACATGGTAACCGTAGTTGAGAATACTGTATTGTATATTTGAAATTTGCTAAAAGAGTAGATCTTAAATGTTCTCAATACACACACACACACACACACACACACATGGGTACACACACACAAATGGTAACCTGTGAGGTGATGGATATGCTAATAAACTTGATTGTGGTAAGCATTTTATAGTGTATATCAAAACATCACGTTGTACACCTTAAATATATACTATTTTATTTGTCCGTTATACCTCAATAAAGCTGGAAAAAATAGAGTAGCAAAGGTCTTTATTACTAAGGGAATGAAGGAAGTGCCTCCTACCCTCCGCATGAAAGCTACTGGCCACACAGGTGTCCCTAGGCATTCCCAGCTGGAACACAGAAGTTTATGTAAGCCTTGTGTGTAAGGGCCATCAAATCTGGAACTACAAATTCTAAAAATACTTTCTTTATCTTTGCAAACTTCCAGGCAGAGGAAGAGACACTAGACCGTTTGGCTCCCTGACTCTTGGAGAAGGTGTGAGGCCCCTTACTTGATTTTCTACTTGCTCATCACATCCAATTCCCAGACCTGTGTAGAAACCCATGCTGTTCTTCCTTTGTCAGTCTTGAGGGTAAAGGGACACTGACCACCTCTGCAACAAGCCCCACTCCTAGACTTAATCATCTAAACCAGGAGAGTAAATGAGCTTGTCAGTGGAGGGTATGAGACTGAGAAAAAAGCAGTCCTAGAGAAAAAGAAGACTGTTGCTCCCTTAGCTATAGTTTCAGTTACCATGTCTTCTTCCTTCTTAGCAGATCGCTCGCCTGGTTCTAGATTACCTAGAAATACTCTGGGTTATGCAGTCTCCTGTCAGTAAATTTCTCTCCTGTCTTACAGCCATGGTCAGTTTGTTCTGTTTGTAAATTAAAACCTTGTTCGATTTGAACCTACAGCTCTTATCTGGGGAAATAGAACAAAGGAAACTATTATGTAGATGTTTGGTCATTCAAAGCCTTAAGGAGCCTGAACAGAGTTGGAGTATTATTATTAATAAAATTCTTCAACAAATTCCGTATTCTAATAGCATCTCGGTGCGTCTTTTGCATTGTTTCTCCATTGCCACGACCCCAGACTTGGATCTTGACCCTCAGAGTCTCATGTCTGCATAGCCTCCTAACTGGTCTCTATGCTTCTGCTATCCTTCATTTACCTTATTGACCATTTCTGGATAATTTTCCAAAATGCCTCTTTTTGCAGCCTTCCTTTTCTGCTAAAATTTCTGCCATAGGACTTGGCTTCCTATAGGAATCAATCCAAGTTCCTTAGCTTGTCATTTAAACCTTCCCAATATCTGGAAACACATTATTTCTCCATTCAACCACTAGTATCTCCTCGACACTCAACCCTCCCCCAGGCAAGTTGCATCATTTCTGTCTTTTCATTTTCTCTAACTAAATATTCTCTCTGAACAGAGGTCCAAATATTGCAATTCCTTCAAACCTGAATTAAGCCTTCTCCTATCTTAAATAAGTAAACTTTCTTAATTAACTACTACTTTTTTTCCTTTTCTTGATATTTATAATACATATATTCAGTAAATTGTAAATGCAAAAACTTGAAGAAATCCCAAAATCATTTGGCCCATCTGTCTCATCAAACAGATATATAAACCGAGACTTCCTGAATGAAAATGACTTTACCAATCTACTCTGTGCAATTTTACTCCTTATCTGACACTCCAATGATGGCTAGACTTGCCTTGCCCCGTGCATTAGAGTGAAAACTCCTCAACCCTGCCTGCCAGTTCTTTGGTACCCTCCTCGATGCCCAGTATGCTATTGAACTGAATTCAAACTGAATCTAGTTGCATTTTTAAAATTCACTTGGGCTCATTATTTCAATAACCAAATGCTATACTATTTGAGGATTTAAATATCCAATTTCTAATTTTGTTCTTTCCAAATTTGGACTTTCATGTATCTTATTTTTACCAAACAGGCACAACTGGTCAAAATAGATTGAGAATATAACCATGATATAAGACAGGTTTCCCATGGCTGCTAAAAACTCTGCTGAACTATTCCCAGCTCAGAAAGGGGAAAAAGGCACAGGTTACCACTCAGTTCATTCCTTCTGAACATGAATCAGATGCCTGTGAATCCTTAGAGTTTGATGTTCAGCCACTGTGAAGCTTCCCAGCATGGCAGTACCATACTTCCCCTCCTGAGATAGTTTACATGTAATAGAAGCAACTGTCAAGAATTCCTTATTGCCTAGAGGGTTAAGAAAGGAATGCAATCCTCTGGGCATCATTGACAAAAGTGAAATTTAAAAATAAATAAGCAAAAGAATGTGAAATGTTTTATAGAAGCTCTCCTACATATAATAGAATATCCATATACCATTTTATTTTTCAAGTCTTAATGACTCATTAAAACCATAATTCTATTTTTTTGTCAATTTCAGGACAAAACCATTTGAAACACCATTCCTTCTATATTACCTATAGTTATTGCTGTGATAATAAAAATAATCCTCTCCAAGTCCCAGATGTATTAGAGAGGAATTTATTTATTGCTGATTTATTCATATCACTTCTTAATTTTTTTAATCAAAATTTATTTATATAAGAGATACTTTAAACCAAGTCATTTCTCTCTTTTGGTATATACAGTCATAGCTAACCACAACAGTAAATGTCAGTTTCTAGACCAACAGCTCACATATGCTCAATATAAATGTTACAAATAAGTACATAAAGTTTTAGAGTGTTTAATAAAAGCTTAATAGTTTGCTGACATGCTTGTTTCCAATTTCTTCGTGTAGTTCATCCAGAGTTATCTGAACACATGTGGAAATGATGCCCTTTAAACACTGCCAGCTTTTTACATCCACTGCACATAATTTGTCCGAGCTATTAAGGAAGAAAAAATCCCATAAATCAAGATGACATGAAAGGGAAAAAAATCAGCTTTATGCAACACGAAAACAATTTGTCCTTCCCACCAAAAGATCCTAAACAAACATTTGAAGAGAGAGCTCTAGAGAATGAAAATATTGTTCAAAATTTCCCTCTTTGAAGTAATGCTGCTTAAAACAATTTCAACATCAATAATATTTGGCTGTTGTGATGATTGTGCAAAGATATGGTTCTTTATACTATGGTTGAGATTTATAGACCTTAAAACCTTGAAGTTATTGAGCAATCAGTTGGAATAAACTGGGAGGTTGCAGTAAAAAGTGGCTAAACCTCTGCTTATCTGGTCTTCTCTCCACAATGGTTTGGACCCAAATGAGCAACCTCACTGCTCAAATAGGTTTAAAACCACCTGAGCAGATCAAACCAGGGAAATTATCCCCTTTTCAAACATCCAATTCAACTTAGAATTGGAGGCACTAAGGTTCAGCAACTTAAAAGTCCTGATCAAGCAGAGAAAATATGATCACACCTCTATAACAATGTGCTTCCAGAGTGAAACTTGTAGCCTAACCGAAGAGGAAAATAGGGTGGTAGATGCTGTCTCATAGGATAGGGTAAAAAGCCAGAAGGACATGTTTATTTCAGCTGATCTTGTTGTGTTAATATTTTACTTAGGATTTTAAAATTACTCAAAAACATACAAGGAAACTTAAATGGGTAGGTGAAAGAGTCATTTTAAAACTGTAATAATTGTCACCAGAACATGTGCCAGATAGTTTTTGGGGAGGAGGGGGGTAGTTATGCCTCTCATATATATTACTTCATTAAAGATAATGTTATTTTGATTAAATGGGGAAAATAAATGAAAAAGGGGCACGGGCAAATTAGCTATACACACATAGCTCTATCCGTTTATTAGGGCAGTGATAACAAAGTATCACAGACTGCATGGCTTAAACAACAGAAGATTACTTTCTCACAGCTCTGGAGGCTAGAAATCCAAGATCAAGGTGTCCTCAGGTCTGGTTTCTTCTGAGGCCGCCCTTCTTGGCTGGCAGATGGCCAACTTGTCTCTGTCTTCACAGGGTCTTTCCTCTGTCTGTGTATTATCTGTGACCAAATCTCCTCTCCTTATAAACACACCGGTCATGTTGGATTAGGGCCCACCCAATCCAGCAACTGCATTTTACCTTAGTTACTTCTTTAAAGGCCCTAACTCTGGTCACATTCTCCCTTATTGGGGGTTAAGACTTCAACATATAAATGTGGGGTGAGGGAGGGGAACACAGTTCAGCCCATAACAATAGCTATGTATAAAAAATTGAAGTTTGAGGAAGCTCATATGATAATTTGAGTCAAATTTATTTTTGCTTACTGCTTCACAATAACTGAGGCAAATATTTGGGTTAAGAGCTTATATTTTCCCGTAGTATCAACAAATTGCATACTTTGTTTCTCTTTCACCTAGTACATTCTTACCAGCCCTGTCTGTGGCTATTACATTCATTTTTGTGCTCTACAAGACCGCAAGCTCTTTGATACTAAAACTATGTAAATGCCCTTAGGTAATTAGAATCTTGATTTTTAAATCTGTGGAATGCAACCCATGAGTACGACATAAAACCATTTAGTGGGTGGTAAGCATTGCTTCAGTAAAAGAGACTAAAATTATGACAGTGTATAAAATAATAAAATAATTGAATGTAGAAGTGTTGTCGGGGAATATAGTAAGAGTAAGAATTTCTGAAAATTATCTGCTCCATAAAAGCAATTTAAAAAATGGCAAAATTGTCACAATCAACTTTTTCAGAACTCTGGAAATTAAACAAGGGCTTTCAGCAAACCAAAGGACTGGCTGAATCTCTGTAAAAACAGTTAAGTTTGTGGCATTTTACCTTGCCCTATGCCTAGCCCTCTGCCCCACTTGTGCAGTAGACTCTCAAACAAACAGCCACAATCATAGTGAATCCAGCACACTGGTCACTATGGGGGGCCCAAGGAGGATGGAGCTCTTCCAAACCACTTCCCAGAATACTGTCATTATTTGACTTTTCTGATGATTCCCTGGAAGAATCCACTCACAAAGATGGCTTTTTGTTACCTGTTTGGAGCTTGCCTAGTGAAAACAGGCACTTGTTAAAAATTATCAGAGGCAATTGTTGGACATTAAAGATGCCTGATGCAGTAGATTACAATTGGGGCAAACAATAGGCTAACAAAAAGGCTTAAAAGGAAAAGTAAAGAAGTGATGTTCTTTGGAAGCTTTGGAAAGTTGTGATACATTTCTAGGAATCTAGAAGGCCACGTGTGAGCAGAGGACTGTGAATTGGTCCAGGGCTAGGCACATGTTCAGGAAAGACCTGAGGAAGGTCCTAAGATCTCACCTCTGCTGACCTGGGGTCTCTGCAGAAGCAGGAAGTTGCATGTCCCGACACACACAGGCCTCCTGAAAAAACCACTGAATCGTATACTTTAGAATGGTGAATTTCAGCGTATGTGAATTTTAAATTTCTCAATTTAAAAAATACATTGGTTGTTTATCTGAAATTTAAAAAAAAATAAGAGTAGGCAGTATTGAGGAAATGTTGATTGAAAGTTGCCAGATTTTCCATTCACATGAAATTCAAAAATAGGCAAAACTATTCTATGTTGATAAAGCTCCAGATAGCTGTCACCTCTTCGGGGGTTTAATAGTAAGTCAAACAATAACCTTACATTTTTCACTGGTATCTCTATTATAGTATATATACATCTGATGTTGACCTGAGATGTATTATTTAACAAAATAATAAACGTATTATTTTTCTTTCCTGCTTATAAAATCCTGCATCCTAGTAATTAATGTATTCTTTTTTTCACATTAAGCTTGGCATAGTAGCTTGTACTTAGATGTTGCATAAAAGAAGAAATAAATTAAGAAATGAATAGTGACCTTTGAAATATATTTCTTAGAAATTCAAAACAGATATATAATAAAATGAATAAAAACCTAATATTTAGGTACAAATAAAAACTCATCAAACAATATGGAAGTAAAAGAAAGGAGTGTGTTTGTGTATGTGTGTAAATGCATGTATGTATTTATATATTCAAGTATTACAGAATCTATTGAACACATATTTGAAAACTTAAAGCTGTCATTCATTAGCAGGTCATTGTGATTATTGATTCAGAGCTCAAAAGTCCCCTTTTCTATACCTCAAATATGGGCTGCCAAACCAAGTTCCTAGTTCACTAATGTCTGGCAGAGCTGGAGAAAATCAGTAAGAAAACAAAGATTTCACCCCAGAACCAGAGCAAAGGATTTTGTCTGTTCAGTGGAATGAGGCAAGCCTTTATCATCTCTTGGCTTAGAGGTCCTCAGGAAATTTTGGAGATAGAGCTGAACCATGTACCTGAATCAAACTTTTTTTTTTTTTTTTTTTTACTTATGTATTCTCAAAACACAGTAAAAACAAAATGTCTCTCTAATTGAACCCTTTAAGTGATGTTTTTGATGGAGATTATAAGCCACAGAATCCAAATAGGAATAAAATACGTATTTGTTCAGGGCTGTGCCTTTCATAGACAGCTCATGGGCTGGCAGTTTAAACTCTGTCAGCTCTCTTGTTGGTTACTGCTTCTCTTTGCTGATTGACTGTAATTGATTGACCAGTGGGTGGTGAACAGCAGGTGAGTGAGACCACACGGCCTTAACGGCAATGAGGAAGCTCTAGACATTTTTCGAGGCCTTGAGTTGTCTGGTGTTTAATTTTTTTTCAAAGGCTCACATGTTAGCTGCTCAATCTTAACAGTAAGAAGAGCAATTCCTTTGGAAAAGCAGAATTCTTACCAAATATATGCCTAGTTAAAATCCCATGAATTACTAAATCCTCATTTTATTATAATCTTCTCCATGCTTTAATGTAAGCGTTTTAAGGTGTGTGCACATACTACTTGGCTGTTCTTTTTCACTAATTTTTAGTAAATAATAATAGAATAGCTTTCCCCAACTTCAACATCTCATTTTGACAATCATAAAATTTATAATTTAGAAAAGGTGAGATCTGACTTTCATAAATGATTCTTTTCAGTGTGCATAACACCCAATCGTTAGCATATATATGTATGAAAATAAGATGGCAAATAAGAGCAATTTTCATTGAATTTAATGCTTGCTCACTGAGAGTAAGGCTTAGACAGTCAAATCTTCTTTTAATGGTGCTAAGAAAGCTTCAACCACCTAGATTTTAGACCAGTGACCCAAGAATAGAAAGTTGAAATTCATCACTAATTGTTATGTCTGGGATTTGATTTTTCCCTCCTTACAATGACTAAATTAACCTGTTGCTATTTTGTGGACTCTGGTAGAAGACCCAAGACTCCTGCTTTGGAGACAAAGGAGTTTATTACTCACAGCACAGAAAGCCACATGAGGGTCAGCATGATGTGTTGGTTCCCTTTGTTCCAATTCCTGTGTGGATGACGCAGAGAGCCAGATGGATGCTGCACACACAGTGGGTTTATTTGCAGTCAAATGAGATAAAGAAGCATCATGCCCAGAAATGGTCAAGAGGAATCCTGGATTTTCAAAAGAGGTCTATATAACCCCAACTCTTTTCCTCTTGGTCAATACCTAGAAGTCAGCCAAAAATGAACACTTTTCTGAGGATAGTGGCAATTCACTGACCTAACTGCCTTATAAAGTATGTAGACCAGGAGATGGTGAGAGAGAGAGGAGTCAGAAATAGTCTTGAGTTGATTTTTAAGAAGGACTTTACAGTCGCCAATACCAGATACTTGAAGAGGGTAGGGAATGTGGAATGTCCATCAAATACCTTAATAATTGGCCCATTTGGGACTAGCTTTTGTGAGAAAAGGCATGCTATTTTTGAACTCTAGATGGACTGGAAAGCTGAAAACATGGTGCAGTTTAACTGCAAGGCCCACAGTGACGTGGTCAGAGTTTGTGGATCAGATGGGAAACCTGAAAAAGTTTTAACTGGTAAGATACCAATGGTATCTCTGAGAGGGGGTCAAAGATCAATGTATTTAATTTTTCAGGAGTAAACAGGGTCAATGCCCGAAGCAGTGTGGCTTCCTTCTTGCAAGACAAATTGGTCAATGTTGGCAGGGATCACAAGTCCAACAAACAGTGGTAATTTCTGTATCTGAAACACAGAATCCTTTACTGTGTACCCAGCCTATGATGGTGTCTGTGTTGTCATGTCTGGTATGATGATGGGTCCAGCAGATACACAAATGTAGCTGGCTCTACACTGTTAGGATCGGATTTGCATTTACCTTAAGTTTTAAGCATCATCTCATTTGCAGATCAATGAAACAAACTTCAAGTTTTGGTTCAACCAAAGGTCTTTGTCAAAGAGCAAAGTCACCACTGCTGACACCATTTATTCCAGCTCTGAAGATCCCTCAGCTTCACAACTACAGCCACTTTGCCTTTCAGCCAGAGCTGTGGAGCTTATTGCCCCATTGTCATGGTCACATCCTTTCCTCCTTTTGCCTGGAGGAGAGTGAGCAATCAGTAGGGCATCTGTTGGGCAGCTTGTTTCAACCTTACCTCTCACCACCTGCCTCACTAACAGATACAACGAGGGACCCTAACTCTGCACCCCAGCCCAATCCTTGCCTTTGACTTGGGCAAGAGCACTTATGATGGCATCCCAGGGGGTCCTTCGTTTCCCTGAACCCATCCTTTGGGGTTTTGTCCCACCCCTACCAGAAAGCCATATGTCTCTCAGTATCCTATCCTTGTCATCAAAACTATTGAATCTAGGATTTGATTTTACCCTCCTTACAAGCTAATAAGTTAGCTTGTTACTGATTCAAGGATACTGGTACTAGACTCAAGACTCTTGGGTCAGAGACAAAAGACTTAATATTACAGCACATCAAGTGGCAAGAGCATCAGCATGTTTGCTTTGGTTCCCCTTGATCCGAAGTTCTGGTGGGGGATGCAGAGGGCCTGGATGAATGCTGCCGATACAGGCTGGGTTTGCATTGCAGCTGAGGAACATTTGGAGGAACCTTGATTTTAGAGCAAGCAGTAAGAAGCCTGATTTTTGTCCTGAAGGGAAACTTTACTCCTTTCCTCCCTCAAGGTTATTCATTACAAACACACTGCTATGAAAGGCCTGGGTAAAGAATAGTCAGAACCTTGCATTCTGGATACGCTCAGTAAGAACCAGTAGGGACACTCAGAGCCAATGGCAATTGCCTCTCCCAGGATTAACATGTTGTGCTACTGATTCCACACTGGATACTCTGCTAAGCACTTTTTCTACCTTATCTCAGTTAATCCACATGGCAACTTTGTGAGTCAGGTACCATTAATATCACCCCCATTTAATGGATGAGAAAATTGACATTCATGGAGTCTAATAGGCCAAAACTGTAAGGGGAGAAACTAACATCCAAACCCAGTTCTCACACCAAGGCTCATTCTTTTATCCACTGTGTTACAATGTCTCTCATGTGTTAAGACTGAAGATATTGTGATGTTTTCAGAGGCTTTTAGTAGATATAAACTTATCCGAGTTGGACACTTACATAAAGACATTTTAATAACTAACAAGTTTAAATACCAACACTGCAAGGGCAGAACACATTTCTGATGAAATTATGGTAGGTAATGTTGGTAGTGTTTGCCTTCTCTGTGTGCATGCTGTTAAAATATCCATATTATATCTGGAAAGGTAGCCATTTGCCTTGGTTTCCACCAGACTGTCCTAGTTTATACCTGTTGTTCCAATGTATTTATTAATAGTGCTCCCAAGGAATAAGAAAATAATTATTCTTCATGGTTTTTATTGTGAGGGTAGTTTTCTTCATAAATTATTGAAAAGATAAGGGAAAGAAGCTAATTGTAAACTGTATATATCAAAGGAGCATTTTAAAACTTTATATATCAGAGCAGTCTTCTCAAACATTAGTTTGAAAATTTTATCTATTTACTAAACCCAGTATCAGCCTGATTGACATTTCCTAATGTAAATCATTGCTCTTCTGACCACTCCTACCTTGTTTTCCTATTTCCTAATAACTCAGATACTCCCTGTCTACATCCAACAGATGTACTCTGGCCGGTACATCCAGACAATAAATATGTTAGGAAAGAATGAAAGGCCAGTTTCTAACCTTGAAAGTTAGTTATGCATTCCAAAATAGCATTTAGTATTTAACTGACCCCTTGCTCTGTGTATGCCATTAAAAATACTGAATATAAGAAATAAACTTCAGATCAACTCCTATTGACATATACATTGCCTAACAACATGCCTACATGTATCTGAAATATTGTAGTGAAACATTCAGAATAATAAGAATGAATTATATTTGAACTTGAATGTAGCTCAAATATACACATCTATATGAATGTACATGTGAAATGAAAATACAAAGAGGTGAATGAAAAAATTAAATTTTTGATAATCTCATTATTGGTAAAATCACATCAGTTTGTAAAAATGACAAGAATGATAATAAGGACAGCGATAAAAACAGCAGGCACTACTACCAGGAGTTTATCACCTAATCAGGGAGAGAAGACACTCATAAGGAAGGTTATATAAGGTTATATAATCAATCGAGTGTGTGGTTTCCCACAAATGTGCAGATTCCCACTCTGCCTTTGGTTTAATGTTCCCTTTTGTATAGAGAAAACCATATGGAAAGGACCCAGGATGAGAAAGGAGCTGGGAAGCAAAAGTTCCATTCAGTCTGGATATCTGTAACAGAGGGGTGTAACCTCTGGGGTTGTTAATGTGCACACAAGCCTATGGGAGGAAGGATGTGATTTGATAGGTGTTAAAACCCATTTACACTTTCAGCAGATTGGTCCACCTGCTACACAGCAGTATCCTGAGGGAATAGATTGAACAGTGTTGATGGCAGAAGGAGTAAAGACCAAAACATGGAAGTTGTTTTGATAGGATTTCAGATCTATGAGTTAGACACCTCAGGAGGGAGCCTTTAATATTGAAGAGGTTCCAGAGTGAGGATCTGAAGTTCCTCGGGAAGACTGAGAGGGAAGAGTATGAGGGAACAAAAATAGAGATGAGGACTCAGGAAAATAGATGAAGAATACATTTTGCTTAGTTTTCATGCTCAGAGTATCATGAGTTAATCCTGGAAAGAGCATCTGTCTCTCATTCATTTTCGTACTGACATAACATGCCTTAGATTTACCTATATCTTTCAGGGATAATCATTCAGAGTGCCAAACCCTGTGAATCTCATTAGGCTTCCTCTGAGGAGTTACCCTCTTGAGGGATGAAATGTGTGCTATTTCAGCACCATACTTAGTACTATAATTAAAGCATCAAAATGTACAAGTAGGTAAGCACATGGATCAATAACAGTAGGTCAGAAGTTCCAAAGTATTTGGGTTTATGCTATTTACCTCTTAGGCAAGTCACCTGACCTCTTTACCGGAGTTTTCCCATAGTTAAAACAGGGCAAATCATTCTCTCATACTGTGTTTCACTGGAGTATACTTTGGATACATTATAAAGAACCATGTAGGAGTTCAATATTATAACACTGAACATATGGAATCTTCCTAGATAAACTTCAAACTATTCCATTATTTTCATTTAAAATGCGAAAATTTCACATTCAAAGGGTAATTCAATTACCCTTGCTTTGTGCCATCTCCTCACAATGTTATCATTTCACATATTCTGAAATTAACAGACATACTTCCTGCTGAAGCACAGATATCAGATAAAACAGGGTTATCGACCCTAAAAAGAACAAAGCCCTATACACAAAAGACTTTTTCTCCCAAAGGTAAGAAAATTCGGCTTGAAGGATTGGCAAACACCCAGTACATCACTCAGCATACCTGTATATTATCTTGGTCCATTCTGGCAAGCCAACTAAATGGTGAGACCTGCCCTTTGGAGATTAATTCTGTTTCCTTTCATATTCCACATTGAAGTCTCTCTTTATAAGGTACTTCCAGAACTTCAATTTCCAATTGACACGTGATATTAAAAGCAGTGGATTCACAGGTTTGAATTGCTGTTCTTCCTCATTCTCATGCTTCTTTTCAGAAAACACAAAGAATGACCAACCAATTCAAACAACCATATAATTTACAGATGGAGGTTCTGTAGTGCTTTTGTGGAAGACTTTTGCTTTCCTTGTTGTTAAGTTACTTCTGTTAGGATCATCAAGAGAAGGTAAACTTCTCAAAGAAAATGACAGATAATTAATCTCCCAGGACAAGGAGAATGGAGAACAATTGAAAGAGTGTCTCTTCTCATTATTAGTCATACAGACTTTAATTTTGAAATCCAACGCTATTAGAGCTGAACACATAAGACCCTTTAAGAGAAAAACAAAATAATACACTTTGTGGTATAATTTTGTTCCTGATCATAATCACTGTGGAGACTTTAAATGCCTTTTATAGATTTCATGGTACCTAACATAAAGCAGAGTGTATGATATGTATTTAATACTTATGAAAATTTAGATTCAGACTTAAGTTCATCCTGAATTTTTTTTCTTAAAAACTACAGCTTTTTGTAATTCTAATACGGCTCAAAAATTTTTTGAAGGCCCCACAAGATCAAATTAGTTTTAAATGAGACTCTTCTTCCCACAGACAGAAAATTTACACAATCATCCAATAGCTGGACTCTGACATATTCATTTGGGTGATCCATTTGTCTGTCCCCAAACTTTATTTCACTTGATATTCACGTGAATAACCCCAAATACACCATATACTCCTCTGCTTGCCCTCCGTGCTAAGTTTTCAGGATTTACTTCAGACCCTGTGACTTCATTCACACACCCAGCTTCTCATCTTAGGGCTAGGTGGAGTCAGATGACACTCCCTGTCTAGGACCACATATATTATGTTCATATTTGGATAGAAAAAGAAAAAAAGCTAAAATAAATTTAGGTGGATGGCAAAAAAATCATAGGAAAATAAAAATAAAGTGATCCGGCGAGCAACTTTCATATATGGTTCGTAATAGAAATCTTTAGAAGCCACATTCCACTAATTCTTATTTCTTTTGCCAATAAACCAAAAATAGATGCCCTCCAATAATAATGCTGTTCAGTCAGAATAAAGACAAGAATGGAGTTGTTAGGAGGTCTGACTTTTGAACCCAAAGTCTAGGTTCTAATCCTGCTTTGTCCTTGTATGTCCTTGGAAGGTTTCTTAACCTACAAATGCTTCAGATTACTCATTTGTAGAATGTGTGTGTGTGGCGGGGAGGTGGGGTGGCATGGGGTGGGGTTACCTACCTTATAGGGCTGTTGTAAGAATTAAGTCAGTTTCACTTAAAACACTTAGCTCAGTGTCTAGTAACTACTCAGTTATGTTAACTGTTAGCAATTATCACGTGCATCTTTAGTTCTTTGTGGTTCAGCCTGAATAGTTTCATCAGATCAACAGAAAGGATCAGATAAGTTAACACAACAAATTCCATTTCTTCATGAAAAAAAATCAGGAGATTTTTTAATTGACTCAGAATTTTAAAACACAGCTCATACTCTCTGCTTTGAAACTTAGTTAACTTTGTTGGTAATCAAGATATTTACATGTTTAGTCCCTTTCATACTTTTCTAATTACCAAGCTTACCAATTTTAGTCACTTTGATATAGAATGCTGTGAAAATTACTGCATCAGTCTATTCTACACTTTAAACCAATTGACCCAAAGTTAAATTAATTAATTTAAAAACTATTTGCTACAGATATTGTCATAAAAACAGTGGGGCCCACTACTTAAATTGTGACTAAAATATGATTTCAGATATAAATGGGAATTGGTCCTGGGAGAAATTACATTTTAAAATGGTGGCAGAAGTGTGTTGCAGGAAGATAGGACGAATGTGGAACAAAAATGATGGTGGCTTCTCAGAGAACCTGTGACCTGAACATCAGAAGTTTGAGACTTTAGAGGGATGAAATAATAACACATGACCTCTATTCTCAAGAAATTTGCAATTCTATAGTCGTATGTGGGCTTTTACTAGTATCAGGCATGATGCTGATTACTTTCATATATGTCATCTGTCATAGATACTGCCAATTGGTTCACTCAACTCCATTGCAATCCCCTTTGAGCATGCCTTCCTTTACAACAAAGACTGGAAAACTAAAATCTATATTTCTGAATTCCCTTACAGTTAGGAATTTGTAGGTATATAGTTGGGAGGGATTTGGGGGCTTCATTGTTCATCCTGACCATCTAGAATACAAAATTAATTCCCTTGACTTCCCGGAGCTCCTTTATTCTGGCTAGTACTCTATAAATCTCTTTCTGGTTAAACTAGTGTATTAGTCAGGGTTCTGCACAGAAACAGATCCAAAAGGATACACACACACACATTTCATATATATATATATATATATATATGTATTTATATCCATCAAGAGATAGAAAACAAAAGAAATTTATTTTAAGGAATTGGCTCGTGCAGTTGTGGAGGCTCACTGAGGCCAAGATCTATAGAGTTGGCCAGCACAATGGAGACCCAGGAAAGAGCTGTGGTTCTAGTCCAAAGGCCTTCTGCTGGAAGAATTCTCCTTTCTTCTAAGGAGGTTAGTCTTTTTCTATTACACCCTTCAACTTTCTGAATGAGGTTCACCCATAATATGGAGAGTAATTTGCTTTACTTTGAAGTCTACTGATTTAAATGTTAATCTCACCTAAAAAGTACCTTCACAGAAACATCTAGAATAATATTTGACCAAATATCTAGGTACCATGGCCTGGCCAAGTTGACACATATAGTTAACCTTCACAAGTTAGAGTGGATTTTGTTTCCACAGAAAAAAGAAAACTATAATATCACATCATTTTATATAATCCTCACAATAAACTTGTAGGTTAAGGATTGCAATCCTTATTTTACAGATGAGGAAACCAGCTTAGGATAATGTTTTGCACTGCACTACGAAGTTAGAAGTAGCTGAAGATGATTTGAAGGCAGAACTTGAGATCCCAAACCCAGTGCTCTTTCAGTTACACCAGCACTGCCAATACATTCGTTTGGGAAGATGAAACTAACCACATGGAAAAATTAAGAGGTAATGCAAGAGCAAGTACTAACCATAAATGTAAAAAGAATGCATATGTCTATTATATGTCTTTAGCTTGGGTCTAGAGTAGAGTTTTATGGTAAAAGTGGAATTTAGGATGAATATTTCCTTGTGTATACACCAAGGCAAGAAGAAAAAATTCCAGACAAAGGAAATCAAACAAGCAAATACAGGGTGTGGATATAGGCACGAATATGTGAAGACTGGTTAGGTATCTGGGCTGACTGGAGAAGTAGCGAGGGAAGAAATTTGATGCCTGGATGGGAACAGATTCTGGGAACATTAAAATCAATAACATAAGTAAACCATTACAGGTTGTTGGGCTGAGAAGCATCTTGATGAATGTGGTGGGCAGCTGTTACTCTTATTCTAGTGGCTCCCAGTCTTCATTTCTAGTCCTGGCACACCAACCCCATATTTCTACCTGATCCCAAAACATGTCTTATTAACCACCTCAAATCTCTCATTCCCAGTGTCAACCATTTTTCTCCCAGACAGGCTCTTTCTTAACAGTGGTATTGCTATTTCTTCCAGTCTCCTGAACTACCTCTTTAATGTTTCCCTCTTTTTATCCCCTAGATCTAACATTCAACAAGGCATTATTTCTTCATTTCAATTTTCACTTGAGAACCTGGTAAGATTTAGTGCACTTCCATGTGCCCAGACTACAATAATAGCTTCCTAACTGATATCTCTGTTTCTAGCATAAAAGAGGGTTGTAGAAAAAATACGCTTATGTTCTCAACACAGCTTGTGACTGGCTCTCCAAATTCTAATGGTTATTTACAGCTTAGGTAGTAAAAGGGCCACCTCTGCTCTAAAGATCTGGCATAATTCTTGGAAAGAAGTGAGTGTATTAGATATATTTCCCAACCCCTGACCCCAGGCAGAATGAATTATTCCCAAAGGACTCTAAACTTGCCTAAAAATAGGATATACCACATTGTTTTATAGTCAATTATTTATATGCCTGTCCACACCTAAAGTGTAAGTTTTAATCCAGCACCATACCACTTTTTCACCATTAAGCACAACCTTCTAACCTGTCATATCAAATTTAGACTTCAATATCTATCATTATAATTATTCTGTTACAAACAATTATTTCTTTCACATCTCTTCCTCCATTTTTCTTGGCAAAGCCCCAGCTCTGGTTAAACTTACCTACCTTCCGCTTCCATACATATACCCAAACAACTGAAATTTGCTGAAGAATAATTTAATATCAGCTTGACTAACAGATCTCACTATAAATATAATCCAGTCACTCAACACAACATAGCAGTATTTCTGTATTTTCTTCTTATTTTGTTTACCATCCTCCAAACTGTCGCATGCCTTGAACTCTCTCCTAAAACTGTCCACAATCATTCCCCTCCCGCACATTCAGATGATAAACTTACCTTGTACTTAAAATTTTTTTAAAAAAACGTAGTTTCTCCTCTTCCCTCCACAGATCTACTGATAAAATTGCAGTTGCACAGATACTCCCTTCCTATAATTATGAATAAACTGTCCCTGCTGGAATCCATTAGACACTCTCTTCTTTGCAAGATCTTTGTTCCTGTACTTATTCTTTATCTGCACCAGCAATTTTCTCTTTTATCCTCTCTCTCAACTCCCTCCCTCCTTCTCACTCTATATCTATCATTTCTTACTTTAAAAAAATACTTTCATTGACCCTCCTGCAGTTAACACCCCATTTTTTATGCTCTTCATATCGAAAGTTCTGCCTTCTTTTTTCACCTTGCAATCTCCAACTCAGTCCAATTAAGCTTCTCCTTATACCATTCCAAAGAGATTGCTCTTCATAAGGTAAACAATGACCTCCATAATGCCAAACCCAATGGACACGTCTGTGTTCTTATTTTACTTGACTTCTCAAGAACATTTAATACAACTGATTGCTTCCTGAAATACATTTTCCTCCTAGCCTTACTGAGGGGTTATTTTCCTACTCACAGATCACTCTATCTCAGTCTCTTGCTTCTTCCTCCTCCTTAAATCACTCAAATTTTGGAGTGATTTGGGACTCACTGCTGGGTAATGTTTCCTTATCTACACACTCTAAATAGCTTATTTTATCCAGTACCATGGTTTTAAAATATCATCTAGTTAACAACTTGTTCCATATCTATATCTCTAAATCTAGCCTAGTCTTCAAACTCATTTATCTAACTGCCTTTTTAATATCTGTATTTGGATGTCTTTAAAACGCTTCTAAAAGTTGACATTATTGTGATAGAACTCCTTATTCCTACCCCATTCACCCTCACAAACATGCTTCTCTTCCCAGTTTCCCCCATCTTAGTACTGACTTACCATCTAAATAGCTGCGCATGCCCAAAACCCTGAGAAACCATTCTTGATTCATCTTTATTTCTCAACCCCCATTTAATCCATAAGCAAGATTTATAGACCTTCCTAAAAACATACTTCAAGTCTGTTCCCTCCCTGCATCCTCTCTTGCCCCTCCATACTCCATTTCTACATAACACTCAGTAGAAACTTTTCAAACTGTAAACCAGCTTACACTATTCAGTGTTTTACCCTTCATCTTCCCTCAGAACAAAATGCAAAACTTCTCCCTGGCTTACCTATACCATTCATTCCATAACACTCTTGCCATTCGTCCCATAACACCCTTCCCCTCAACCATGATGTTTCCTTCACACTTCGCTTCCTTCCGCTCAAACACAACAAATGTATTTCTACTTTGAAATTATTTTACTGCTGCACCCTCTGATCTGAGTGCTTCCCCCCAATCTTCACGTGACCAGTTCTTAATGGCTATTCAAGTCTTGTTTCAAAAGTCACCTCCTCAGAGACCCTTTCTCTGCTCATCAGTGTAAAGTAACCAATAAATTACTTCATATGCAATTATCCTTTTATGATTATTTGCATAGTTTTTTTGAAGTATAATTGCTTTATAATTATGTGTTAGTTTCTGCTTCATAACAAAGTGAATCAGTTATACATATACATATGTTCCCATACCTCTTCCCTCTTGCGTCTCCCTCCCTCCCACCCTCCCAATCCCACCCCTCGAGGCAGTCACAAAGCACCGAGCTGATCTCCCTGTGCTATGCGGCTGCTTCCCACTAGCTATCTATTTTACGTTTGGTAGTGGATATATGTCCATTACCACTCTCCCACTTTGTCACAGCTTCCCCTTGCCCTTCCCCATATCCTCAAGTCCATTCTCTAGTAGGTCTGTGTCTTTATTCCTGTCTTACCCCTAGGTTCTTCATGACCTTTTTTTTTTTTTCCCTTAGATTCCATATATATGTGTTAGCATACGGTATTTGTTTTTCTCTTTCTGACTTACTTCACTCTGTATGACAGAATCTAGGTCCATCCACCTCATTACAAATAGCTCAATTTCGTTTCTTTTTATGGCTGAGTAATATTCCATTGTATATATGTGCCACATCTTCTTTATCCATTCATCCAATGATGGACACTTAGGTTGTTTCCATCTCCGGGCTATTGTAAATAGAGCTGCAATGAATATTTTGGTACATGACTCTTTTTGAATTATGGTTTTCTCAGGGTATATGCCCAGTAGTGGGATTGCTGGGTCATATGGTAGTTCTATTTGTAGTTTTTTAAGGAACCTCCATACTGTTCTCCATAGTGGCTGTACCAATTCACATTCCCACCAGCAGTGCAAGAGTGTTCCCTTTTCTCCACACCCTCTCCAGCATTTATTGTTTCTAGATATTTTGATGATGGCCATTCTGACTGGTGTGAGATGATATCTCATTGTAGTTTTGATTTGCATTTCTCTAATGATTAATGATGTTGAGCATTCTTTCATGTGTTTGTTGGCAGTCTGTATATCTTCTTTGGAGAAATGTCTATTTAGGTCTTCTGCCCATTTTTGTATTGGGTTGTTTGTTTTTTGGTTATTGAACTGCAAGAGCTGCTTATAAATTTTGGAGATTAATCCTTTGTCAGTTGCTTCATTTGCAAATATTTTCTCCCATTCTGAGGGTTGTCTTTTGGTCTTTTTTATGGTTTCCTGTGCTGTGCAAAAGCTTTGAAGTTTCATTAGTTCCCATTTGTTGATTTTTGTTTTTATTTCCATTCCTCTAGGAAGTGGGTCAAAAAAGATCTTGCTGTGATTGATGTCATAGAGTGTTCTGCCTATGTTTTCCTCTAAGAGTTTGAGAGTTTCTGGCCTTACATTTAGGTCTTTAATCCATTTTGAGCTTATTTTTGTGTATGGTGTTAGGGAGTGATCTAATCTCATGCTTTTACATGTACCTGTCCAGTTTTCCCAGCACCACTTATTGAAGAGGCTGTTCTTTCTCCACTGTATATTCCTGCCTCCTTTATCAAAGATAAGGTGACCATATGTGAGTGGGATTATCTCTGGGCTTTCTATCCTGTTCCATTGATCTATCTTTCTGTTTTTGTGCCAGTACCAGGGTCTTGATTACTGTAGCTTTGTAGTATAGTCTGAAGTCAGGGAGCCTGATTCCTCCAGCTCCGTTTTTCGTTCTCAAGATTGCTTTGGCTATTCGGGGTCTTTTGTGATTCCATACAAATTGTGAATTTTTTTGTTCTAGTTCTGTGAAAAATGCCAGTGGTAGTTTGATAGGGATTGCATTGAATCTGTAGATTACTTTGGGTAGTATAGTCATTTTCACAATGTTGATTCTTCCAATCCAAGAGCATGGTATATCTCTCCATCTATTTGTATCATCTTTAATTTCTTTCATCAGTGTCTTATAATTTTCTGCATACAGGTCTTTTATCTCCTTAGGTAGGTTTATTCCTAGATATTTTATTCTTTTTGTTGCAATGGTAAATGGGAGTGTTTTCTTGATTTCACTTTCAGATTTTTCATCATTACTGTATAGGAATGCCAGAGATTTCTGTGCATTAATTTTGTATCCTGCTACTTTCCCAAATTCATTGATTAGCTCTAGTAGTTTTCTGGTAGCATCTTTAGGATTCTCTATGTATAGTTTCATGTCATCTGCAAACAGTGACAGCTTTACTTCTTCTTTTCTGATTTAGATTCATTTTATTTACTTTTCTTCTCTGATTGCTGTGGCTAAAACTTCCAAAACTATGTTGAATAAGAGTGGTGAGAGTGGGCAACCTTGTCTTGTTCCTGATCTTAGGGGAAATGGTTTCGGTTTTTCACCATCGAGGACGATGTTGGCTGTGGGTTTGTCATATATGGCCTTTATTATGTTGAGTAAAGTTCCCTCTATGCCTACATTCTGCAGGGTTTTTATCATAAATGGGTGTTGAATTTTGTCAAAAGCTTTTTCTGCATCTACTGAGATGATCATATGGTTTTTCTCCTTCAGTTTGTTAATATGGTGTATCACGTTGATTGATTTGGGTATATCAAAGAATCCTTGCATTCCTGGAATAAACCCCACTTGATCATGGTGTATGATCCTTTTAATGTGCTGTTGGATTCTGTTTGCTAGCATTTTGTTGAGGATTTTTGCATCTATGTTCATCAGTGATATTGGCCTGTATTCTTCTTTCTTTGTTACATCTTTGTCTGGCTTTGGTATCAAGGTGATGGTGGCCTCATAGAATGATTTTGCGAGTGTTCCTCCCTCTGCTATATTTTGGAACAGTTTGAGAAGGATAGGTGTTAGGTCTTCTCTAAATGTTTGATAGAATTCGCCTGTGAAGCCATCTGGCCCTGGGCTTTTGTTTGTTAGATTTTTAATCACAGTTTCAATTTCAGTGCTTGTGATTGGTCTGTTCATATTTTCTATTTCTTCCTGATTCAGTCTTGGCAGGTTGTGCATTTCTAAGAATTTGTCCATTTCTTCCAGGTTGTCCATTATTAATTAATTAATTATTATTAATTAGTGTATTGTTTAGCCTCCATGTGTTTGTATTTTCTACAGATCTTTTCCTGTAATTGATATCTAGTCTCATAGTGTTGTTGTCCAAAAGATACTTGATACAATTTCAATTTTCTTAAATTTACCAAGGCTTGACTTGTGACCCAAGATACGATCTATCCTGGAGAATGTTCCATGAGCACTTGAGAAGAATGTGTATTCTTTTGTTTATGGATGGAATGTCCTATAAATATCAATTAAGCCCATCTTGTTTAAAGTATTATTTAAAGCTTGTGTTTCCTTATTTATTTTCATTTTGGATGATCTGTCCATTGGTGAAAGTGGGGTGTTAAAGTCCCCTACTATGAATATGTTACTGTTGATCTCCCCTTTTATGGCTGTTAGTATTTGCCTTATGTATTGAGGTGCTCCTATGCTGGGTGCATAAATATTTACAATTGTTATATCTTCTTCTTGGATCGATCCCTTGATCATTATGTAGTGTCCTTCTTTGTCTCTTCTAATAGTCTTTATTTTAAAGTCTATTTTTTCTGATATGAGAATTGCTACTCCAGCTTTCTTTTGGTTTCCATTTGCATGGAATATCTTTTTCCATCCCCTTACTTTCAGTCTGTGTGTATCTCTAGGTCTGAAGTGGGTCTCTTGTAGACAGCATATATATGGGTCTTGTTTTTGTATCCATTCAGCCAATCTGTGTCTTTTGGTGAGAGCATTTACATTTAAGGTAATTATTGATATGTATGTTCCTATTCACATTTTCTTAAATGTTTTGGGTTCATTATTGTAGGTCTTTTCCTTCTCTTGTGTTTCTTGCCTAGAGAAGTTCCTTTAGTATTTGTTGTAAAGCTGGTTTGGTGGTGCTGAACTCTGTCAGCTTTTTCCTGTCTGTAAAGGTTTTAATTTCTCCATCAAATCTGAATGAGATCCTTGCTGGGTAGAGTAATCTTGGTTGTAGGTTTTTCTCCTTCATCACTTTAAATATGTCCTGCCAGTCCCTTCTGGCTTGCAGAGTTTCTGCTGAAAGATCAGCTGTTAACCTTATGGGGATTCCCTTGTGTGTTTTTTGTTGTTTTTCCCTTGCTGCTTTTAATATGTTTTCTTTGTATTTAATTCTTGACAGTTTGATTAATATGTGTCTTGGCAGGTTTCTCCTTGGATTTATCCTGTATGGGACTCTGTTTACTTCCTGGACTTGATTAACTATTTCCTTTCCCATGTTAGGGAATTTTTCAACTATAATCTCTTCAAATATTTTCTCAGTCCCTTTCTTTTTCTCTTCTTCTCCTTGAACCCCTATAATTCAAATGTTTGTGTGTTTAATGTTGTCCCAGAGGTCTCTGAGACTGTCCTCAGTTCTTTTCATTCTTTTTTTCTTTATTCTGCTCTGCAGTAGTTATTTCCACTGTTTTATCTTCCAGGTCACTTATCCGTTCTTCTGACTCAGTTATTCTGCTATTTATCCCATCTAGGGTATTTTTAATTTCATTTATTTTGTTGTTCATCATTCCTTGTTTCATCTTTAGTTCTTCTAGATCCTTGTTAAATGTTTCTTGCATTTTGTCTATTCTATTTCCAAGATTTTGTATCATCTTTAGTATCATTATTCTGAATTCTTTTTCAGGTAGACTGTCTATTTCCTCTTCATTTGTTAGGTCTGGTGGGTTTTTATCTTGCTCCTTCAACTGCTGTGTGTTTTTCTGTCTTCTCATTTTGCTTATCTTGCTGTGTTTGGGGTCTCCTTTTGGCAGGCTGCTGGTTCATAGTTCCCGTTGTTTTTGGTGTCTGTCCCCAGTGTCTAAGGTTGGTTCAGTGTGTTTTGTAGGCTTCCTGGTGGAGGGAATAGTGCCTGTGTGCTGGTGGATGAGGCTGGATCTTATCTTTCTGGTGGGCAGGTCCACGTCTGTTGGTGTGTTTTGGGGTGTCTGTGGACTTATTATGATTTTAGGCAGCCTCTCTGCTAATGGGTGGGGTTGTGTTCCTGTCTTGCTAGTTGTTTGGCATAGGGTGTCCAGCACTGTAGCTTGCTGGTCATTGAGTGAAGCTGGGTGCTGGTGTTGAGATGGAGATCTCTGGGAGATTTTCGCCATTTGATATTATGTGGAGCTGGGACGTCTCTTGTGGACCAGTGTCCTGAAGTTGGCTCTCCCACCTCAGAGGCACAGCACTGACTCCTGGCTGCAGCACCAAGAGTCTTTCATCCACACGGCTCAGAATAAAAGGGATAAAAAGTAGAAAGAAAGAACTGGTAGAAGTAGAAAGAAAGAAAGTAAGAAAGTAGGGAGGGAGGAAGGAAGGAAGGAGGGAAGGAAAGAAAGAAAGAAACAAGATAAAGTAAAATAAAATAAAGTAATATAATTTAAAATAAAGTTATTAAAATAAAAAATAATTATTAAGAAAAAAAATTAAAAAAATAAAAAACATGGACGGATAGAACCCTAGGACAAATGGTGGAAGCAAAGCTATACAGACAAAATCTCACACAGAAGCATACACATACACACTCACAAAAAGAGGAAAAGGGGAAAAAATCATAAATCTTGCTCTCAAAGTCCACCTCCTTAATTTGGGATGATTCGTTGTCTATTCATGTATTCCACAGGTGCAGGGTACATCAAGTTGATTGTGGAGCTTTAATCCGCTGCTCCTGAGGCTGCTGGGAGATATTTCCCTTTCTCTTCTTTGTTCTCACAGCTCCCGGGGTTCAGCTTTGGATTTGGCCTCACCTCTGCGTGTAGGTCGCCAGAGGGCGTCTCTTCTTCGCTCAGACAGGACGGGGTTAAACGAGCAGCTGCTTCGGGGACTCTGGCTCACTCTGGCCGGGGGAAGGGAGGGGCACAGAGTGCGGGGCGAGCCTGCGGCCGCAGAAACCAATGGGATATTGCACCAGCCTGAGGCGTGCCGTGTGTTCTTCCAGGGAAGTTGTCCCTGGATCACAGGACCCTGGCAGTGGTGGGCTACACAGGCTCCTCGGAAGCAGGGTGTGGTTAGTGACCTGTGCTCGCACACAGGCTTCTTGGTGGCAGAAACAACAGCTCTAGCGTCTTATGCCCGTCTCTGGGGTCCGCGCTTTTAGCCGCGGCTCGCGCCCGTCTCTGGAGCTCCTTTAAGCAGCGCTCTTAATCCCCTCTCCTCGCGCACCAGGAAACAGAGGGAAGAAAAAGTCTCTTGCCTCTTCGGCAGGTCCAGACTTTTCCCTGGACTCCCTCCCGGCTAGCTGTGGTGCACTAACCCCCTGCAGGCTGTGTTCACGCCACCAACCCCAGTCCTCTCCCTGTGTGCTCCGACCGAAGCCCGAGCCTCAACTCCTAGACCCACCTGTCCCGGCGGGTGAGCAGACAAGCCTCTCGGACTGGTGAGTGCCGGTCGGCACCGAACCTCTGTGCCAGAATCTCCCCGCTTTGCCGTCCGCACCCCCGTTGCTGCGCTCTCCTCGGCGGTTCCGAAGCTTTCTCCCTCAGCCACCCGCTGTCTCCGCCCGCAAAGGGGCTTCCTAGTGTGTGGAAACCTTTCCTCCTTCACAGCTCCTTCCCCGAGGTGCAGGTCCCGTCCCTATCCTTTTGTCTCTGTTTATTCTTTTTTCTTTTACCCTACCCGGGTACGTGTGGAGTTTCTTGCCTTTTGGGAGGTCTGAGGTCTTCTGCCAGCGTTCAGTAGGTGTTCTGTAGGAGTTGTTCCATGTGTAGATGTATTTCTGGTGTATCCGTGGGGAGGAAGGTGATCTCTGCGTTTTACTCTTCCGCCATCTTCCTGGAAGCCTCCTGCATAGTTCTTAACATCTGATTTTTCTTATTTAATAATTCATCTATCCATTCATCCATTCTTTCATTTTTGTATTGTCCCCGTACTAGAATGTAACCTTAATGGGAGTTTTTTTCATATCTGGCCTGTTCCCTGCTATATCCCTGTTGCCCAGTAAAGTGATCTGTGTATTATAAGAATTCAATAATTGAGGTGAATGAATGAATAATGTGATCTGTGGTAGTCATTGATGCTCATGACAGAATTAAACTTCTTGGATCTTTGTAGTTGGATGTGGCCATATAACTAGTTTTTGCCAAACAGTTGCGAGCAGTAGTAGTATGTGTCCCTTCTGGGTCAGAACATTTAATGTCAGTGCAAAAGCCTATGTGAATATTTGGGTAATCTATCGGCCTGCCTGGGAGTGAGGACTATGACGACATAGGAACAGAGCTTCCAACCATCTCACAGTAGACAGATACCGTGAGCAAGAAGTAATCTTTTGTTGCTCTAAGTTATTGAGATCTTGAGCTTTACGTTACATTGAATAATTTAGGTTGTCCTGATAAATAAAAGAGCTACCTTTGTATCTTCATCAATAAGCTCAGTGTAAGCATGCTATATACAACAGGGGTGTAGGGGCGCTGACCCTCCTCACAGTTGAAAATTTGCCTATAACTTTATATTCTGCCCTCCTTATCTATGGTTCCACATCCCCAGATTCAACCAACTATGGATTGTGTAGTACTGTGTACTATTTAGGGAAAACAAGCTGTGTATAAGTGAAACTGCACAGTTCAAACCCATGTTATGTGCGGTTTGTATGTATATATATATATATATAGAGAGAGAGAGAGAGAGAGAGAGAGATTTTTTTTTTTTTCCTTCAGCCAGTTTCTTTATCTGTACATTTGGAGAAATAACCCTTACTTTTCAGGGTATTTGCCAGGAGCAATGTAAACCAAAGCTAACATTTATTAAGCACTTAACATGTGCCACACAGAGTGCTAGGTAAGCTCTTGGTAAGTATCTTGTTTATTTTTCACAACAGCCTTTTGAGGTCTGTACTATTACTCTGTCCATTTTACAGGTTAAGAAACTGAGGTACAGATAGATTAGTTAACTTGCCTAAGATCACACAGCTAGGTAAGTGGTGGAGTTGGGAGTTGGGATCTAAACTTAAGCAATTTGTCTCAGAAGCCTGTGATTTAACAAAAGATAAAAATCTATAAAGCAGTTATCACATTGCCTGGCACACATTAGTTTTTCAATTGGTAACTATAATTTAACAGTGCATTGAATTTATAAAAAACTACACAAATGCAAAGTGGTTTTTTTGTTACCTTAAAGACTTTGTCTTTTTCTCATCACTTAGCAAAAATTATCTAAAAAGCTGTGCTTGTAGGAGAAGGGAATGAGGTTTATTATTTACCTGGTTACTTCGATCAAGGTAGACAACCACATTTGACAATTTTGGCTCCAGCTGATTTATTTTAGGAGACCTAGTACAAACTTTAAGTATGGGTCTTTTTAGGAAATCAATCCGTTACATGCAGTATATAAGTACGTACTAACTTCCCAGAAGTATATTGAGCATTGCGGGATCAAGTTGGAATTAAAACTTGAGAACAAGTAAAATTACTAAAGGACACTATAGGTCTGCATTTTTTAATGTCATTTGATATAGATAGACAGTAAATCTCATGAAAGTTTAGAGAAGAGAGATCACTGGATTCCCCTATTAGAAGTTTGATATGGTTGTTTCTAACTTTACACAGTTGTATCACAATTAAATTAATGTAGAAATCAATAAACCTTTAAAGGAATTCTACTTGATCACTAAAAAGATTCTAAATAAAATCCTTCATGTTGTAAATTAAAATCCAGTTTTTAGACAAACAGAGAGTTGAAAAACATCTATTGTCAGAATAGGGTATAGCTTTATATACATCAGTTTTTATTTGCATGAGGAGTAACTATAACTTTTAATATGAATATTTCATTCAACATAAATTCTGAATGTTAAAACATATATATTATTGATCACAAATTTCCTAGTATGATCAGATAAATGTCTGGAAAAGATGAAATAAATTTAGGAAATTCTCTCATGGAAAAGGAACTCTGTGATGACATAATGTTGAGTATTTAGCAACGTGAATATATTGAAATTGAATCGGACAAAGATCACTCCTGCTGTTGAGCCATATGAGAGACCCTTAAGGAAGGAATTGCTGCTGGTGGTGTTTATCTTAACTACAGAAACCCGACTGTGCTATATATATTAACATTGACTTTTGAAAACATAGTTGCTAAATTTCAAACAAAAGTAGGACACCTGCTTGCTAGAATTTTATCACTTTTTTTTAAATTATGGAAGGCTGTCATATGTATAAATTCTTGAGAAGCTAGATGAAAATTTGAGTGAACTTGAAATCAGTCTCCCATTTTTTTAAGAGTGAACTGCATTGGAACAGGCAACACAAGATTAGGCTTAAGACATGAGGTTACAGATGAAGGTGAAGATGAGCAAAAATCATAAAGCGCACAAAGGAGGAAAGGGAAATGAAAGAAAGAAGAAAAATGGCTGGAATAAATGTCACATTTGATATTAATCATTCTTATGTCTTAATTTGATTACTCAGGAATGTTCAAATCACTGTACCACCTTCTCAAACTTGAAAAAAATGTGCATGCCTTTTGCTAGGGTTTCGGGGGTTAATTTTCAGCATCTCAGAGAACAGGTCTTCCTCTCCCACCTTTTCTTCCCGTAATACTTTGTATGACTCATTCGCCAGTTCAAGAGTGCTGTGAAAATACTGTTTATGCATATGGAAAGCTGGTGTGAAACTTTAAAAATAGAAAGCTATTTCAAGAGTCAAAACATCTGTAAAGTGTAAAGTCTCCTTTGGAATTTCTTAAAATGGTGGCAGAGAAAGGATTTAACTAAAAATGTTAAGTACAGATTGAAAGCTAAAGTAGTTAATGTAATAAGTGTAATATTGTAATTATTGATATAATATTGAATGAGGTCTATCGGTCAAGACAGGGGACCCTGACTACAGAAACAAAGGTACTAGATATCCAATAAATATATGTAGATGATGGGGCCCTGGGTAGATGCCTCTTTCAATCCAGGCTCTAGCCATCATTACATAAGAAATAAATTTTTTAAAAATGTTTGAACAAGGAACTACCTGTGTCCCTACTCTACCGCTCAGCTTATGAACCCAGTAAGTTTTATTGATTATCCCTGCCATACATGAAAATCTCCATTCTTTATCAACCTAAACAAGCTAAGAACCAGGAGAGAGATTTGTTGCTTATTTCCATTGGGTAAACAGAGGTAGAAAGAAAAAGGAACAATAGAACACTTTTACAGAAAACAAAGCTTTGTTCTTCATTTGTCCCTACCTAGATATCATTGACTTTTAGGGAGAAAGTTAATAGATCTTAATTACAATTTTTTTTTTTTTGTGGTACGCGTGCCTCTCACCGCTGTGGCCTCTCCCGTTGCGGAGCACAGGCTCCGGACGCGCCGGCTCAGCGGCCATGGCTCACGGGCCCAGCCGCTCTGCGGCATGTGGGATCCTCCCAGACCAGGGCACGAACCCGTGTCCCCTGCATCGGCAGGCGGACCCTCAACCACTGCGCCACCAGGGAAGCCCTACAATTTTAAATTCAAATACAAGACCAAAACTTTTAAAAGAAGAAAGGCTTTAGGCTGCCTTAGGCTACTTAAGACCTTGTAGTGCATTTCTCTGGAGAGCCAATGATCTATTTCTGATAACTGAGGAAAATCAATGTACTGGTTACATAATCATATGAGTAAGACTGATTTCTTATGATGACACAGCACTTAAGTAACTTGTATGAGGTCCCTCAAATAAAGTTCTATGTGAGACTTAGCCCCCAAACTCTGGTCCTCAGTAGCATCCCTGTCTGAATGAACTATCTCTCCACAAGCAGGCAGCTTTCCATCAATTATGAGTGCTCTGAAAGAAGAAAATACAAGGTCTAGGCCAAACCTTTCATTTCCCTTGGGAAATTTCCTCAGTGAAAGTAGAACTGGTTGATGATTAATTTTATGTCTAAATATCACTTGTGCCTGGAAACACTGTAGAAAATTCCATTACAGCAAGCTCAGATATCGATGTGGCCACCACAGAAAGATGCCAGTTAAAACCATGTAATGTCCCCCACTTAACAGCTTTTCTCCCCAGAGGGGAAAAAAGTACTTTATATATGCTCCACCCTGGGTTACTGATAGAAGGGATTAGTGTCACACAGATTTCATAGTTTCTGTTGATTTCTTGAATGGAAATCACAGATGTTGTTAATGAACCTGCATGTGGGTATACACACAAGGTAACCCCACAGCATCTCCCTTGGGGTGAAATGTAAGCTTTTCTGGTCTGAAGTTAGCTTACATGTGCCTGTCAATGGCAACAGGGTGCTGCAGTTTGGGAAAGTTTTATCTAGCTATTAAGAAAAATATTCAGTTCCAACCTTGGTTAACTCCCTCAAAATGAAGGATAAAGAGTTTTAATTAAGACTTTTTTATGTCTATGCAATAAAATATATAGAACATAATAACATCCAGAGAGAAAAAAAAATAAGCATGTTTGTTATTGATCTATTTCCATCTCTAAGAGATAGTATCAGCAAAAAAAAATCTTGTTAGCACCATTTGCTTTAAAATTCTTATGATATAATTACCTATGGTTTGTAAAAATAATAAATAAACCTAAATAACTGTTAGTAAATATAAATTACTTCTTTGATTCAAATACTTTAAAGTACTCAAAGTACCAAGGTTGATTATTTTTTAGAACAAAGATAGACTAAAAGCTTTTGTCTGATTAATCTGAAAAAAAAAAAAATGGCAAAGATGAACATCCAGGTCCAGGAAGCATAAAGACCTAAACAGGACCAACCCAAAGAGAACCACATCAAGACACATTGTAATTGAAATGACAAAAATTAAGGAAAAAGAATATTAAAAACAGTAAGGAAAAAGCAACAAGTTACAAAAAAGGGAACTCCCATAAGGTGATCAGCTGACTTTTCTGCAGACCCTCTGCAGGCCAGAAGGGAGTGGCACCATATATTTAAAGTGATGAAAGGGAAAACCCTTCAACAAAGAATATTCTACCTGGCAAGGTATTCATTCAGATTTGATAAAGAGATCAAAAGATGTACAGACAAGCAAAAGCTAAAAAGCTAAAAGCTTCAGCACCATGAAGCCAGCTTTATAAGAAATGTTAAGGGAATTTCTCTTAGCAAAAAAGAAAACACCACAAATATAGACATAAAAATTACAATAGTAAAAATGTCATTGGTAAAGACAAACAAAGGTAGAAAATTAACCATTGTATAAAGCTAGTAGGAAAGTTAAAAAACAAAAGTAGTAAAATCATCTATATCCACAATAAGTAGTGAAGGGTTAAACAAGACAAAAATACATAAAATATGATGTCAAAAACAGTTAACAGGATAGGGGAGTAAAAATGCAGGATTGTTAAAATATATGCGAACTTAAGAGATCAGCAACTTAAAATAACCATATAGATGTAGATATAGATTGCTATATATGTTTCATGATAACCACAAACCAAAAATCTAGAATAGATACACAAAAAATACCTGGAGACAAATAAAAATGCAAACACAATGATCCAAAATCTGTGAGATGCTGCAAAAGCAGTTCTAAGAGGGAAGTTTATAGCAATATAAGTCTACCTCAGGATACAAAAAAAGGAAAATCTAAAGCAACCTAACTTATACTATAAAAAGAAGGAACTATAAAAAGAAGAGCAAGCAAAACCTAAAGTTAGTAGAAGGAAAGAAATCATAAAGATCAGCACAGAAATAAATGAAATAGAGACAAAAAAAGAGAAAACTTTAATGAAACTAAGAGCTGATTCTTTGAAAAGATAAGAATTGATAAACCTTTAGCCAGATTGATCAAGAAGAAAAGAGGGCTCATATCAATGAAATCAGAAATAAAAAAAGAGAGGTTACAACTGACATCACAGAAATACAAAGGATCATAAAAGATTACAATAAACAATTATATGCCAATAAAGTGGACAACCAAGAAAAAAAAGAACAAATTCCTAGAAATGTACAATCTCTCAAGACTGAACTAAGAAGAAATTGAAAATAGGAACAGACCAATTACCAGTAATGAAATTAAATCAGTAATTTAAAAGCCTCCCAACAAACAAAAGTCCAGGACCAGATGGCTTCATAGGTAAATTCTGCCAAACATTTAGAGAAGAGTTAACACCTATTCCTCTTACACTATTCCAAAAATAATTGCAGATGAAGGAACACTTCATCACTGATGAACGTGCAAAAACCCTCAACAAAATACTAGCAAATAGAATTCAATAATACCTTAAAAGGACCATACACCATGATCAAGTGAGATTTATCCTAGGAGTGCAAGGATGCTTCAATATCTGCAAATCACTCAGTGTGATACACCACATCAACAGACTGAAGAATAACATCGCAATAGATGCAGAAAAAACCTTTGACAAAATTCAACATTCATTTATGATAAAAACACTTAATAAAGTGAGCATAAAGAAAACATACCTCAACATGATTAGGGCCATTTATGACAAGCTCACAGTTAACACTACACTCAATGGTGAAACACTGAAAGCATTTCCTCTAAGATCAGGAACAAGATAAGGGTGCCCACTCTTGCAATCAGACAATAAAAAGAAATAAAAGGAATTCATCTTGGAAAGGAAGAAGTAAAACTGTCACTGTTTGCAGATGACATGATACTATACACAGAATATCCTAAAGTCACTACCAAAAAACTACTAGAGGGCTTCCCTGGTGGCTCAGTGGTTTAGAGTCCGGCTGCCGATGCAGGGGACACGGGTTCGTGCCCCGGTCCGGGAAGATCCCACATGCCGCGGAGTGGCTGGGCCCGTGAGCCATGGCCGCTGACCCTGTGCGTCCAGAGCCTGTGCTCCGCAACGGGAGAGGCCACAGCGGTGAGAGACCCGCGTACCACAAAAAAACAAAAAAACTACTAGAGCTCATCAATAAATTTGATAAAGTTGCAGGATACAAAATTAATATGCATAAATCTGTTGCCTTTCTATGCATTAACAGTGAACTATCAGAAAGAGAAATTAAAGAAACAATATTATTTACAGTCTTATCAAAAAGAATAGAATACCTAGGAAGAAATCTAACTAAGGAGGTAAAAGACCTGTTCGCAGAAAACAGTAAGGCACTCATGAAAGAAATTGAAGACAACATAAACAGATGGAAAGATATACTGTGATCGTGGACTGGAAGAATTAATATTATTAAAATGACCATAGTACCCAAGGCAATCTACAGATTCAATGCAAGCCCTATAAAAATGCCAATGGCATTTGTCACAGAAGTAGAACAAATCATTCTAAAATATGTATGGAACTAGAAAAGATCCTGAATATCCAAAACAATCTTGAGAAAAAAGAATAAAGCTGGAGATATCATGCGTCCTGATTTCAAACCATACTAGAAAGCTCAGTAACCAAAATGATATGGTACTGGCACAAAAAGAGACACGCAGATCAATGAAACAGCATAGAGAGCTCAGAAATGAACCTATACTTATATGGGAAGTTAATCCTCAGCAAAGAAGGCAAGAATGTACAATGGGGAAAAGACAGCCTCTTCAAAAACAGTGTTAGGAAACTGGACAGCTATATGTAAAAGAACCAAACTAGACTACTCTCTCACACTGTACACAAAGATAAATTTAAAATGGATTAAAGACTTAAATGTAAGGCCTGATATCATAAAATTTCTAGAATAAAACACAGACATTACGCTCTTTGACATTGGTCTTAGTAATATTTTTTTGGATATGTCGCATCAGGCAAGGGAAACAAAAGCAAAGATAAACAAATGGCACTACATCAAGCTGAAAAGATTTTGCACAGCAAGGGAACCTATCAAAAAAATGAAATGACCACCTACTGAATGGGGGAGATATTTTCAAATGATACACCTAATGAGGGATTAATATCCAAAATATACAAAGAACTCAGAAACTCAACAGCAAAAAAAAAAAAAACTCAATTAAAAAAAGGGCAGAATATCCAAATAGACCATCCAACCTAAACATTATCAGTCATTATCTTTATATCACCTTTTGTTTCTTATTTACTATTACATCTCCACAGTATTGCCAGTCACATGGTGGGATGGGTACTCAGTAAACATAAATTGAATGAATGATGGCGTTTGGTTTGTGTGCATGTACAAGAGCTCAATTGATATTTTCTTAAGCAAAGAAATTATATTTTTACTTTTTTAAGTTTAAAAATTTTATTTATTTATGAAAATATAGTTGATTTACAATATTGTGTTAGTTTCAGGTGTACAGCAAAGTGATTTGGTTATACATATACATATGCATATATTCTTTTTTTCTATTCTTTTCCATTATAGGTTATTACAAGATATTGAATATAGTTCCCTGTGCTATACAGTAAATCCGTGTTGTTTATCTACTTTATATATAGCAGTGTACATCTGTTAATCCCATACTCCCAATTTACCCCTCCCCACACCCTTCCCCTTTGGTAACCACAAGTTTTTTTTCTAAGTCTGTGAGTCTGTTTCTGTTTTCTAAATAAGTTCATTCGTATTGCTTTTTAGATTTCACATATAAATGATATCATATAATATTCATTTTTCTCTGTCTGACTTCACTTAGTATGATAATTTCTAGGTCCATCTATGCTGCTGCAAATTCCTCTCTTTTTGAAGTTTCCTTTAACAGGATCAAAGTTAATTACTTAATGTATTCTATTTCTCTGTGGGCATGAAGATAGAAAGAAAAGGCAAATAATTCCACAAATGCTTCTCTGCAGTTTTTTTCCATTCATCATTTTCATTTTAGATCTTTTATTTCAGCTCTTTTTTTTTTTCAGATAAAGACAAGCTGTCAAGTATATAGTGTTTGATAACACAGTCTTTCATTTGGATTGCTTTAAGGCCAATTAAAAGGAAATAACAACTGTCAGATTTCATTTCCCAAAGTAACAGGTCATAGTTCTATGTTGTTTTATGGTGTATACAGTTGAATAAATATACATATTTTAGTTTTAAAATTAATGTTTGGAAAACATGTTTTCTAAAGACCATTATGCTTACTATGAATTATGCCAATATTTTAACTAAAAGTTACTATAGAAATTGAATAGGAACTTGCTTTTAAATGTTAGGGTTTCTGCTAATATGCAAACAGGTTTTCCACAACAAGGTTAACTTTAGGTCACATTGTTTGAAAAGCAGACAACATGATTTCAGCTCTTTTATAATTCAGTTCGGCATTACCAGCAAGAAACCCAACCCACCACTGAGCATTTGGTATCTACCGCCTCAGCACTCACAGTCCAATGAGAATCTCTGCTGAAATGTTCTACATCTACTTTCTTTTGCCTCTCACCACTCTTGCTCTCTTTACCTTAGGATATTATTTTGGAAGATTCAATACGAGGTATTCTCTAAGCTTCTTGAGAGACTCAAATGCAAATATATATATATATTTATATATATATATAGACACTGTACTTTATTTTAAATCTGATAAAAAATCTGACACTTCTGTTTTACATTTATTTCTTTATCATGATTAATAATGGTATTTTACTTTTCAAAGTTAAAAAAAAGAACTTTACCAAATTTACAAAGATAGCAAGGAAAATGTTTATTCATTCCAAAATGTGTTGATAGATATATTAAGGGATTATAAGGCGCTGAGTGCTGTGGGGAGTACAGATGTGAATTTTATATGGTTTCCTTATGTTGTTTTCCATATTGTTTATTATTATATAAAGAAATGATATGTAAATAATTAACTATAATGTAAAATAAAGTAATCTGATTTCTTCTGCATCTTTCCAGATGCAGTTGAATGTGAATGAAGACAATCACAGAATCAAATAGAGAGATTTCTCTTTCAAGTCTCAGTTGGGCACAGAGTAGCGCCCCATGAAATAATCTGCTTCTGTGATAAGCTTACTTTCCCACTTTCAGAGACAATTCTTTTATACATCCTCTTTCCTCCAGTCTTCAGGTCTACTTTCTGCACTTCTCACACTGGAACTAGCACTTCATTGACAAGATAGAAGTTATTAGATTCTAGATCTCTCACATTCCCTCTACGAAATGTATGCTTTACTGGCATGTGCAACTTTTCTTTTCTTCATAGTAGAATTGAAGACTTCTTTCCTCCTAGCTAATGCCAGTACCTCCTTATCCTCTGGGTCTAATTCTTAGAGTCTTTTTGAATACTGTGCTGCCTTGATTCCTCCTTCCCCCTTGCATCATTGACCTTCCCCTTGACTGGATCATTCCTATTAATGGATGTGTTCTTCCATATTAAAAAAGAGAAATCTCCCTCAACACCACATTGTCCACTAACTTCTGCCAATTTTTCAGTTTTCCTCTACAGTTAAACTGAATTTTTTCTTCATTTTCTGACTTTCAATTCATAATTCTACCTGTTAGAATCTTGCTTCCACTCCCAACATTCCCTGTCCAATGCCCTAGTCAGAGTTCCAGATGATTTCCATATGGCCAAAATTACTGAATACTTTTCCATGTTTTCTTAGCCTCTCAGCAGCATTAGACAGTAGTTAACAGTCACTCCTTCTTCTGCAAAACCAAACTCTTCTTTCTTCTTACCTTACTGGTCCTTTCAGAGTCCTCTTCTTTCCTCTCCTCTCTACATATCTCCCTGTGTGTTTGCCTCTATTGTCATAGCTTTTTAAATTATTTACATACCATCAATTCCCATATTTATAATCCCAGCCTTGACTCTCCCCTCTGAGATGCCAACTCTTACCCAGTTGCCTTCCCGTTCCATCAATTTGGATCTCTAATAGACATTTCAAGCTTAATAGGGCCTTAAATGATTTCTTGATTTTTACCATAAAATGTTTTCTTTCCTAGCCTTCCTCATTTGGCCCAAGCCAAAAAAAAATACAATTATGTTTGATTCCTCCTATTTATTCATGTCCATCTCCAATTCACAAATAAAACCAGTTTATTCTACTTCCAAATTATATATACAATATGCCTACTTCTCTCCTTTTCCATTGATTTTACTCTGGTCCAAGTTATCACTGTCTCTTCCTTAGACCATTGCAACCAGCCTCACATCTGCTCTACTTCTGCTGTAAAGCCCTTCTGCAGAACAGGGAGAATAATGTTCTTCTGATCTTACTTGTATAGTTCCTCTCCCCCAACACAGAATGGTGGTGGAAAGGAAAGAATCATTAGAAGGGGATTTCAAAGATACTTAACATTTTGGTGCTGGAAAGTTGGAAAAAAAAAAATTTTTTTTTTCCAGAACAGAGCAGCATTAACAAAGACATGGAAATGAATAAGCATAAGAAGGTACTTACAGATGAGTGAGTAGTTCTATTTGGTTATATCAGAGAGCACATTAGAATAAGTAGTAGGTAATAAGGTCAGGGTTGGAGCCAGATGGAGATCCTCTGATTTGCTAGGTATTTGGAATTTGTTAAGATTTTTTTTTTTTTGCGGTACGCGTTGCGGAGCACAGGCTCCAGACGCGCAGGCTCAGCGGCCGTGGCTCACGGGCCCAGCCGCTCCGCGGCATGTGGGATCTTCCCGGACCGGGACACGAACCCGTGTTCCCTGCATCGGCAGGCAGACTCTCAACCACTGCGCCACCAGGGAAGCCGTAGGTATTTGGAATTTGATTGGTAATTTCATTTTATGCTCAATATTGAAAAATAAATGAAGCCAATTTTCTGTTTGTGATTGACAAGCAAATATAATAATGTAAAATGCATGGAAAGTATGTATTTAAAGTGATAAGCCAGTCAAATGAACTTGTCATGCCTCAAGTATGTGTCTTTATCTCATAAATCATTGCACTGGCTTTTGCTTTTGAAATTAGTAGATGGCAAAAATGAGAGTAGATATCTGTTTCACCCATTTTTTAAAGAGGAAGAAAATCATATTTCTAACTGGCACAATTAAAAATCCACTGCCAGCCTGCTTCCCGTGCATTTTTTTGTTTGTGAGATTCTTCTCCTTTTGATTAGAAATTTTGTGGTGGAGGCTATATCCTGCATTTTATACACTTTTAATAAATAAATATACAAATAACCTTTCAAATAACCTTTCAATGATGCAAAACTCAACATCTTGATTTAGGGCTCAGATGCCTGCTCAGTTTTCAAAAGTGATTATGTACTATGTTGCACTCTTGCCCAGTCCACAATGTCTAGAAGGACAGAGGGAAGTCTAGAAGTGAGAGAAGTGCAAATGTCTCCCAAATTGGACTCAGAAGTTTACTCTCAGCTTTGCTCCTAGGGCTTATGCCCAACGTATATCACTATTGACCACCATTACCCCTATTCTTCAGATTTCAAAGATTTTGGAAAAGGGAAAGTCATTTCACCTTAAAATAAATATTGGGACTAATTAATTAAGGGAGACATTCTGAATTGAGCACCAGGGCATCTGTGATTGTTGTGTAATAATGTGTGATGTAAATATATTGTAAATGAGTAACTGAGTTAGGCATCAAGTCAATTCACAGCCTTTTGGGCAGTAAAGCAATTAACACTTTGGAGGTCTGGGGCCAAGAGGTGTCCTTTGGGAGATAGGCAATCAATTGGCCTGTGAGTCTGTTCAATAATTCAAGGATTCCAATTAAACATTTCAAGAAAGTCAATTTAACTTCAAATAACTGTATTGGCAAGACTAGGTGTATGCAAGCTGCTAAAGTCAATATATGCCATGGGGCTGTTTTCACAATTGGAAGAATATATATATAAAAAGAAAAACACTGTTCTCTATAACCTCAGGTTCTATGGAAACATGTACCCTCTCCTGCACAAGATACATTCTTTAAAGTCTAATAAGTTCCAAGTTCTTTTCCAAGATGAATTTCACTTATCTCCTCTATCCAAGCTTCATATATACATTTTGAAGATAGATAAGATTGATAGGTAGACAGATAGATAGATAGATAGATACATAGATAGAGGTCACAGCTATTTTAACTATATGTAGATGGAATTTCAATTTTCTGATTCCATGTTCCTATAGAGATGAGGGGGAAAACAAATGAATAGCAGGTATATCAACTAAAATATCTTTTAAAAAGAATAAAAAGTAATGAATATCTGGGATTCCCTTGTGTTCAAAGCCCCCTCCCAGCCACCACCACCATTTTTAACCAGTTCTTACATACCAAGTATTAATTCTTAAATTTTTAATCATTTTTATAGTTAGAACATAATGTTTCTTTGTAAAAATATATTAAGGATTACTTCTGAGAGCATAACCTCTCAGCAAAGATTAGGAAGAGCCCTTGCTAATGACCACTTAAGAATGGCCACTGCAAATGTCTTCCTGAAGAAATTCCAGAAAATATTTTTATTCATTTATTCATACTCCTCTCCTCCTGCTTTCACAAATACTATGAAGAAGATTAAGTATTAAAGATAGTATAAAAATGTTAATTTAAAAAATATACCTTGTTAAAAGGCACAGAGAAACAGATGTGTCCAGCCACTTGGGAAGAGTTCAATAATAAAAGATGGTTATTGCTCTCTTAACTAAATTTCCACATGATTATCTTTCCTATAATCAGAGAAAGTTAGCATTAAAAGTCTCTGAAAAGCTTTCCACTCTGTATTTTCATGGGGAGAGGGGAGATCAAGAAAACTAGTTTATCTGGAATTATACAACTGAGATAAATCATAATTATTTTAAAGTTTTTTTGCAACTTTATAAGATCAAAAAGGATACCAGTGCAGTGGAGTAAAAAGAGCGTGGGTTCAAACTCTAAGCTTTATTCCTTGGCTCGTTGTCTCTGTGCTGGTCAGCTTAGCTTATCTAACCTTTTGAGTCCAAGTTTCTTCATATGTACAATGCAGATATTAGTGTTCGCATTTGTCGTGTTGTCATGAACATAACATTCACTTTTTTCATCCACTTATTTTTATTCAACTGTTATATGCAAGCATTGTATTAAATTTTGGAGTTTGAACATGACTGAGACATAATTATATGGACATCAGGAGCTCATAGTCCAATTGAGGGAGTCAGATTTAAAAATCTGATGGTCACCCGCCATCCATTCTATAATAATTAAACCCCCGATTTTCAGCTGGGTATTTTGGCTCCCAGAATACAAACTAGAATTCTCAGCCTCCCTTGCAGCCAGGTATGAACACAGGAGTAAATTCTGACCAATAGACTATAAGCAGAAAAATATCTAAGCAAATTTCTAGTTATCTATAGATAAAAGGCACACCCATCCCTTTCCCCATATTTTAATCAAATCTCTTAGACCATAGTCTTGGTATGGAGCCATCTTAGACCCTGTGGATAAGGGACAACTTAGAGATTGTTGGGTTGCAATATAGGGCAGAAACACTAACCTTAGGAAACCTGAACCTTTTATAATGGATCATAAGCAAACATGCATTTTGCTCTAGAGGGAGACATTGCCTCTGTGTTCCCCAAAGCCATATGTTTTCATTAGAAACATCTTTGAAAAGATAGACAAGAATAAAACAGTTAGTGTTTCATTTGCATGTTTTACAGAAATACAAGAGATCCATGGAAAACTGTCTCCTGTTATTGACCAGGTGCTGAGACTAATTTTGGCTGTTCTTAATAGAATTACAAAATCTTACATAGTGATATATGTGTCTTTCCTTAAGTACTTTGGTCTAGATAGCATTCTTAAAACATTTATTGTTTATATTGGACAGTTCAGCACCTCATTAATTAAATTTGGACAATGTTTATTGAAACCTTATTTGGGGCAAGACCACATTCTCAGTACTTTTGTGTATGCAAAGATGAATAAGATATGGCTCATGCGCTGTAACTACTCATAATCTAGGTGGAGGACATCTAAGACCTAATATAAAGACAGACTATGTAATGAAGATAGAGAAAATTATGGGATAATAGAAGAGAGAATTATTGATCTCAACTTTAAAAAGGTAGAATTTGAGAGGGAAAAGGAATGGATAGATCTTAAAGGAGAGGGTGAATGAGTTGGTGTGGGGCAGTAGGGAATGAAATATGGGTTTAAAGGTGATCACTCTGGCAACAAAATAAAAAATAGTTTAGAGAGAAGACTAGAGACAATGAGGTGTCTCTAACTATTGTCCCAGGGAAAGCCTTAATGGCAATTTGAATCGAGGTGGTATCAGTGTCAGTAGAAGAAAGGGAATTGACTGAAGAAGTAGGAGAAAGAATCGTGCCTCATTGTGTTGTTGACAATGAGAGAAAGAAGACAATTGAAAATAATCTAGATCAGATCAGTAAAATTACCAGATCACCTGGTTTCGTAGCTATTTCTGTGTGAGTACATGACCTAACTTGAGGATTCCATGTCTTCCTTCTTCCCTGGGCCCAGGGTTTTGTTTAAAGGTAGGTCTGTGATGCAAGTCAGTCTACTATACTCAAATCTAGAACTTTGACTCGAAGTGTTAGAAACAGAATTTCTCTTTGTTCTGGGCATGGAGATGTTAAGATATAACACTGGAGCCCTGAGTAGTACCACAAAGAGATGACAGGGAAGAAATTCATCTGAAAAAAAGAAAGCAGGATTAAGAGGTGAAGAGAGATGGTAACATAATTTGAAACCTTCAAACAACCCATGCTATGAATGAGAAACACTGCTGAATTTTTCAGTCTTGAGAGCTAATTCCCCTTGTTTGAGTTGTGTTTCTTCCATTTGCAACTGAAAACACTTTAACTGAATCAAGACTGCTTCCCTTGAAATGCACTAATTTTAGTCTGTCCAACAGAGATGCTCTAGAAAGCACTGATTCCACAAGTACAAGGTTGGACTGTACGATGTCTAAATCCCTTCCAATTCCCAATGTCTATGGTAAACTGAACTTTAAAGAAGCATGCAGGAGATGGCGATGCCTTGGCATTAGCACTGCATCTGTGGAGCATAGCCTTGGAAAAGACTTTGTGTTCCCTATACTATTTTTAAATACAGCAGAATCATTCCATAGAATGTATATAAGTACTTCTCTGCACTCTTTTAGTTATATAACAGAATGAAAGAATAATGTTTAAGAAAAAAAGGCAACACTCATGTTGAAATATCATCAGCATAATGCAATAATAAATGTAGTCATCCCCTTTTATATACACATCAATCGTGGCAGAGCCAGAAATGAATATACAGCCTTGTTCGGAAGTGTCTCACAGAATCGTTCTACAACGCTGAGCCATAAAGCTCTTAGCTTAATCAGTTGGTAACAGTTTGCAGATTTGCTTACAATACGTTGCTTTCCAGACTGTGTTAACAGACTCTAACACTTCTTGCCAATACACTCATCCTAAACAATAACATTAAGAGCCATAAGGCTGTGTTTACACTTCTGAGAAGCCAATGTATTGTTAATGGGCCATAAACTGTCCTCTGACTCAATGGTTTGGCTTTTTGAAATTTGTGTAATAGTCAATGGAAAATTTCCAACATCTACTTGGCATAGAAGTGGAATTAGCTTCAGGGCTATAAAACTGAATGCTAGGAAGCATCCCTTCCACACATTTCTGGTCTGATATGCTTTTTTATATAGAATAAAACAGTTTACACAAAAACTTGAAGAAAGATTATTGCCATAGTTAAGAATAGTTTTATATGTTATAAGAAAAAATGTAAATAATCATGATGAACCCTAAAAGGGTCTTATGTGTACGATATCCTCAATCTTCTCTCAAGTAGTTTTTCAAATCTCTTGTGAAATAGCTGCATCAGTGAATCACACATAGTTTGTGAACAGACATTGACTGCAGCTTCATGCTTGTCACGCCTGTTCTTATCTGTTTTCTGGTTGCCAAAAACCCAGTTGTTTCAAACTACTGTTTTTATTTTCCTGTAAAACTCTGTGACTGCCTCTCATACCTGTTTTCCATCTTCTTACGTTCCTTGTCTCTTTCTATTCTGTTTCTCTACATTTCTGCTTCCCTCCTCGCTCCAGGCACCCTTCTTGTTGTAGGCTAATGACTCTCAGTTCCTTCTTTCCAGATGGTTTCACTTTCTCTTGCTGGTAATTTCCATTTGTCTGGGTGCATTTTATGAATTAACCAAATCATGCTTTACAGGACTTGCTCCCTGTTGTGTTTTATTCTTTCAATGCCAGGTTTCTTCCCATCCTTGTAATCTTTCAATGATTCAATCATTTGACATTTATATATATTAATCTGCCACTTTTGAACAAGGCATTATTCTGGGTACTGTGAAAATACCAAGATATCTGGATTCTGACATCAAGGAGTTTGTCATCTTTAAGAGAAGCTATATCACAAGACTATCCTTGACATAAATAGACACTTTTCCCTTCTTGGGTCTCTTAACTGATAGATGGCAAATACAGAGGAAAAGCTTTTGTCTCTCTCAATTTAGAAACCCATCAGAAGTATAAAAGAAGGGAGGAAAAATAGGCTTTGACTTTTTTTTATGTAGTGTGTTCCTATTGTAAAAATCATGATGGAGGTGATGTGACACTGAAGGCTGTTAGACTAACAAAGCAGCCCCAATAACAGCCTTTCCAGTCCTAGTCTCTGGCATGCTGCTTGTCCTGAGATTAGTATTGAAGGCAATAATAATGATAGCTAATATCTAATCTCTGCTTACTATATTTTAGGCATGATTCTAAGCATGCTACAAGTATTATCTCATTTGGACAAAACTTTTAAAGGAAAGACCAATTATTATTCCCCGTTTAATGGATGATGGCAACTAGATACAAAAGTTTAACTTTTTCAAAGTGATGCTGTCTAAAAGCAGTGGGTTCAGACTTCAAATCCAGCCCATCTGGTTCTTGAACCCACACTCTCACCCAAAAAGTCAAATGACAGGACACAGAATTGCCTGCATCCTCCATCCTCTCCTTTATCTTGCATCACCTAACCTATCCTGCCACAATGTCACCTTCTCAATAGGCCTATACTGATTAACCCCCCTAAAATTGCTGCACTTCTGATCACCTAAATTTTTTATTCCTTTCTCTGATCTTTTAGGACCCAGAATGAGTCATTTACACTCTGGGCATCCCAAGCCACAACTGTCTCTTTAGAAGCTTCCTCTGGACTGATCCTGAGTGAATTACAGTCAATGACTTCAGAACCACTCCACGTCTCCATGACACCTGGTTTGTATATTCTTGTGATACTTTTAGAATATAAACATACATTGTCTGAGTCTGTAGGAACCATGTGAACTGACTACTGGTACTTTTTAGATTGTACTGTTGAATCAGAGTTTAATCTTCATGTGCAAATGACAAAATACAGGTTTTGTAGAAGGATGGATGACCTATGATAAAAGTTCAAGTGTCCTATTTTCATGCTCAGGTTTACAATCAAACTCTATTCTGGGTAGATCTTTATGACTTTCTAATGAAAGCATTTTACTTGAGTCCTGATGTGGAAATGCCATTTGCCTAAAAGCAAGAAAACCTGACCTTGGATAGGAAGATACTAGTATTTATACTATTTATAGAATTATTACAATAGAAAGAATACTGCACTGGAAGTCAAATGCCTGGGTTCTATAGATAACTTTAGTGCCAAAGAATCATGTGACCATGAACAAGTCATTTTTCTTATGTGAGCTTCAGATTTCTCTTCTATAAATTGAGGTAACTCAACTAGATAATATCTAAGTTCTTTACCAATTCTCAAATTTTTTGATTCTCTGAAATGCTCAAAGAAAATAAATTCAGTGGTTCTGATCATTGTATGGGGTTTGAATATTCGTGAAGACTTGGGTGAGTTATAAAAGAGTATGACTACGTGTTCTTCTTTGCCTGGGACAGTCCCAATTTGCAATATTCTTCCATAATTATTAGCAGCACCTCCTTTCTTAGCTTCTTTTTAAAAATTTTTGATTACCTTTCACCTTGTGCTAATTTATATCTTTAAGGTTTGAAAGTGAATTTTTACTGTCATTCTTATTGAGACATAATTGACATACAGGACTATACAACGTATACAGCATACTGACTTGACATGCATATATTTTGAAATGATTACCACAATAAGTTCAGTTAACATCTGTCAACTCATATAGTTACAAAAATATTTTTTCCTTGTGATGAGAACTTTTAGGATCTATTCTGTTAGCAACTTTCAAATATATCATATAGCAGTGTTAACTATAGTCATTAAATTGTACTCACATCCCCAGTACTTATTCATGTTATAACAAGAAGCTTGTATTTTTTGACCACCTTCATCCAATTCCTCCACCCTCACCCCACACCTCTGGTAACCACAAATATGATCTCTATTTCTATAAATTTTTTTTTAATTCCACATATAAGTGAAATCATACGGTATTTGCCTTTCTCTGTCTGACTTCTTTCACTTAGCATAATGCCCTAAAGGTCCATCCATGTTGTCACAAATGGCAGGGTTTCCTTTTTTATGGCTGAATAGTATCCCTTTGTGTGTATGTATGTGTGTGTGTGTGTGTGTGTGTGTTTGTTTGCATACACTTAGATTGTTTCCATGTCTGGGCTGTTGTAAATAACGATGCAATGAACATAGTGGTGCAGATAACTCTTCAACATAGTGATCTCATTTCCTTTGGATATATGCTCAGAAGTAGAATTGCTGGATCATATGGTAGTTCTATTTTAAATTTTTTGAGGAACCTCCATTAGGCTATACCAATTTACTTTCCCTCCAATAGTACACAAGGGTTTCTTTTTCTCTATATCCCTGTCAGGATTTTCTATCTGTCTTTTTGATGATAGCTGTTCTATTAGGCATGAGGCGATATCTCATTGTCAAATTGATTTGCATTTCCCTAATGACTAGTGATGTTGAGCACATTTTCATATACCTCTTCTCTTGGTCATTTGAATATCTTCTTCGGAAAAATGTCTGTTCAGGTTCTTTGCCCATTTTTTATCAAGTAATTTGGTTTTTTGCTATTGAATTATATGAATTATTTATATATTTTGAGTATAACTTCTTATATATGATTTGCAATTATTTTCTTCCATTATGTAGGTTGCCTTTTCATTTTGTTGACTGTTTCTTCAAATGCATATTCATTTTTTAATATATTAACATTAAGAGTATGAGTCATTTTTTCTTTTCTATGTTTTCTCTTAATATTATACTTGTATTCTTATATCTTGATAGAGGTTTTGTTTTTTTATCTCCCTGCTCCTAATGGGATCATACATGTTCCCATTAATTTTTTCACTTAATAATACATCATGGACATTCTATCAAATCCATGAACATAGTCCTGATTTATTTGTGGGTATGCTATTATTTTTCTAAAATTGATCCCCAGATATCAGATCAATGGGTCAAAGTAGATGTAGATTTTTAATTTTAATGTATATGTTGTTATTTTACTTTCCCAAAAGCCATAAAAACTCATGTTCTCATAAGCATTGTATGAGAGTTACACTCCTTTTTGAAACTGGTTTTCTTTACTAATGATGGTAATCAGTATCAGACATAAACAATTGAAAAAGCAGCTGGAGGCATCCTCAGATTCAGGTGAGCCTGATGCTTTTTTTCTAATGAAAGTGGTCATGGTAAAACCTGCCTATAAACCCCTCTGCTTGACATTTATGAGCTCATGAAGGGACTAAGATGTTCCTTGTCTTCATGAGCTCTCTCTACCATGAACCTTAGGAGTATAAGCTCTGTATTTCTGTGCTCACTCGTATCAGTCTAGGAATATGATTTTAACTCAGTAACTAGAAGGATTGGGCAGAAAAGACAGAGAATCAAGGAACACATGAATAAAACCTATAAAAGTGAGGATTTATGTGATGTAGTCCTAAAATAGTATCCAACTTACACAAATCCTCTCCCTCCCAAGCAATAAATAAAAAGCAGCCCCATTTTTTATTCATGGCTCTGAGTATATTAAAGAGTATATTAAAGAGAGTATAATTCCTGATCAATCCTGACAACATTTTGTACCTCTTTTCTCTCCCTTGTCTACTTTTCTGCTCTGGAGAACCCCACATTCTTCAGATTTCATCATTCACCAAAATGTTTCACCAAGTTTCCCGCTTATCTTCAGTCTTCCTCAATTCTCCCTCCCTCTGCCTCTTTTTCTTTCTCTCAGTTTTTTATTTTGTAAATTATGTTAACTTCTTTGCTAAGTCTTCCCCTTTCTCCCTACATGTAATCATTGCTTATTATTTAATGTTTCATATTTTACAGTCTCTAGTCTATACAGTTTACTATATTAACTCACTTGATTCTCAAAACAATCCTATAGGATGAATTCCATTATAATCCCTAGTTTAAAGGCATAAAGATGTTAAGTAAATTGCCCAAGTTCCCACAACTGTTAAGTGACAGATCCAGACTCTAACCCAGGGCGTCTAGCACCAGAGCCCATGTAATTAACCAATCTGTTCTACTGCTTCTATAGCCCAGTCCTTTTCTATGAAAGTTCATCTTGAAATTCAGGATTCTTTTTGATGATTCAGATAAGGGAGGATGTTAATAAATGTTATCCTGTCACAGTCACATAAATAATTTAAATGACTATGGGTGAGACTTATTTGGTTTCCAGTGGTGGCCAGATATAGATATTTTATATTTCTTTTAGTTTGATTGACTATGTTCCTAGTCTTAGTATTCAAAATTCATTAAATTTGATCTCCACATTGAAAGAAACTAAAATTTCAAAGGGCAAATTCTGTGGTCCCTAATACTCAAAGTAACTGCAAATTAGAAGGAAACAAAAGATTAACAACTTTAAAATAATTAAAGGACAATAGATACATTCTATAAGTTCCTCCTAACTCTCAAATTACTTCTCAGAAGAATTCACAAGTTTTCTTCTCTTGCAGTTGTATTATATCCTACAATTTGGTGATCTTATCAATTCTTATATATTTAACATAACCTCAGTGTAAATTACTGTGAAATTCACATTATCCTTTCACTTATTTTTAAGTTATAAATAAAAAATTTTACTTGCCACTTAGGCGTCTCCCTTAGTCGTCTGTGAGCATGTCTAGAAAACATACCTCAAAAGGGCAATACATACATATTTTTTAAGAATATAACTCAAAGGAAAGAGATAAGAAATTTAATTATTGATCACTAGTTTTGTGTGTTTGTTCATTTTTTCTCAAGTAAACCAAATTAGTGCTTGAGTTTTTCATTGATATAATGGTTATTTAACTTGAAAGCTGCTATATAAAATTAAAAATGGGTGAGTATAGATGCTAAATAGATGTTAAGCATTATTATACCATAAATGAAATGGAAAAGACACATTAAGAAAACTTTGGACAACCAACAACCTCAAAAATATCAATACTATCATTGTGTTATGAAACCAGGGTAAGAATTTTCTGAAGCATCATACCTAAGTCTGTTGGATGTGGTATAAAACTAAAGAAGAAGAGAATTGTTAGCAGGGCTGTATCAAGAAAATAATGAGAATAAGACAGTAGGAACAAATATATGAGAATGGAGAACAGACAAGTAGTATAAAATAACTTATGGTTTGCACCAGCCATCCAAGAGCCACATGTAGGAATTGACAGTTATTGTGTTCCAGTGGTAATTTGAAGGGAAAGGATGCCTTTGGAAACAATGCAAACAAAATGTTATATATCCTAAAAATGAATTCTGAAAATGAATGATCAAGCATAGTCATAGATGGATTTAGGTTGATGATATAATGTACCAATTTTGCTTATCCACTGTCCAAACACCTCATTTATGGAAGAGAATAGGCAGGGGGTTCTCTAGGCCCAGGAGAGAAGAAAATTATCACTATTTATATGCTGTGTACCCTGAAAGAGTGATATGATAAGTTTGGGAGAGGCAAGGAATTCATATCTATTTTGTCAAGTGTAATGTCAATCCCCAGGCTAAAGCTTTATAAGTTTCTAGGGACAGCTTTTACCCACTTTAATAAATCTTTCAATTTGAGAAACAGGAGAGATAATTGGGAACAATATATAATTTCATTTATTTAAAAAAACCTAATTTTTATAATTATACATAATTATTAAAATTATTAAAATATTACCTACTATATAGGTTTCTTATTAGGATTAATTGGCATATAAAAACCATTAACAAATGTTAACTTTGAAAAATATTATTATTAAATAATTGCTATTCCTTAGTTTCCCCCTTCAGTATATTTCCCACCTCCTCATACATTATGTAGCATATATTAGATTTTTGTTTTTATTTTATTTTTGTTCTTGTTACTGGTCATTCCATCTTCTTTTAGTAAGAATTCCCAGAATTTTCTCTAAGTGGGCTAATTCACCTTTTGCACCATGTCCAGGGCGGAAGAATGACTGTCAATAAATTCAATGCCTCCGGGTACTGTGATTGTTTGAGGATTAAAAGCAAAGGTAATCAGAACAGTGAGAATTTATCTTAGACTTACACTGGAGTGACTGGGAAAGGGGATTCGTTGAATTTGAATCTGGGAGGCTGTAGGGCTGAAGCTTCTGCAATCACCATACTACCATCCAGGGATCATATATATGTGACGGAAGTCAATACAGATGAAGCAAAGCCAAAAATAGAGAACTGAGGTGATGTGGGTATCTGACGTCCCTGAATCAAGCTGCATTATTAGACTGTTCATGCTCAGTAACTAATAACTTCCTTTTGTTTAAGCCAACTTTGAATATGTGTTCTCGTACTTCTGAGGATCTCGCTCTTGCTCTCTTCCTGTCTCTGTTTGTCTCATAGTCCAGATGGGGAAACTATACCAGACCCTCCCCTTGTCTTATCCCTTATAACCTGAGTCCCTTGGTGAGAGGATTTCCAAGATATGTAAAACCAAAAAATATAAAATTTTCTGACATTTTTCCAACTGAAAAATTCTAGAAATTCTGATATTTCCACATAAATATTCAATATATTAAGAGGTCCATACATCAGAACTAAGTAAATGGAACAGTGGAACAGAATACATTGGCTTTTTGAAGTTATCCATTGTCTTATCTTCAGCAGCAAGGAAAAAAATCTTTGCTTCAGAAGAAATTGGCAAACAAATATGATTTACATGAATAAATAAGTCATTCAGTTATATTAGGAAGTTCATTCTTTATGTTGAAAAAGAGCAAAAATCAGCAATAGTAAGTTCCAGGATACTTTGGCATTAACTTCTTTTTTGTTGTGTTTTTTTTAAATTTTTATTTATTTTTTTATACAGCAGGTTCTTATTAGTTATTCATTTTATACATATTAGTCTATATATGTCAATCCCAATCTCCCAATTCATCAGACATTAACTTCTGATGTACCTAGGGGCATGGACACCACCCCATCCCCACACAGTGGAAAATCCTCACACTGATATCTCTGCCTCAAAAATGAAGGAATTGATAAATGACTCATCCGAGGGCAGGAAGCCAAAACTAGTTTGGATAGAATCAGGACTCAAACCCTAGTTCTTTTGATTCCACATATTGTGATCTCTAATTGAACACAAACTTTTCCCCATACTTTGTTAATTTAAATATCTGTAAAATCAAAATACTATATTTATTGAAAAAAATCCATGAATAAGTAGACCTATACAGTTCAAACCCATGTTGTTCAAGGGTCAGCTATATTTGATATATTATTGGATACTTGTATATAGCTATAGAAATTGAGACTATTATTAGGAACCAGTCAAATTCATGTGACATTACTGCTGCATTTTTAGCTTATTTCTCTTGGAATCCTAACACCAAATGGTGGGAGTGGGTCATAGCTAGGGTTGGTTGGGAAAACAGAACTAATAGGCTTGTATTGAGGCAAATGGAGAATGAGGTAAGCTAAGGACAGAGAAAGAAGAGTCTGAGGGGTGACAGCTGACTTTAGAAGTGCTTAAAATATCAAGGGCAAGATTCAAGGCAGGAGAGACAAGAAATCTGGAGACTGTGGTTTCTGGTCCAGCGGCACAGACTGCTTCCTGCAGCATCCCTTCAGTACTCTGGATAGCTCCCAAAAAACTTACGTACTTAAACTACATCCAGGGCTTTTTTATCCCTAAGGCTTTTTACCCTACAACCCAAGCAGCTAACTGGCTCTTTCTCTTCAAGCAAAATTTTTCTGATCATTCATGATGTTACTGGTTTTGCTAAACTCATTTTCTATGATCTGGAGATAAACCTCCAATTTTCCATCTTGGTATCAAATCAAAAGAGTCATGAATTTGTGTCTTAATCCTCTTTTTCTGTAGCATCTAGAAGAATTATTCTATAGCTATTATTTCACATACCTGAAAAGATAAGGTTGTACAAGAATATTCATTGGAAGATTGTTGAAATACCAAAATTCCAGAAATGACTTGGCTCTTCATCTGTAGGGGAACAAATAAATTGTATACCTATATAAAAATATATAGTAATGAAATACAACACATATACATAGACCACATTGATGTAGGATAATTTCCAAGATATACTATTTGGCTCATTTTTAAAGATTGAAGACATAAAAGGTAAGTATGTTGCAGAATAGTGTGAACACTCTGTTTCTAACTATGGAAAACATAGATTAAATATGCATCAATGTACCAAAAATATTACTAAGGAATATACAAAAAACTGGTAATAGCCTCTAGGAAGAAAGTCTATAGAACTGTTTGACTTTTTTTTACCACATGCATGTATTACTTTTTTCAATAAAAATGCAGTTGTAAGTATATTTTAAAAGTAAATTTAAAGGAATAAATAGTTATAGCCCTTGCCATCATGCTCCTTTGTGTAGATCTGAGCTACCTCTGTTAATAGATCTAGCAAGTTCCCATAAGCCAAGCCATTGAACAGAGTTCCCTGATGTATACTACTGCGCTTTTTTTTTTTTTTTTTTAGTTTTTTTCTCTAAAACTTAAAAACTAAAGTTGAGTCACAGGCAACAAAGCAAATAGTCAGTTATTGAGAAGTCCAAATCTATGTTCAAAATCCTGTTTGTGATTCTTCACCATGAATTAAGGAACACTCCCTAGCATTTCCCATGAACTTTCAGGGAAGCAGTCATGTGGAAACAAAAGTCAGACATTTGCTCGAGAACAGAGCACTCTGTGCTTATCATGGTTAAGAACTTCCTTCCACAGGAATCAGCTGCCGATAATTTCTCAGTATTTCATCCCACTGCAGAGCACATAATGATCGCAGAATGAATCAGTGTCTCAGAAACTGAAAAAACTTCCGAAAAAGAATATCTCATGTGTGGCCTGGAGAGAAGGGGTGAGGAGGGGGACTTAGATTATGTACTTATAACAAAGGAACATCACATCATCTTCATCTTTAAGTATCACTTATAATAAAGAGGGAAAATTCATACCTAAGAGGACTTTTAACTACAATAATATACATATAAGAAGAGTTCTTGAGATGTAAGTTTGAACATAAGTTGTGAATGGCAAAAACTCTTATTTACAGAAAATTTAAATTTAAAAGGCAGGAATTTACTGGTCTACTGTGAAAAGTAGGCAGTGATCTCTATTTCTTGTCACACGTGGGAAAAAATGATTTGCTCAATAGAGAAATAAAAAGATGGATTTCCTGTTACTGAACTTAGGTAACAGATATTCTAATGGAAGAATCTAGTCAGGAAGTGCAAGACAAAGCAGAGGGGGAAGACGGTGGAAGAGTAAGACACGGAGATCACCTTCCTCCTCACAGATACATCAAAAAGACGTCTACACGTGGAACAACTCCTACAGAGCACCTACTGAACGCTGACAGAAGACCTCAGATTTTCCAAAAGGCAAGAAACTTCCCACGTACCTGGGTAGGGCAAAAGAAAAAAGAATAAACAGAGACGAAAGAATAGGGACGGGACCTGCACCAGTAGGAGGGAGCCGTGAAGGAGGAAAGGTTTCCACACACTAGAAGCCCCTTCGCGGGTGGAGACTGTAGGTGGCGGAGGGGGAAGCTTTGGAGCTGCGGAGGAGAGCACAGCAACAGGGGTGCAGAGGGCAAAGCGGAGAGATTCCCGCACAGAGGATCGGTGCTGACCAGCACTCACCAGCCCAAGAGGCTTGTCTGCTCACCCGCCGGGGCGGGCGGGGCTGGGAGCTGAGGCTCGGGTTTCGGGCGGAGGCAGGGAGAGGACTGGGGTTGGCGGCGTGAACACAGCCTGCAGGGAGTTAGTGCACCACAGCTAGCCGGGAGGGAGTCTGGGGGAAAGTCTGGACCTGCCGAAGAGGCAAGAGACTTTTTCTTCCCTCTTTGCTTCCTGGTGCATGAGGAGAGGGGATTAAGAGAGCTGCTTAAAGGAGCTCCAGATAAGGGCGCGAGCCGCGGCTAACAGCGCGGACCCCAGAGACGGGCATGAGGTGCTAAGATGGCTGCTGCCACCACCAAGAAGCCTGTGTTCAAGCACAGGTCACTATCCACAGCCCCTTTCTGGGGAGACTGTGCAGCCCGCCACTGCCAGGGTCCCGGGATCCAGGGACAACTTCCCCGGGACAACGCGCAGTGCGCCTCAGGCTGATGCAACGTCACGCTGGCCTCTGCCACTGCAGGCTCACCTCGCACACCGTACCCCTCCCTTCCCCCAGCCTGAGTGAGCCAGAGCCCCCGCATCAGCTGCTCCTTTAACCTCGTCATGTCTGAACAAAGAACAGACGCCCTCCGGCGACCTACACGCAGAAGCGGGGCCAAATCCAAAGCTGAACCCCGAGAGCTGTGTGAACAAACAAGAGAAAGGGAAATCTATCCAAGCAGCCTCAGGAGCAGCGGATCAAATCTCCACAATCAACATGATGTACGCTGCCTCTGTGGAATACCTGAATAGACAACGAATCATCCCAAATTGAGAAGGCGGACTTTGAGAGCAAGATTTATTATTTTTTCCCCTTTTCCTCTTTTTATGAGTGTGTGTGTGTATGCTTCTGTGTGAGATTTTGTCTGTATAGCTTTGCTTTCACCATTTGTCCTAGGGTTCTATCCATCCGTTTTTTGTTTTTTTTAATTAAAAAAAATTTTTTTTCTTAATAATTTTTTTTATTTTAATAACTTTATTTTATTTTCTTTTATCCTCTTTCTTTCTTTCTACATTTTCTCCCTTTTATTCTGAGCCGTGTGGATGAAGGCTCTTGGTGCTTCAGCCAGGAGTCAGTGCTGGGCCACTGAGGTGGGAGAGCCAACTTCAGGACACTGGTCCACAAGAGACCTCCCAGCTCCACATAATATCAAACTGTGAAAATCTCCCAGAGATCTCCATCTCAACACCAGCACCCAGCTTCACTCAACGACGAGCAAGCTACAGTGCTGGACACCCTATGCCAAACAACTAGCAAGACAGGAACACAACCCCACCCATTAGCAGAGAGGCTGCCTAAAATCATAATAAGTCCACAGACACCCCAAAACACACCACCAGACATGGACCTGCCCACCAGAAGGACAATATCCAACCTCATCCACCACAACACAGGCACTAGTCCCCTCCATCAGGAAGCCGACACAACCCACTGGACCAACTTTAGCCACTGGGGACAGACACCAAAAACAATGGGAACTACAAACCTGCAGCCTGCAAAAAGGAGACCCCAAACACAGTAAGATAAGCAAAATGAGAAGACAGAAAAACACGCAGCAGATGAAGGAACAAGATAAAAACCCACCAGACCTAACAAATGAAGAGGAAATAGGCAGTCTACCTGAAAAAGAATTCAGAATAATGATACTAAAGATGATCCAAAATCTTGGAAATAGAATGGAGAAGATACAAGAAATGATTAACAAGGGCCTAAAGAACTAAAGATGAAACAAGCAACAATGAACAACACAATAAATGAAGTTAAAAATACTCTAGATGGGATCAATAGCAGAATAACTGGGGCAGAAGAACGGATAAGTGACCTGGAAGATAAATTAGTGGAAATAACTACTGCAGAGCAGAATAAAGAAAAAAGAATGGAAAGAACTGAGGACAGTCTCAGAGACCTCTGGGACAACATTAAATGCACCAACATTTGAATTATAGGGTTTCCAGAAGAAGAAGAGAAAAAGAAAGGGACTGAGAAAATATTTGAAGAGATTATAGTTGAAAACTTCACTAATATGGGAAAGGAAATAGTTAATCAAGTCCAGAAAGCACAGAGAGTCCCATACAGGATAAATCCAAGGAGAAACCTGCCAAGACACATATTAATCAAACTGTCAAAAATTAAATACAAAGAAAACATATTAAAAGCAACAAGGGAAAAATAACACACAAGGGAATCCCCATAAGGTTAACAGCTGATCTTTCAGCAGAAACTCTGCAAGCCAGGAGGGACTGGCAGGACATATTTAAAGTGATGAAGGAAGAAAATATACAACCTAGATTACTCTACCCAGCATGGATCTCATTCAGATTTGATGGAGAAATTAAAACCTTTACAGACAAGCAAAAGCTGAGAGCGTTCAGCACCACCAAACCAGCTTTACAACAAATGCTAAAAGATCTTCTCTAGGCAAGAAACACAAGACAAGGAAAAGACCTACAATAACAGACCCAAAACAATTAAGAAAATGGGAATAGGAACATACATATTGATAATTACCTTAAATGTAAACGGATTAAATGCTCCCACCAAAAGACACAGACTGGATGAATGGATACAAAAACAAGACCCATATATATGCTGTCTACAAGAGACCCACTTCAGACCTAGAGACACATACAGACTGAAACTGAGGAGATGGAAAAAGATATTCCATGCAAATGGAAATCAAAAGAAAGCTGGAGTAGCAATTCTCATATCAGACAAAATAGACTTTAAAATAAAGGCTATTACAAGACACAAAGAAGGACACTACATAATGATCAAGGGATCGATCCAAGAAGAAGATATAACAATTGTAAATATTTATGCACCCAACATAGGAGCACCTCAATACATAAGGCAAATGCCAACAGCCATAAAAGGGGAAATCAACAGTAACACAATCATAATAGGGGACTTTAACACCCCACTTTCACCAATGGACAGATCATCCAAAAGGAAAATAAATAAGAAAACACAAGCTTTAAGTGATACTTTAAACAAGATGGACTTAATTGATATTTATAGGACATTCCATCCAAAAACAACAGAATACACATTTTTCTCAAGTGCTCATGGAATATTCTCCAGGATACATCATATCTTGGGTCACAAATCAAGCCTTGGTAAATTTAAGAAAATTGAAATTGTATCAAGTATCTTTTCAGACCACAACGCTATGAGACTAGATATCAATTACAGGAAAAGATCTGTAAAAAATACAAACACATGGAGGCTAAACAATACACTAATTAATAACGAAGTGATCACTGAAGAAATCAAAGAGGAAATCCAAAAATACCTAGAAACAAATGACAATGGAGACACAATGACCCAAAACCTATGGGATGCAGCAAGAGCAGTTCTAAGAGGGAAGTTTATAGAAATACAATCCTTCCTTAAGAAACAAGAAACAACTCAAATAAACAACCTAACCTTGCATCTAAAGCAATTAGAGAATGAAGAACCAAAAAACCCCGAAGTTAGCAGAAGGAAAGAAATCATAAAAATCAGATCAGAAATAAATGAAAAAGAAATGAAGGAAATGATAGCAAAGATCAATAAAATTAAAAGCTGGTTCTTTGAGAAGAAAAACAAAATTGATAAACCATTACCCAGACTCATCAAGAAAAAAAGGGAGAAGACTCAAATCAATAGAATTAGAAATGAAAAAGGAGAAGTAACAACTGACACTGCAGAAATACAAAGGATCATGAGAGATTACGACAAGCAACTCTATGCCAATAAAATGGACAACCTAGAAGAAATGGGCAAATTCTTAGAAATGCACAACCTGCCAAGACTGAATCAGGAAGAAATAGAAAACATGAACAGACCAATCATAAGCACTGAAATTGAAACTGTGATTAAAAATCTTCCAACAACCAAAAGCCCAGGGCCAGATGGCTTCACAGGTGAATTCTATCAAACATTTAGAGAAGAGCTAACACCTATCCTCAAACTCTTCCAAAATTTAGCAGAGGGAGGAACACTCCCAAACTCATTCTATGAGGCCACCATCACCCTTAAACCAAAACCAGACAAAGATGTCACAAAGAAAGAAAACTACAGGCCACTATCACTGACGAACATAGTTGCAAAAATTCTCAACAAAATACTAGCAAACAGAATCCAACAGCACATTAAAAGGTTCATACACCATGATCAAGTGGGGTTTATTCCAGGAATGCAAGGATTCTTCAATATACGCAAATCAATCAATGTGATACACCATATAAAAAAATTGAAGGAGAAAAACCATATAGTCACCTCAATAGATGCAGAGAAAGCTTTTATCAAACTTGAACACCCATTTATGATAAAAACCCTGCAGAAAGTAGGCATAGAAGGAACTTTCCTCAACATAATAAAGGCCGTATATGACAAACCCACAGCCAACATCGTCCTCGATGGTGAAAAACTGAAAGCATTTCCACTAAGATCAGGAACAAGAGAAGATTGCCAACTCTCACCACTCTTATTCAACATATTTTTGGAAGTTTTAGCCACAGCAATTAGAGAAGGAAAGGAAATAAAAGAAATCCAAATTAGAAAAGAAGAAGTAAAGCTGTCACTGTTTGCAGATGACATGATACTATACATAGAGAATCCTAAAGATGATACCAGAAAACTACTAGAGCTCATCAATGAATTCGGTAAAGTAGCAGGATACAAAATTAATGCACAGAAATCTCTGGCATTCCTATACAGTAATGATGAAAAATCTGAAAGTGAAATCAAGAAAACACTCCCATTTACCATTGTAACAAAAAGATAAAATATCTAGGAATAAACCTACCTAAGGAGATAAAAGACCTGTATGCAGAAAGTTATAAGACACTGATGAAAGAAATTAAAGATGATAGAAATAGATGGAGAGATATACCATGTTTTTGGATTGGAAGAATCAACATTGTGAAAATGACTCGACTACCCAAAGCAATCTACAGATTCAATGCAGTCCCTATCAAACTACCACTGGCATTTTTCACAGAACTAGAACAAAAAATTTCACAATTTGTATGGAAACACAAAAGACCCCAAATAGCCAAAGCAATCTTGAGAACAAAAAACGGAGCTGGAGGAATCAGGCTCCCTGACTTCAGACTATACTACAAAGTTACAGTAATCAAGACCGTATGGTACTGGCACAAAAACAGAAAGATAGGTCAATGGAACAGGATAGAAATCCCAGAGATAAACCCACACACATATGTCACCTTATCTTTGGTAAAGGGAGGCAGGAATGTACAGTGGAGAAAGGACAGCCTCTTCAATAAGTGGTGCTGGGAAAACTGGACAAGTACATGTAAATGTATGAGATTAAATCACTCCCTAACACCATACACAAAAATAAGCTCAAAATGGATTAAAGACCTAAACGTAAGGCCAGAAACTCTCAAACTCTTAGAGGAAAACATAGGCAGAACGCTCTATGACATAAATCACAGCAAGATTCTTTTTGACCCACCTCCTAGAGAAATGGAAATAAAAACAAAAATAAACATATGAGACCTAATGAAACTGCAAAGCTTTTGCACAGCACAGGAAACCATAAACAAGACCAAAAGACAACCCTCAGAATGGGAGAAAATATTTGCAAATGAAGCAACTGACAAAGGATTAATCTCCAAAATTTACAAACAGCTCATGCAGCTCAATAACAAAAAAACAAACAACCCAATCCAAAAATGGGCAGAAGACCTAAATAGACATTTCTCCAAAGAAGATATACAGACTGCCAACAAACGCATGAAAGAATGCTCAACATCATTAATCGTTAGAGAAATGCAAATCCAAACTACATTGAGATATCATCTCACACCAGTCAGAATGGCCATCATCAAAAAATCTAGAAACAATAAATGCTGGAGAGGGTGTGGAGAAAAGGGAACACTCTTGTACTGCTGTGGGAATGTGAATTGGTACAGCCACTATGGAGAACAGTATGGAGGTTCCTTAAAAAACTACAAATAGAAATTCCATATGACCCAGCAATCCCACTACTGGGCATATACCCTGAGAAAACCATAATTCATAAAGAGTCATGTACCAAAATGTTTACTGCATCTCTATTTACAATAGCCAGGAGATAGAAACAACCTAAGTGTCCATCATCGGATGAATTGGTAAAGAAGATGTGGCACATATACAATGGAATATTACTCAGCCATAAAAAGAAACGAAATTGAGCTATTTGTAATGAGGTGGATGGACCTTGAGTCTGTCATACAGAGTGAAGTAAGTCAGAAAGAGAAAAATATATACCGTATGCTAACACATATATATGGAATCTAAGGAAAAGAAAAAAAAAGGTCATGAAGAACCTAGGGGTAAGACAGGAATAAAGACACAGACCTACTGGAGAATGGACTTGAGGATATGGGGAAAGGGAAGGGTAAGCTGTGACAAAGCGGGAGAGTGGCATGGACATATATACACTACCAAACGTAAAATAGATAGCTAGTGGGAAGCAGCCGCATAGCACAGGGAGATCAGCTCAGTGCTTTGTGACCACCTAGAGCGGTGGGATAGGGAGGGTGGGAGGGAGGGAGACGCAAGAGGGAAGAGATATGGGAACATATGTATATGTATAACTGATTCACTTTGTTATAAAGCAGAAACTAACACACCATTGTAAAACAATTTTACTCCAATAAAGATGTAAAAAAAAAGAAGAAGTGCAAGACAGACTCAGATAAGGGTTACATTAAAATATTCAATCCTGCCATGGAAAGACAGATGACAGTATGCTGGTAGTATTTATCTCTGGTAGGATCATGTTTTATCTACACTTTGGTATATCATATGTATACTTTATATTTTCCATATCCCTACCATAATTATGCATTACTTTAGGGAAAAAATGTCTATTATTAAAGACTATGACAGTCCAAAATGATGATTCAGGTATGACTAAAACAGGACTCACGAATATAATATGCACTACAAATTACAGTAAATATACCTGGCATTATTTTGTCCCTTTGGTTTTAAACAAAAGCAGACATTTAAATTAAATTGTGTAATAGGTATCACTCCTTAGCTTTCAGGGTACAGGACAGCCGCACTTTTCTATAAAGCCTTGCCCCTCAATGATCACTTACTTTCTCCTCTGAGTTCCCAATTCTTGTTAGCTTTACCGACAATTTGGTATTTTACAAACCTATGAAATAAATGATAGAAAAGTCAGGTGTTTCTGACACACCAACTGCTGCTATTCTTCCACCTGGGAAGGTTGAGAAAAGGATTTTCATTTAATCCTGGGGCAAAGTAGCACTTATTATACGTGTGTGTGTGTGGTGGTGGGGGGGGGTTCATCCCAACTATATGGTATCCTTGAGGATAATAAAAAAATCTTATAGGTCTATATAGCCTCTAAATGCCAGCCCAATATTTTGATCATTGTAAAATATTAAGTAAGTATTCACTGATTTATAACATAACCTTAACTGATGAAATGGAGGTTGTATAATTAAATATATCATCATGTTAAATGACCTAAAAATATAAGGTTAATATGACATCAACAACTTCATTGGATACATTACTGAGTAAAATAGATGTCTCGCCTAGCTTGTCCCCCTGAAGATATTGATAGATACCTGTATATGCTGGAGGACACACTAGGGCTTATTCCTCAGCCCTGAAATGCCAGATATTTAAATTCAACACTGTGACAAGTACAACCACTTTGCCCCAGGATTAAATGAAAATTCTTTTCTCAACCTTCCCAGGTGGAAGAATAGCAGCAGTTGGTGTGTCAGAATCACCTGACTTTTCTATCATTTATTTCATAGGTTTGTTAGTCACCTCTGTTGGCTTGTAGTGTTCTTTGAGGAAGAAATGATGAAATGATCTATTTCCACTTTTGCTTCCTCCCTTCTAGGTTCAAAGGGAAAAGTATCCAAATGTTATCAAAGACCAGTTCCACTATCTGAGCTTTCAATCCCAACCTATTTAGAAACCAGTCCTTTTAAGTACATCTTATCTTTAATCATTCTGTCATTGCCTCCTTCTCTTTGAACTTCAAATGTGAATAGATCTTCCCTTTTGTGAAAAATAATTTGACCTTGCTAATCAGAGCTCTAGATTTGTGCATTAATTCAAACCTTTCTTTGCCTCAATTTCTTTACCCTCTGTCCTCCATTTTGATACTATTTACTTGTTATCTCCCTTTTATCTGCAAAGTCATTGAACACTGGTTGCAGTTTATATAAAGGTACCCCAGAGAGGTTCTGTGCACAGCCAGGAAAAATTCATGTGGTGGTCTTGCTGACCTCATTCCCCTTGCCTTCCTTCCCTTTTTACTTCCCCGTACCCAACCCTAACCACGTTTCAAATTATACTGCATGTTGCTACCAGGTTAATTTTCCTAAAATATAATTCAAATATTTCTTGAATGGAATGAGGTCTAAATGCTTGACTCTGATTTTGAGAGCTCACCAACTGTCTTCCCCACTGTATTCCTACTTTTGCACAGAGAGTTTTCACTCCAGTCACATCCATCTCCTAAGCAGACTTTTCCCATTGTCATCATTTCATCATACAGCATGTGCCATCTCCCTGCTTAGAACATTCTACCCACATCTCCATCTATGTAACTCCTACATATCTTTCAAAGTCCAGTTTGAACTTTACATCTATATAACACTTTAGTGACACCCTGAACTTGCAAGGATTTCTCCATCTTCTCTCTGACTCCTATACTATTTATTACTATTTGACATGTATCTACTTACTTTTCATTATACTTATTTGTGAGTGTGTATATACTGTCTTTACATTTGTTTTAAACTTCTAGGTGTCAGAGACCAGGTATTATAACTTTTTGTATCTTCCAAATTGTGCAGCATAACCTTTTACATGTAGTGATAAACTTGGTAAAGGTTGATATGATAGCATGGTTTTCAATAATTGGTAGGTTTTTATAACTAGGCCTACCATAATTATGTTATCGAGTCCAAGCTCGTACTGCTTGCCACACAAAAGGCCGATAAATAGAGAGATGAGTTGTTGGAGCAAGGTATAGTGACTTTATTCACAAAGTCAGCAGACGGGGAAGGTGGTGGACTAGTGTCTCAAAGAACCATCTTGCCTGGGTTTTGGATGCTAGTTTCTTTTACAGAACAAAGAGGTAAAGTAAAAAAGGTGATAAATTGTTGCAAATATTTCCTGGTCTGGCCAGAGTCCAAAGGGGATGTGTTGATTTCTTCTTTCCTGCAGCCATTCATTGGTGGGCCTAGTCAGGATGTCTCCCATGAACAAAACAAAGGTACTTTAGCTTAACACTCAGGCATGGAAGGTAGGGTTCCAGAAGATGGGCCATTATGCATACTTTAAGCTGTAAGCAACATCCCTTTAGTGATTAACGTGTAGCAAAATCAATAGAATACGAAGGTTAAAGTAAAAGAAACAGACCTGATATGGTGTCAGATTTGTTCTTCACTATGATAATTACAATCTTATTTTGGCATTTTATCATAAAGATAGATTAGCTTATCTCACAGGGGAGGTTTTTTGTTTGTTTACTGGTGTGTGTGTGTGTGTATGTGTGCTTACACACACATGCTCACACTTCAAGTTACATAGTTATGCCAACATTTCTAAAGCTGTTATTCAGAATTTGATAGTATCTGTGTTATTATTACTATTACAACTGATAATAATGATAATAATAATAATAAATAGTTTGGAAATATATATCATCTAAATGCTTCTGCTAAAGGACCACACTGCACATCAAGTTTCTGAAAAGTCCCTCAGTAAAACAGAAGTTTGGGATTTATAAATTGTATTAATTAAAATAAAATCACTAGGTTTGGGAGTATTCATTTCAGAGGTTATTTCCTCAAATGTTATCATTTTCCAAGGAAATCTCTTAAATTATTTATGAGGGAATATTTATAATTATTTGGTGGGAAGGAAGGGAAATCCATGAATCCATATCCGTCAGCCTGTAAATTTTTCTTTCAGATGAAATTGGTTTAAAGAATACAATTTAATTCAGTTTAAAAAATCATATAAACAGAATATTCTGTAAACTTTAACTGCCCAAGAAATTGATTGTGAATCCCAGAACTGTACTGGACTCATAAAACTAGGGCTGAAAAATCAAGGGCTTGAAGTTGTTATGTTAATTTGACACTCAAGTATCAGTTACTTCTTTTGACAAAAAGGGCAAGAGAAAACTACAGAATAAAATCTGTTAAGGCAGATAAAGCTACTAATGGCTCATTAGTTTTAGAATGAGATGTGTGCTCTACCTAACACAGGAACAGAGTGAAAGAGGTTTTGGCTACAACATGGTTTTCCTCAAGTACTTATTATTAAAACGTATGGTTGAAGGAGAATATATGTTTTTGGCTTAACTCATTATAATAATTATTTCAGCAGAATTTAAATTCTTGTACCAAGTAAATGGATTTTTGGAGTACTATAAAGTGGTTTAATGGAAAGATTATAAGATTTTTGAGGTAGACATACTTGGGTAGTTCTGCTACCAATCAGATGTGTGACCTTGAGCAAGTTATCTAATCTTTCTGAATCTCTTCTATAAAACTGAAGATAACACACTCTCTGTAAGTACATATAGGGCTAGAAAACAATGTTAAATTTTCTCCTTGACCCTTTCTTTCTTTTTTCTTCTTCCCTGCCTTCTCATTTCCTTGGCCCAAAACATTCTATGATATTGAAATGCTTTATGAGTCAGAAAAGAAAAAATTAACTAATTTTGTATTTATATATATATATATATAATTAAGTGTTTTTACTATATATTTCTTATTAGAAATTAATTCTTTAAAGTTACAGCTATGTCTACATCAGTTAAAAAGGGATATTTGTCTAACTAGATCACTTCGTTTCTATGCAACACGGACAAATAAAGATTTACGTTAGTATTAAAACATATTTCAAAGAAGAAATTGAAACCAGGTAATAACATAGGCAAAGAGAAAAACACAATGCAATCAGAAAAGGTGGCATGGAGATGACACAATTTTGAGTACCATTAATATACAGTCTTTACAGTGTGTAAAGTGTTTTATTTATTCAAGGAATAAATTTTCTGAATGCCCACTTTGTATCAGACTTTACACCAGGTGCTAGGGATAAAAAGATGAATGAAACCTGGGTCATTTATCTCAATAACCTCACAGATTAATAAAGAATTGACAGGTAAATAAACAATTCCCTTTTATTATTCAAGTGCAGTAACAGATTGATTTGCAAGGTACTACAGAATGATCAGGGTAATTAACTTCCTCTGGGGTAGGGGTGGTGGTTTCATGCACAAAAACTTGCTAAATACTGTTCACAACTATCTTTTAAAGTCGGTAGGATGGTAATGTATCGTCTTCATTTCAGAAATGAGGAAACAACAGGAGTTCAATGACTTGCACAAAGCTTAAACCTGGCCTCAAAATCGAGTGTAATAATTCCTCAACCAGTGCTCTTCCCAGGACGATCAGGTACTCAGTCCAATCTATCGGAACCATACTCTTTCCAATTGTTAGTAAAGTTTTAAAATAATTTTCCATTCAACAATGTCATGAGGCTGCAATACTGTGATACTCTTGGACTTGTTAATGAGGGAGATAACAGAATTATCATATATAATGCCAACAAAATATTATAAAGAAGTTCACCATCATGGAATGAATGTTTGTATTATGTCAACTTCATGCAGAAAGTTCTGCCAAAGAAATAAGATTATGGAATATTTAACTGCTATATTCTTTAGCAATGCAGTCTTGATGAAGGCATGATGGCTAGGTAGAATAAATGGTCTAGAGATCCCCACTCACCAAAAGAACAATTTAAAATACCTATGGTTTCAAATTATTCAGTTGAGTATTATTCTTGACCTGCCTATAGTAAGCTTTTTCTTAATACAGAATTCCTATTATTCTCTTTTAACCAACAGCTGCATGTGAACACTGGCAATCTAAGTACAGCAATATCCCAATGGGCTCTCACAAGCATTCCCTTTAAAGTGAAATTTCAATGTTAGCTTTTAGCAAACTAGAGGCACTTTTTTCCCACCTCGGAAATATAGTTTGGTGAAAACAATAAATTTAAAACCTAAGATGCCATATAGTTTTTCCAATATTTAATAGAGTTGCTTCATTCCCCATGGATTTTCTTTCTATTAATATCATTTCTATTCTCTTTCTATTTGAATTATTCTTACAAGAAAGCATAAGGAACAAAAATAAGAGTGTGGTATATTTATGACATTTCATATGATAGGGTATTCTAACTTCTCTGTACTTGAAGCAAAATTTGTTTTCTTTCTAAATATAAGTTATGATTATTAAGGTTGAATTTATGAGCCATAAAAAGTTTTTAAGCAAAAGATATGGATGTTTGGGTGGTGTGTCTTACTTTTTGAACTTGCCCTAACATAGATGATGTATGCCTTCGTTCAAGTTAATTTATAATTCAAGTTATAATTTGCCTTCATAGTTGAAGATAGACAGCATAGATCAAAATGTGATATTTGCTTCCTTTTGTAATTCTCTTAAAATACAAAATTCTTATTTGGTCAATGTGTAGGTTCAGAGACTCATATAAGTACCATACTGAGTATGCAATTGCAAAGATTCCTATTATCAATTAGGATATATGTTCTCATGTCTCTTCTTCTACTATTGACTTTCTCTCTCTTTATATAATAAAAATTCTTCAATAGTTTGTAACACTGTTATGAGCTTATTCATATTCAGGGAGAAATTTTATTGTTATAAATATATATTCCTATTGTATCAAATATTTTAGACTTGAATATAAATAATATTTTACATACATATATACCAACAGACATTTACAGTTAAAGACAATATTGACATGGAAAAGAGAATCATATTTATATATATATACACATACACAGGTAATCAGCATATATATAAAATTCTAATTTATAAAATATATATATACATATATAAAATACATATATATAATACATCTATATACAATCCCAATTCAGAAGAGAGACAGATGCACAGATTCCTGATGCCACTTCCCACCTAAAGTGTCTACCTACAAAGTCAGCTTCAGGAAATGGTTACTATCAATATTGGTGTCCTTGTGCCTTAGTGAATATGCACATAAAAGTGTTAACTGACAGGAGTGGCAACCTGCCCCTGCCTCCGCCCTTCCACACTGTTGCTTTCACTCTCCTCCCTGGGACTTCAGGTGCTGCTGGCAGCAGCAGCAATACCACCTCTACATGTGGAATAGGAATAAATATCATTAATGGATGAGTTCTCAAATTCTCCCCTCTTCCGCCTTCTAACTTCCTAGAACAGAAAGTTCTTGCTTGTTGAGCTATCTCTGGAAGTCTCTTAGAGGTAAAAGGGAAAATTCAGAGAAAATGCAAGAAACTAAACAGGCTAGGTAGAAACGTAATAAATGAGTAAGATGGGAAGGGAAAAAGGAAACAAAAGCCTATGACTGTCAAGAGAAAGATTTTGTAGTTAGCAATAGAGAAAGAGAGCACTTCAGGATCAACTCTCATCTCTGTGAGAGACTGTGGTAGAAACAAGTGATAGGAAGAGGTATTATAATTAATGCTCTTCTTCTTCTAGAGTTTCCTCTGGAGTAATGTTTATCAAACATGCTGTTGATATTAGAATAGTTCTTCAATGTATGGGACTGACCCATACATTGCAAGATTTTAGTATCTCTGGTCTCACCTACTAAATGCCAGAAATACTCCTCTATCATCATTATAACCCAAAACATTTTCACACATTTGCACATGTCTCCAGAGACACTACTGCTGCTGATTGAGAAATACAGCTCTGGAAATGGAGTGTCCATCTGTCTATCTGCCCACCCAACTATCTATCTATTCCAGTTACATTTGTGTAATATAACTCTCATATGTATTTTAGAACACCTGGATAGCAGGTGTATTATTTTATATGCATGAGAAAGTAGACTTTAAAATGAATATAAAGAGCTGTGTTTCTACTGGCAAATAAATAATGTTAAAGGCAAAACAGGAAAAATCAAGAAAGGAAGCCAGCATTTCTTGGTTGACTGCTACGCAGTATAATTTACCTAAAATCACAAGATGGTTCAGTGACAGGACCGGTGCCTAAACCCAGGTTGTTATGACTCCAAAACCCACGATTTGTTGTGTATTAACTAGAGGACAGTGAGGTAGTTTAAAAAAAAAAATTAAAGAATATTTTAGAAAATGTAAATCCAAATAAAATAATGTTTTCCTCCGGATTTAAACAGCATTCAAACCTCATATGAATCATCCCCCTACTGCTAATCTAGTAATATTATGTATCATCCCATCCATCAGTAGATATGGGGACATTCTGAAGTTAAAAACTATGAAATTAAACATGAACATTCTCAGAAAACTTTCTGTAAACTAATCTTACTATCAGCAAATGAAATGGTTTAGAGTAAATGACCAGAAAAGAACAGGTCTATGTCCTAAGGAAAATGCTGAATTTCTTGACCTTCTTGGATTAAGGGCCAGAAGCATTAGCAGAAATGTATTATTATTACAAATTCAACCAAAAATATACATGTTATTCAATGTTGTTTTGGAAAAAGATGCTCTTACTGATATTAACTTCTGAGTATTAAGTGAAAATCATCACCTGCTTAGAACAATCTTCAGATGAAAGAGTTCTGAGCATGACTTGACTTCCTTCTTTTACTTAACCATCTGACAAAGAAGAAATCCAAGCCATGGCAGGAACATCCTGGGCATGACTCCTGCCAGGCTGCCAGCATGGCACACTCGTGCTTCCCAGCCTGCTGGACTGGGAGTAGTCAAAATAACAGAGACGACAGACCCTGTGGCTCCCATAAGCTCTTTAACATTACAAAGGAAATTTACATACATTCAGAAAGCCTCAGGATAATTATCACAAAAAAGGAATTCATCAGGCTGACATAGATTCCTACCAGAGGTCAGGGCCATCACCAGCACATCATTCCTTCCTGTGGCATCTCTAAAGTCACAGAGTTTAAGGATAAACTTCACCAGGGGCATTTCCATATACAGTTTTTAGGGCAAGAGGCAATTCTCTGGCCAATATGACCAGCCTCACTTTCTTCGGCTCAGCAATCTAGTAGAAGTCTGCTGAGTCAGATAAGATGCAGAGGATTCAGCTTTATAAGATTACTGTCCTTCCCATTATAAGTATCGCAAATTCAATGGACCACAAAAGATTGAATCTTTCATTTAAGCATTACCATGAAATTCATTTTAATTGCAATGGCTGAAGGAATGCTCTGAAAACAAAGAATCAAGGTGTGTCAAGAAAAGCCCTTCCTTTTTCCCCTATAAATTTCCAAATGACCGATGATAATGATGAAAGTAATAACGCTGGCAAAGCAGTCCTTTTTGTCAGTAAGAAATGACTTTGCTCTGGGTCTCAAAATCCCTTTATACCCTAATTATATATAAGTGAGAATGTGTGTGTGTGTGCGCACACGTGAGTGTGTGTGTGTGTGTGTGAGAGAGAGAGAGTGAGAGAGAAAGAGATAAGCTTATTCTAATGGATTTTGGATTAAACTGGGCACTTCTTTTCATATTGCAAAAAAAAATGACACTAGGTGTACATAATTCACTTAATAGCAAAATCAGGAAAAGCATCTGATAGAATGTCAGATTTGCTCCCTTTAGCTGATTATATTGATTATATTAACTAGACAATAAATAAATCCATTTTATTCCATATAATCACAGTTTCTGTGATACCTACTGGGGAAAAACTGGTTCCATTGTGAATGCTTCCTTTGGTTCTTTTTCTAGGCATAATTTTATGGAGTCTCAAGAGTTGGTTTTTCTTTGATTAGCAAACTCAATATGCAAACCGCTAAATAGTAAGTATAGGTCAAAGGACCAAGACACAGGCAGTAGCATCCTTTAGAAGATACTTGAAGAGGTCAGAAGGATTTCAACAAGGAATTTGAGACTTTTGTAGCTTTTTATCATTTATTTTAATCTACATAGAAGCTTCAAGTTGAAATAAAGTAGTTATTAAGAGAGTAGGTTCTATTTTAAATGACTTTAGAAAGGTTCTGGCTTCACTTAGTGGAATTGTGAATAACGAAAAGACACAGTTCTCAAATATGCATCATACACAGGTTCACTCCAAATAGTTCACCAAGCCTTCCTCAACTATGAAACCTAACTTTTAGGTCTCTTATTTAGGTATCTCATTTGGCTGATCAAAGGTCTTTTTATTCTTTATTAAGGTGTCACTTTGAAACAAAAATCATCTTGTCAAAATATATCCCAAATAACCCACAAAGACAAAATATTTTGTGGCAGTGCCCTGATGAAAAATATCTCAGTTCATACTGTGTAAATTATTCTTGAATTCCATCATGAAGTTAGAAGTCAATTTCTAGTCACTTGAGAAGCCCAGAACTAGGTCACTGCTGTAAGCTCCCTCACCTGTCATGTTACAGTAACAAAGAACACACACTCATGTTGTTAATGGTTTTAATAAGCAAAAGAAATGTCAGCAGCAATAGTGCAGTCAGCCTAGGACACCACAGATTAACATGCTCATGTTTGTCATTTAATATTTATTAAGTATCTCATGAATACTTGGCTCTAAAATAAGCTCTGTGGAGATTTTAGAGAACACAGAGAGGATATGATTGTTGCTCTCAGGGAATCTGCTGCTCAAAAAGACCCATCACAAGTATATAGCATTCAGTAAGATAATGTAGTAACCCTTGATTCAGCTGAGATGATAAAGTGATACAAGTAATGAAAAATTGCAGGTGATATAATCATAAAAAGAATGAGAAATAAACTCAGAAATGATCGGGTTTAATTCCTCTTATTTACAGATGAAGAAACTGAGGTTCAGAAAGTTAATGGTTAGTCTCTTCATGTTCAGTTGGAGGGTCAGGGTTGAGACCCAGGTTTTCATTATCTAAGTGAGGTCCAGTGTGGATGATGAATCTCAGATTAGTTTCCTTGGCTATGACTCCTCTAAATCCTTGGGTATGCGTAGTTCTATGAATCTGTTCCTACACACACACACCCAACATAACATGCAGAAACAGAGAAAGAATAACCAAAATGGACACTCCCATACAAGCAAAGGAAGGAATGGTAAGCACAGGACAGTCACTGGTTCACTGTACTTCTGAACTCCGGCTATGCACGGAATGTCAGATACTTGATTAGGATATAATCTGTATCCCAAGAAATGATTCTCTGACGCTTTTGGTTACCCCCTCTGAGTCATCCTTCCTTTTCTATAAGATATGACCCTGTTTGTAGCTGGGTAGTTTTTCCAGCCTGTTTCCTGCCCATAGAAAATTGGGCCATTTTCTATAGAGGCTTACACTGTCAAAGGAGTCAATGATGACCTTGGACTGTTAAGGAAAATCTGTCAAGACATCTATCTGACACAGTAGGACACTTAGCAGATAAGCAGAAGAGGAGTTAAATTTGACCGTTTCCTTTAAAAAGGGAGTATAAATTTACAATGGTATGAGTACCATGGCCATAGCTTTTTGTTGGAATGTCATTCGGAAGTAAATTAATTTGAAAGGCAAAAATAATACTTTTTTTTTATGTAATGTCTGAAACATTTATATTAACATATTTCCACACAAATAACCCAAAGAAAGTTTAGTATTTGTTGTTTTTGTTTGTTTGTTTGTTTATACTGCAGGTTCTTATTAGTCATCAATTTTACACACATCAGTGTATACATGTCAATCCCAATCGCCCAATTCAGCACACCACCATCCCCACCCCCCCGCAGTTTTCCCCCCTTAGTGTCCATACGTTTGTTCTCTACATCTGTGTCTCAACTTCTGCCCTGCAAACCAGTTCATCTGTACCATTTTTCTAGGTTCCACGTACATGCATTAATATACAATATTTGTTTTTCTCTTTCTGATTTACTTCACTCTGTATGACAGTCTCTAGATCCATCCACGTCTCAACAAATGACTCAATTTTGTTCCTTTTTATGGCTGAGTAATATTCCATTGTATATATGTACCACAACTTCTTTATCCATTAGTCTGTCGATGGGCATTTAGGTTGCTTCCATGACCTGGCTATTGTAAATAGTGCTGCAATGAACATTGGGGTGCATGTGTCTTTTTGAATTATGGTTTTCTCTGGGTATATGCCCAGTAGTGGGATTGCTGGATCATATGGTAATTCTACTTTTCATTTTTTAAGGAACCTCCTACTTTTTAATACCTAATTTCTTTTTCTCAAGCAAATTGAAGTTATGAAAAATGCTTTGCTTTTGTGTTTTCAATATAAGAAATAGAGATAAATGTTCAACATATAAATAATAATTTCTTTAACAAATAGAAAAAATGCACTAAAGATTTTTCTTTCTGACTCTCATTTCATTATCAATACTCAATCAACATAGAACTTAATAAAGAAGAGAGCTAAAAAATACACATTTAACAAAAAGTCTTTTCTGGAGGGACTAAACAGCTCTCTAACTTGGAAGGGAAAAGTATTTTGGAAGACAAGATGGCAATTTCCAGTAGATGAAATAAAAAAGTAAATAACACTAATACACTAATAAACACTCTCCTGAAGTTTTGTGGCCTTTTCATTTGCTCCAGATGCTGGGGACAAAAGAGGAATTAAAATGTCTTTGACAAGATATATGAATTTTCTATTTTTCCTTCCTTTTATATATTCATAACCTAACAACTTTTATATTTAGTCTCTGAATGCCTCACTTACTAATAAATTTTAAACTTATGTGAAAGGATTCATTTGGGTGGTATATAATCTTTATTTTCAAGATGGAATTTATCAACTTAACCTAATTAAACTCACACTTGTCATGCTTCCTATGCTTCTTGGAATTCAAATTAAGAATTTGATATCACATCTTTAAAAGGTAATGAACATTTTGTGACATTTATTTCTTCTAATTAGTCTATTAAAAATTGCATAAGACTTGCCTGTTGATTGAAGAATTCTCTTTGCTCTAACAGAATTAACTTTGACCATTATTTCAACTAGCCAATGATTATTTTAGGTCAAAACGTCACACTGAAAATTATGTGTCAACTGTCCTATTCTCTTACTACTTTTACTTTTTCATTGGTATAGTCAAATCCTGGTGTATTATCTCTCTAACAGCCTGTAGCAGTGGCTAGACACAATTGAAACACATACACTGTATATATATATACAGTGTATGTGTATATATATACTATATATATAGTATATATACAGTGCTCTCAGGACAAGCTGTTGAACATATGTCATTGATCAAAATTTCCCATTGACATAATTACTTTTTAAGGATTTTAAGGTAGACTAAGGTAATCACAGAAAGTTTCACAAGAAGGCGCTCTTGAGAAGTGGATAGAAATTGGAACAATGGAAAGGAGGAGGAAGGACACTTAGCATGATGAGTGCAAAATGGAAGGAAAATATCTCTACCATGTGAACAGGTTATGTCCACACACTAGTGAATTAATAAGAATGAGAGTGAATAAATGGGGAAAAGCTTTTCTTCCTCTTGATATTTCCACCCTTCACTTAGGATTGCTCTTTTGGCCCTGAACATATTTTGACTTAAAGGATATCCTAAATACAAGCATGTTAATCATGATTATGAAAATATTGATTCTCATTAAAAAATTTTCCTAAGTGATCTTTTCTAAGTCAATTAAATTTTTGATCAATATTCTTATAGTAGTTAAAATATTTCCCTTTAATATTTTTATTATTTGAAATATTTTAACTGGGACTATATTTTTAAGTTTATAAGAAAGGTTTAATTGATGAGTTTTTTTTATCTATACAAAATTTTACAGATCATGGATTTACCATCCATTAAAATTTTTGTTCATTAGTTAAATGAAAAAAATGTGACCAATTTTGTGAGAGTGGTAGAAAAGAAGAAAAGCAATAGAACAAGATGATGGAAAGGGGAAGAGAAATAGAGTGGGAGAATAGGACAAAGGAAGAGATCTAGAATGAGAAGAAACACAGGAAGAGAGATGAGAGACAGAAATAGAAATGTTACAGCAATTTTATTTTTGGCCCATTAAGCCAAGAAATGTATGATGAAGTAAAACATATTAATAATAAGATCAAAGCAATGGGTTAAAATGTCATTTTATACAGCTAAACAGAAAATTCATATATGGGGTATAAGTTTGAGAGTATAGATTGTACAGGACCTAAATATACCAGGTAATAAATTTTATTTTATGCTGTTGGCCAGTGTATCGCCAAAGGATATGCCATACAGATTTAATGATCCATAAAAAAAAGTTTATTTAAATAAGTTTGGGGAATACTGCATCTTACATTGCCCTCTGAAAGTGTTACAATACATAGCAGCATATTAACACCTCTGAGGAATCCTGAGAAAATAAACCTGGTGAGAATTAGTTAAATCACTATTTACCAATCTTATTTAAAGACAGAATACTTACTGTGTGTGTAGAACCCTATATGCATCCTGTAGAACACAGTTTGGGAATATAGGCAATGGTGAACCACAGTTGAATGTTTAGGCTGAAAAAAACAGGAGAAGCATAGAGTTTAGAAAGATAAAATGTTAAGGTGAGGTGCTGGATGCCAAAGCAGACTAAGACTGAAAACAGAAAGACAAATTAATAGGCTATGGTAACAATCAAGGGGAGAGACAAGGTCTTAGATTGGTCTGGAAAATAGTTGGAATATAAAGATATAGGTACGTGTAAGACACATTATGCCAGAAATGTTGATTTTTGCCAGGTCCACAGTCCCTCTTGATGTGGCCACATTTTATACCATGTGGCTCCACAATTTAATTGAACCAGGTTGGGAATCTGATCCAAGGTGACTTGCCCACAGCTGGCAGCAAATAAGACTTCTATAGTCTGGCTTAAAAACAGAAGTTAGATCAGATTTCCCTTCAAGAGTTTGAAATTATGAAAAGAGAGACTGAGACTTTTAGGAAATAGATGCAGATGTGTGTGTGGGGGGAAGTGAATACGCACGTATGTATGTGTGTGTATATATATATATATATATATACACATATATGTATATATCTATAAAGAAAGAGATGGTCTATACACAATGCTCACTTCTTATGTTCAATTTATATGCTGACTTTAGATTCACATTCCAGATTAAGGCTTGTCTGTGTATGAAATATCAACAGCATGGATATTACCATTTTCAGTGAGGCATCCTAAAATAATAATTTTTGTGTTTGGTTTTTCCTACTTCCTTCTATGAGATCTTTCCACCAGTGAGTCAAAGGTACCCATATTGCCTCAAAGAGAAGTAGGATTTTTTATAGTAAAAATAAAAAGAGCAAGTAGTCAATATAGAAGGGAGGCCTGAAAAAGCTGGGCACGGAGTTTATGCTATAACAGTTAAATAGAATAAAGAATAGTGGAGAAATAGACCACTTCCTGTGCATACATATACCCAGAGAATACAGGTTTATCTGGGCTAAGGAGGAGGACAGAGGGAGATGGGAACAGGGAGCTGAGAGGGACACATCCTTAAAGCAAGTCAGTGAGTGGGAATGAGAGGGGCCAACCTGGAGGATAAAGAGCCATGTGGAGAGGAATGGTGTCCTCATGGGGAGACTGTCCGTTACCCTGAGTGGCCAGCAGCAGGGAGTCCTGTGGAAGTCCAGTCAACATGTAGAGATAGCTCATCACCTGGACAGAGCAGGATGCCTCTAGTGTTGGGGCAGGCCTTCCATCTACAGTTACATATCCATTACCCGTGGAACTTCCAGCTTAAATAATCCTAGCAATGACCCAAGGATTTGCTGAGCCCTATATGGAATGACCTTTGCAGGCCTCCTGAATTAGCAGATGCGGGTCTTCAACACCCAGAGAGGTAATAATTGTGAGAAAGGAGAGCCTCAGCACTGGTAATTGGGTAGGGCTAGACAGTGTTATATCCTACCCCTGTTAAACATTAAACATAACAGATTTTCTATAAAAAAAATTACTTTGAAATTTCATTCCTTTTATGAACCTAACTATAAATGGTTAAATTGAACACGGTTTTGTTGTCTCCATGTGTTTAAACTAATCCAAATGGAAGTAAAACTGCATGAAAATAAAAACCTCTCTGACTTTAGCAACAGCCCATTGCTCTGTTTATTCCAAAACCCTCTGTATCTGAGGACCACCTATGTAGGAGAAATTAAAAACTAAATGAAATTATTCTACATTCCATGCCTAGCAATTTAATTTTTAAGCCTTTTATAACCCTAAAAATGCTCAACCATCATTTTTATGTTTTAGCTTAGAATGAGTTTTCCAACAAGGATTCCAGTAACAGTAAATCTGGTATTTATAGTCTCAAATTTTTTGTTTGTTTGTTTCTATGCTATTTCTACATGAGTTCTTATGAACATTTTCTTCATCTGAGTTCTCTCTCTCTTCTTGCTACTAGTGTTTGCTGGGGGGCTATATTTCTACACCGCAGGGTGTAATTCTACTTTCCAAAAATGCAATTCTCCATTCAGATACAGTATTTTTGTTTTGTCTGTTTTACCTGAACTGTACCTGAAGCTGTCAAAATAATAATGACTAAATTCCTAATGGCTACCTGATACTCTTAGAGTTGTCTAACATTACCAGAGAGTTGCTGAGGTACTAGTTAAATTGAATAAATGTTATTTGGTCTTATAACCTCACTTTTTTTTTTTTTTTAAATATCTTTATTGGGGTATAATTTCTTTACAATGGTGTGTTAGTTTCTGCTTTATAACAAAGTGAATTAGTTATACATATACATATGTTCCCATATGTCTTCCCTCTTGCGTCTCCCTCCCTCCCACTCTCCCTATCCCACCCCTCCAGGCTGTCACAAAGCACCGAGCTAATATCCCTGTGCCTTGCGGCTGCTTCCCCCTAGCTATCTACCTTACTACGTTTGTTAGTGTGTATATGTCCATGACTCTCTCTCGCCCTGTCAAAGCTCACCCTTCTCCCTCCCCATATCCTCAAGTCCGTTCTCCAGTAGGTCTGCATCTTTATTCCTGTCTTACCCCTAGGTCCTTCATGACATTTTTTTCCCCCTTAAATTCCATATATATGTGTTAGCATACGGTATTTGTCTTTTTCTTTCTGACTTACTTCACTCTGTATGACAGACTCTAGGTCTATCCATCTCATTACAAATAGCTCAATTTCATTTCTTTTTAAGGCTGAGTAATATTCCATTGTATATTTGTGCCACATCTTCTTTATCCATTCATCCAATGATGGGCGCTTAGGTTGTTTCCATCTCCGGGCTATTGTAAATAGAGCTTCAATGAACATTTTGGTACATGACTCTTTTTGAATTTTGGTTTTCTCAGGGTATATGCCCAGTAGTGGGATTGCTGGGTCATATGGTAATTCTATTTGTAGTTTTTTAAGGAACCTCCATACTGTTCTCCATAGTGGCTGAACCAATTCACATTCCCACCAGCAGTGCAAGAGTGTTCCCTTTTCTCCACACCCTCTCCAGCATTTATTGTTTCTAGATTTTTTGATGATGGCCATTCTGACTGGTGTGAGATGATATCTCATTGTAGTTTTGATTTGCATTTCTCTAATGATTAATGATGTTGAGCATTCTTTCATGTGTTTGTTGGCATTCTGTATATCTTCTTTGGAGAAATGTCTATTTAGGTCTTCTGCCCATTTTTGGATTGGGTTGTTTGTTTTTTTGTTATTGAGCTGCATGAGCTGCTTGTAAATTTTGGAGATTAACCCTTTGTCATTTGCTTCATTTGCAAATATTTTCTCCCATTCTGACGGTTGTCTTTTGGTCTTGATTATGGTTTCCTTTGCTGTGCAAAAGCTTTGAAGTTTCATTAGGTCCCATTTGTTTATTTTTGTTTTTATTTCCATTCCTCTAGGAGGTGGGTCAGAAAGGATCTTGCTGTGATTTATGTCATAGAGTGTTCTGCCTATGTTTTCCTCTAAGAGTTTGATAGTTTCTGGCCTTACATTTAGGTCTTTAATCCATTTTGAGCTTATTTTTGTGTATGGTGTTAGGGAGTGATCTAATCTGATACTTTTACATGTACCTGTCCAGTTTTCCCAGCACCATTTATTGAAGAGGCTGTCCTTTCTCCACTGTACATTCCTGCCACCTTTATCAAAGATAAGGTGTCCATATGTGCGTGGGTTTATCTCTGGGCTTTCTATCCTGTTCCATTGATCTATCTTTCTGTTTTTGTGCCAGTACCATACTGTCTTGATTACTGTAGCTTTGTAGTATAGTCTGAAGTCAGGGAGCCTGATTCCTCCAGCTCCTTTTTTCGTTCTCAAGATTGCTTTGGCTATTCGGGGTCTTTTGTGTTTCCATACAAATTGCGAAATTTTTTGTTCTAGTTCTGTGAAAAATGCCAGTGGTAGTTTGATAGGGATTGCATTGAATCTGTAGATTGCTTTGGGTAGTAGAGTCATTTTCACAATGTTGATTCTTCCCATCCAAGAACATGGTATATCTCTCCATCTATTTGTATCATCTTTAATTTCTTTCATCAGTGTCTTATAATTTTCTGCATACAGGTCTTTCGTCTCCTTAGGTAGGTTTATTCCTAGATATTTTATTCTTTTTGTTGCAATGGTAAATGGGAGTGTTTTCTTGATTTCACTTTCAGATTTTTCATCATTAGTATATAGGAATGCCAGAGATTTCTGTGCATTAACTTTGTATCCTGCTACTTTACCAAATTCATTGATTAGCTCTAGTAGTTTTCTGGTAGCATCTTTAGGATTCTCTATGTATAGTATCATGTCATCTGCAAATAGTGACAGCTTTACTTCTTCTTTTCCGATTTGGATTCCTTTTATTTCCTTTTCTTCTCTGATTGCTGTGGCTAAAACTTCCAAAACTATGTTGAATCAGAGTGGTGAGAGTGGGCAACCTTGTCTTGTTCCTGATCTTAGTGGAAATGCTTTCAGTTTTTCACCATTGAGGATGATGTTTGCTGTGGGCTTGTCATATATGGCCTTTATTATGTTGAGGAAAGTTCCCTCTATGCCTACTTTCTGCAGGGTTTTTATCATAAATGGGTGTTGAATTTTGTCGAAAGCTTTCTCTGCATCTATTGAGATGATCATATGGTTTTTCTCCTTCAGTTTGTTAATATGGTTTATCACATTGATAGATTTGCGTATATTGAAGAATCCTTGCATTCCTGGAATAAACCCCACTTGATCATGGTGTATGATCCTTTTAATGTGCTGTTGGATTCTGTTTGCTAGTATTTTGTTGAGGATTTTTGCATCTATGTTCATCAGTGATATTGGCCTGTAGTTTTCTTTCTTTGTGACATCCTTGTCTGGTTTTGGTATCAAGGTGATGGTGGCCTCGTAGAAGGAATTTGGGAGTGTTCCTCCCTCTGCTATATTTTGGAAGAGTTTGAGAAGGATAGGTGTTAGCTCTTCTCTAAACGTTTGATAGAATTCACCTGTGAAGCCATCTGGACCTGGGCTTTTGGTTGTTGGAAGATTTTTAATCACAGTTTCAATTTCAGTGCTTGTGATTGGTCTGTTCATATTTTCTATTTCTTCCTGATTCAGTCTTGGCAGGTTGTGCATTTCTAAGAATTTGTCCATTTCTTCCAGATTGTCCATTTTATTGGCATAGAGTTGCTTGTAGTAATCTCTCATGATTTTTTTTATTTCTGCAGTGTCAGTTGTTACTTCTCCTTTTTCATTTCTAATTCTATTGATTTGAGTCTTCTCCCTTTTTTTCTTGATGAGTCTGGCTAGTGGTTTATCTATATTGTTTATTTTCTCAAAGAACCAGCTTTTAGTTTTATTGATCTTTGCTATCGTTTCCTTCATTTCCTTTTCATTTATTTCTGATCTGATTTTTATGATTTCTTTCCTTCTGCTAGCTTTGGGTTTTTTTTGTTCTTCTTTCTCTAATTGCTTGAGGTGCAAGGTTAGGTTGTTTATTCGAGATGTTTCCTGCTTCTTAAGGTGGGCTTGTATTGTTATAAACTTCCCCCTTAGAACTGCTTTTGCTGCATCCCATAGGTTTTGGGTCGTTGTGTCTCCATTGTCATTTGTTTCTAGGTATTTTTTTATTTCCTCTTTGATTTCTTCAGTGATCACTTCATTATTAAGTAGTGTATTGTTTAGCCTCCATGTGTTTGTATTTTTTACAGATCTTTTCCTGTAATTGATATCTAGTCTCATGGCGTTGTGGTCAGAAAAGATACTTGATACAATTTCAATTTTCTTAAATTTACAAAGGCTTGATTTGTGACCCAAGATATGATGTATCCTGGAGCATGTTCCATGAGCACTTGAGAAAAATGTGTATTCTGTTGTTTTTGGATGGAGTGTCCTATAAATATCAATTAAGTCCATCTTGTTTAATGTATCATTTAAAGCTTGTGTTTCCTTATTTATTTTCATTTTGGATGATCTGTCCATGGGTGAAAGTGGGGTGTTAAAGTCCCCTACTATGAATGTGTTACTGTCGATCTCCCCTTTTATGGCTGTTAGTATTTGCCTTATGTATTGAGGTGCTCCTATGTTGGGTGCATAAATATTTACAATTGTTATATCTTCTTCTTGAATCGATCCCTTGATCATTATGTAGTGTCCTTCTTTGTCTCTTGTAATAGTCCTTATTTTAAAGTCTATTTTGTCTGATATGAGAATTGCTACTCCAGCTTTCTTTTGGTTTCCATTTGCATGGAATATCTTTTTCCATCCCCTTATTTTCAGTCTGTATGTGTCTCTAGGTCTGAAGTGGGTCTCTTGTAGACAGCATATATAAGGGTCTTGTTTCTGTATCCATTCAGCCAATCTGTGTCTTTTGGTGGGAGCATTTAGTCCATTTACATTTAAGGTAATTATCGATATGTATGTTCCTATTCCCATTTTCTATATTGTTTTGGGTTCGTTATTATAGGTCTTTTCCTTCTCTTGTGTTCCTTGTCTAGAGAAGATCCTTTAGCATTTGTTGTAAAGCTGGTTTGGTGGTGCTGAACTCTCTCAGCTTTTGCTTGTCTGTAAAGGTTTTAATTTCTCCATCAAATCTGAATGAGATCCTTGCTGGGTAGAGTAGTCTTGGTTGCAGGTTTTTCTCCTTCATCACTTTCAGTATGTCCTGCCACTCCCTTCTGGCTTGTAGGGTTTCTGCTGAGAGATCAGCTGTTAGCCTTATGGGGATTCCCTTGTGTCTTATTTGTTGTTTTTCCCTTGCTGCTTTTAATATGCTTTCTTTGTATTTAATTTTTGACAGTTTGATTAATATGTGTCTTGGCGTATTTCTCCTTGGATTTATCCTGTATGGGATTCTCTGTGCTTCCTGGACTTGATTAACTATTTCCTTTCCCATATTAGGGAAGTTTTCAACTATAATCTCTTCAAATATTTTCTCAGTCCCTTTCTTTTTCTCTTCTTCTTCTGGAACCCCTATAATTCGAATGTTGGTGCGTTTAATGTTGTCCCAGAGGTCTCTGAGATTGTCCTCAGTTCTTTTCATTCTTTTTTCTTTATTCTGCTCTGCAGTAGTTATTTCCACTATTTTATCTTCCAGGTCACTTATCCGTTCTTCTGCCTCAGTTATTCTGTTATTGATCCCATCTAGAGTACTTTTAATTTCATTTATTGCGTTGTTCATCATTGCTTGTTTCATCTTTATTTCTTCTAGGTCCTTGTTAACTGTTTCTTGCATTTTGTCCATTCTACTTCCAAGATTTCGGATCATCCTTACTATCATTATTCTGAATTCTTTTTCAGGTAGACTGCCTATTTCCTCTTCATTTGTTAGGTCTGGTGCATTTTTATCTTGCTCCTTCATCTGCTGTGTGTTTTTCTGTCTTCTCATTTTGCTTATCTTACTGTGTTTGGAGTCTCCTTTTTGCAGGCTGCACGTTCGTAGTTCCCGTTGTTTTTGATGTCTGTCTCCAGTGGCTAAGGTTGTTTCAGTGGGTTGTGTAGGCTTCCTGGTGGAGGGGACTAGCGCCTGTGTTGTGGTGGATGAGGCTGGATCTTGTCTCTTTAGTGGGCAGGTTCACATCTGGTGGTGTGTTTTGGGGTGTCTGTGGCCTTATTATGATTTTAGGCAGCCTCTCTGCTAATGGGTGGGGTTGTGTTCCTGTTTTGCTAGTTGTTTGGCATAGGTTGTCTAGCACTGTGGCTTGCTGGTCGTTGAGTGAAGCTGGGTGCTGGTGTTAAGATGGAGGTCACTGGGAGATTTCCGCCGTTTAATATTATGTGGAGCTGGGAGGTCTCTTGTTGACCAGTGTCCTGAAGTTGGCTCTCCTACCTCAGAGGCAGAGCCCTGACTCCTGGCTGGAGCACCAAGAGCCTTTCATCCACACGGCTCAGAATAAAAGGGAGAAAAAGTAGAGAGAATTAGTAGAAGTATGAGGAAAGAAAGAAGGAAAGGAGGAAAGGAGGGAAGGAAGAAAGAAGCAAAGAAGGAAAGAAAGGAGGGAGGGAGGGAGGGAGGAAGGAAGGAAGGAAGGAGGGAAAGAAGGAAAAAAGACAGAAAGAAAGAAGATACAGTAAAAATAAAATAAAGTATAATATAGTTATTGAATTAAAAAATATTTAGGAAAAAAAAAAAAAAAGGGCCGGATAGAACCTTAGGACAAATGTTGGAAGCAAAGCTATACAGAGAAAATCTTACACAGAAGCATACATATACACCTTCACAAAAAGAGGTAAAGGGGGAAAAATCATAAATCTTGCTCTCAGAGACCACCTCCTCAATTTGGGGTGATTCGTTGTCTAAAGGAGGGAAGGAAGGAAGGAAAGAAAGAAAGAAAGAACGAAGGTAAAGTATAATAAAGTTATTACAATTAAAATTAATTATTGAGAAAAAAAATTTTTTTTAAAAACCATGGACGGATAGAGCCCTAGGACAAATGGAGGAAGCAATAGTATACAGACAAGATCTCACACAGAAGCATACACGTACACATTCACAAAAAGAGGAAAAGGGAAAAAAATCATAGATCTCGCTCCTAAATTCCACCTCTTCAATTTGGGATGATTCGCTGTGTATTCAGGTATTCCACAGATGCAGGGTATATCAAGTTGATTGTGGAGCTTTAATCCGCTGCTTCTGAGGCTGCTGGGAGAGATTTCCCTTTCTCTTCTTTGTTCTCACAGCTCACAGGAGCTCAGCTTTGGATTTGGCCCTGCCTCTGCGTGTAGGTCGCTGGAGGGCGTCTGTTTTTTGCTCAGACAGGACAGGGTTAAAGGAGCCGCTGATTCGGGGGCTCTGGCTCACTCAGGCCGGGGGTGGGGGGCGGAAGGAGGGGCACTGCGTGCGGGGCGGGCCTGCAGCGTCAGAGGCGGCGTGACGTTGCGGCAGAGGCCGGCGTGACGTTGCACCAGCCTGAGGCCCGCCGTGCGTTCTCCCGGGGAAGTTGTCCCTGGTTCCCGGGAACCTGGCAGTGGTGGGCTGCACAGGCTCCGCGGAAGAGGGGTGTGGAGAGTGACCTGTGCTCGCACACAGGCCCCTTGGTGGCGGCAGCAGCAGCCTTAGCGTCTCCCGCCCGTCTCTGGGGTCCGCGCTTTTAGCCGCGGCTCGCGCCCGTCTCTGGAGTTCCTTTAAGCAGCGCTCTTAAACCCCTCTCCTCGCGCACCAGGAAACAAAGAGGGAAGAAAAAGTCTCTTGCCTCTTCGGCAGGTGCAGGCTTTTCCCCGAACTCCCTCCCGGCTAGTCGTGGTGCACTAACCCCTTCAGGCTATGTTCGAGCCGCCAACCCCAGTCCTCTCCCTGCGCTCCGTCCGAAACCGAAACCCGAGCCTCAGCTCGCAGCCCCGCCCGCCCCGGCGGGTGAGCAGACAAGCCTCTCGGGCTGGTGAGTGCCGGTCGGCACCGATCCTCTGTGCGGGAATCTCCCCGCTTTGCCCTCCGCACCCGTCGCTGTGCACTACTCCGTGGTCCCGAAGCTCCCCCCTCCGCCTCCCGCAGTCTCCGCCCGCGGAGGGGCTTCCTAGTGTGTGGAAACTTTTCCTCCTTCACAGCTCCCTCCCACTGGTGCAGGTTCCGTCCTTATTCTTTTGTCTCTGTTTTTTCTTTTTTTCTTTTGCCCTACCCAGGTACGTGGGGAGTTTCTTGCCTTTTGGGAGGCCTGAGGTCTTCTGCCAGCCTTCAGTAGGTGTTCTGTAGGAGTTGTTCCACGTGTAGATGTATTTCTGGTGTATCCGTGGGGAGGAAGGCGATCTCCGAGTCTTACTCTTCCGCCATCTTCCTCTACTTTTTTCTAACCTCCCTTTTTTTTTTAAATTGAAGTATAGCTGATTTACAGTGTTATGCCAATCTCTGCTGTACAGCAAAGCGACTCAGTTATACACATATATACACTCATTTTTTTGTATTCTGTTCCATCATGCTTATCCCAGAAGACTGGATATAGTTCCCTGTGCTATACAGTAAGATCTTGTTGTTTATCCATTCTAAATGTGATAGTTTGCATCTACCAACACCAACTTCCCAGTCCCTCCCTCTCCCTTCCCCCCTTCCCCCTGGCAACCACAAGTCTGATCTCTATGTCTGTAAGTCTGTTTCTGTTTCATAGATAGTTTCATTTGTGCCATATTTTAGATTCCACATATAAGTGATATCATATGATATTTGTCTTTCTCTTTCTGACTTATTTCACTTAGTATGATAATCTCTAGTTGCATCCATGTTGCTGCAAATGGCAATCTTTGTTCTTTCTATGGCTGAGTACTATTCCATTGTATATATGTACCACATCTTCTTTATCCATTCATCTGTCCATGGACATTTAGGCTGTTTCCATGTTTTGGCTATTGTGAATAGTGCTGCTATGAACATAGGGGTGCATGTATCTTTTTGAATTATAGTTTTGTCCAGGTATATGCCCAGGAGTGGGGTTGCTGGATCATATGGTAATTCTATTTTTAGTTTTCTGAGGAGCATTCAAACTATTTTCCATAGTGACTGCACCAACTTAAATTCCCACCAACAGTGTAGGAGGGTTCCCTTTTCTCCACACCCTCTCCAGCATTTGTTATTTGTAGACTTTTTAATGATGGCCATTGTGAACAGTGTGAGATGGTACCTCATTGTATTTTTGATTTGAAACTTACAAGCTTTTGCACAGCAAAGGAAACCATTAAAAAAAACCCCACATACACATGAAAAGACAACCTACGGAGTGGGAGAAAATATTTGCAAATGATGCAACCGACAAGGGCTTAATCTCCAAAATATACAAACAGCTCATACAACTCAACAACAAAAAAAACAAACAATCCAATTGAAAAATGGGCAGAAGACCTTAATAGACGTTTCTCCAAAGAAGTCATACAGATGGCCAGTAGGCACATGAAAAGATGCTCAGCATCACTAATTATCAGAGAAATGCAAATCAAAATTATAACCTCACCTTTTACTTGAGAAAGGTGAACTCAGTCATAACATCTTAAACCACAGGGCCTCATGGAGGAAACTTCCACCTTAGAGAAACGTCTTGAACTTTACTCCCAAAATGATTGACCACATCATTATACATTACTGTACCAAAACTAATATTGTTAAGTCCTCATATTTCCAGTGGAGTTTAAAAGATTTTATACATTGTTAATTTGATAATGCTTGTGTTTTTTAACTTCCTCTGCAAGGAGCTGAAATTTATAGAGCGAGCTCTTGGTAGAAGGATCATTTGGGAGAACTTTGAGGCACCTCACCTATAAGACAGGACCAAGGACTACTAGCAAATAAGACAACTTTCCTGGTTACTTGTTTGCTAGAAATCATTATGCACAGTCTCCCACCCAGATTACTGAGAGCAGGCTATACAGGTCCTAAGGAAGTGCTTCCTTGTTCTCTGTAACCTTAACTGTAGTAATCACAGTATTAAATGTTATAAAGAAGTTCTGGAGTTTTATTTATGAATCCATCAGCTGAATTACAGTGATCATTAAAACTTCTAGTTAGTGTCAAAATGTTTTGACTGTCAAATTCAGAGAGATTAATCATTCTTTTAAATATGCTCTGCTGGCAAGCTGATTCTTTTTTCTGGTCCAAGATATCACTTAGAACAGCTTCTGTTTCTTCTACTTTGCAGGCTGGGAGTTAAATGAAGGACAAGTGTATAGAACTAAGCTTTTTAGGAAAGTTTTTGAGTTAATGATCCATTTCTTAAACATTAGAAGCTGAAGGTCACTAAAGCTAATGATATTTATAATTAGTATTTGCAAAGAACATCAGGTAGTCGGTTAGAACAGACAGAGGTAGAGGAATTTCAGACTGGGACACACATTTCAGAAGCTGGCAAGTTCCGCCACCAAAACATCAGTACGTCTTAGTCAAAAGAAAAGGGAAATTTCAAAATGTTATAAAGTGATGAAAGTTAGAAGATGTTTGATAAGTTGAAGCATTAAGAAAATATTGACTCAGAGAGCATGTTTTGTTATAAAATTGACAGGGCCCTCAAGATAGGTTTGACAGTGATTGAAATGGGTTACATAAATTGACACATCTTGCTGCCTGGCTTCATTTCTCTGATCAAAATTGAGACTTAGTAAATTGTATCATTTTTACTTGCTTCTTCCCTGTCTCTCACTACTGCCATAAAATCGGTGATGCTTGCTTTAATTTTTTGAAGCATTACTAGTATTTATTTTTTAAATATAAAGAATTATATAAAGTGACTACTCAAGCCCTTGCTAGAGTTATAAAAAATACTGTTTCTTTAAAGGAAAAACAAATCCTCTTCAATTTTTCAGCAGCAGAACCTGACCCCCTATGAGTGAACTGATTTATATAAAGCAAGGACAAGAGTGTGCATTAGTTTTGCCCATCCTGATGTCAAAGTCTACCCCAGATCCTAACTGTCAAAGTGACAACGTTTTCTCCAATTGTCTCCAGCCTACCTCCAATGAGAGAAGTGATATATTTAATAAAAATAATGCTTTTAGCCATTTATGTACCATTTCAAAGAAATTTTAATGAGATCAATGAACTTACACAAAATTATACTTGGAACTTAAAATCTGAATTCATTACTGTAATTCACCTGTTTTGATTTTAGAAATCAGAAGGTTAAAGACGAATGGTTGGGAGCCTTAGAATTAGTGTCATTGGACAGAAAGGCAAAATTGGAGTTCTGATTCACTACTTAGCAGGGTTTCCCACAGGTGTGGTCGGTGTAGGCTGTCCTTTTTGACACACTCCAGCTGTTCCCTGCAGGGTCTTGAGTGTTCTCATTCCTATCTGCAGTTGTAACTGGTGTGGCTGCGTTTCCCACTTCTGAGCCCTACCCATTCGCATCCTTTGTTGTTTGCCTTGGTCCATCTCTATGCATGATAGACAGGATGTGTTAGAGGTATTAGGGCATCAATCATGTAACATTCACCTACTTTTCCTTCTTCCCTTCTGCTTCTAATCCAAGTTTGTGCAACAAGCAAAGAATTCACATTTATCTTATACCTCCTATGAACTGGTACTGGACTCGACACTTTAAACGTGATTTCATTTAATTTTTTCCACTATAGTGTTAGTATTCCTACAGATATTTTTTTACAGATTTTACAGATGAGGAAATCTGGATTTATAGAGGTTAAGTAATTTTTGCAAAGTCACAGAGTAAGAAAATGGGGAAGTTGGACTGCCCAATTCTTTCCGCTCTGTACACCCATCTCACCTGGACCTAAGAGTTATTTGAGGTTTTAGAGAAATAAGGGGCTAATGGTGATTCTAAAATGTATAAAGCATTACTGACTTACCAACTTGTCACTATTCTGATATACAAGCAGAACAAACTTTCTATAATGGAAAGTTAGGAAGTCTAATATTTATTAAAGCATTCAGATCTATATTTGGCATGAAGACATTTATGAGGGTAATAATTCTTTTACAGTGTGCAACCGGTGTACATTATAAATCACTTGAAGTTTTTGTAGACCAATTGTAAACTTTATATTCCATTTTCAATATACTTGATATGTATTTTAAAAGGCATTTGCAGAACATTTCTCTCCTTTAAAACATTCTGGTCAACATTCAAACTAGTTTTATCATCCTCATACATATATTAAAACCTTTCACATTAGCCCTTATCCTGTTGAGCACTTCATTGGGATTCTGACTTAAGCATTACTTTGACTGGAAATTGTCATATACTACACTTAATGTTGCATCACAACACCTCGAGTCAATACTTTATGCAATTACTCAACATTTAGAAACTACAGCTATGCTGACTTAATTTTTTTAGTTTTTCACTAGTACAACCTAACATGCTTTTGCACTCATTCATTCATAAAATTCATCTGCTCGAGGGTTGTTCATTCAGTAATGAATTTATTCAACAACCATTTTAATACGCACACCTATTTTGTGTAGAGGTATACCCATCCTGCAAGATTATATTTTAATGTTGTTTGTCATTTACAATTACCTTCCCTTTTATATCTAGGGATTTCTTTTTCTTTCTTTTCTTCAATTTATTGTTTTTCATTGTTAACTTGAACCCATGGTAGAACAAGTGGCTTTTTGTTCCTCTTGTGTATTCTATTTTGTTGGAGGAGCCGTTTTGGGAGAAGACTTCATAAAAGAAGTTTTAATGATGAGTAAGAGTTCGTCAAGAAAAATAATTGGGAATCTAACTATTAAAAGTCCAGACAACTGACAAAGTTATCAGTAAGACACCGCAAAGGTTTAGCCAATATCTTTTCTGTGTGTTGGGAACGGTGAGGGCATGCAGGTACTGGAGCTGAGGATATAATGTCAGAGCCAGTAGGGGGTCCCAGTATTCCTCAGCTGGCTGAACATTAGACAGTCCTGGATCTAGAATACAAGCTCTGTGAGAGCAACCAGAACAATTCCTGACATATAACAGCTCCTCTGTAAAAAATTATGCATAAATGCCCTGATGGTTTGGTATAAGAATTGTTAAGTGCTCAGACCCTTTCTATTTTTTGTTGGGGCACATCTATATTTTTTCCTACCCGTCCTCTTATTTCATGTCCAAAGAGGAAGGGGACTGAAATTGATGAGTTCGGGCGTTGGGACAATTTGGGGGCCAATGAGCTAGAGCTGCCCCTCTAAGTAGACAATCCTTCTATTTGACTCTTACTTCCTTGTATTTCTCTTTCTTCTTCCATGAGATTAATGTGGCAATAGACTCCAGAAGAGGCTCTACTTGGACAGGTGGTCTGAGAAGACCCTCAGCCTAAAGCAAAAAACTTGTTATCCTCCTGTCCTTGTTCTATTCATCTTTGCATTGTGTATCTTAAACCTCAGAGTATTTCTGTAAGGGATGAGCCTGGGAGCAGGGTACTAGCAACCCTAAGTAGCCTCATGGTACAACCTTGCTCTCTAGAACACATAATTTGGAACCAAACTTTTTTTCCTCTGGCCTTGTTTCTCTACATGGATCTTATGAGAGTAACTGTTAATTGAAAACCTAGATTCAAACCAAACACCAATTCCTGACCCCCATGATAGACTTGGTGAGAATAAACCATAACAAGGTATTCTATGGCCTGAACTAAGGAAAGAAGGGCATTTCCAATGAGATAAGACACAAATATTACCAGAAAGAAAGTTGTGGTCAAAAGCCAGAAGAAACTGGTTAACTGCATCAAAGTAAAGAGGTAAGTAAAGAAAACAAATAATAAATTAATAATGGTGGGTAGGTAATCCGTAGAACAGGCAAAGGTACAAAATAAGTCTTAAAGCTCTAAGCATGTGAAGATTCACTACAATTATGGGAAGCCCATACCTGCTGCCTAAATAGGGCTGGCTTCCAAAAGTTTAAAGATTTTTAGATGAACATTCCTAGTGCCTTTCCTCATTCTTTAGTATTGAATCTTCAAGTCAATCCACCCTACCCTAGCCCCTCATAAACACATGCACAGAATAGAAAATTTGCAAGTACTATTTTCTGTGCTAGAAATAAGTTCCTAAGGTAATGGGGAAAAACAAACTTTTCAGGTTCTGAGCTATCATTTAGCATAATACCATAATATTTTCTCTCTGCTTGCATATTTTGCATGTATATTAATGCCTTCATATCAAGTACTAATAAATATGTACTCTTTTCATGCCTATGTTTTATTTAAATTTCCTCACTGTGAAATTTACAGTCCAGAAATATCAAATTATTTATAATCACTTCCAACACACACACGCATGCACCTGCATGCGTGCGCACGCACACACACACACACACACACACACAGGGCTGTAAACTCCTCAAGGTCAAAGATTGTATGACTTAGTCATTTGTATGTTCCCAGTGCCCAGTATAGTATTCAGTACATGTTCAATAAAATAAATTAAACTTATTGTGAAATTGGTGAGGGCAGAACAGCTGTATAAATAGAGATAACCATCCAAAAAAAAGCGTGTAACTATTACTTCCTGTAGAGTAGTTCATAGGCAGTATGGGCCATCAAGGGATGCCAATTTCAGTTCCTCCGTCCCTACAAAACTGACAGAAAATGGCCCCAGAGACAGATATGAGAGAGCTTTCTCCTGAGATTTTACAGTAAGAAAGTAAAGCTATTTGGGAGTCATCTCCATTTTCTTAATAATAATCTTTTTTGGTAAGTAAATCTCATTGCAACTTTTCCTTCTGCTATCCACAGCATCATTATTTCTTTATCCTTCCCTCATATGAGTTTTCCACTCATTTACATTGTTGACTCACTATTAAATTTTCTCTCTCAGTTTCCTTAACTTATAATTTTCAGCACTTAGACCCACCCTGACTTGTACCAGAGCTGATTAAGATAGGAGGATTTCTGTTCAGCCATGGTTTACTCTCATTTTTGCACACCTCTCACTTGCTCCTTAATACATTGCTGGTCACTGTAGATCTAGTCCCAGGTCCTCTCTAGGTACCTCTGCCTGCACACTCTTACCCATATATTTAGAAATTATTTTATTATTCTAACATAATTAGCCCACCTCCTCTACTTTCAACTGTGCCCTGTTTATATGTACTTTCATTTTCAACTCTCCATCGTATTCTGAATTCTGATACTGTTGTTCATGTTGTTATCATTCTCCTGACCATTCATTCAAACTGGTGGCAAAAGTACATTTAATGAGCATTATTTTCATTTAACTACCCAAAGCACTCATGTCATTATCAAAGGCTCTCACATGACCAGATTGTGCAGATTTCTTTTCAATATATTCTGCTCACATCCTATCAGGGGGCCAGCTGCTAAAAACAGTCAACATATTATTCCTAGTCAGAGCCCATTATAATGAACTCTAAAGGGGTGTTCACACTTTCTCACTGTATTTGAATTTCATTACACTGGGTTCAGTGTTGCTCGCATGAAGGACTCACAAGTCCTTTTTTCTCAATTTAATCAGCCAAATATCATAGTTTCCTATCCATCGGGGCTACATGTGCTAAAGCATAACTAGCCTCCTTTCTAAAGTTTAAGGAGTCAGTTGACAGGTAGATTTGGGTTAATGGTGTCAGATTTAGCAAGGAAAAGTAAATTTAAATTTGAACAACTTTTTTTTTTAGTATAAATGTAACCCATGTGATATTTAAGATATATACATACTAAAAATTATTTATCTGCAATTCAAATTTAAGTATTGATAGTATTGACTATTTTTTAGTTTATGTCCTGAACATTTTATGGATATACTTATAGTAAAAATTATTTATCATTCATCTAAAACTTAAATTTAACCAGGAGTCCTATATTTTATCTGGCAGCTCTAACTTAGGTGCATTCTCAGATTTGAGTTAGATATAAAATGAATTCTACTGTCTGGAAGGCATGATGAGAACCACAAAGGAATTTGTGGAAAGAAACAAAGCCCTGAATTTTTTGAGAGCTTAAAATTAAGGATGGGCCTTCACTGATTTGGGATGTTAGATGCAATTTTGCTTCAAGAAAAGTAGAAGTTTCCAAAACTTGATTTCGCCTCTTTATATGTGCTTATGTTGTGCATATGTATGCACCCCCTCTTTAAATCATTGCTTAAGTTCCCTGAACAACTTGTTATAGATCAGTTTCAGTTGGCATATGCTAAATAGCTACAATTATATTTTTCTTTTTCTATGAAGGGAACATTCTAGGTTGTATACATAAGTTCTGAAGGCAAAAGAATGTTGTGTACTATCTTTATAAAGTCAAGCTGTCTGATGTTGAGTGATATACTGTGACATTTTTGGGTCAAACAGAAAAACCTGTATTTGCTCCCTGACAGATATTACTATATCCACAGTTCCAGGAGAAACCTATCATTAAGAACTTAAACTTAGCTTCCAAAAAAGAGAAAGAAATTTAATTCAGCCCAAAACAGGGAACATGGGAGCAGTTCTATTTCTTCAAACTTGTCTGCTACATTGGAATCAACTTTCTGCACTAATTTGCACCAGAAATTTAAGAACTAATTACCAGTTATTGGTCACAGAATCTCCCTTCTGGTTAGGTTTAGATAACATATTCCAATACATCCTTATTACAGAAAAGCAGATATACTTAGCTGAGGTATACACGATATGGAGTTAATTTATCTGTAGGAAATTGAAAGGGAGAGCGAAAGGATAGAGAAATTCACTTGCTCAAACTAACACAGATATAATTCTTGCAACCTGTTTAGCAGAATTGGCTCTGGGTGAGAGATGCCAGAGATTCCACTGATGTAGCAAATAATGTCATGAACATTGATTCGTAAAACTAATCTGGAGCGCAAGGGGGTCATGTCTCGGTGACTGGCAAATGCATCACTTCACTGGTGGAGTCACTGCTAAGAAGCCTAGCTTAGTTCAGATACTAATAGAAATAAAAAGAGTTCATGGGGCCAGATTAGCAAGAGGTCCACAATAAACTATACCTACAAAAATTCCAAATCTCATGTCTAAAGGGAAAAAAGAAAACATATTTATGTGTAATTGGCTGATATTTATTTAGTTATGAGTTCTGTGCTCTCATATATACAGTTATATTTACACATTTAATGGTGACCATATAATTTATTGTCCAAACCATAAAAATTTTGTCCAGGACAAATACTAAACCAGAAAAAATTCATGGACAATAGGCATAAACTGGGACTGTTCTGAGCAAACCTTAGGGTATATATACACACTAAGATCTGTGTATATTATAAAAAATACATAAATACAAAAAATGATTTTAAATCCATATAATGGACAAAACCACTAAGTCATTTGAATAGTCACAGTGAATGTTTATTTGGTGGTTACTATATTCTAAATACTCATCCTGGCATCAACTTTACAAGGTAAAGAGGCCATTTTACTAATTGGTAATTTATTATCTAGAGAGGCTAATGAATTTCATTAAAGTCACAAAGTTATGTATTATAGAGTAAGGATTTGAATCCATACAGTCTACATACATAGCTCATACCCTAAGTAACGTATGCTAATCTAGAATTAACTAAACTAAGTAAATATTAAGTATACTACTATATTCAATCACATAGTATAAGGAACTGGATAATAAGTACTCAAAATTTAAGTACAGACTCCTTTTTAAAGATAATGACTATGTTGTCAGCATATTACAAATGTGGCAAGTCTGCTTCCTGAGAACAAGATACTCAAATTTTAATGCACCCACTGCCCACACCAGATTCACCTGGGTACTTAGTAAAACTCAGATATTTGAGCCCCACCCCAGACTTTATGAAGAATTTGACTTGATCCTTATGCATGGAGTGTTTGAGAACATGTTTCCTAAAATACAGGAGCAAGAATAAATTTGTGACATTGGATTTATGTTGTTGTTTTGTTTTGTTTTTGTCTTTGTAAACTGTTAACATACAATTTATCATAACTAAGGGAAAGCATTGACTAGAATGACTAAGTACTCAAAAATAACTATGCTGATTTAATCTCAGTTAATTTAAAATATTCATTTCTACCCACCAGCTCACTAAATAAGGTTTTCTTATAAAATATTTAACATTTAATATGAACAATGTATAATTTGATATAAAAATTAGGTACTTAGATAAGTCATTGTTATAAAATAACTACTATTGACAACATAGAAGAAATTGTTCTGATTATATCATCTGCATTAAAAAAGCTAAAGTTATAGATGATTTTTTAACTGCATCTAGAAAAGCCAAAATATCTTAGTTTTATTAGTACTCAGCATTATTTATGAGATTTTTTTAAAGTGTTTATTGAATGTATTATTCTCTTCAATTAATTTGAGATTATCACAATTTAGGGTGCTAAAACATAATGCCTTCCTTCTTTTTTTAAAATATTTATTTATTTTATTGTTATTTATTTTTGGCTGCATCGGGTCTTAGTTGCAGCACGTGGGACTTTCGTTGAGGCATGTGGGCTCTTCGTTGTGGTGCACAGGCTTCTCTCTAATTGTGGTGCATGGGGCTTCCTCTTCTTTATTTGTGGTGCACAGGCTCCAGAGCACATGGGCTCTGTAGATGTGGTGCATGGGTTCCAGAGTGCACGGGCTCCGTAGTTTGCAGTACACAGGCTCTCTAGTTGAGGTGCACCACCTCAGTAATTGTGGTGCATGGGCCTAGGGCATGTGGGATCTTAGTTCCCCGACCAGGAATCGAACCCGCATCCCCTGCACTGTAAAGCGGATTCTTTACCACTGTACCACCTTCTTTTAAACAATATCTGCTTACTCCTTGTCAGGCACTATTTTAGGTACTAATGACAAGTCAGTGAAAAAATAAGTACACAAATAAATTACTGCCCTCCTAGAGTTTACTGTTTAGTGAGTCTTGTGCTTCCTTTGCCTTAAAATGCATGGCCACTTATTAACAAACTTTCAGGTATGTGAAGAAATGGTATACCAATCAAAGAAAGTGGCTGCTGTCATCACTACAATTTCCAGGGAAGCTGGAAGAGAAAGTTAGGGTAGGAAAAGTATAAACCAAAGGACTAAAATAAGTTTCTGTAGGGTAAAGACCAAATGTTAACCTTCTTGTGTGAGGCAGGGTTCAGGTGGACTTAGATATTCTCAAGTTTGAAGGTCTACAGACACATGAATCACCCCCTTAATTGGAAGAGACACCGAAGGTGATGGTACCTACATCAACTTTGTACTTTTCTAATAGATCTTCCTAGCCTCCTTGCTTGGAAAGGAAACTCTAAAGAAAATGAGGCAACCAAGCCCTTTAGTGGGAGTTAGAAGGAGGGAGAGCAGTGAGTTTACCTTATGGAATAAAAGCTCAAAGCAGAAAACCAACGGGACACCCAGTTACCTCAGAAACAGTATGCCAGGGCACACTAAATTTATTTGGGAAGATCCCCTTAAACTTGGTAAATTCCCTGTGTATTATTTCCATTCTGCCCTGTCTGTTCCCCGGTATTGATCATACAGTAGTAAAACCCAACTAATGAAAGTGCCTGTTTGCTTTTCTTTATGGGAAACTAGGGAAGCCCAAGAAAATCAAGTGGTAGCAAGGCAGCTTTTAGAGTGGAGAGGAAAACAAGTTTAGTCCTGAAAGCCCTGGTCATGCTGCCAAAAGAAAGAAAGAAAGAAAGAAATAGAGTACTAAGAGCTGGATGAGTCTGCAACATTTGCCCATGTCTAACAGAAGAGAAACCCACTTGGTGTACACAAAATTCGTGTTGGAAAGGAAATAGTATTTCAGTCATTCATGGTGGCAAAGGGCTAGACAATTACATTGTAACAATGCTTGTCTCTGTCTTTATTTCCTAATTCACTGTAAATCCTTCAAGAGCAAAGTTTAAGTCTGATTCATTTTTGTCTTCCCATGATCCAGCATGGTAGTTCATACAAATTACTCATAAAAGTTGATTAAAAAAAAGAGATGAATTAATTATTTAATTAGTGGTTTGAAATCCTTACAATTTTAGGAAAATAAAACATTTATAGAATTCTTATTATGGAATAGGTACTAGAAAAATATGAATCACTGTCCTAGATGAGCTGATGTTTGATCTGAGTCTTGATCAATATGATGTGGAAAATGGGGAAAGGGAACTTTTAAGGGAGAGAGACTAGAATTTGCCGTGGGGTAGCAGTGACAATGCATCTTTTGGAGTGGCTCAAGTGTAAGAGGGATGATGTGAGACTGGAAAGGTGTGCTAGGGCCAGATCATGAGTAATCTTGAATGCCATGTTAGTAAGTTTGGGTTTTAATCAGTGGATCATGGGAAGACAGAGGAAATTTGTAAGAATAGAAATGTGATGTGGGATCTGATTTGTCTTTTGGAAAGTTAGAACTGATACTAGTTTGCATGAAGGACTAAATGAAACCTATAAAAGAATTGGGTTATGGGGCTATTGGAACAGTCAGGGAGACAATAAAATAAAATCTGAACAAAGATATGGATAATAGGCACAAATGTATAATGTGCTTAAACATAGAAAGCAGAAAATACATAAATCACATTATGTGTTAAAACATATAAAACACATTCCAAAGACTTACTCATGAATATGAAATAGATGATGTAGAAAAGACCCCCAAGTTTCTGGATGGGGAACTTAATAGAGCTCCTTTATGGAGAAGAACAGAAGGAGAGGAAGGATTCAGTGGGAAAAGCCACTTATCAGTACGGGAACTTGCCGAGTTTGAGGTGCCTGTAAACATTTTATGGAGATGCTCCTCAGACAATGGGATATGGAGTTTTACAGCTCTAGGAATGGCTAGGACTGAGTGTGGACTTGAGATTTATCAGCAAAGAATTAGAAGACTGTCCAAGGGAGAAGAAGCTCATCCCATGAAAGTGGTTAGAGCCAGAGGAAAGAAGCTTGGAGTGAACTCCAAGGATGTCAACATCCAAGGAGCAACAGTTGAAGAGGGGACAGGGAAGGACGTTCAGGAGGTCATGGAGGAGACATGGGAGAGCTTCTTACAGGAGATAAAAGAAGCCAAACTTCAATGAGGTATAAAGTCAGGTGTCAAATGAAATGACTAGGAAAAAAAAAAAACAATCTATTAGACAATTTGGAGGGATCTGGTGACATCATGCACTGTTTTAAATTGGGAAACCACATTAAAGAATATGGAAAAACCAATGGTAAAAGGAACTTGGTACATCATTGGCACTTACTTGGTGGTGAGAAGAAAGTGCAAGATGAGTTTGCTGCTTGAGAAGATGCCACAGTCAAGAAAATGTTCTCTCTCTGAGTAATTTTGCCTTTCTGATTCCTATTCAGGGACCAGAGAGGGTCTAAATCTGTCCTTGAGGCTAATTCCCTAACTTTTTCATTTTCCTTCTATCTTCTTCACCTTATATGTTTTCAGATTCAGCCCCTTCTTGTGAGTGTTCCTTATCTCATGTTCTGTTACCTTCCTACCTGGTGCAGCTTAGAAAGACTGAGATCCCACCAACACTGGAGATGCCCAGTAATTAGGACAGTTTTGTGGGTTTGGGGACAGAGGGGGACATAGACATTATCTGTTGCTAAGGAAACTATGTTTTTACCATTATACCCAAATAGCAGCATCACTCTCAAATTTGAAAAAGCTACTAAAATTCACAGAATACTTCACTTAAATATGCAATAAGCCTAAACTACTTCAATTTCCCCTTTTTTCACTTATTTTTGCCTCTGGAGAACTTTCTTTATATCCTACTGCTTTCCTTAGCCTCTCTGCTTTTATTAGGTATTTCCTAAATGTTTTGAAAGTCCTAACTGATATCATAAAGCTTTTTATTGAGATGAAAAACTTTTTTATGGGTCTTCGCTCATCTGCCCCCATCACCAAATGTATCTCCTTTTAAAGGACCAGGTGGTTTAACTCTAGAGACCACATGTATTTTGAAGAAACCCTGGCAATTATCCAGGAAGGAGAGAGTAGAATGTAAACACTAGTTTAGCCCATACTCAGTCTTAGAAATCTCATGAAAGATAGAAAGTTAATCTCATGTATAGCCACAGTTTATAAAAAAAAATTTAATATCTATGTTTTAATATATAGCTTATTTGATGTTTATTTTCAAATGGCTCAGAATAACTGAAAGTATTATGATTTGCCAAGGCAAAATTGTTCTGTTTTTTTTCCAGTGTCACTGCCCCCCTTTATATTTTTCAAACACTTGCTTTTTTATTAATGTAAATCAGCCAAAGTTTGTTTCACAAAAGATTCCATATTGCTCAGCCCAAAATCATTCTCTGCCAAACACATGGAGGTGCCTTGCCCTCTGGAGAAACTGACAAATGTAAAAGTGGAGAAAACAGAAGTGCTTCTGTTTTCCCATTCCCAGAGCTCTGGCCCTTCATCCTGCCCAGACAAAGTCCCACAGCAGGCACTTATCCAAGGGAAGAAGCTTTCTCTCTGAGGGTCTTCAAGTTGCTGTTGTTCCTAATTCTAGAAAACCACAATTTCATTTATTTGCAATATGTTTCCAAAGAAAAATTGCCTACGGAAATGAGGTAGATGGAGCAGTTAGTAATTTGTCCCTTTAAATTCCCAGTGTTTGTTTCCTTCTAATTTAACAGTTTCAAGGTATCTTTTCAGAGAATTAGCATGCCCAAAGAAACAGGAAGGTCTTGCTCCTCAATGGCTTCTTATTTCTTGTTGAATAGCACCACCTCGTGGTTATTCTGTTTCCTTAATTATCACAAGGAATGAGTGACAGTGTTTGATTTCCTATCCCAGTATATTTTACTTTATAACCATGACTAAAACCAATATATATCAAAGTATGGGTAAATATAATCATTTCTCTGGTAAAGCTGTTTACATTTACCAATCCTCTCATCATTTGTATCTGAGGCTTATTTTTGTATCTCCTTGTGCACATAGGACATCACTTTCTATGCAGTAACTGCTGTGTGGATGTGGTTAGAGGAAACTTTCTTTGTCTGAGTCACTACTTTAATGGCCATCTACTTAATCATGGTTTCTAATTTAATTTTCTTCTGTAATCTTGCTAGAATTCAGTATCACTCATACAAGTATATGGACCTGAGAGTCTAATCATTTCCTAAAAATATGATAATAGTTTCACAACTTCTTGTAAAAATCTTTAGCATCATTACTTCTGAAACCCTGATTTAGAATCATAAGAACAGGAGGGCAGACAGCAGAAGCAAGAAGAACTACAATCCTGCCACCTGTGGAACAAAAACCAAATTCACAGAAAGATAGACAAGATGAAAAGGCAGAGGGCTATGTACCAGATGAAGGAACGACATAAAACCCCAGAAAAAGAAATAAATGAAGTGGACATAGGCAGCCTTCCAGAAAAAGAATTCAGAATAATGAGAGTGAAGATGATCCAGGACCTTGGAAAAAGCATGGAGGCAAAGATCTAGAAGATGCAAGAAATGTTTAACAAAGACCTAGAAGAATTAAAGAACAAACAATCAGAGATGAACATACAATAACTGAAATGAAAACTACACTAGAAGGAATCAACAGCAGAATAACTGAGGCAGAAGACTGGATAAGTGACCTGGAAGACAGAATGGTGGAATTCACTGCTGCAGAACAGAATAAACAAACAAAAAAAATGAAAACAAATGAAGACAGCCTAAGACACCTCTGGGACAACATTAAAGGCAACAACATTCACATTATAAGGGTCCCAGAAGGAGAAGAGAGAGAGAAAGGCCCAGAGAAAATATTTGAAGAGATTATAGTCAAAAACTTACCTAACATGGGAAAGGGAATAGCCACCCAAGTCCAGGAAGCACAGAGAGTCCCAGGCAAGATAAACCCAAGGAGAAACATGCCGAGACACATAGTAATCAAATTGGCAAAAATTAAAGACAAAGAAAAATTATTGAAAGCAGCAAGGGAAAAATGACAAATAACATACAAGGGAACTCCCATAAGGTTAACAGCTGATTTCTCAGCAGAAAATCTAGAATCCAGAAGACAGTGGCATTATATACTTAAAGTGAAGAAAGGGAAGAACCTACAACCAAGATTACTCTACCCAGCAAGGATCTCATTCAGATTCACTGGAGAAATCAAAAGCTTTACAGACAAGCAAAATATAAGAGAATTCAGCACCACCAAACCAGCTCTACACAAACGCTAAAGGAACTTCTCTAAGTGGGAAACACAAGAGAAGACAAGGAACTACAAAAACAAACCCAAAACAGTTAAGAAAATGGTCATAGGAACATACATATTGATAATTACCTTAAACATGAATGGATTAAATGCTCCAACCAAAAGACACAGGCTTGCTGAATGGATACAAAAACAAGACCCATATATATGCTGCCTACAAGAGACCCACATCAGACCTAGGGACACATACAGACTGAAACTGAGGGGATGGAAAAAGATATTCCATGCAAATGATAATCAAAAGAAACCTGGAGTAGCAACTCATATCAGATAAAATAGAATTTAGAATAAAGAATGTTACAGGAGACAAGGAAGGACACTACAAAATGATCAAGGGATCAATCCAAGGAGATGATATAACAAGTATAAATATATATGCACACAACATAGTAGCACCTCAATACATAAGGCAACTGCTAACAGCTATAAAAGAGGAAATCGACAGTAACACAATAATAGTGGGGGACTTTAACACCTCACTTACACCAATGGACAGATCATCCAAAATGAAAATTAAGAAACAGAAGCTTTAAATGACACAATAGACCAGATAGATTTAATTGATATTTATAGGACATTCCATCCATAAAGAGCAGATTACAGTTTCTTCTCAAGTGCACATAGAACATTCTCCAGGATAGATCACATCTTGGGTCAAAAATCAAGCCTCAGTAAATTTAAAAATATTGAAATCATATCAAGCATCTTTTCTGACCACAATACTATGAGATTAAAAATGAATTACAGGGAAAAAAAGGGAAAAACAAACAAATGGAAGCTAAACAATACATTAGTAAATAACCAAGAGATCACTGAAGAAATCAAAGATGAAATCAAAAAATACCTAGAGACAAATGACAATGAAAACACTACAATCCAAAACCTATGGAATGCAGCAAAAGCAGTTCTAAGAGGGAAGTTTATAGCAATACAAGCCTATCTCAAGAAGCAAGAAAAATCTCAAATAAATAATCTAACCTTACAGCTAATGGAACTAGAGAAAGAAGAACAAACAAAACCAAAAGTTAGCAGAAGGAAAGAAAGCATAAAGATCAGAGCAGAAAGAAATGAAATAGAAACAAAGAAAACAATAGCAAAGATCAATAAAACTAAAAGATGGTTCTTTGAGAAGATAAACAAAATTGATAAAAAATTAGCCAGACTCATCAAGAAAAAGAGGGAGAGGATTCAAATCAATAAAAGTAGAAATGAAAAAGGAGAAGTTACAGCAGACACCACAGAAATACAAAGCATCCTAAGAGACTACTACAAGCAACTCTATGCCAGTAAAATGGACCACCTGGAAAAAATGGACAAATTCTTAAAAAGGTATAACCTTCCAAGACTGAACCAGGAAGAAATAGAAAATATGAACAGGCCAATCACAAGTAATGAAATTGAAACTGTGATTAAAAATCTTCCAACAAAGAAAAGTTCAGGATCAAATGGCTTCACAGGTGAATTCTATCAAACATTTAGAGAAGAGCTAACACCCATCCTTCTCAAACTATTCCAAAATATTGTAGAGGAAGGAACACTCCCAAACTCATTCTATTAGGCCACCATCACCCTGGTACCAAAACCAGACAAAGACACTACAAAAAAAGAAAATTACAGACCAATATCACTGATGAATATAGATGCAAAACCCTCAAAAAAATTCTAGGAAACAGAATCCAACAGCAGATTAAAAGGATCATACACCATGATCAAGTGGGATTTGTCCCAGGGATGCAAGGATTCTTCAATATATGTAAAACAATCAATGTGTTACACCATATTAACAAATTAAAGAATAGAAACCATATGATCATAAATAGATACAGAAAAAGCTTTTGAGAAAATTCAACACCCATGTATGATAAAAACTCTCCAGAAAGTGGGCAAAGAGGGAACCTACTTCAACATAATAAAGGCCATATATGACAAACCCATAGCAAACATCATTCTCAATGGTGAAAAACTGAAAGCATTTCCTCTAAGATCAGGAACAAGAGAAGGATGTCCAGTCTCACCACTATTATTCAACATAGTTTTGGAAGTCCTAGCAATGGCAATCAGAGAAGAAAAAGAAATAAAAGGAATACAAATGGGAAAAGAAGAAGTAAAACTGTCACTGTTTGAAGATGTCATGATACTATACATAGAGGATCCTAAAGATGCCACCAGGAAAATACTAGCGCTAATCAATGAATTTGGTAAAGTTACAGCATATAAAATTAATGCACAGAAATGTCTTGCATTCCTATACAGTAATGATGAAAAATCTGAAAGAGAAATTAAGGAAACACTTCCCATTTACCATTGCAACAAAAAGAATAAAATACCTAGGAATAAACCTACCTAGGGAGACAAAAGACCTGTATGCAGAAAGCTATAAGACACTGATGAAAGAAATTAAAGAGGATACCAACAGATGGAGAGATATACCGTGTTCTAGGATTGGAAGAATCAATATTGTGAAAATGACTATACTACCCAAAGCAATCTACAGATTCAATGCAATCCCTATCAAATTACCAATGGCATTTTCTATGGAACTAGAATAAAAACTCTTAAAATTTGTATGGAGACACAAAAGACCCTGAAGAGCCAAAGCAGTCTTGAGGGAAAGACACGGAGCTGGAGGAAGCAGACTCCCTGACTTCAGACTATACTACAAAGCTACAGTAATCAAGACAATACAGTACTGGCCCAAAAACAGAAACATAGATCAATGGAACAAGATAGAAAGCAAAGAGATAAACCCATGCAGCTATGGGTCAACTAATCTATGACAAAGGAGACAAGGATATACAATGGAGAAAAGACAGTCTCTTCAATAAGTGGTGCTGGGAAATCTGGACAGCTACGTGTAAAAGAATGAAATTAGAACACTCCCTAACACCATACACAAAAATAAAAAAATGGATTAGAGACCTAAATGTAAGACTGGACACTATAAAACTCTTAGAGGAAAACATAGGAAGAACACTCTTTGACATAAATCACAGCAAGATCTTTTTTGATCCACCTCCTAGAGTAATGGAAATAAAAAGAAAAATAAACAAATGGGACCTAATGAAACCTAAAAGCTTTTGCACAGCAAAGGAAACCATAAACAAGACGAAAAGACAACCCTCAGAATGGGAGAAAATATTTGCAAACAAATCAACAGACAAAGGATTAATCTCCAAAACATATCAACAGCTCATGCAGCTCAATATTAAAGAAACAAACAACCCAATCCAAAAATGGGCAGAAGACTTAAATAGACATTTCTCCAAAGAAGACATACAGGTGGCCAAGAAGCACATGAAAAGCTGCTCAACATCACTAATTATTAGAGAAATGCAAATCAAAACTACAATGAGGTATCACCTCATACCAGTTAGAATGGGCATCGTCAGAAAATCTATAAACAACAAATGCTGGAGAGGGTGTGGAGAAAAGGGAACCCTCTTGCACTGTTGGTGGGAATGTAAATTGATACAGCCACTATGGAGAACAGTATGGTGGTTCCTTAAAAAACTAAAAATAGAATTACCATATGATCCTGCAATCCCACTACTGGGAATATACCCAGAGAAAACCATAATTCAAAAACGCACATACACTGCAATATTCACTGCAGCACTATTTATAATAGCCAGGTCATGGAAGCCACGTAAATGCCCATCGACAGACGAATGGATAAAGAAGATGTGGTACATATATACAATGGAATATTACTCAGCCATACAAAGGAACGAAATTGGGTCATTTGTTGAGACATGGATGCATCTAGAGACTGTCATACAGAGTGAAGTAAGTCAGAAAGAGAAAAACATATATCGTGTATTAATGTATGTATGTGGAACCTAGAAGAATGGTATAGGTGAACCCGTTTGCAAGGTAGAAGTTGAGACACAGATGTAGAGAATAAATGTACGGACACCAAGGGGGGAAGCTGCAGTGGGGTGGTGGTGGTGGTGTGATGATTTGGGCAATTGGGATTGACATGTATACACTGATGTGTATAAAATTGATGACTAATAAGAACCTGCTGTATAAAAAATTAAATAAAATAAAATTCAAAAATTAAAAAGAAAAAATAGAAGAATCATAAGGACAACTTGATTTCTACTTCTTTGTCTTTTCCTACTTTCAAATAATAGTACTGCTATTTCTTCCTATATCATATCCTTCCTTTCACTTTCTGCTGTCACTAAATCTGAGGTCCAGTTTTTGTTAAAGTTCTAGTGAGGTTATAGCTATGATGTTAGCCATCTCTTCTTTAGCAGATCTCTTTCCACTTTATTTCAAAACACATGCTTTTCTCCTTAAATTCCACAATTAAAATTGAATAATACCATAGAATTACCCTTAAAACAATTGGCATCTCATTCTTTCCATCAAAGCTCTCTATATAAGGATAAATATTTAGGTGTAAGAGTTTTCAACATTACTTGATCTATAATACCGTAAGACTGAAAACAAAGTAAATGTTTCTTTGGAGACAAGGAGATAAATGCTCCCATTTACAGAGAAGGATAAATTATTGTATATTCATACAATGGAATATTAAGCACCATTAAGAATAATGTTTTAAAACAGCAATTAATAGTTAATGAAAAGAGTAGAATACAAAAATATATAGTCAATTCAATCCTATGTTTTTAAATATATTTGCAAACGAAAACCAGAAAGAAATGCACAAAATGTACACAGGATAAGTGGTTAATAAGTCAATGTGGGGAATCCTTTCACCATGTATACATACATCAAATCATCACATTGCACACTTTAAATACCTTACAGTTTGTCAACCATACCTCAATAAAGCTAAAAAAATAATTATTACAAGACATACATTAAAAAAAAAATGGACAGCTGTCCTATAGCTCCTGAAAATAAAGAACTCCATTATGAAAGGCCCTAAATGAAATATTTAGAACAAAAATGTGTTATTTGTCAAGCTCAGTTCCTAACAGATAAGTTATTTAGACAAATTCAACCCAGTCAGTGGGTTTCATAAAAGGAATTTGAGAGTTCTTCTGTATTTATAACTATATACTACTCTGGTGAATTGTCCACTTGGAATGGAAGTTGATCAGAAGCTTCCAATGGACACCTATGCCTTCAAGTCATCTCACAAATCCTTCACTAATGGCCATTTTTTTGGACACACACGGCAGTTCTGGTCTTGGTGAATGGAGTTCATTGTCTCAGCCCCTGCTGGGAAGCCTGGTATAGCCCATACACAGCTTCTCCTCACCCCAGTGCCTTGCCCTGCCACCAATAAAGTCTGTGGTGTCTGCAGGGTCAAAAGTGTTGTCAAAGAAAGGGGAAAATGGAAGAAAAGATATTGAGAAATGAAAGGAAAAGGATTTGGAACAGATAATATATTAATACATGTATTGAGCATTTATCTTACTCTAGCTTCTCTCCTCAGCCCTTTTCATGTGTTGTCATACTTAAATTTCACAATGACCTTATGAGGTGGGTGCTATTGTTATCTCTGCTTACAAATGAGGAAATTGAAGCTTATGAAAAGTTGCCTAATGTAGATCATATTACTGGTTGAGAGCAGGTCTGCTATTTCCAAAACCATGCTCATAACCAAGCTCTTTTGACAGACTGCCACAGACTATGAAACATATTCCAGGTATTTCCTTTTGTGAAGATAAGAGAATGGAAAAGAGAAGTTCAGAGATCTGATTGGGTCCATGGCAAATTAATCTTACCTTATTCTTAGAACCTCAAAATGCAGAATCTGGATGTCTTCTTTAAAAGAAAGAAGTTCAGGTGACTAAAATTTTGCAAGAGACTAGCAAGCATGAAAGTCCTGGCAAGTACAAGAGCCTGGCTCTATTTAGTTTTCAGGGGATATCAGGAATACTTTTTAATGTGAGATTTCTCAGAATTCACCTTTACCAATCACTGTCCGTAATTTGTAATGCTTCTCCTTCTCCACTCTCTTCCCCATCGCATTCTGCCACCATCATTTCTTCCTTGGTCCTGATGTGGAAAAAGGGCTTTTATTTGTTCTAGGGACAGAGCTGTAGAGGGTTGAGTCTTCAATGGAGTAGAGGAAGAGAAACACTGAAGGAGGTTAGGAGAAAGGATAGGAATTTTCTCATGTTCCCTTGATCAACCATTCCCCAACTTTTTCATGTGCCCCTGATCAACCCTCCCCAAGAAGCCAACCACCATCTCACCTCTCCCGCTAGCATCCATTTCTCAGTCCAGAAGCTCATTCCTTCTTACTATTGCATAGTCATTGCTCCCTTGACCAAGTGAGTGTTGGTGAATGGAGCTGGAGAGAATTCCCACTGAGCCCTGGAGATAGATGTTTTCTGGGACCAAAATGTTAATGTATTTTATTTGGATTTTGAATGTAGAATTTTTTGTATACTTTGGGAGTATATTTATAAAACAGTCTCCATATCTTTTTGACCAAGAAGCATAACCACAATGAAGGCAATAATGACACTGCATATAAATGGATTGGTTTATGCTGCAGTTTGAATCCAATGCGAAGTTTTAGAGGCACACTAATCTATTTCTTAAACTTGAAGAAGTTTCCATGTGGTCATTTTCAAATGGAAAGAGAGTACAAATGATTGTTTATAAAACAAAATCTATAAACTATTCTACAACACCAGTCTATCATACATGTTTACAATTAAAAACTAAGGGAGGCTATAAATCAGCCACAATATTAGCATGTGCTGTCACCCAGATAAACAAACCGCAAAAAAATTCAGCTCACACCTACATTTTACTCTATAAATTTGGTAGAATTATAACAAAGATCCCAATAATTCTTATAAATAGCAGCCTTACCCCATTCTTTAATGCCTCATAGCAAGATTTATTTTGATAATTTAAAATAAATTACATTGTAAAGCAAATAGAAGTGTTTTGGCATTTTGACCTTTAAAAAATGTAGAAAGTGAAATAAAGTTACACTCTTATTAGGTTCTTCTTATTTAGAAATCTTAAAGAGATTAAAATGAAGTTAGATACACATGTCTATTTTCCCCCATTATACCGCAATTTGAGGAGAAAAAAAATCATTATTTATTTTTATACTACTTTAACCAAGTAAAAACAGTAATTTATTCATTGTAAATGTTCAAATATCTTCTGCAATACTTATTTTTCCCATGTAAAGTTAAGACTACTGTAATGAAAATCTATCATAACACAGAAGAATTTATGTGCAAAGAATTCTTCTGAAAGTTTTCCAAATTTTTTTCATACATAATATTATCTTAGTGTTACAAGGGAAGATGTGGTGTTCATGAAAAAATATTTATAAGGTAATTGGCAGTATTCAAATGTTCAGTGATGGTGTAAATAGCAATCCCTCTATGTGTGGGTAGAAAAATAACTACTTAATTGTTGAAGACTAAGCAAGAGCCTCGCTCTTACCTTCATTGTGAACTGTTGACAACCTGTTGGCCATAATTCTAAGAATTCCTAGACATCTGGGTTAGTAAGGGGGAGAAAAGAGGAATTTGAGTGGGATCACAAAACAAACTGTTGAATTAACCCAAGTCATAGATTTTGTAGAACAGGGGTTAGAAGAAAATTGAAATTTAAAAGAGAATACAGATTATTTTAGATGACAAAGAGAAGGAGTTTAGCAGGTAAAGCTTAGGCATATAGACCCAAAGTCACACAGTGTTTATAAAGTCAGTAACTACAAGCCTGAAACTGAAAATATACAGATTTCTTTTATGCAGTTACATGTATAATCCTCAAAGCCTTGTGGGCCAGATATTATAATTCTGTCCATTTTACAGGTGGTAGATTTGAACTCAGAGAAATTAAATAACTTGCCCAAGCTCATAAATCTGAAACTAAACACACATCCATATAAAGTCTATCCTTTCCTGATTCATTTCCAGTTAGAAGAAAGTTACTATGAAGAGGACATTTCTGTGCAGGACAGTTATTATATTTCTAAGAGGTAATCACCATAATCCTTAGCTTGTGGAAGCAAAAATGGGGAACTTACACAGATACTACCCAGTTAAAAAATCTAATTTTATAATGACTTTAATATTCAAAATGAATACCATCATTCATGTTCAAATATTTGTCAGATGTGAAATTTCATATACATACTTAACATTTGCAGCAAATTCATAGGTATACTTAACAGGTTATTTCCCTTTGTTTTTCATTTCAAATTTGTTTTAATGGAGATTATTTTTAACTTTATTAGCAAAATGCAGGCAAAGAACTCTAAGTCCTAAAACCTAAAGTGACCATAGGGAATGAGTCAATAAACATAGCAAGTGGGCAGTGGACAAGGACAGTAGGGACTTCATGTTAAAGAGGTCAAGGTCTCAGTAATGGAACACTGATAAGAAACTTTATTTCTGGTCATTTATTAATTCTTTCAACATACAGTAAATGAATGCCTCCTATGTGCCAGAGACTGTGCTAAGAACTGTAATACAAATAAGAAAAAGGCAGGTCCCTGTGCTCATGAAGTTCCTGGTCTAGAGGAGGAGAGCAGGCCTGTGGCAACCGAAGGCTGCTCTGGGGCTCATAGGATAGGGGAGCCCCGAACCAGCACTGGGGAAGTTTGGTAGAGGGTGCAGCAGTCAAGAATAGCTGTTTAGAGAAAGGGTTAATTTCAAAAATTTACAAACAGCTCATGCAGCTCAATATCAAAAAAACAAGCAACCTAATCCAAAAATGGGCAGGAGACCTAAATAGACATTTCTCCAAAGGAGATATACAGATTGCCAACAAACACATGAAAGAATGCTCAACATCACTAATCATTAGAGAAATGTAAATCAAAACTACAATGAGGTATCACCTCACACCAGTCAGAATGGCCATCATCAAAAAATCTACAAGCAATAATCTACAAGCTGGAGAGGATGTGGAGAAAAGGGAACCCTCTTGCACTGCTGGTGGAAATGTAAATTGATACAGCCACTATGGAGAACAGTATGGCGGTTCTTTAAAAAGCTAAAAATAGAACTACCATATGACCCAGCAATCCCACTATTGGGCATATACCCTGAGAAAACCATAATTCAAAAAGAGTCATGTACCAAAATGTTCATTGCAGCTCTATTTACAATAGCTAGGAGATGGAAACAACCTAAGTGTCCATCATCAGATGAATGGATAAAGAAGATGTGGCACATATACACAATGGAATATTACTCAGCCATAAGAAGAAATGAAATTGAGTTATTTGTAGTGAGGTGGATGGACCTAGAGTCTGTCAAACAGAGTGAAGTAAGTCAGAAAGAGGAAAACAAATACCGTATGCTAACACATATCTACGGAATCTTAAAAGAAAAAAAAATGGTTCTGAAGAACCTAGGGGCAGGACAGGAATAAAGACGCTGACGTAGAGAATGGACTTGAGGACATGGGGAGGGGGAAGGGTAAGCTGGGACAAAGTGAGAGAGTGGCATGGACATATATATACTACCAAATGTAAAATAGATAGCTAGTGGGAAGCAGCCACATAGCACAGGGAGATCAGCTCGGTGCTTTGTGACCACCTAGAGGGGTGGGATAGGGAGAGTGGGAGGGAGATGCAAGAGGGAGGCGATATGGGGACATATGTTTATGTATAGCTGATTCACTATGTTATAAAGCAGAAACTAACACACCATTGTAAAGTAATTTTACTGCAATAAAGGTGTTAAAAAAAAAAAGAATAGCTGTTTAGAAAAGCTAATCCTAAACCTCGGTCTTTAAAGACAAGTAGGAATTTTTTGTATCAGGTGATAATGGTAAAGGCATTGAAGGCCAAGAGTGAAATTATGCAAAAATTGAGAAAGTGTGATTGGCTCAAAAATAGTAAGTCATTCCAAATTGTGAGAAGCTAAGGTACATTTGGGAAATCAAAAAAAAAGAAAAAAACCAGAGAGTCTGGAAGAGGAAATCATGACAAGCCTAATATGCTCCACTAAGGAGTTCAGGACCTTATACTGAAGGTGGTACAGAGCTAGTAAAGAATTTTCGATAGTAAAGTTCATGAATATGTAATATTTTAGAAATATTAAGCTAAAATTATATTTTGGTGAGTTTATAAAACAACAAGAGGAATGCTTTGATGGCATGTTAACTAAAATGACAAGGTAAAACTCTGTGCAGACATAAATTATAAATATGATGTTTCTAACATTATCAAAAAGAAAAAAGACAAAAAGATTGAACAAAAGGAAATATGCCTAAATGGCAATGATGGCTGACTTTGGGCACTAGGATTATGACAGAACTAATTCAGTAAACACATATTGTGTATTTAAATTTTATCTTTAAAAGATTCCAAACTTCATGGCTCTCTTTTCAAAGAGCTAAAAAGTAGAATGTTGTGTCTTTTTTATTGTCAATATGTGTTAAAATTTCATATTTCCACATGAGACTAAAGTATCTTTAAAGTAGTCCTTATTCACTATGAATTCACAGTGAATTTAGTGTTTCATCTGAAACTTGGAGTTCATATCGTCAATATTGTTTTCCTCCAAAGGGTACAGGAATTGATCTGGAATCGTAATTTCTAGAGAGAGGCAGTATGGTTTATAAAAAAAAAGACATGCTCAGGCTAGCATAGGTTTATTTCCAGATGTTTGTCCTCTGACAAATTGCTTAATATTTCTGGAAAAGGATGATGATAGTGATGACCACGGATGTGTGGAGGTTGCAGTGGGTGTGGTAATGGCAACAGGCTGTGTGGGCAAATTTCACTGAATTCCTTTTACCATATCCCATTAATCCTGACATTGTGAGAAGTGGTTGAAAGAACAGTGGTCATTCTTACAGATTTGGTGAATTTTTACCCCCCAGACTTATTATCCTATAAATATGGTTTAAATTATCTTCCCTCAAGGTTGTTTCCTGACATGTCAGGATTCAAGTATCGCTGCTGCTTTTCTGTCCACTTATGTGGATTTGTAAGATATTCTATCAGTGACTATTCCACCATCTTTCCATTTCCTTGCTTGGAAATTGGTGACTCATCTGAAATTTTGGAAATGGAATCCCAACCTTAACTCTTTCGGATTACTTGTGGATGGATGTAAGAAAGTTACGAAATTCTAATGGCCTATCTTTGATATGGCTGTTTGTTCTTGTGTCTGCCCAGATATGGGTACAGCACTGGAGCAGGTCTTGACAAATTTGTAGAGTAGCCACTACTCTAGCATTTAATTTCTAAACACGCATCACAAAGAAGGAAGAAAAATACCTTCATTTGTGTGGATCATTCTTCTGCCCCCAACCTACCAGTGGTGTCTTATTTCAGAGTAAAAGCCAAAGTACACATATCTGTAAGACACTGTAGTTTCCTCCTCTCTCTCTCTCTCTCTCTCTATCTCTATCTACCTACCTACCTACCTATCTATCTATCTACCTCTCTCTCTCTCTGACTTCAGCTACTATGGCTCCCATTCCTAGCTTAACTCAAGCTGCACTGACCATCTTGCTATTTCTTGTACATGTCAAGACTTTGTACTCGCCATTCCCGTCTTTCTGCAACATTTTTCCCCAGATCTCTACCTGGTTTACTCCATCAGCCTCCTTTAAGTCTCTGGTCAAATGTTAACTTACTAGTGAGTTCTTCCCTGCTCATGTTGCCTAAAACAGTAACTACTCCCACTAATAATTCTCAGCTCATCCCTTCCATTCTCACACTTGCCTTTTCAGAAAGGAAGATTTCTTTACAGAACTTATAAACATCTCTTTATTTTCTGTTTTCATCAACTAGAATGTAAACACCATGAGACTGGGGATTTGTGTGAGTTTTGCTCACTGCTGTATCCCCAGCATCTAGAAAGATATCTTCACATACTACGTGCTCAATAAATATTTACAGTATAAATACATTTATTTATCAGATGAAGTTAGAAAAACTATTTCAAAGAGAATTTAATTGGAAAAATAAGTAGTGGATCTATTTATTGTAAAATTGTATTGTAATATCTCAAAGTAAATAGGATATTTCTTTCAAATAGTAAGGATAATTCATCAGAAGGAAGAAAGATAAGTGGCATTGGAAGCCAGTAGAAAACACTTCATCCCAGCACACGAGACACCAACTCAGACACGGGCAGAAGAAATTGTTGTCAGCAAAAATCTGGTCTCAGAATTTCATTATTTAAGGCTCCATAGAGTAGGGATAGGTGGTATTTTCCTTTCCAGTTAGAGGACTTTGGGACAGTGACAATAAATACCACTATTCTACCAACTGGGGGCAGGTGAGCATAAATAGGATGTGTTTGACCAGGTCTGATAAAAATCTACAGTCTATATAAAGCAAATCAAGGAAAAAAACATAGGATTGTAGAGGAGAAAATCACTTGCCACTAAGGAATTCTAATCCTTGTTTCATAATTCACTGGGGTGGCCAGCAGCCATCAGTAAAGCCCTGCAAAGCTGAGAATTCTGGTTATTTTCAAAGCTGAGACTTAAGACTCCATGAAATGAAAATATCACCCTCTTGCTGTGATTGTGAGAAGAGTGGGTACTTAGCAAGCACTAAGCACACCAAGAAGTCAACTTTAATTATGTGGAAGCTAAGGCTTATCTGGGAAGGTTCTGGCAACAAGTGGCAGGAAAGGGAGAGGGAGAATTTCCGGAGGAATGGAACTTTTATACTCTGTGAGCACATAGACTTAGTTTACTCTTGGGACTCTCTCCCCTTTTGTAGGGACTTGGGAAACAGGCAAATCCGAGGAAGAAGAGCTTCACACCAAGTACAGGCAGAATATGACCCTAAAAGGAACTTGGTAAAGGGTTCTATTTACTATTCTCTGGATTCCACAGTGGGGAGCAGACATGGGAAAAGGAGATTATTTTAATAACAGGAGTCCACCATCTTCAAAGAGACAGAATCTTGGGAATGGGCACTGAATTTCAAGGTCACAAGCCTCAAGATAAAAAATCAACTTGACATTCTGATCACATCAATTCCCTTATGCACAAGAAACAGCTGTTTGTTCTCATTCCCCAACTAAAATATACAAAAAATTTTAAGCGATTTCTTCTGGTTTTGGAGAAGTCTGCCTATGATAGTTTCTCATTTTAGGACTGCAAGTCACAGAGACTGAGTAGCCTATGAAGTTTTCATAGGACAGTGGATAGTATGCTTTTATCTTTTCCAGAACATTATCTATGGAAAGAGTTTATGGGTAACCTTCCTTTCTGGGTACTGCAAAGATTTTGCTGAAGAAAAAGTGTAATCAAAAGAAAATATTAATTTTTAAAACAAAATATTATTTGCAACTACTTAAGACTTCCTAAGTGTAGACATTTACCAAAGTAAATTTTTCTTTGGTTCTAGGAAAACATTTTGATAGGCCACATTGGGTATATTTTTATTGTATGTAGTAGGGGCCCTAGGATAATCAAGATAGACAAGACTTCGAGAAAAAATTAAGTGAAATCTCTCTCTTTGAAATAAAGTAACAAGGATTTTGTAATTATCTACCAATGCTTGGTAAATGGGAGTGAAAATCTTGAAAAAGAAAGGGAATCAAGCTTCTAGACCCACACTATTCAACATAGTAGCCACTATGCACATTAATTTAATCAAGTTAAAAATTCAGTTCCTCAGCCACTATAGCTACATTTCAAGTGCTCAACAGCAGTATGATGCTAGAGGTTACTGGGATGGACAGTGCAAAAGTTTTGTCAGACAACACTGGTGTAGACAGGTAGGATTCTCAGCGACATGGTTTGTGAGAGGGCAAGTAGAATTGCCTTCTGACTATGTGGGAATTATTGTCTTATCTCCCTAAGTCTTTAGCAGAAATCTGTTTACCATAGAATCTTAGTCATTTAATATTAGTGGTACTTTGAGGAATGAAGGATGGGAAGCAAAGTTCCAAAGTTGTAGGTGGAAACCAGCCACAAAGTAATGAAAGCCTGTGGTTGGGCGAAGGAGTTATGATTATGAGTCCTGGAGATGACAGTAGAAAAGCAAACTTGAAATAGCCTCCATTTCTCCAAATATCTTAGATGAAGTTGGCCCCCTAAAGGAGGGGGAAGTAGATGGAAGCTAGGTAATATTATTTTATATAAAGCCATTTTATTGAGCCATTTTATTTAAATGTTAGAATGAAAGATGGCCCCAGGAAGCTGGAGGTCTACGTGAATTCCAAGAGGAAGACATTTTGTTTCCCTTAATATAAATGATCAAATACTTTGTGAAGTAAGATCTTTGAGTATTGACCTCCTGGATGTATCCCCCAGAGACTTAAGTGCTTTACTTGGGGGAAATAAACGAAGGGTGCTATTTAACAACTTCAGTTCGTTATAGATGAGGAGCATTATTTTCAATAGTAATCTAACTAATATTTAATCTTTCCCAAGATAATTTCATATCAAGGACATGAACAACCACTCTCAGGCTTATCAGGACTTTTTCTGTAAAAGATGGAAGATGATAGTTGTAAGACCTGGGTGGACTTTTCCTTGAATATATTTTTCCAAATGGAAAACAACAACAACAAAAAAGCCCTACAGAGCCTCCCTGTTTAAAGAAAAAAGAAAATAGGAGGAGATATAATTATCTCCAAAATGAATGACTCAAATTTATGTTTTCTAGAACTTTACTATTTGAGAAACATATTATAATTATAGTGTTATATCCCTTATAGTATTCACTAAATACGAATTTCTTAAAATGAGACAATTGATATCCCTCACAATGATTAGAAAAGTGCATTGACGTGGTAAATGATAACCAATATATCCTACTTGCTTCCCAAGTCATTGCAAAACTGTAGAGCTGCACTCTAACTGCTGAGTACTTGAAACATAGCTAATCAAAAATTATATCTCTTTTAAGTATAAAATATACAACAAAAATTGAAGATTTCATATGAAAAAATATTTTTAAATCTCAATTTTTGTATTAGTTACATTTGAAAGAATAGTTTTTATGCTGAGTTAAATATTAAAATTAATTTCAACTATTCTTACATTTTTTAATAAGGGTACTGGAACATTTATTAACTACATATTTGGCTTGCATTACATACCTACTGGACAGCACTGATTTAGGAAAACCATAGAAGTGGAAGAACCTTGAAAGAGAAAGAGATGTTGAACAATAAGAACACAGACCAGAGCAGAAATGCAACACAAATAAAGATCAATCATTTTGAAGCACTTATAGGAAGGCATTAGAAGTAAAAACATTTCTCTTTAATACAATTATTTAACACACTGCATTTAAGCTCTGAAATTTGATTTACTACATGCAGAGTGAAGTCAGACAAAAATAAGAGGAATAGTAGATGCTTGAGAACAAAAAATATATACCTGAAGCCAGTCATGACAGAGACAGATCTCTCAGCCACTCTGGGATAATGGTTTCAACAAATAATGATGAGGAAGAATTGGAAGCTAAAGTCTGAATTCCACTTATATTACTTTTAGTTTATTCTACAGTAGAACAAAAAAAAATTTTTGTTCTTATTAGTCATCAATTTTATACACATCAGTGTATACACATCAATCCCAATTGCCCAATTCATCACACCACCACCACCACCACCACCCCTGCAGCTTTCCCCACTTAGTGTCCACAGGTTTGTTCTCTACATCTGTGTCTCAATTTATGCCCTGCAAACTGGTTCATCTGTACCATTTTTCTAGGTTCCACATATATGTGTTAATATACGATATTTGTTTTTCTCTTTCTGACTTACTTCACTCTGTATGACAGCCTCTATATCCATCCACATCTCAAAAAATGACCCAATTTCATTACTTTTTATGGCTGAGTAATATTCCATTGTATATATCTACCACATCATTTTTATCCATTCGTCTGTCGATGGGCATTTAGGTTGCTTCCATGACCTGGCTATTGTAAATAATGCTGCAATGAACATTGGGGTGCATGTGTCTTTTTGAATTATGGTTTTCTCTGGGTATATGCCCAGTAGTGGGATTGCTGGATCATATGGTAATTTTATTTTTAGTTTTTTAAGGAACCTTCATACTCTTATCCATAGTGGCTGTATCAATTTATATTCCCACCAACAGTGCAAGAGGGTTCCCTTTTCTTCACACCCTCTCCAGCATTTGTTATTTGTAGATTTTCTGATGATGCCCACTCTAACTAGTATGAGCTGATACCTCATTGTAGTTTTGATTTGCATTTCTCTAATAATTAGTGATGTTGAGCAGCTTTTCATGTGCTTCTTGGCCACCTGTATGTCTTCTTTAGAGAAATGTCTCTTTAGATCTTGCGTCCATTTTTGGATTGGGTTGTTTGTTTTTTTAATATTGAGCTGCATGAGCTGTTGATATATTTTGGAGATTAATCCTTTGTCCATTGATTCATTTGCAAATATTTTCTCCCATTCTGAGGGTTGTCTTTTCATCTTACTTATGGTTTCCTTTGCTGTGCAAAAGCTTCTACATTTCAGAAGGTCCCATTTGTTTATTTTTCTTTTTATTTCCATTACTCCAGGAGGTGGATCAAAAATGATCTTGCTGTGACTTATGTCAAAGAGTGTTCTTCCTATGTTTTCCTCTAAGAGTTTTATAGTGCCCAGTCTTACATTTAGGTCTCTAATCCATTTTGAGTTTATTTTTGTGTATGGTGTTAGGGAGTGTTCTAATTTCATTCTTATATATGTAGTTGTCCAGTTTTTCCAGCACCACTTATTGAAGAGACTGTCTTTTCTCCATTGTATATCCTTGCCTCCTTTGTCATAGATTAGTTGACCCATAGCTGCATGGGTTTATCTCTTTGCTTTCTATCTTGTTCCATTGATCTATCTTTCTGTTTTGGGGCCAGTACCATATTGTATTGATTACTGTAGCTTTGTAGTATAGTCTGAAGTCAGGGAGTCTGCTTCCTCCAGCTCCGTGTTTTTCCCTCAAGACTACTTTGGCTCTTCAGGGTCTTTTGTGTCTCCATACAAATTTTAAGAGTTTTTATTCTAGTTCTGTAAAAAATGCCATTAGTAATTTGATAGGGATTGCATTGAATCTGTAGATTGCTTTGGGTAGTATAGTCATTTTCACAATATTGATTCTTCCAATCCAAGAACATGATATATCTCTCCATCTGTTGGTATCATCTTTAATTTCTTTCACCAGTGTCTTATAGTTTTCTGCATAGAGGACTTTTGTCTCCCTAGGTAGGTTTATTCCTAGGTATTTTATTCTTTTTGTTGCAATGGTAAATGGGAGTGCTTCCTTAATTTCTCTTTCAGATTTTTCATCATTAGTGTATAGGAATGCAAGACATTTCTGTGCATTAATTTTGTATCCTGCAACTTTACCAAATTCATTGATTAGCTCTAGTAGTTTCCTGGTGGCATCTTTAGGATTCTCTATGTACATTATCATGACATCTGCAAACAGTGAGAGTTTTACTTCTTCTTTTCCAATTTGTTTTCCTTTTATTTCTTTTTCTTCCCTGATTGCCATGGCTAGGACTTCTAAAACTATGTTGAATAATAGTGGTGGGAGTGGACATCCTGGTCTTCTTCCTTATCTTAGAGGAAATGCTTTCAGTTTTTCACCATTGAGAATGATGTTTGCTCTGGGTTTGTCATATATGGCCTTTATTATGTTGAGGTGGGTTCCCTCTATGCTCACTTTCTGGAGAGTTTTTATCATACATGGGTGTTGAATTTTGTCGAAAGCTTTTTCTGCATCTATTAAGATGATCATATGGGTTTTATTCTTAAATATGTTAATATGGTGTATCACATTGATTGATTTGCACATATTGAAGAATCCTTGCATCCCTGGGATAAATCCCACTTGATTATGATGCATGATCCTTTTCATGTGTTGTTGGATTCTGTTTACTAGTATTTGGTTGAGGATTTTTGCATCTATATTCATCAGTGATATTGGTCTATAATTTTCTTTTTTTGTAGTATCTTTATCTGGTTTTGGTATCAGGGTGATGGTGGCCTCATAGAATGAGTTTGGAAGTGTACCTTCCTCTGCAGTTTTTTGGGAGAGTTTGAGAAGGATGGGTGTTAACTCTTCTCTAAATGTTTGGTAGAATTCACCTGTGAAGCCATCTGGTCCTGGACTTTTGTTTGTTGGAAGATTCTTAATCACAGTTTCAATTTCTTTACTTGTGATTGGTCTGTTCATATTTTCTATTTCTTCCTGGTTCAGTGGAAAGTTATACCTTTCTAATATTTTGTCCATTTCTTCCAGGTTGTCCATTTTATTGGCATAGAGTTGCTTGTAGTAGTCTCTTAGGATGCTTTGTATTTCTGTGCTGTCTGTTGTAACTTCTCCTTTTTCATTTCTTCTTTTATTGATTTGAGTCCTCTCCCTCTTTTTCTTGATGAGTCTAGCTAATGGTTTATCAATTTTGCTTATCTTCTTAAAGAACCAGCTTTTAGTTTTATTGATCTTTGCTGTTGTTTCCTTTGTTTCTGTTTCATTTATTTCTGCTCTGATCTTCATGATTTCTCTCCTTCTGCTAGCTATGAGTTTTGTTTGTTCTTCTTTCTCTAGTTCCTTCAGGTGTAAGGTTAGATTGTTTATATGAGATTTTTCTTTTTTCTTGGAGTAGGCTTGTATTACTATAAACTTCCCTCTTAGAATTACTTTTGCTGCATCCCATAGGTTTTGGATCATCATGTTTTCGTTGTCATTTGTCTCTAGGTATTTTTTATTTGCTCTTTGATTTCTTCAGTGATCTCTTGGTTATTTACTAACTTACTGTTTATCCTCCATGTGTTTGTGGTTTTTTACATTTTTTTCCCTGTAATTGATTTGTAATCTCATAGCGTTGTGGTCAGAAAAGATGCTTGATATGATTTCAATTTTCTTAAATTTACAGAGGCTTGATTTGTGACCCAAGATGTGATCTATCCTGGAGAATGTTCTGTGCACACTTGAGAAGAAAGTGTAATCTGCTGTTTTTGGATGGAATGTCCTATAAATATCAATTAAATCTATCTGGTCTATTGTGTCATTTAAAGCTTCTGTTTCCTTATTTATTTTCATTTTGGATGATCTGTCCATTGGTGTAAGTGAGGTGTTAAAGTCCCCCACTATTATTGTGTTACTGTCGATTTCCTCTTTTATAGCTGTTAGCAGTTGCCTTATGTATTGAGGTGCTCCTATGTTGGGTGCATATATATTTATAATTGTTATATCTTCTTCTTGGATTGATCCCTTGATCATTATGTAGTGTCCGTCCTTGTCTCTTGTAACATTCTTTATTTTAAAGTCTATTTTATGTGATATGAGTATTGCTACTCCAGCCTTCTTTTGATTTCCATTTGCATGTAATATCTTTTTCCATTCCTTTACCTTCAGTCTGTATGTGTCCCTAGGTCTGAACTAGGTCTCTTGTAGACAGCATATATATGGGTCTTGTTTTTGTATCCATTCAGCAAGCCTGTGTCTTTTGGTTGGTGCGTTTAATCCTTTCACATTTAAGGTAATTATCGATATGTACGTTCCTATGACCATTTTCTTAATTGTTTTGGGTTTGTTTTTGTAGGTCCTTTTCTTCTCTTGTGTTTCCCACTTAGAGAAGTTCCTTCAGCATTTGTTGTATAGCTAGTTTGGTGGTGCTGAATTCTCTTAGCTTTTGCTTGTCTGTAAAGCTTTTGATTTCTCCAATGAATCTGAATGAGATCCTTGCCGGGTAGAGTAATCTTGGTTGTAGGTTCTTCCCTTTCATCACTTTAAGTGATGATGCCACTCCCTTCTGTCTTGTAGAGTTTCTGCTGAGAAATCAGCTGTTAACCTTATGGGGGTTCCCTTGTATATTATTTGTCATTTTTCCCTTGCTGCTTTCAATAATTTTTCTTTTTCTTTAATTTTTGCCAGTTGAATACTATGTGTCTCAGCATGTTTCTCCTGGGTTTATCCTGTATGGGACTCTCCACACTTCCTGGACTTGGGTGGCTATTTCCTTTCCCATGTTAGGGAAGTTTTTGACTATAATCTCTTCAAATATTTTCTCTGGGCCTTTCTCTCTCTCTTCTCCTTCTGAGACCCCTATAATGTGAATGTTGTTGCCTTTAATGTTGTCCCAGAGGTGTCTTCGGCTATCTTCATTTCTTTTCATTCTTCTTTATTTTTTCTGTTCCACAGCAGTGAATTCCAACATTCTGTCTTCCAGGTCACTTATCTGTTCTTCTGCCTCAGTTATTCTGCTGTTGATTCCTTCTAGTGTAGTTTTCATTTCAGTTATTGTATTGTTCAGTTATTGTATTGTATTGTTCATCTCTGTTTGTTTGTTCTTTGGTTCTTCTAGGTCTTTGTTAAACATTTCTTGCATCTTCTTGATCTTTGCCTCCATTCTTTTTCCAAGGTCCTGGATCATTTACACTATCATTATTCTGAATTCTTTTTCTGGAAGGGTGCCTATCTCCACTTCATTTAGTTGTTTTTCTGGTGTTTTATCTTGTTCCTTCACCTGACACGTAGCCCTCTGCCTTTTCATCTTGTCTATCTTTCTGTGAATGTGGTTTTTGTTCCACAGGCTGCAGGATTGCAGTTCTTCTTGCTTCTGCTGTCTGCCCTCTGGTGGATGTGGCTATCTATGGGGCTTGTGCAAGTTCCTTGATGGGAGGGATTGTTGGTGGGTAGAGTTGACTATTGCTCTGGTGGGCAGAGCTCAGTAAAACTTTAATCTGCTATACTGTCCATCGGTGGGGATGGGTTCCCTCCCTGTTTGTTGTTTGGCCCGAGGCAACTGAACACTGGAGCCTACCTGGGCACTTTGGTGGGGCTAATGGTGGACTCTGGGATTCCTCACGCCAGAGAGTGCTTCCCCAAACTTCTGCTGCCAGTGTCCTTGTCCCCACCGTGAGCCACAGCCATCCCCCGCCTCTGCAGGAGACCCTCCAGCACTAGCAGGTAGGTCTGGTTCAATCTCCCGTGAGGTCACTGCTCCTTCCCCTGGGTCCCAATGCACACACTACTTTGTGTGTGCCCTCCAAGAGTGGAGTCTCTGTTTCCCCCAGTCCTGTCGAAGTCCTGCAGTCAAATCCCACTAGCCTTCTAAGTCTGATTTTCTAGGAATTCCTCCTTCTGTTGCTGGACCCCCAGGTTTGGAAGCCTGACATGGGGCTCAGAATCTTCACTCCAGTGGGTGGACTTCTGTGGTATAAGTGTTCTCCAGTCTGTGAGTCACACACCCAGCAGTTATGGGATTTGATTTTACTGTGATTGCGTCTCTCCTACCATCTCATTGTGACTTCTCCTTTGTCTTTGGATATGGGGTGTCTTTTTTGTGAGTTCCAGTGTCTTCCTTTCAATGATTGTCTAGCAGCTAGTTGTGATTCTGTTGTTCTCGCAAGAGGGAGTGAGAGCACGTCCTTCTACTCTGCCATCTTGGTTCCGGGCTCTACAGTAGAAAATTTCTTAACCAACTATCTTAAACCTACTTCTCAACCAACTCACAAGATTTCATTTCTTCTATAAAGCACACTGACTGATACCCAAAGCATGCTGAATGCTACAGCGTGAAAATCAAATTAAAACTATTACCACCCCACCCAAGACTCTTACTGTAGGTACTCTCAAATTTGTCCCCATTAAATTAAGACTGGGAAGATAGAGCATAAAGGCCAGTAAACAAAGTTCAGCTTTTCCAGGCTTATAAACCATGTTTATATATTTGGCTATGGTTACTCTTACATGGAAATGATCAGAAGTGAATACCAGAGATGACTAGGTTTTTCTAAGAAATTAAGTGCTGGCAGGCTGACCCTGTAACCTCTTTAGCAATAAAATTCCCATAATTTTTTGAACCTTAAAGCAACCCCTGGACCCCCAACAGAGCCCCCCACTAGCAACAAAAAACCATAAGAGCTGTGTGGCCCCCAAGAAAGGCGTATAATCCATCACCCGCTTCCTGAAAAATAATTGATAAGGCAAAAGTCTAAGGACCATTGAGGACCATGGATAGGGTTTTTCTCCCAGGGAATAAAACCTAGACTTGCAACTGGACTGACCAAGAAACTTTCTCTGGTGTCCTGGCACTTTGCCTTCGCATTTGCCACATTTTCCATTTTTCCTTTTTCTGAATAGAGATTTCTATTGTGGTTATACTGTTCCTACTTCACCATTGTACAATGCATGTGAGGGAAGAAATAGAATTTGCCTTTTAGAGTATAGGTTACCAGAACACACTGAGTCTGACTCAGTGGGAAGGACTGAACATCACCCAGAGACCTTGTATTTGCATGCATGAACTAGATGAGACAATGTGAAGGTCTCTATTGAAGATGCAGATGTTTTCTGTGTGGGAAAAAGTATTTGATGTGCAGGAATAAGTGGAATTTGGATGGATAAAGACAGATACATGCCTAATATGTTCAAAGACTGAGGCAAGAATACAAATGGAGGCATCAACCTAGATTTAAAAAAACAAAGCTATTAAATAATGGCCATCTGGCCATGACAGTCCATCCCATCCCGCATGCCTTTTTGCAATATGACTTTGCCAAGGTCCAATTAAATAATTGGACTTATTTGCCCTCCCTTTATCTGGGCTGGTCCTATGACTTGCTTTGGGCACTAGAATATGTGGAAGTGTGATTTCTGGGTCTAGGCCTTAAGAGGCCTTACATCTTCCCATTTTCACCTTCTTAGAAGTCAGCCTTCATGTAAAGAAATTTATAATAGATGCTTCAGATCATAAGAAAACACATGGAAAGAGAGGTCATATGAAGAAAAACAAGATACCCCAGCTGGAAGCCAGCACCAAGGCTCCAAACACATGAGGGAAGCATCTTGGGTCCTCTAGCAATAGCCTACAGCTTGTGGAACTGTCCTCACTGGAACAATAAATGATTGTTGTCTTAAACCACCATGCTTTGGCATAGTTTGTTACATAGCCATAGACAATTGAAACCATCTTCCTACTTTGGCAAATACACCTACATAATGAGCTGAAAGGCTAGATTCAGTTTTCAATTTTTCTAATGTCTCTGAGTTCTGCATTTGCATTATCCAGTACCAGGTAAGCTGGTTCATACTCTCCCATTCTCTTCTCACGTCCGACTCTGACTCTATAGGGGACATCACACACATATGACATTCCCAGCCTGCTCATCCAAGCTGCTTTCATACTCCTGTAGTGCATGTAGTTCATCCTCCAGAGGACCTACCTGAGGCAACGGAAGCAGGCCCAGGACTGTTCAGACGGAATTTTGAAGTCCTGGTAGCCAGGTTTAGAAGGAGGGTATGATTCCAGTTAGGCAAGTCCTCTTGGCCCCGTGGGCTCCTCACCCTGTGTGGAGTGGCATAACCAGAGGACAGTCAGAACAAAACCTGGTAAAACATTTGCCTGGTTTCAAAAGAATCACTGGGCAGTAGATCTAAATATTTTAGAGACTGCTTTGTGTCTCTCAATATCTGTTCTCCCCTTCTCTCATTCTTACATAACAGTAGAATTTTTAGTCAATGTATGGTCACCCAGCTAAAAGGCTACATTTCCTAGCCTCCTTTGCAGCTAGGTATGACAAAGGAGATGACTAAATGTGGTCAGGTGATGTGTGCAAATTATGGGTCATGTCATTAAAGTGAAGAAGTTATACTTTTCTTCTTTCCCTTTTGATACTGCCTGGAATTTTGAATGTAACGGCAGGAATGGGAGCAATCATTTTGTTCCACTAGTTGGAGCACTAGAGTAGTTAGAAGAAGGCTAATGATTGTTGAGCCAACCCGTCAGCCTTAAAATACCTAACCAGATTTGTCTGTTGGAGAGAGATAGAACTTTTTCCTTTGGGCCAATGTTAATTTAGCTTCAATGTGTAGGATGATTCCATCCTACTGTGGAATCATCTTTATAATTATATAATTTAATTAAATTCTGCATTAATTGAAAAATATGAGTGTGAAAAGAAACTCACTGTTACATGCAAATTAAGTTAAATGCTTTGGAAAGGCTTCATAGAGTCTAGAACCAAAAAAGAAAAACAAACAAACAAACATTGAATTATTTGAGTGAAAAACAGATGGGAGATGAGAGAATCATAAAAATATAGAATGTTTCTGCACTCAGCTTCACAAGAATCTGTACATTTTTTCTACATATTAAAGATACTAAAACACCAAAACTAGACATTTTTAAAAGACGCATTATATGTACGGTTTATTCAAGGAAGATTAGGTACAAGTCTAAGCAGTAGGCATACAGAAAAGGGCTTCATTCTGCATCTAAAGGCTAGAGAATGCACATTTATATCTTTTAAGTTAAGCAAATGTTGAAGGTACACCTAGCTTTAAATAATTTGATTAGCCAACTCTCTACAGGACCCAAACACAGGAGAGGGCTTTTGCTGTATACAATTACACTTATGGAAATTGCATAATAAATAATACATACATTCTTATTTCAGACTGTGGATTTGGTCACTCTAAAATAACTGTTTTAGGGACTTCGTACAATCACAAGCACCCCTAATTATAGACTAATGTTTGAGTGAAGCAGACTACAATTTCAGTCAACTTGGTCAAGAAATTGGTGGTCAGGCCCCCTTGTAAAATTCTTTCTTAATAAGGTTTATTTCTACTTGTTTAATACTCAGGTGATAAGTCCTAGTATTTTATTCACCTATTTTATCAAATAACTGTAATCCGCTGTATATATTGCCATTTAATATAACTTGAACTTCCTGTCTGTTTAAAAAGTGGAGAGAGGAAATCTTTCATTTCTACAATTAAGTACAAAGATAACGTATTCTCTTCACTATTTTCTTTTTCTCTCTGAGCACACATTTTTCTTATTTTATCTTTAAATGTCCCCATTCAATTCCCTAACACTCCCTGAATTTGACACATGTAGACAACAATCTCTAATTGTTGTCTTTAGAATTTTAGGTTGTTGTCCCAAATTCTTCCTTGGTTCTCCTAATTTCTAGATGACATTTAACCCGTGACATTTTGTAGACACTATTCTCCATAGTATATCAGGATATTAAAGCTTTGAAAATCTTGTTTCTTCCTCAAGACCCACAAATACACTCAAGAATATGGACACAGGATTACACCAGAAATATGAATATTCTAAGGTGGCATTTTCTAGAGAGAAAATAAAAACATTTTGAGTTAGAAAATAATTCCTTTCAAAAATAAATGCTGTTTTTTTCCTTAAAGCCCAAGAGATCTCTTGAAATATGTTTTCAGAACACATTTGAACAAACTTGAAATAATTTTCAAGTTTTTTTCTATAAGTAATTTTTGTTATTTAAAAAAAAATGCTTCTTTATATTCATACCTAACCCCACTGTTGTCACTAGTTTCTTTTGTAATTTGACTAACCATGTGGTAGATTTATTTAGCTTGATGAACTTAAACATGTTTTGATCTTTGTTATGGAAATTCACTGACAAATATTCCCTGCTTCGGCCCCTGATCCCTGGTCTTATGTAGAGTAAGTCTGTCTTACTCTCCTGCTGGTGTGTTCTGAAACCCAGGGACAAGAATATACATATATATATATATATATATATTTTTTTTTTTAAAGCTCTGGAATACTAAGTCACATCCCCAAAGCTATTTCTTATTTTGGGGTGAGGAGGAGGGAGAACCACAGGAGGGAGTAACCAGATAAAGGAATTAAGAATTTATTAATTTAAATCCCTAACATAAACTTTAATGTAACTATGTTTCGTCAACCCTTTACATTATCCATTCCTTATTTCTTTGTCAGATATTTTTAGTTGTAAGAAGCAGTATAACATATTGGTTGAGGGCATAAGTTTTAAGGTCAGACCATCTGGTTATTAATCCTTGATCCATCACTGGCTACCTGTGTGATGTTGAGTAAATTGCTCAGCTGTTCCAGTCCTCAATAAATGGCATAATAACAACCACCTCTCACCTATTTTATATAAACAAAAAAATATGTATAATGAGTTTAGCTTAGTACCTAGAATACAATAAGTGCTCAGTGAATGCCAGCTTTTTTATATTATATATTTAAAAAGATGATTCAGAAGCTCTTAATTAATTCTAAATGTTATTCAGAAAAAAATGATCAAACAAAATGGCATATAAAGGATAATTATAATGCCAATTCAGAGGCATATATGAATGTTTGGAGGGATCAAGAAAAATTAATAGATACTATGGTGAGGCTGTCAGTAAATTTATTTTTTAATGACAATGTTTTAAAGTTAGTTTTATCATATAAAACAAGTGTTTGGAATCCAGTTCTCCACTGTATGACTCTGTATTAAATTGTCTGACTCATTCTTCCTGGTACAGCACAAATATGTGAAAGAAGAGCTAAGTGGGAGAAATCTAATAAATCCCATTACAGGGGTTTAGTTAGACACTACCATTTGTCTGTGCTTGGTGTTCATTTGCAGAAAATACTGTATTATTATTTGCAGAAAAATATGACATTAGGCAATAAATGAGTGTATAAAAAATGCAGATAAAGAGATGTGGTGACAAAGAGCAGAACAGAGGAAAGGAAAGAGCTCTTCATCCTGATGTGTTTAACATTCCTCCCAGGGGATAGCATTGATCCAATCCTGAAAAACATTGATCAAGAGCTTTTCAGATGCAACGGTTGTCAAACTCACTTCCAGCCTTCCTCCTCACCTTACAGACACCTACTTGGGTTCTCCCTCGTGGAATCTTGCATCTAGGAGAATGCTGAGTAATATCTCCTGTCATGTGAGGAGTAGTAAGACTATATTTTGAAGGAAAACATGTTAACTTTTCTTCCATAAGCATTCTGAAAACAATGGAATATTGCATAATTATCTGATAAAAACTAAATTAATAACAGTAGAATAGTAAAGTCATATATTAAGAATACTTAACTTCATAATTTGTAATAGCTTCAACAGAACTAAGTTAAAATTTACCATGACTGGCCCTATGAGTTGGTGTTCCAAAATATGTTATTTTAAAGTTTTAAAGTTGGTTTTACATTTTTTAATGAGTCCACTTGATAAATTAATGGTTCAAACAGGGTTACAGTACAGTACTTTTACAATATTTAAAGAAATACATAATTTCAAGCACGTCCTGTATTTTAAAAAACACCATTATATATACATGCAAAACAGTTGATAGCATCCTTGCAAACCACTTTTATTAAAAATGAAAGCATCTGTAAGACCTAATTTACGATTTTAACTCAGTTATAGTGACCCTGTAACTTTGAGAACAGACAAGTAAAGCCTAACAAAATAAGCTCATATTTTAGGATTGTGTAATGAATAGAAATGAATGGACTACATCTAGGTATTAGTAGACATTTAGTCTACATATCTCCAACTACTTCTACATCTAATACAAAGTACTTACTAAAAATGGGTTAATGTGTCTTCCTTTTTTTTTTGAATTTTTGAATTTAATTTAATTTATTTTTTTATACAGCAGGTTCTTATTAGTTATCTACTTTATACATATTAGTGTATATATGTCAGTCCCAATCTCCAAATTCATCACACTACCCCCCACCCCTGGCCATTTTCCCCCCTTGGTGTCCATATGTTTGTTCTCTGCATCTGTGTTTCAATTTCTGCCCTGCAAACCAGTTCATCTATACGACTTTTCTAGTTTCCACATATATGCATTAATATACGATATTTGTTTTTCTCTTTCTGACGTACTTCACTCTGTATGACAGTCTCTAGATCCATCCACATCTCTACAAATGACTCAATTTTGTTCCTTTTTATGGTTGAGTATTATTCCATTGTATATATGTACCACATCTTCTTTATCCATTCATCTGTTGATGGGCATTTAGATAGCTTCAATGTCCTGCCTATTTTAAATAGTGCTGCAATGAACATTGGGATGCATGTGTCTTTTTGAATTATGGTTTTCTCTGGGTATATGCACCGAAGTGGGATTGCTGGGTTATCAATAATTCTACTTTTAGTTTTTTTAAGGAACCTCCACTGTTCTCCGTAGTGGCTGTATCCACTTACATTCCCACCAACAGTGCAGGAAGATTCCCTTTTCTCCACACCCTCTCCAGCATTTGTTGTTTGTAGATTTTCTGATGATGCCCATTCTAACTGATGTGAGGTGATACCTCATTGTAGTTTTGATTTGCATTTCTCTGATACTTAGTGATGTTGAGCAGCTTATCATGTGCTTCTTGGCCATCTATATGTCTTCTTTGGAGAAATGTCTATTTAGGTCTTCTGTGCGTTTTTGGATTAGGTTGTTTGTTTTTTTAATATTGAGCTGCTTGAGCTGTTTATATATTTTAGAGATTAATCCTTTGTTCGTTGATTCATTTGCAAATAGTTTCTCCCATTCTGAGGGTTGTCTTTTCGTCTTGTTTGTAGTTTCCTTTGCTGTGCAAAAGCTTTGAAGTTTCATTAGGTCCCATTTCTTTATTTTTCTTTTTATTTCCATTACTCTAGGAGGTGGATCAAAAACGATCTTGCTGTGATTTATATCAAAGAGTATTCTTCCTATGTTTTCCTCTAAGAGTTTTATACTGCCCAGTCTTACATTTAGGTCTCTAATCCATTTTGAGTTTATTTTTGTGTATAGTGTTAGGGAGTGTTCTAATTTCATTCTTTTACATGTAACTGTCCAGTTTTCCCAGCACCACTTATTGAAGAGACTGTCTTTTCTCCATTGTATATCCTTGCCTCCTTTGTCATAGATTAGTTGACCATAGGTGTGTGGGTTTATCTCTGGGCTTTCTATCCTGTTCCATTGATCTATATCTCTGTTTTTGTGCCAGTACCATATTGTATTGATTATTGTAGCTTTGTAGTATAGCCTACAAAGTGAGGGACTCTGCTTCCTCCAGCTCCGTTTTTTCCCTCAAGACTGCTTTGGCTATTCGGGATCTTTCATGTCTCCATACAAATTTTAAGATTTTTTGTTCCAGTTCTGTAAAAACTGCCATTGGTAATTTGATAGGGATTGCATTGAATCTGTAGATTGCTTTGGGTAGTATAGTCATTTTCAAAATATTGATTCTTCCAATCTAAGAACATGGTATATCTCTCTACCTGTTGGTATCATCTTTAATTGCTTTCATCAGTGTCTTATAGTTTTCTGCATACAGGTCTTTAGTCTCCCTAGGTAGGTTTATTCCTAGGTATTTTATTCTTTTTGTTGCAATTGTAAATGGGAAGTGTTTCCTTAATTTCTCTTTCAAATTTTTCATCATTAGTGTATAGGAATGCAAGAGATTTCTGTGCATTAGTTTTGTATCCTGAAACTTCACCAAATTCATTGATTAGCTCTAATAGTTTTCTGGTCGTATCTTTAGGATTCTCTATGTATAGTATCAGTCATCTGCAAACAGTGATAGTTTTACTTCTTCATTTCCAATTTTTATTCCTTTTGTTTCTTTTTCTTCTCTGATTGCCATGGCTAGGACTTCCAAAACTATGTTGAATAATAGTGGTGAGAGTGGACATCCTTGTCTTTTTCCTGATCTTAGAGGAAATGCTTACAGTTTTTCACCATTGAGAATGATGTTCGCTGTGGATCTATCATATATGGCCTTTATTATGTTGAGGTTGGTTCCCTGTATTCCCACTTTCTGGAGAGTTTTCATCATAAATCGGTGTTGAATTTGTCAAAAGCTTTTTCTCCATCTATTGAGATGATCATGTGGTTTTTATTCTTCAATTTTTAAAATGGTTTATCACAATGATTAATTTGCATATACTGAAGAATCCTTGCATCACTGGGATAAATGCCACTTGATCATGGGGTATGATTCTTTTAATGTGTTGTTGGTTTCTGTTTGTTAGTATTTTGTTAAGGATTTTTGCATCTATATTCATCAGTGAAATTAGTCTGTAATTATCTTTTTTTGTAGTATCTTTTTCTGGCTTTGGTATCAGGGTGATGGTGGCTTCAGAGAATGAATTCGGTAGTATTCCTTCCTCTGTAATTTTTTGGAAGGGTTTGAGAAGGATGGGTGTTAGCTCTTCTCTACATGTTTGATAGAATTAACCTGTGAAGCCATCTGGTCCTGGACTTCTGTTTGTTGGAAGATTTTTAATCACAGTTTCAAATTCATTACTTGTATTGGTCTGTTCATATTTTCTGTTTCTTCCTGGTTCAGTCTTGGAAGCTTATACCTTTCTAAGAATTTGTCCATTTCTTCCAGGTTGTCCATTATATTGGCATAGAGTTGCTTGTCATAGTCTCTTAGGATGCTTTGTATTTCTGCAGTGTCTGTCATAACTTCTCCATTTTCATTTCTAATTTTATTGATTTGAGTCCTCTCCCTCTGTTTTTGATGAGTCTGGCTAATGGTTTATCGATTTTGTTTATCTTCTCAAAGAACCAGCTTTTAGTTTTATTGATCTTTGTTATTCTTTTCTTTGTTTCTATTTCATTCATTTCTGCTCTGATCTTTATGAATTCTTTCCTTCTACTAACTTTGGGTTTTCTTTGTTCTTCTTTCTCTAGTCCCTTTATGTGTAAGGTTAGATTGTTTATTTGAGATGTTTGTTGTTCTTGAGGTAGGCTTCTATTGCTATAAACTTCCCTCTTAGAACTGCTTTTGCTGCATCCCATAGGTTTTGGATTGTAGTGTTTTCATTGTCATTTGTCTCTAGGTATTTTTTGATTTCATCTTTGATTTCTTCAGTGATCTCTTGGTTATTTAGTAATATATTGTTTAGCCTCCATATGTTTGGTTTTTATAGTTTTTTTCCCTGTAATTGATTCCTAATCTCATAGCGTTGTGGTCAGAAAAGATGCTTGATATGATTTCAGTTTTCTTAAACTTACTGAGGCTTGATTTGTGACCCAAGATGTGATCTATCCTGGAGAATGTTCTTTGCACACTTGAGAAGAAAGTGTAACCTGCTGTTTTTGGGTGGAATGTCCTATAAATATCAATTAAATCTATCTGGTCTATTTTGTCATTTAAAGCTTGTGTTTCCTTATTAATTTTCATTTTGGATGATCTGTCCATTGGTGTAAGTGAGGTGTTAAAGTCCCCCACTATTATTGTGTTACTGTCGATTTCCTCTTTTATAGCTGTTAACGGTTGTCTTATGTATTGAGGTGCTCCTATGTTGGGTGCATATATATTTATAATTGTTTTATCTTTTTCTGGGTTTGATCCCTTGTTCATTATGTACTTTCCTTCTGTGTCTTTTGTAACATTCTTTATTTTAAAGGTTTTTTATCTGATATGAGCATTGCTACTCCAGCCTTCTTTTGATTTCCATTTGCATGGAATATCTTTTTCCATCTCTTCACTTTCAATCTGTATGTGTCCCTAGGTCTGAACTGGGTCTCTTGTAGACAGCATATCTATAGGTCTTGTTTTTGTATCCATTCAGCAAGCCTGTGTCTTTTGGTTGGTGCATTTAATCCTTTCACGTTTAAGGTAGTTATCAATATGTTTGTTCCTATGACCATTTTCTTAATTGTTTTGGGTTTGTTTTTGTAGGTCCTTTTCTTCTCTTGTGTTTCCCACTTAGAGAAGTTCCTTCAGCATTTGTTGTAGAGCTGGTTTGGTGGTGCTGAATTCTCTTAGCTTTTGCTTGTCTGTAAAGCTTTTGATTTCTCCATCGAATCTGAATGAGATCCTTGCTGGGTAGAGTAATCTTGGTTGTAGGTTCTTCCCTTTCCTCACTTGAAATATATCATGCCACTCCCTTCTGTCTTGTAGAGTTTCTGCTGAGAAATCAGCTGTTAACCTTATGGGAGTTCCCTTGTATGTTATTTGTCATATTTCCTGCTGCTTTCAATAAATTTTCTTTGTCTTTATTTTTTCCAATTTGTTTACTATGTGTCTCGGCACGTTTCTCCTTGAGTTTATCCTGCATGGGACTCTCTGTGCTTCCTGGACTTGGATGGCTATTTCCTTTCCCATGTTGGGTAGGTTTTTGACTATAATCTCTTCAAGCATTTTCTCTGTTCCTTTCTCTCTCTCTTCTCCTTCTTGACCCCTATAATGCAAATGTTGTTGTGTTTAATGTTGTCCCAGAGATCTCTTAAGCTGTCTTCATTTCTTTTCATTCTTTTTTGTTTATTCTGTTCCACGGCAGTGAATTCCACCATTCTGTCTTCCAGGTCACTTATCTGTTCTTCTCCCTCAGTTATTCTGCTGTTGATTCCTTCTAGTGTAGTTTTCATTTCAGTTATTATATTGTTCATCTCTGTTTGATTCTTCTAGGTCTTTGTTAAACGTTTCTTGCATCTTCTCGATCTTTGCCTCCATTCTTTTTCTGAGGTCCTGGATCATCTTCACTCTCAGAATGAATTCTTTTTCTGGAAGCTTGCCTATCTCCATTTCACTTAGTTGTTTTTCTGGGGTTTTATCTTGTTCCTTCATCTGATATGTATCTCTCTGCCTTTTCATCTTGTTTATCTTTCTGTGAATGTGGTTATTGTTCCACAGGCAGCAGGATTGTAGTTCTTCTTGCTTCTGCTTTCTGCCTTCTGTGTCTTTCTGTTAATGAGATTAAGAACAAGAAAGATTTGGAACATAGACTTCAGTTAAATAGAAAAATGTAATTAATCAGAATACCTCAGTTGCCAGTCTTCTTCTGATGGCTCAATTTGTCCATTGTTATAGGATTCTCATAGAAATCAATGGAATCCATTTTCACATTTTTTCCCATGTTAATTTGGAAATATCTGAAAACATTTAAGGCATTTACAGTGATTTAGGCTTCTCTAAGCTGATGAATACTGAAATGCTTTTTTAAATTTCATTCATATTTTATTGAAGCATAGTTGATTTACAGTTGTGTTTTAATTACTGCTCTACAGCAAAGTGACTCAGTTATACATATATATATATATATATATATATACATTCTTTTCATATTCTTTTCCATTATGGTTTTTCACAAGATATTGAATATAGTTCCCTGTGCTATAAGTAAGACCTTGTTGTCTATCTGTTCTATATTTCCAGTTTGCATCTTCTAATCCCAAACTCCCAATCCATCCCTTTCCCACCCCTCTCCTGCTTGGCAACCACCAGTCTATTCTCTATGCCCTGATTCCATTTTTGTTTCATAGATAGGTTCATTTGTGTCATATCTGAGTTTCCATGTGTAAGTGATATCATATGGTATTTGTCTTTCTCTTTCTGACTTCTCTTAGTATGATAATTTCTAGTTGCATCCTTTTTGCTGCAAATGGCATTAGGAAATGCTTCTGTTTTTGCAAAAGCCCAAAATCTTTGCAGGTTTATTAGCTAACAGAACCTAAAACGATATCAGAGAAACATATAATTATGTATAGAGCTAGTGTTTTTCATTGCTGTTCTTCCAAAATAGCTATTCAACACAGGGAAAGCAATGAAAGAAAGGGCTAGTCAATGAAACAGCAAGTAGAGTGAATTCAGAGACTTTGCTTTTGTGTTTGAAAGTTACTCATTTGATTCCTCAGGTTCAGTCTACACCAGATATTTCTTATTACATTCACTGTAGTTATTGGTTAAGGAATAAGGTTTAAGAACTAATTCCTGGGGCTTCCCTGGTGGCGCAGTGGTTGAGAGTCCACCTGCCAATGCAGGGGACACGGGTTTGTGCCCCTGTCCGGGAAGATCCCGTATGCTGCGGAGCGGCTAGACCCGTGAGCCATGGCTGCTGAGCCTGCGCATCCGGAGCCTGTGCTCCGCAACGGGAGAGGCCACAACAGTGAGAGGCCCATGTACCGCAAAAAAAAAAAAAACAAAAAAACTCTAAGATAAACTTAGTGGAAATCATCATTAAAATGGAACATTAATTGATGATTTAAACATTAAAATGATTTGCTACTCATCATTAAAAATGAAACTTTAACATTTTACAGAAGTTGTAGAAATTTAAAGAATGTTAAAAGTGTAGATATCATGCATCCAGAATATAAACTGGCAAAAGGAAGAATAGTATCTGCCTGAATGATTTGTAGCCCAACTAGACAAATGCTAGCTGTGCCTTAGATTTAACTTTTTAGTAACTCCTGATTAATTGAAATTAATACTACTTAGCTTAAATAAAAGAGAGGGATGGATTATCATAAAATGAAATTGTTGTGGGTGTACTTCACCTTAAGTATCTATAGATGGTGCCAATATGACATTCAAATCCCCTAGAAGTTACCTAAAATTCTAATGAACATGCTTAAATTTCTTTGTCTTCACTGATCTGAAAAACAGGCTATAATCAACTAAATCTGATTTTGGTTATCACTGAATGACAATTTTTCTATTAGATTTCATGAGTTTCAGACACGTTCTGTATTAGGGACACAGAAATGAACTCTTGCAGGCTTGGCAAAAGAATTCCCAAAACTAGCAAACCACCAAAAAATCAATTAATCATACTTTACTATTTTTTATGTCTTTCCCCATATACAGACCAAAGTAAAAAGTCTTACATCCTATTTATATACAGCCCAAGAGGAGCAGATTCTAATTGCTGAGGAAACATTGACGATTAACTATCTCTTTTTCTTGATAAGGACATTGAATCCCAAGGTGGTTATAATGTTCCCATTTTTCCTTAGCTGGTTTTCAGTAGAAACAGAATTAGAATTCACATTCCTTAGTTCCAACCCACTGTCCGTGAAGCATCCAAGTAGTCTTATTTGAGTCTTTCTGTCTCTCCCTGTCTCTCTTTCTTACAGAATCTCTCTGAAAGCTTCTTTAATTCTTCCTTCTTTAGAAACATCGAAGTTGTAACTTCCTGTCTTGGACAGTTCTAGCCAGTACCTCAAGTGTTCCTCAAGTTGGTTTATTAAAAAGTAGAAAGCTAATGTGTTCCCAAATGGCTTATATAATTATCTTCTTAAAGGAAGAGATTTTTCTTAATCACATTATGGTAGTTGTAGAGGATCCTACTCTGTTTTGTGTTAACCTAGATAATAAAACTAAAGAGAAAATGACCACACAGCAGCAAAATGTATGTTAGAATCTTGCTTTAAATGTATTAATGTTTCCAGCAAGCATACAGAATAGCTCAAATGTTATTAAATTGTCTGTATTAAACCACCTGTCAAATGACACCTCAGTCTCCATAGAGCCTGAGGTTAAAAAACAGAAAAAAAAAAAGAAGAAAAAACAGAAAAGAGCATCATGTATTCTGCACACAAATCTCTAATGTTTCATCTTCTGTGACAAACATTGCCTCACACAGGGAAAAGACCCAAGCATTGGTTCTTGTAGCAATAAAACTTCATGCTGTTATTTCTTGATCTCTGCTAAGTGCAGCTTAGAATTAGTTTTTCCCCTCATAAATTCAATGATTTTTAGCTACAGCCTGCTTCTTTGAGAACTTCATACTACATTGTTTCATTCATGAAATTTTTCCTCCACTTTCCCCCAGAAACCATATACATTTAAACAGTCCATTCCTTCACACATGCAGAGAGAGAGAGAGAGAGGAAGAAAAAGAACCTCCTTCCATTAGAGGAATGAAATAAAATAGAATGTCATCAAATATTAATACTATATTAAAAGAAAATGGTGTTCATGGTTTTCAAAATACTCCCTGAAAGATAGTTCTAGATCAATCTAATTGATTCTTAGATATTTTCAGAGATATATCCTTGTGATCCAAACATCCCTTATGCAACCCTTATTTGCTATTGTTACTTACCTAAGTGGGGATTATTATGATAAAAATAAAATACAGTTATCTTCAGACAGCATACCTTATACACCTTGCCAAAAACAAAACAAAACAACTCTACAAGTTTGAAACTTGAATTGCTTTGCAGGTGATTTTTTTTATGAACTTAATACCTGGCATTTGATCAAAGACATTAAAACAGTTTTCAGCCTAAATATTTTTTGTCCAGGAACCTGACCAGTTTCACTTGAAAAAATTTATTTGTCCCCTTAGCTAAGAGTCTTCATTTTCACTCATCTTCTCATTAGAGGGGATGGTCGCAGTGGCTTTCTTTTTAAGCTGTCATCAATTTTCTTTTTACCATATAGTAAGCAAACAGGAAAATAGAAAACTTCAGTAGTAAAGATAATGGTTTGCCATAAGCCCCAGAAATCAGGCAATAGAGCAAAGCTTGTCATCCGTGTTATAAGGCCCCTTGAAGTAATACAGCCCCTCATTAGCTTTAATGTTTGGGTCCAACAGAATGAAAATGAAATTCTTCCCTGATTTCTTTAGAAGCAATTACTGGATATTTTGTTAATGAGTGCTCTATGTAGGCCATTTTGGAAACATTTAGTATATACTACAAGGAGTCCTTAAAAATATATAGATTCTTTATATGGGAGTTAAATTGTTTTGTTTTACTTTGACTATGAATAAGAAACAAGTATTTTTAATGAAAATATCATTGATGAGAGGGCAGTGAAAAAGCATTTTTCTTTGCTTTTGGTCCACATAAAAAGTTTAGGAAAGTGACTTGTCATTTGGACACAGATAGAAATTTGCCCTCCCTGTCTGTAGACCAGCAGTGGGTATGTGCTGCAGCTGTTTTCTTTCTCTGTTTTAAAATTTTGTTACATTTTTTGGTGGTAAGAGATACAAATACTTTTTTTTTCATTTTCCTGAAAAGAGCTGGTGGGAAGTAAACTGTGTAAGCTGTAAACTGCTAAGGGACTACTAGGTAACATTATATTATATTATATTATATTATATTATATTATATTATATTATATTATATTTTATATTATATTATAATCTCCAATAGTCTCAATTTTACACTTGCTAAATTTTATTTTATTTTTATTTTATTTATTTTATTTATTTTTATTTTTGGCTGTGTTGGGTTTTCTCTAGTTGCGGCAAGCTTTCTCTAGTTGTGGCAGGCTTTCTCTAGCTGGGGCGAGCAGGGGCTACTCTTCGTTGCGTTGAGCAGGCTTCTCACTGCAGCGGCTTCTCTTGCTGCAGAGCACAGGCTCTAGGCAAGTGGGCTCAGTAGTTCTGGCACACAGGCTCAGTAGTTGTGGCTCGTGGGCTCTAGGGCGCAGGATCAATTGTTGTGGCACAGGGTCTTAGTTGGTCCGCGGCATGTGGGATCTTCCCGGACCAGGGCTCGAACCTGTGTCCCCTGCATTGGCAGGCGGATTCTTAACTACTGCACCACCAGTGAAGCCCTACACTTGTTCAATTTTATCAGCTTGATATTTAGCTTAGAAAAATGAGATGCTGGAAAGTTAGGAGAAAGTATTTTGGAATAGTAACGTGTCACCGCTATGTGCTATAATAATTTGTTTTTCTTCTTCAGGAAGTTAAGAAATGTATGGATATTAGAACAATGTTTCTCAAACTTTAATTAATATAAGAATCATCTGGGATGCTTGTTAAAAATTTTTTTGGATTCCTGACCTCCCCACATATACTCAAATGTAGTAGATCAGAGTCTTGGGGGTCAGAAAGTAATTCCAGTGCAGGTGGCCTAATATGACTTTTTAAATTCTAACCCCTCACCTTTCTGCTGTCAAGATGGCTACAGAGATATGTTAATGCTATCTTTAGCAGTCTGGTCCAGTGGTTTCATGACCCTGGTCTCCTACTAGATGTACCAGGGAAAGTTGATGACCACAACACAGACCAACTGAGTCAGACTATTCAGAGATGAAGCTGATGCACACACAGCTCTAAGTATCCCTGACTTAGAACAGACTGCTGAGGATTGAGAGGAGTAACAAGATTTTGGTGCCATATTCTCCTGAAATACTGAATGTGAAATCCCAGAAATACCTACCAGCAACATAAGAATAGGTAATGTTTACAGTATGGGGATAAGACTAAAGATAGGCAAAAAATAATTGCTATCATCTAAAATATCTAAGTGATATTGAAATAAATCTAGGGAGTTTTTTTCTTCAAAAGATGAAAGATGTCATTTCTCATCTGTATTGACATAAACACACATAGAGAAGAGGGTACTTAAGCATATTGCTCAGTTTATTGGCATAATGTGTACAATCCTGTATAACCAGCTCCAGACCAAAAAATAGACAATCACTAATGGTTCTCATTATTCTCCCTTCCAGTCACTATATCATTAAGGAAAACCACTATCCTGAATTTTAAAAGAATAAATTAATTTTGCTGGTTCCTACACTTTATATAAATGGAAGCTATACTCTTTTGCAAGTTCATCTCCCTTAACAATATGTTTGTGAAATTCATCAATATTGTTGCTAAAGCTGTTTATCACTCATTCACATTCCTATTTACTCTCTGTGTCTATTCACCAATTCTATTATTGATTAATATTTTGGAAATTACAATTTTTGATTATTATGAATGGTACACAATGCATTTTGGAAAACATATGTATACTTTTTACTAAATAAACCTATGAGTTGAATTACTTGTTGATAGAATATTCATATGTTCCAAAGTTGTACCAATTCACAGTTCCACCAGCAGTGTATGGGAGTTCCAATTTCTCTCTGTCTTCACTAACATTTGTTTTTTAATTTCAGTCATGTTGGTGGCTATGAAGTATTATCATGTTATAGCCTGAATTAATTTACCTTTCTCTTGTAACTATTGAATTTATACATCTATTTATAAGTTTACTGGCCATTGGGATATCCTTATTCATGAAGTTTCTTCAAATCTTGCCCACTTTTTTCCATCATCAATCTTTTTCTTATTGATTTGTAGGAGTTCTTTATATATTCTTGACAAAAGCCTTTTCTCATATATATGGATTGTGAGTATTTTCTCTCAGTCAATATCTTGCCTCTTTACTTCATTTTTGGTATCTTTTAATGGACAGAAATTCTTATCTTTAACATAATACAATTTTATTTCATGGTTGTTACTTTTTATGTTCTATTTAAGATTTCTTTGCCTACTCCAAGGTCATGAAAATGTACTTGTACGTTTTGCTCTAATATTCTTGTTTTGGATTGTATTTCAGCAATCCACCTATAACTGACTTCTGTATATGTGGTGAGGTAGGAAACAAAGTACCTTTTTCTCTGTATAGTTATTTATTAAACCCAGCACAATTTATTTAAAAGATAAATCAGGGGGCACCTTCAAAATGGTGGAGGAGTAAGACATGGAGATCACCTTCCCACAAATACATCAGAAATACATCTGAATGTGGAATAACTCCTACAGAACACCTACTGAACGCTGGCAGCAGACCTCAGACTTCCCAAAAGGCAATAAACACCCCACATACCTGGGTAGGGCAAAAGAATAAAACAGAGACAAAAGAATAGGAAAGGGACCTGCCCCTCGGGGAGGGAGACTGTGAAGGAGGAAAAGTTTCCACACACTGGGAAGCCCCTTCACTGTTGGAAATGGGGGGTGGACAGGGAGGAAGCTTCGGAGCCATGGAGGAGAGCACAGCAACAGGGGTGCAGAGGACAAAGAGGAGAGATTCCTGCAGAGAGGATCAGTGCTGACCAGCACTCACCAGCCCAAGAGGCTTGTATGCTCATGCGCCAGGGTGGGCGGGGCTGGGAGCTGAGGCTCAGGTTTCGAGGTCAGATCCCAAGGAGAGGACTGGGATTGGCTGCGTGAACACAGCCTGAAGGGGGCTAGTGTGCCACAGCTAGCCAGGAAGGAGTCCGGAAAATAGTCTGGACCTGCCTAAGAGGTAAGAAACCATTGTTTCGGAGTGCGTGAGGAAAGGGGACTCAGAGCACTGCCTAAACAAGGTCCAGAGACGGGCTATCAGCATGGACACCAGAGATGGGCATGAAACACTAAGGCTGCTACTGCAGCCACCAAGAAGCCTGTGTACAAGCACAGATCACTATACATACCTCCCCTCCTGGGAGTCTGTGCAGCCCACCACAGCCAGGGTCCCGAGATCCAGGGACAACTTCCCTGGGAGAATGCACGGCGTGCCTAAGGCTGTTGCAATGTCATGCCAACCTCTGCCACCACAGGCTCACCCTGCATTCCATACCCCTCCCTCCCCATGGCTGAGTGAGCCAGAGCCCCCGAATCAGCTGCTCCTTTAATGCCATTCTGTCTCTGTGGGGAACAGACACCCTTAAGAGACCTACACACAGAGGCGGGGCCAAATCAAAAGCAGAACCCCAGGAACTGTGCAAACAAAGAAGAGAAAGAGAGATCTCTCCCAGCAACCTCAGGAGCAGTGGATTAAATCTCCACAATCAACTTGATGTACCCTATATCTGTGGAACACCTGAATACACAACGAATCATCCCAAAATTGAGGCAGTGGACTTTGGGAGCAACTGTAGACTTGGGGTTTGCTTTCTGCATCTAATTTGTTTTTGGTTTTATGTTTATCTTAGTTTAGTATTTAAAGCTTATTATCATTGGTATATTTGTTTATTGATTTGGTTGATCTCTTCCTTTATATATATATTTTTTTCTTTTTCTTTTTGTGTGTAAGTGTATGCTCCTCTGTGATTTTCTCTGTATAGCTTTGCTTTTACCATTTACCCTAGGATTCTATTTGTCTTTTTTTTCTTTTTTTAGTATAGTTTTTAGCATTTGTTATCATTGGTGGATTTGTTTTTTGGTTTGGTTGCATTCTTCTTTCTTTCTTACTTTTTTTATTACTTTTTAATATTTTTAGTTTTAATAATTTTTATGTTAATAACTTTATTTTATTTCATTTCATTTCTTTATTTATTTATTTTTCTCCCTTTTCTTCTAAGCTGTGTGGTTGACAGGGTCCTGGTGCTCTGTCCAGGTGTCAGGCCTGACACTCTGTGGTGGGAGAGCTGAGTTCAGGACTTTGGTCAACCAGAGACATCTCGGCCCCACATAATATCAAATGGCGAAAGCTCTCCCAAAGATGTCCATCTCAACACTAAGACCCAGCTACACTCAATGATCAGCAAACCCCAGTGCTGGACACCCCATGCCAAACAACTAGCAAGACAGGAACACAACACCACCCATTAGCAGAGAGACAGCCTAAGATTATAATAAGTTCACAGACACCCCAAAACATAACACTGGACGTGGTCCTGCCCACCAGAAAGACAAGATCCAGCCTCATCCACCAGAACACAGGAGCCAGTCCCCTCCACCAGGAAGCCTACACAACCCACTGAACCAACCTTAGCCACTGGGGGTAGACACCAAAAACAACAGGAACTAGAAACCTGCAGCCTGCAAAGTGGAGACCCCAAACACAGTAAGTTAAGCAAAATGAGAAGACAGAGAAACACACAGCAGATGAAGGAGCAAGGTAAAACCCAACAGACCAAACAAATGAAAGGAAATAGGCAGTCTACCTGAAGAAGAATTCAGAATAATGATAGTAAAGATGATCCAAAATCTTGGAAACAGAATGGAGAAGATACAAGAAATGTTTAACAAGGGCCTAGAAGAACTAAAGAGCAAACAAACAATGGTGAACAACACAATAAATGAAAGTTAAAATTCTCTAGAAGGAATCAATAGCAGAATAACTGAGGCAGAAGAACGGATAACTGACCTGGAAGATAAAATAGTTGAAACAACTACTGTCGAGCAGAATAAAGAAAAAAGAATTGAGGACAGTCTCAGAGACTCTGGGACGATGTTAAATGCATGAACATTCAAATTATAGGGGTCCCAGAAGAAGAAGAGGAAAAAAAAAAGGGACCAAGAAAATATTTGAAGAGGTTATAGTTGAAATTTTCCCTAGTATGGGAAAGGAAATAATCAAGTCCAGGAAGTGCAGAGACTCCCATATAGGATAAATCCAAGGAGAAACACACCAAGACACATACTAATCAAACTATCAAAAATTAAACACCAAGAAAAAATAGTAAAAGCAACAAGGGAAAAACAACAAATAACATACAAGGGAATACCCATAAGGTTAACAGCTGATCTTTCAGCAGAAACTCTGCAAGCCAGAAGGGAGTGTGAGGACATATTTTAAGTGATGAAAGGGAAAAACCTACAACCAACATTACTCTATCCAGCAAGGATCTCATTCAGATTTGTCAGAGAAATTAAAACCTTTACAGACAAGCAGAAATTAAGAGAATACAGCAGCAGCAAACCTGCTTTAAACAAACGCTAAAGCAACTTCTCTAGACAGGAAACACAAGAGAAGGAAAAGACCTACAATAACAAACCCCAAACAATTAAGAAAATGGTAATAGGAACACACATATTGATACCTACCTTAAAAGTAAATGGATTGAATGCTCCAAGCAAAAGACATAAACTGGCTGAGTGGATAAAAAAACAAGAGCCATATATTTGCTGTCTACAAGAGACACACTTCAGACCTAGGGACACAATACAGATTGAAAGTGAAGGGATGGAAAAATATATTCCATGCAAATGGAAATCAAAAGAAAGCTTTAGTAGCAATTCTCATATCAGACAACATAGATTTTAAAATAAAGACTATTACAAGACACAAAAAAGACACTACATAAAGATCAAGGGATTAATCCAAGAAGAAGATATAACAATTGTAAATATTTATGCACCCAACATAGGAGCACCTCAATACATAAGGCAAATGCCAACAGCCATAAAAGGGGAAATAGACAGTAACACAATAACAGTAGGGGATTTTAACACCCCACTTTCACCAATGGACAGATCACCCAAAAGGAAAATAAAGAAACACAAGCTTTAAATGATACATTAAGCAAGATTAACTTAATTGATATTTATAGGACATTCCATCCAAAAACAACAGAATAAACTTTCTTCTCAAGTACTCATAGAACATTCTCCAGGATGGATCATATCTTGGGTTACAAATCAAGCCTTGGTAAATTTAAGAAAATTGATATTGTATCAAGTATCTTTTCCAACCACAACGCTATAAGACTAGATATCAGTTACAGGAAAAAAACTGTAAAAAATATAAGCACATGGAGGCTAAACAATACACTACTTAATAACCAAGATATCACTGAAGAAATCAAAAAGGAAATCAAAAAATACCTAGAAACAAATGACAATGAAACACGACGACCCAGAACCTATGGGATGCAGCAAAAGAGGTTCTAAGAGGGAAGTTTTTAGCAATACAATCCTACCTCAAGAAACAAGAAACATCTCAAATAAACAACCTAACCTTACACCTAAAGCAATTAGAGAAAGAAGAACGAAAAATCCCAAAGTTAGAAGAAGGAAAGAAATCATAAACCTCATATCAGAAATAAAGGAAAAATAAATGAAGGAAACAATAGCAAAGATCAATAAAACTAGAAGCTGGTTCTTTGAGAAGATAAACAAAATTGATAAACCATTACCCAGACTCATCAAGAAAAAAAGGGAGAAGACTGAAATCAATAGAATTAGAAATGAAAAAGGAGAAGTAACAACTGACACTGCAGAAATACAAAGGATAATGAGAGAGTACTACAAGCCACTGTATGCCAATAAAATGGACAACCTGGAAGAAATGGACAAATTCATTGAAAAGCACAGCCTTCTGAGACTGAACCAGGAAGAAATAGAAAATATAAACAGACCAGTCACAAGCACTGAAATTGAGACTGTGATTATAAACATTCCAACAGACAAAAGCCCAGAACCAGATGGCTTCACAGGTGAATTCTATCAAACATTTAGAGAAGAGCTAACACCTCTCCTTCTCAAACTCTTCCAAAATAGAGGGAGGAACACACCCAAACTCATTCTATGAGGCCACCATCATCCTGATACCAAAACCAGATGAAGATGTCACAAAAAAAGAAAACTACAGGCCAATATCACTGATGAATATAGATGCAAAAGTCCTCAACAGAATACTAGCAAACAGAATCCAAGAGCACATTAAAGGATCATACACCATGATAAAGTGTGGTTTATCCCAGAAATGCGAGGATTCTTCAATATACACAAATCAATCAGTGTGATATGCCATATTAACAAACTGAAGGCAAGAAACCATATGATCATCTCCATAGATGCAGAAAAAGCTTTTGACAAAATTCAACACCCATTTATGATAAAAACCCTCCAGAGAATAGCCATAGAGGGAACTTACCTCAACCTAAGAAAGGCTATATATGACAAACCCACAGCCAACATCATTCTCAGTGGTAAAAACATGAAACCAATTCCACTAAGATCAGGAACAAGACAAGGTTGCCCACTCTCACCACTGTTATTCAACATAGTTTTGGAAGTTTTAGCCACAGAAATCAGGGAAGAAAAAGAAATAAAGGGAATCCAAAATGGAAAAGAAGAGTAAAACTGTCACTGTTTGGAGATGACATTATACTATACATAGAGAATCCTAAAGATGCTACCAGGAAACTACTAGAGCTAATCAATGAATTTGGTAAGGTAGCAGGACACAAAATTAATGCACAGAAATCTCTTGCATTCCTATACACTAATGACGAAAAATATGAAAGAGAAATTAAGGAAACACTTCCCATTTACCATTGCAACAAAAAGAATAAATTACCTAGGTATAAACCTATGTAAGGAGACAAAAGACCTGTATGCAGAAAACTATGGGGCACTGATGAAAGAAATCAAAGATGATACAAACAGATGGAGAGTTATACCATGTTCTTGGACTGGAAGAATGAACATTGTGAAATTGACTATACTGCCCAAAGCAATCTACAGATTCAATACAATCCCTATCACACTACCACTGGCATTTTTCAAGAACTAGAACAAAAAATGTCACAATTTGTATGGAAACACAAAAGACCCTGAATAGCCAGAGCAATCTTGAGAAAGAAAAATGAAGCTAGAAGAATCAGGCTCCTTGACTTCAGACTATACTACAAAGCTATAGTAATCAAGACAGTATGATACTGGCACAAAAACAGAAATATAGTTCAATGGAACAAAATAGAAAGCCCAGAGATAAACCCATGCACATATGGTCACCTTATCTTTGATAAATGAGGCAAGAATGTACAATGGATAAAAGACAACTCTTCTGTAAGTGGTGCTGGGAAAATTGGACAACTACATGTAAAAGAATGAAAATAGAACACCATACACAAAAATAAACTCAAAATGGATTAAAGACCTAAATGTAAGGCCAGAGACTATAATACTGTTAGAGGAAAACAGGCACAAGAGTCTATGACATAAATCACAGCAAGATCCTTTTTGACCCACCTCCTAGAGAAATGGAAATAAAAACAAAAATAAACAAATTGGACCTAATGAAACTTAAAAGCTTTTGCACAGCAAAGGAAACCATAAATAAGGTGAAAATACAACCCTCAGAATGGGAGAAAGTATTTGCAAACGGAGCAACTGACAAAGGATTAATCTCCAAAATATACAAGCAGCTCATGCAGCTCGATATCAAAAAACAAGCAATCAAATGCAAAAATGGGCAGAAGACCTAAATAGACATTTCTCCAAAGAAGATATACAGATTGCCAGCAAACACATGAAAGGATGCTCAGCATCACTAATCATTAGAGAAATGCAAGTCAAAACTACAATGAGGTATCACCTCACACCGGTCAGAATGGCCATCATCAAAAACTCTACAAACAAGAAATGCTGGAGAGGGTGTGGAGAAAAGAGAACTCTCTTGCACTGTTGGTGGGAATGTAAATTGATACAGCCACTATGGAGAACAGTATGGAGGTTCCTTAAAAAACTAAAAATAGAACTACCATATGGCCCAGCAATCCCACTACTGGGCATATACTGTGAGAAAACCATAATTCAAAAAGAGTCACATACCACAATGTTTATTGCAGCTCTATTTACAATAGCCAGGACATGGAAGCAACCTAAGTGGCCACTGACAGATGAATGGATAAAGAAGATGTGTCACTCTCATAGCACAGGGATATCAGCTCGGTGCTTTGTGACCACCTGTAGGGGTGGAATAGGGAGGTTGGGAGGGAGGGAGACACAAGAGGGAAGAGATATGGGAACATATGTATATGTATAACTGATTCACTTTGTTATAAAGCAGAAACTAACACACCATTGTAAAGCAATTATACCCCAATAAAGATGTTAAAAAAAGAAAAAAAGATAGGGGATTTTGATAGGCATTGCATTGAATCTGTGGGTAGCTTTGTGTAATATGGACATTTTAACAATAGTTCATGAGCGTGGGATGTCTTTCCATTTATTTGTGTTTTCCTTAATTTCTTTCAATAATGCTGTAGTGTTCAGTGTACAGGTCTTTCATGTCTTTGGTTGGACTTGTTCCTAAGTATTTTATTTTTTTTGATGCTATTGTGGGTGGAATGGTTCTCCTGATTTCTTTTTCAGATTGTTCATTGTTGCTGTGTAGAAATGCAAGTGATGCATATATGTTGATTTCATATTCTGCAAACAAACTTTGCTAAGTTGTTTTATTAGTTCTAATAAATTTTTTGTGAAATTAAAAAAAAACTAAAAAACAAAACAAAACAACAAAAAAAAGAAGATGTGGCACATATATACAGTGGAATATTACTCAGCCATAACAAGAAACGAAATTGAGTTATTTGTAGTGAGGTTGATGGACCTAGAGTCTGTCATACAGAGTGAAGTAAGTCAGAAAGAGAAAAACAAATACCATATGCTAACACATATATACGGAATGTAGAAAAAAAATGGTTCTAAAGAAAGAACCTAGGGGCAGGACAGGAATAAAGATGCAGACGCAGAGAATGGACTTGAGGACATGGAGAAGGGGAAGCGTAAGCTGGACGAAGTGAGAGAGTGACATGGCGTATATAGACTACCAAATGTAAAATAGCTAGTGGGAAGCGGCCGCATAGCACAGGGAGATCAGTTCAGTGCTGTGTCCACCTAGAGTGGTGTGATAGGGAGGGTGGGAGAGAGATGCTAGAGGGAGGAGATATGGGGATATATGTATATGTATAGCTGATTCACTTTGTTGTACAGCAGAAACAAACTCACCATTGTAAAGCAATTATACTCCAATAAAGATGTTAAAAAGAAAAAGATAAAGCATTCTTTCCTATACATGCAGTGTCTTTTCTTTCTTTGATAAATCAGGTGAACATACACCTAATGGTATTTCTGAACTCTTTATTCTGTTCTATTTGTAGTTTATCTATCTCTGCACCAAAATCACACTGTATTAGTTATGTATTATCTTATAAGTATGCTAATGAGAATTTATTTGGTCATGATGCTCGTGTGTTTAAATAAGAAATTCTGTGGTAGATCTGTGCATATCGGGAGTGTGTGTCTGTGTGTGCATAGGCACGTGTGTGTGTGTCTTTCACATAACTATGTGGACTTTATTTTTTTGATTACAGACAACTAATTTAATTCTGTACTAATCAATGTGCCAGATCACATAGTTTTAGTATAGTTATTTTTTTAACGTATATTTAAAAAGGAGAAAGTAACTTTTGATTACTGGACTTCCACATGCAAACATATGATGTAATGGATTAATAATAAGAAGGCCGGGTTTGGTAAGGTTTTCCCAACACAATGCTAATGTTCCTTACAAGGCAACTTTTTATCCAGTTAATTGATGAAGGTTCAATGATTTGTCCCTTACAACGAATCTAGCCATAATTCTACCAAATAAAAACAAGTGATCATATAATTGATTATACTGTTAACCTTGAGGGAAGAGATTATAACTTGCAACAGTGTATAAAATATTGCAATCTGTTAATGATTCCATGTTCTACCTAATGGTCTATCAATTCTTATAATAAAATTAGATAAAATTCATGAGTTTATTAGCTTAAAAGACATCCAGTCTGAAAGAGTCCTCTTTCGTAGACTGAGATTTAGAGAATTGAATCAATTTTGCAATAAATCAAGAAAGGAGTCTTAGGCAAAAAAATGGGGGTGTAGAGGGGGCAAATTATCTCTTTTGACTGCTTACTATAATTGCATTTAGTAAGTAAATTATCAGTTGCTCACTTCAGTGTTTTGGGTAGACTCTGTTATAATATTAGAATGTTTGACATGGTCAGGTTCTGTGGAAAACAGACGGAATCAGAGAACTGTGTGCAAGTGCTTTTTTGGGGGTGTTCTTGGAAACGACACCTCAAAGGCAGTGAAGGAAGCAGGTTTAGGCAATTATATTTATCCTGTAATTCAAGGTCTCAGTCACTCCCATAAGGAACTCCGAAGTTGAGATGGTACTTCAGGAATGTCAAATTTATAGAAAGACCTGGGCCTTTGTACCTATGCATAGACCAGTGATTGGATGTGTAATGCTCTTTGAGAGAGGGTGGAACCATGGCCAAGGCATTTCCCCTGGTTGAGGGCACTTGCAGAAGAGGGATTCAACTCACCCATCAGCAGGCAACATTCCCAGCAGGTAGGAAGAAGAGTGCCTCATCCCAGGTGGACTCTGACCAGTGAACTACAGTATCATTACAATTCAGCACTGCACCTTTTGGATCCACTTGCTTCATATGATAAGTTTACTTCAGATGCAGTTCCTCCAGGATTCTGATTGGTCTCATTTCCTAGGAAAACTTATAAGAAAAAGGGTAGTGGGACAAATTACCATCCCCATGGCTGCAGCTACTTTCAGGACTGATTAAAAATCATTTCCATCCTATACTATCAATTCCAGATCAATCATACCTTCAGCAAGTACCTCTGCTGGTCTTGGTGGCTTACCTACTGGGATGATTGAGTTTTTCAGCCCTGAGGGGTCTAAATTACTGGAAACCATGCCCTTCTCAGGTCATGGTTGCTGAACATGTCCATTCACTGTCAAAATTTGAGGGGAGACTACCAATAGGAAACCCACTGAATCACCTCGGTCTCAATCAGATTCTTCCCTGACTCCATTGTATAACAACAGTCACATCTCTTCCTGATAATCAAGTTAATTTCCCCTGCTAATCTAGTGAACAAAGGCACCAAGAGTGACTGGGTAACAGCCATAGCTAAAAGTTTAATGAAACCTTTGCTGTGTTGCTTGGTGAAAGCCTTGCCCTTCTGAGAACTAAAATCTCTAGAACCCTGTAATTTAGAATTGCAGTGACAGACCTACTTCACAAGTGGATCACTGAGATGATAAGAGGGTCAACTCCTACTTTTACCAGTTTCTTCCAAGATCCATGTTTTCTACTCATTGGGGGCACGTGGCCATTCATTTAGGATGTATCCTGCATCTCAGAGGATGACACCTTGTAAGGTATCATTTCTAAGCCAATGCATCAGCTCTGCCTTCAAAGGGCTTTTCAAGGGGCAGGAATGGGTAATGGCTATAAGTGGACCTGAGGTTTTTTTGGGGGGTGATAAAAATGTTCTAAATTAGATTGTGGTCATGGCTGTATAATCTGTAAACATGCTAAAATTCATTGAATTGTACACTTAAAATGAGTGACTTCAATGGCATGTCAATTATATCTCAATACAACTGTTTTTTAAGGTAGTTCTATCGCTCTGTCGGGCCATCAGCTTGCCTTTGGCATGGTGTGTGATAGAGCCAGTGACTCCCGTGTTCAATTCCCACTACCACACTTCCTTGGCTGTAAAGTGCATCCCTCGGACATTATGCTGGAGCCTGTATTATGGATCAAACACTCTCTCCACTCTCAGATAGTAATCCTGGCTGAAGTTTTGCAGGTGGGAAAGACAAACAAGAATATGTATCTATTTCTGTCAAGATGATTTCTTCCTTTTCTAGAATAGAGGGGGTTCAATGTATTAAGTTGCCGCAAAGCAGGTGGTAGTTCTTCTAGAAAGATGGTGCCGTATAAGGGACTCGCTATTGGTCTCTGTCGCTAGCAGGTTGAACACTAAGCAATAGCAGGTGCTAGACCAGTTTTGGTAAATGAGAGGCCATGATGTTGACTCCATGCATAGCTTCCACTCTTGCTCCCATTGTTAGGCTATTAATGCATTACACTGTACTAGCACTTGGCTGGCTGATGACAGAAGCTGGTGATTCATCTACTTGATTGTTTAGTGCTCCTTTCATGGTGGACAATGGTTGCCAACATTCAATACAAAGATCTGTACAATTTTTGTTCAATTATAAAATCTGCTTGGGTCCCTGGGAAACTAGGATAAATGAAGCTATAGGCTCTGAGAAACTCCCTGAGGAGAAAAATGGAGTATGTTCCTTGCTGTCTTCACCTCCTGATGACTCAATGAACAAAGAGTTTTTAAGCCTCAGGGTGAGGATCACAAAGAAACAGACCCTTTAAACAGCTTACTTCATGGAAATCTGTGGGTTGGTTTATTCAGCAATAGGGGGGCTGAGTCTGTTTCTCATATCTTCTGCAGAAAGGATATGAGATCAAGGAACAGAAGACCCCACATGCCACTGGCTCATGGAAGAAATTTTCACCTCTCACCACTTGTAGGACCCCCACCACTTAATGTTTGACAACCAAAGAGCCAATGAAATAAAAATAACAATCCAACAAATGAACTAGCAGTCAGAGTGTGCTAGAGAGTAAGAATAAACAGAACACATGGCCAGTCCTCAGAACTGCTGAAGGAGACTAGCAACTTTAACAGAAAAATAATAAGAGCATTTATGAGGAGTTCAAGTACAACATCCCTAGAGAAGCCATCAATCACAAGTTGGGTCTGACCCAGGTGACCCAGGGCTTCACTAAAAGGGCAGGGCTCTCAGCAGTCCCTTTGCCACATTTTCAGGTCTTGAACAATTTATCCCTGAAAAGAAAAAGGAAAAGAAATCTAAATTAGCATGGGAGGAATAAAGTATATCAGTAATTACACTAAATATTAATAAATTGAGTTGGCTGTTAAAATCAAACTATCAGAGAATATCAGAAACCTAATGCTAGCTCTAAGTTGTATACCCAACAAAGTCACTTAATACAAAGTTATTTTTAAAGATTAACTTCGATACACCCTTTTCAGAACTGAACAAATCTAGCAGAAAATAAAAACAAGTAATATCATGAGGAATGTAATCATTCAATCAGTAAACTTAATTTAATGCAGAGAAATTTTCATCCTTTGAACAGAGAATGTACACTTTTCATATATCCACAGAATATTTATTAAAAAATCATGTCCATCCATAAGGATGAAAGGCTATAAATGAAGTGTAATACAAAAAGATTGAAAGGGATATTCATTAGACAGAACTGATTTATTCTGCTTTCCACAACAGTTCCCACTGTAAGAGATTAAGATCTCAGGAGCTAGAGAGAAGGACAGACCTTAGAGAAGAAACAGAGCCTTAAGCATTTTATTTGTTTCTGTACTCTGCAAACTGCCACCAGCTAAATTGGAGGTGAGACCAGGCAGGGGTGTGGCATATCCCAGAGAGGAGCAGACACGTGCCTCATCATTTCATCTGGAAATTCAGAGTTGACAACTTTCTACATGGCATGAAAGTCAGAGAAATGAGACACATGCAAGGAGTGTCAGTACGAGAATGAATAGCCCCTGAACAGCCTGGGGACCTTGTAATTCCAGAAATTTGCAGGCGAGGACGTGTAACTATGGGAAAGAGTTTGAAAATTGTCCGAGGAAGAAAAAAAATCAGGCCTGTGTGCAGGAACCTCTGTGATGGGAGAAAAAGATGTGTATACTTCTGAAGCAAAGAATGAGGAGTGGACCACCTAGATGGGAATTATTCCATGGCATGAGGGAGAGCACGGTTGAGGGAACAGTGAAATCAGTTACTTCTCAAAGGATGCCAGAACAAAACCCAAACTAATTGCGGCTGATAAGCGGGTACCCCCTCCCAGCCGATGCCTTACTAATTTTTGTGTAAGACTGCCTCTCAGCACAAACACTGCTAACAAAGATAATATCAACCTAGATTATTTTTTCCACATCAGACAGAATGGGGTTTCAGAACCGGAATTAAAATAGAAAAAAAGATCACGTTAAATTTTACATACCTGTACTTATGACTTGTGAAATTCTGTCTGCTCTACTATATTTTTACAAGATTTTCCACGCTGTATCCCTTGTTCGTGGAACTTATTATAGCCTTTACTTTTTCCTGTATTCTAAAGAAAGAGATATTTAAATCCAATTACATACAGGTAGAAAGTTACAAAAAGGAAGAAATGTTATTTAATGAGAAAAAAACTTCAAAATACAAATAAGTACTAAAAATCCACTAGATTTATAAATTAGGAAGTCATTTGTGGCCTTGTTAAAAATAACATTTATTGAGCATTTACTGCAGGTAAGTGAGTGTTGAACAATTGACATGGATTATTTTATTTGCTTGACCCACAAATTCCATGAGAATGGTTATAATTAACCCCATTTTGCAGTTGAGAAACTGAGGTACAGGGAATTAAGGAAGCTCTCTGGTGACACAGAGAGTGACTGAGCCAGGTGTCCAGCCCAGCACTCTGACTCAAGAACCCACACACTTCACCAGCACATCAACTGCAAGAGTCAGCCATCAGGTAGGAATCATCTTGTGCTGCTAAAAATGAAACAAAAAGCAGAGACAAACAAATGAGGAGTTTGAGGATTTTGCCTGTCAAGTGTAGAGGAAGTCTGGAGGCAGGCAAACCAGGGATGTAGTAAACTAGAGTGACTTCACTTATCACAAACTGTGCTCTTTTTAACTTTCTGCACCAGCATTCCTAAGGAATGACCCTCATTCTCATGCTCTCAAGGTTTCTGCCACAACTGCAGTCATCAGGCTGGCATTTCAGGCAGGTTAAAGGGAAGAACAAAGGGTGAAAAGAACCATGTGTATTGGAGTCAAGGTTTGCTTTTTTTTTTTTTGCTGTACGCAGGCCTCTCACTGCTGTGGCCTCTGCCGTTGCGGAGCACAGGCTCCGGACGCGCAGGCTCAGCGGCCATGGCTCACGGGCCTAGCCCCTCCGCGGCATGTGGGATCTTCCCGGACCGGGGCACAAACCCGCGTCCCCTAACATCGGCAGGCAGACTCTCAACCACTGCGCCACCAGGGAAGCCCTGGAGTCAAGCTATTTTAATGAGCTCTTATATCTCATTGGCAAAAACTCTTTCCCATGACCACCTCTAATGGCAAGAGACACTGGGAATTGTAATAGAGAACATTGCTACCTTGAATAAAATTAGGCTTTCTGTTAGTAGGAAGAGAAATACTGTGTATTAGATGGGCAACCAGCAGTCTCTACTATAAGTGGCTTCAGTGGGATAGAACTCAAAATGCAGTGAACCAAAAGTGTTTAAATTAAGTAAATTATATAGATTTTCTTTTACTTTTATTCAAAAAATGATAAAAATTTAACTTTAAAACATGGAAATATACATTCTTTTGCCAATCTTTTGGTCTAGGGCCACATCTTTCCTTAGAGTATGTGCCTACTGATTATAATTCTGCAACAGTTTTCTTGTATTTTTTACACTTATAATACAGTGTCTCTCTTTTCCCATTTCTTTAAAATGAGAAAAAAGAAGCCCATGTTATAATTGAAGTGCTAAATTCTAGATATCCAGATTTTTCCATCTTTTACAGTTTTTTAAAATTTAAATAAATAACAAATTTTCAGTAAATGTTTATTGCTTGCTTTCCAAGGTATTCAAATTACTTTTGTAGAAATAGTTTTCTGTGTGTGCATGTTTCTCGATTCATAAATTAATCAAATTACATAATTATAATAGCAAATGCAACTAACATATGTTATGACACACAAATCAACTCGGGCTAAGCAGAAAATAGGGATGTACAAAGGAGTAACTTACTACTCTCATTTTGCTTGCCTTGAGTATTAGGATGTTTTATAAGGGAGATGGAGAGTGTTAATTGATCCAAAATTTGTTAATTGGCAGTTGGAGAAGATAACTTTTATGTAGCTGCATTATTTACTCCTGTGCTAGTTTTTAAGTCTTTGTGGGTTTTTTGGTTTATTTAAATTGAGATATGATTGACATACAAAGAAACATATTTTTAATGTATACATTTTGATGAGTTTGAAAATAAGTATACATCTGTTAAACTGTCACCATAAACAATGCCATAAACTAAATTGTCACTTCTAAAGATTTCCTCCCTCCCTCCCTCTTTTTTTTGTAATAAGAACATTTAACATAAGATCTACCCTCTTAACAAATTTTTAAGCATATAATATAGTAGTAACTATATGCACTGTGTGCACAGTAGATCTCTAGGACTTATTCATCTTTTAAAACTAAATTTATACCTTTTGACCAATACCTTCCTGATTCACCCTCTGCTTCAATGAGATTGATTAATTTAGATTCTTGATATAAGTGGGACCATACTTATGGTTCTTCTATGTCTGGGTTATTGTACTTGGCATAATGTCCTCTAGGTTCGTCCATGTTAGTCCAAATGACAGGATTTTCTACTTTTTTAAAAGCTGGATAATATTCTATTCTATGTATATACCACATTTTCTTGATCCATTCATCTGTTGATGGACATTTAGGTTGTTTCCATGTCTTTATTATTCTGAATAATGCTGCAATGAACATGGGAGTTCAGGTATATCTTTTGAGGTCTTGATTTCAATTCTTCTGAGTATATACCCAGAAGTGGGACTGCTAGATCATATGGTAGTTCTATTTTTAAGTTTTTGAGGAACATCCATACAGTTTTCCATAGTGACTGTACCAATTTACATTCACACTAACAGTATACAAGGATTACCTTTTCTCACTTTCCTATAAGTGTCTAGCAGACACTTATATATATATTTTTTATAATAACCATCTTAACAGATATGAGGTAATATCTCCTTATGGTTTTGATTTGCATTTCCCTGATGATTAGTGATGTTGAGTTCCTTTTCCTATACCTATTGGCCATTTGTATGTCTTCTTCGGAGAAATGTCTATTCAGGTCTTTTACCCATTTTTAAAATTGCGTTATTTGTTTTGTTGTTATTGAGTTCTAGGAGATTTTTACACATTTTAGAAATTACTCTTTCTTCCTGTCCTATAAATAAATGTCAGTTGCTCTCTGAAAAGAGCTAAATACCCAAAGATATGAATTGTTAGCTTCTAGAAAAAAATTAGAAATGGTGAAATAAATCAGCTGAGGTATTTATTTCAGGTAAAAAATAATAAATATCTAGAAACAAATGTTAGATGCAAAGATTTTACTGATTTTCAAATGCTTGCTTTTCATGTTTCATGCTTCCATTTTTTAACAAGTTGAGAAATTCACTGTATTATGATCATTTAAGAAAATGAGGTGAACAGTGAGTTTTGATTAGGGTCACAGAAACCATTCTACCTGCCGGAGCTCCTAAAGGGCTTTACTTCTCAGGTCACTCTGTCAACTAATGCTAAGAATAGAAACTCAATTATATTTTAACCCTTGTAATGGATATAATCAAACTTCATATGCAGGATAATTGAATTTAGAATTCATTTAATTTAAAACAGAAAAGGGACAATTGCAGATGTGGGAATATTCAGCAGGGAAGAGAAGTGATTTGCTAATTAACTCCTAAAGTGTGAACCAAAACGTTAGAAATTCCCATGTCTCCTATCAGATTCAACAAATATGTATGTGGTCATTGTGAACCAGATATAATGTGGTATTACTTTCAGATTCCAACTCTGTTTTTCTTGCCTCACTTTGAACTAAATATTAATCAGCTTATCAAACTAGTACTTATTATAAACTGTTTTGCTACATATTAGCCTAATAACTACACTATCCGTTTAATGTGTCTTACACATACTTCATTCTCCTTGCTCCTACCTACTAAACACAAATCCAAATACACTTTACATGTCCCAGTTAAAAATTGCAGATTTCAATTTAATTTTCCAATTTCTAATGGTTACACCGATGGTAATAGATAATTTAACTAATAGAACCTGTTGTGTAGGTTATTAGTTATAAAGTTTCTGTTGGTTCTATATTAGATCATAAAGCAAAAGTATTCTAACCCATTCAGGATGCAGGAGTAAATTTGGAAATGCTTACACATATCCAAGTATGCTTTATTTCCTAATCATTCTCTAAACTGTCTGAAAAGAAAAAAGTATATTCAGCTTCCTAGTGATTTATATTTACTGGACTCTAAGTTCCAAATTCTTATCTCATTCCTATACGATTTAGTGACCCACATCAACTGTGGACTAAGTGAATGCTAGCTATCTAAGTGCCTTAATGCATATACACAGGGGCTCAACTGGGCATTACTCACGTGTTGGCACACAACCAACCCAGCCAGTATATACAGAACACATGCTACCTAAGTGAGGTATCTAACCTCTACCTGAGATCATTATTTATAAACCAGAATTGTAATAGGTAGATTTAAATTTATAACCTCCAGCTCATGGAGATCTTATTATTAAGTGACAAGTATAACTTTTATACAATACAATAGACTACATGTTGCCACTTTACATATGAAATTACCTAAGCAAGATGAGAAAATATTAAAATGAGAAGCTATAGAACCAAGGCTTTCATTTATGCCAGTAAATGAAAGAGAATTCCAAAACAGTTTGCACTCCAAGTTTTATATATTCTTCTCTATGTGTGGCTAAGCCTGGTCTATGGCGTGAAGAACACAGATGAAACTAACATGAATTGTCAAAGCTGTTACCAATCAGGAAAAGTCATCTTGGTGATCTAGAGTATTAGCCATAGTGTTTATGTTTTGCATAAAAGACCTAGTAGTCTCCACCATTTTACTGATTAAAAGGTATGAGTGGTTTACTTAAGGAAATAATAAACTCCCGGTTTTCCAAAGTTCTTTTGAGTAGTAGACACTTCATATTTGGGGATATTGTTATACTTTGCCAAAATATAAATAAATACCATTCATCTGATATTAAAAACATTGTCTAAAACCACAAAGGAAGTAATCATAGAATAGGTTCTCAGTATCTACCAAGAACTTGGCAACTGGATATCATATAACAGATACTCAGTTCACAATGATTCCCATTCATTTTTGAAGATTATTTTTTTTTCTCCTTTGAAAGGAAGGAGCAAGCAAGAGCAGATCAAAGCCTACATCACTCCCTGGGCACAAGGGCCAACTTCTGGATGTTTGACCTGTGCTTGGCTTAATGCTCTGATGTTGCTCTCTTGAAATTCTTAATAAATTTTTAACAAGGGACCCCATATTTTTATTTTGTCCCTGGTCCCACAAATTTTGTTACTGGTCTTAATAAGGAGATTGGCTATGGATCGAGGAACAGACTCTGGGCCTTATTTTGTTACCAGGATATAAACGAACATAAGCTCTTTTCCGTAGCTCTATTATTTCACATTCTCCATTAATGTTCGTGCTCTAGTTTCACACACATCCTGCTTCCTGGTCCTCTTTGCTAGTGAAAAAAGCATCGAAAAGTCACAGATTTACCAACCCTAAATGATAAGCAAATTGATATAAAATTGGCTTAACAATACACGTTGTAGGAAGACCAAGTTAATGCCAATTGAGAATACTTTCATTTTTTAAAACCGAGAAAGGATGCAAATAAGATATTTTTCCCGTAAAGAAAAAGTCCACATTTTATCAGCAATATTTGTACTAGAGGAATTATAGCATTATGCTTCAATGTCAGAAACACATGAGTATACACTTATCTATAGTAAACTTTGTGATTTCTTATTTAAAAATATTTTGAAGACTAATATATGATTAATTTCTTCATATTAGAAAATACCTCAGTATAATAAAACTTCAAACACTTTTAGAACATCTGTTTCTGTGTTTTGAGGGAAGTTTTCTGGTTAAAAATTTCTTGCCTTTTAAACTCCTTCAAATCCAGAAAGAGCAGGTGATAATTAACCCAAGCCAGGCCATAGTTGCAGGAGGCCTTATTCCCAGATAAGGGAGGTAACTTATTAGTGGTATGATGCCATGAATGCTAGGACCCCCAGAGTCTTCACAATACCTTCCTCTCTCACACACTGTTGCCTAAAATCCTGCGCCTCAGACAGCTAGCTGTCAAATACCACTTGTGATGGTGCCAGGCATTGTGCTAAAAGCTTTACCTATGCAAGTCATTTAATCCTTTCAACAGGTGGATACTATTTTACACATGAGGAAACTGAGGCCCAAAGAGATTAAGTAATTTGCCTCAAATCACACAAGTTCAGGTACAGAAAATCTGCCCCAGAGTCTGTTCTTCGGCAGTAGATGTCACTGCATCACACAAGAATTTTATTCCTTTGCTTTTGAAACTCCTATCCGTTAAGGTGTAAATACTTTTGAATGAAGCTGCCATTTATAACTAAGAAGGGAGCAAGTCTGAAGTGGTGGAAGAGTGCAGGGCGTCAACAGAGGCCAAAGTGAGGAGGAAGAAAACGTGACTGGAAAGGAAAGCAGGGGGAGTGTGTGCCTTCTTCCTGTCTAACGCTATCAGGCCAGAGACTGGAGAGCTACAATTTGTTGTCTCCACTCACTTGCAAAAACCTTCCATATGTCCCACCCAGTGCGATGGGATTCATTACTGAGAGGATTTTTGTCATCAGTCAAAGAAAAAAAAAAATAGTAACAGCAAACAGGAAGCTACCTAAACAAAATAGAATAAATGATTGAAGGCAAATGACCAAAGTTACCTAATCAATACATTTCCATTAGTTAACCCCCAAACATCATCCTAGCACTTACCATTGGCATCATTGCAATGATACCCAGATAAAGGCATCAGAATCCTCAAGATCCAGCCAGAGAGCACAATTCAGGTCATATTAATGTTCAAAATTCCCTGGCTCTTCATCCCTACCTGTGACCTTGTATTGTTCTTTATTTCTTTGTGGGAAAAATATATTCCAAATAATTATATACTACTTATAATGTGCCTTTATAAAGGATGTGGCCAATATATCTCTATTTTATATACAATAATCATTGAATTAATATTTCCGCTAACTACTACTCTACATGATTTTTAAAATTTTATAATAAACTTTCATTTTCTGTTCATTGAAGACCCAGAAATTGAAATTATAACTTTTGAAATGAATTATTTATTCATTCTTCCGAATCTTATTTCAATGTCATACCATCTTTCACCATATTCCTTAACAAAAGAGCTTTTTAATTGGGTTACTTTGCTAGAAGTTCAAACATTTATTTGTTCAAAACATTAAAAATATTTATTGAGCACCTGCTTTACATCAAACACTCAGTAGGTATTTGGCTACGTTGTTGAACCCAGCAGATGAAGATCCCTGACCTGATGGAATTTATGTATTAGCCACCAGGAAACTGAGCTCTAATTCCTTCACATGGGAATCGTTTCATATTATTTACAGAAATTCCCCTTTTTTAGAGTTAATATGTATCTAGCTCACCATAACTGGTTTTATGGATTAATTTAATGCATAAATGATGTAAATGCAGAAGAGCATTATTTGTATCATTATGTGTCCCAAGACCATAAAATCCAGTAGCAACTTAGTCACAGCTTTGTATAGGATAGAGGTATAGGCTGTCCTACACAAAGCAAAGTGGAAAATTTCTTCAAATACATGTGCATTTTAAGGTCTCAATAGTTGAACTCATTATTTAAACAATATAGGACATCTTCAATGATGCATTTTTGGCAAGGAAAGGGAGAGTGCCAGTAGGAAAATAGAAGGGGATTTCTATATTAGCATTTCTTCAATCTTGTCCTTCAGTTTTCAGTGACCTGCAGCTATAAGTCCACTGTATTCATGCTTAAATGCTTTGGGTTCTGATTTTAAAACATTCTACCATTATTCAACCCACCACTGTTATGTATATTGAAAATACACACTGGCAGAAAATTCTAATATCTAGGTCATGTTTATTATTCACTTCCTTCTGTTGCTTTTCATCTGTAAGCAAATATACAAGGTATAAATCTGCAAACCAAATTCAATAATATTTTCTAACTGTTTTTAATATTTATAAAAGGAGCTGTCATAGGCTCTGTATACATAAAACAATTTATAAAATAAAAAGCATTTACCATTTCCACTCTTAAGAATCTAGTATACATTTTTAACAGTTGTAATACATGGCGAGTTTGACAGACACCAAAGGATACAGCTGCTTATAAAAGACACTGACCCTTGTGAGGTTTGCACGCTGTAACAATTTCTTAGTAAACAGTGCCATCATGTGGTGTTTCATTTTAAAAGGAATTTCAAGATTCATTATACAATTGAACGTTACTTTTAATAATATAGAATAACAAAAATATTATTCTTACAGTATAGCATTACAAAAAACTTTATGGCTAATATTTACTAGGATGCATAAATATTCACCAAAAGGGGTTTATATAAGTAAATACTTTTGTTCACTAAATATTTTTATGTACTAAATATTTTACAATAGTTTTACTTATTTTCATATAAAGGAATCCCCCTTTAAACCTAAACACATGTCACTGAAAAACAAATTGAAAACAATGGTCAAATCATAAGCTAGTTTTCTTAAGTAGTGGGTTCAACTTGGTGTGTAAAGACCATGAAAGTGCTTTTATTTTTTAAAAACTTTTTAACGCAAACACGTCCTGCTTTAATATAGTTCAAAATACAAAAATCTAAAAGTAAGGTGTGATTGCTTCATTATGAAAATGCTTTCAAATGTCTTAAAATACAGTTATATTTTTGCTCAACTATTGTAATGTATTTTAGAAAAATATGTTTAATGTAATTAGATTTATTTACTTCCTTCTTTATATTTACAGGTTTACTAAGTATTTTAAACTATAATGAAACTAATAGACAGACTAGAAGAGTATATAATGTTTGTTCTCGCATATGTAGAAGAAAAGAAAAAAAAACCTCTAGGAAAGATAAAGCACAATTTACCATTTTTATTTTATTTTGAAAATCCTTATTAGTAGACATTCTTATACCCTACCTAACTCTGTCATTTGACTATTTAAAGAAGTTTCCTCTTAATTTGTCCTCAGTTGGAAATTGAAAAGTAGTCCCTTAACCTTTGTGAGTTCTTCCTCATCTTATTCTTCTCCACTCAGTGAAGTCTACTGTATCACACCTAAATAACACGCTAACAAATAATACCTATCCATGGACATGACAAAACTTTCTAAAGAATGTGAGAAAAATGTGGTAAGAAGTTTGAATAACAAAACACTTTATTTTAATTTAAATAAATATATTTTATATGTTATGTAAAACTGTAAAATAAATAATTTTGTTTCAATTTAAAATAGCAATTTTGTTTCCCTAAAATGTGGTGTTCAAGCCCCTTATCTCTTCAAAGAAAGGTTTCTTGAATGGTAGCATGCTTAATCAAATACATAGTCTTTTAGCTGAGACCCATCTATGTAGGAGAAAAAAGGAACAGAAAGCTTAAACTAAGAAAGAAGGCTTTTTTTAAAAAAAGGAAAATCAAGCTCATTAAAAAATAAAGTAAAACTGATTTCAGATAGCTTTTTAACCTAGTCTAAAGGGAACTTTTTTCTGTAAGAAAATTGCCCAAAGAAAGTGAGCAAACATACTGAAATCCTATTAATTACTGTATAGTATTTTGACTTTGCAAGTTTTGTTGTTGTTATTAATCTCATCTTCAGGCACCTCCTATAATATCAGCCAGTTCTTCTATCACAAACAGTTTAGCTCTTAGGTGATAAATTAATTCAGTTGTTACCTAAATCCTGCGAGGAGAGGAAAAGCTGTCCTAATGACTGCTGTAAGTCTCAATCATTAGAAATAGTTTTGTCACTAAACTTAGCATTATTTTCTCCTATGTAGTCAGTAATCTTTAATCTTATCCCTTGATTAATTTTAAGCACAATATTACACAAGGCAACATATCAATGACTATTCTATTTAAAATGAGCTAATTTTCTTTTGCTTGTGCACTAAAATGCTTTTATTTCAGAGTTAAAGTCATTTAGAGATATGGGGGGAAGCTTTATTTTCTGTTCTTGAAATGTATAACCTCAAAATCTCTATGTCGCTGGATACAGATCAGTGAACAAAATTCTACAGGAAAATGTCACTATAAAGTATAGATAGGACAAAGGGGAGTCTCTCTCTTGGACAGTGATTGAATGAAACATCAGAAAAAATTAGAAAAGTTAGTAAGACTACATTAAGTGGATCAGAGGAAGAAATCCTCCCTCCCAACTCTTCATCATAAGAATAGATCAGGGCTTCCCTGGTGGCGCAGTGGTTGAGAGTCCGCCTGCCGATGCAGGGAACACGGGTTCGTGCCCCTGTCCGGGAAGATCCCGCATGCCGCGGAGCGGCTGGGCCCGTGAGCCATGGCCGCTGAGCCTGCGCGTCCGGAGCCTGTGCTCCGCAGCGGGAGAGGCCACAACAGTGGGAGGCCCGCATACCGCAAAAAAAAAAAAAAAAAGATCAGAAAGGGAAAGATTATTGCCAGGAATTACAAATAGATTTGTAATAAAGTTACTAAATCAGAAGTTGTTTTCTCAAGTTCATATAGTAACTGAAGGTTAAACTATTTGATAGAGAAAAATTCCCAAAATTTCTATATCAAAGAACATAATATTAATCAATATTAAATGGGTGATTAGCTTAGGAAATGTTACTAAGATAAACCTGGGTAAAAGCATAAAGCTATCTTATGGGTAATACTGAGTTTCCTTAAAGTTTTCATCAATTTTTGAAAAAAACCTCACTTCTTTACCAAAGATATTGATTAGGCATCATTAAGTATTGTATATGATAATATACTAGGTTTTAAAATCTAGTTTCTCAGAAAAAAAAAAAGTGAGATAAATACTACAGTTATAATGAGCTTCTATTATATTAAAAATTAAAACATTTTTAAAAAGTAATCTATTCTCAATAGGTAGCAAATGTGTTAGTAACGTGGCTTTTTAATATTACTTATTAACTGTTGCATTCAGTTCTTTTTCTTACATTTTGGATACCTTTAATATGAAAACCTGAATTTTAGGACCTTTAACCCTACTGACATCAGAATCCCCCAAGGATTAAGACTGACCTTTTGCTAGTATTTCAAAAGGAGTGCAACTTCCTAAATTCAAAATATCAGCAATGAGTCAGACACAAATCAGTACAGTCAGTATTTTTAAAGCAGAAGTTGAAAAGTTCTTTTTGTTGAAGGATTGTCTGCTATGTATGAGTGAGTATATTCCATTTTGCTTCATTTTCACAAAAATAGTCTCCAAAAGCTTGGACAATACTGAAGTTTTAGATTTTAAATCTTGCAAATAATGTCTATCTTTTTTAAAAAGTTGCTGAAGCAGGTTTTTTGCTTTTGGTTTTGTTGTTCTTATATAATTCTGCTGTGGTTTGTGTCCTCACAGATTTTCAGAATAATGTAAAGGAAGGGGAAGTAGACAATATTAGAAGTTTTACACACAAGATACAAATTCAGTAAATGGAAAATAATTACTGATCATAAATAAAAGAGAACTATAAAGAGAATAAATGGAAAACTAATTTTTTTTTTTTTTTTTTTTTGCTAGATGCTATTTTTTCCTAAAGGCTCTGATCCTGATTCTGCTTTCTGGTTGTAAGAGAGAGAAAGGTTAGTAAATATTAGGGAGGCATTAAGGATGTGATAGCACCAAACTTAGACTTTCTCCTTGACATAATTGTCAGAGGATTAGAAGAGAATTGCACAAAGGAATGACCTCCTTGGTTTGAAGTTCATTTGTGTAACAGCTAAAATCATCCAGTGAACAACCAGGAAACATTGCCCACACACTGGCAACCAGTGATCCGGGGCTCTCTCTTTTTCTGAATTTCTACAGCTGTATTGTCACATGTACATCCCATGTATTTTGTATGCAAAGTGTATCTTTGGTGTTATTCTTTTTTAATCTGGTCTTTTTAACTGAACTTGAAGACTGCTTGAGAGCAAAGGCCATATAAATTTTTTTAGAATTCCAAATTACGAGAGTATGCTGCACATAAAGTTTTCCTAATTAGTATTTGTTCATCAAGTGGCTGTACATCTGCCTTGCCAGGATGCACAGATGGCATGAAAACATATTATTAGTTATGCTTGAAACGCCCCATAGCAGAGTCTATATCATAAGCACATTTATTTTTCAAGAGATTACCAAAAGACCCTAAAATACATGTATTTGCTCAAATAAAGCTGAGAGAAGATTTGGTATATATATATATATATACACACACACACACACCCACATACACACATACATATAAAACAGTCCAAATTCCTACTTTTTATTTGGAGTTGGATGTGATTTACCATGTGTCCTGCATCTATTGACTATGTTTCATGGCATTTGATTTCTTCTTTTAAAAAACATCTTTATTGGAGTATAATTGCTTTACAATGGTGTGTTAGTTTCTGCTTTATAACAAAGTGAATCAGCTATACATATACATATCTCCTCCCTCTTGCATATCCCTCCCACCCTCCCTATGTAACTCCTCTAGGTGGTCACAAAACACCAAGCTAATCTCCCTGTGCTATGTGGCTGCTTCACACTAGTTATCTATTTTACATTAGGCAGTATATATGAATCCATGCCACTCTCTCACTTCATCCCAGCTTACACTTCCCCCTCCCCATGTCCTCAAGTCCATTCCGTACGTCTGCATCTTTATTCCTGCCCTGTCCCTAGGATCATCAGAACCATTTTTTTTTAATTCCATATATATGTGTTTGCATACGGTATTTGTTTTTCTCTTTCTGACTTACTTCACTCTGTATAACAGACTCTAGGTCCATCCACCTCACTACAAATAACTCAATTTCGTTTCTTTTTATGGCTGAGTAACATTCCATTGTATATATGCACCACATCTTCTTTATCCACTCATCTGTTGATGGACACTTAGGTCGCTTCCATGTTCTGGCTATTGTAAATAGAGCTGCAATAAACATTGTGGTACATGACTCTTTTTGATTATGATTTTCTCAGGGTATATGCCCAGTAGTGGGATTGCTGGGTCATATGGTAGTTCTATTTTTAGTTTTTTAAGGAACCTCTATACTGTTCTCCATAGTGGCTGTATCAATTTAAATTCCCACCAACAGTGCAAGAGGGTTCCCTTTTCTGCACACGCTCTCCAGCATTTATTGTTTGTAGATTTTTTGATGATAGCCATTCTGACCGGTGTGAGGTGATACCTCACACTGTAGTTTTGATTTGCTTTTCTCTAATGATTAGTGATGTTGAGCACCCTTTCATGTGTTTGTTGCAATCTGTATATCTTCTTTGGAGAAATGGCTGTTTAGACCTTCTGCCCATTTTTGGATTGGGTTCTTTGTTTTTTCATAATGAGCTGCATGAGCTGCTTTCAAATTTTGGAGCTTAATCCTTTCCCTGTTGCTTCACTTGCAAATATTTTCTCCCACTCTGAGGATTGTCTTTTCGTCTTGTTTATGGTTTCCTTTGCTGTGCAAAAGCTTTGAAGTTTCATTAGGTCCAATTTGTTGATTTTTGTTTTTATTTCCATTTCTCTAGGTGGCGGGTCAAAAAGGATCTTGCTGTGATTGATGCCATAGAGTGTTCTGCCTGTGTTTCCTCTAAGAGTTTTACAGTGTCTGGCCTTACATTTAGGTCTTTAATACATTTTGAGTTTATTTTTGTGTATGGTGTTAGGGAGTGTTCTAATTTCATTTTTTTACATGTAGCTGTCCAGTTTTCCCAGCACCACTTATTGAAGAGGCTGTCTTTTCTCCATTGTATATTCTTGCCTCCTTTATCAAAAATGAGGTGACCATATGTGTGTGGGTTTATCTCTGGGATTTCTATCCTGTTGCATTGATCTATATTTCTGTTTTTGTGCCAGTACCATACTGTCTTGATTACAGTAGCTTTGTAGTATAGTCTGAAGTCCAGGAGCATGATTCCTCCAGCTCCTCTTTTTTTTTTTACTCAAGATTGCTTTGGCTATTCGGGGTCTTTTGTGTTTCCATACAAATTGTGAAATTTTTTGTTCTAGTTCTGTGAAAAATGCCATTGATAGTTTGATAGGGATTGCATTGAATCTGTAGATTGCTTTAGGTTGTATAGTCATTTTCCCAATGTTGATTCTTCCAATTCAAGAACATGGTATATCTCTCCATCTGTTGGTATCATCTTTAATTTCTTTCATCAGTGTCTTAGTTTTCTTCATACAGGTCTTTTGTCTCCTTAGGTAGGTTTATTCCTAGGTATTTTATTCTTTTGTTGCAGTGGTAAATGAGAGTGTTTCCTTAATTTCTCCTTCAGATTTTTCATCATTCATGGATAGGAATGCCAGAGATTTCTGTGCGTTAATTTTGTATCCTGCTACTCTACCAAATTCATTGATAAGCTCTAGTAGTTTTCTGGTAGCATCTTTAGTATTCTCCATGTATATTATCATGTCATCTGCAAACAGTGACAGTTTTACTTCTTCTTTTCCAGTTTGGATTCCTTTTATTTCTTCTTCTCTGATTGCTGTGGCTAATACTTCCAAAACTGTGTTGAATAAGAGTGGTGAGAGTGGGCAACCTTGTCTTGTTCCTCATCTTAGAGGAGAGGGTTTCAGTTTTTCACCATTAAGAATGATATTGGCTGTAGGTTTGTCATATATGGCCTTTATTATGTTGAGATAAGTTCCCTCTATGCCTATTTTCTGGACAGCTTTTATCATAAATAGGTGTTGAATTTTGTTGAAAGCTTTTTCTGCATCTATTGAGATGCTCATATGATTTTTCTCCTTCAATTTGTTAATATGGTTTATCACACTGATTGATTTGCACATATTGAAGAATCCTTGCATTCCTGGGATAAACCCCACTTGATCATGGTGTATGATCGTTTTAATGTGCTGTTGGATTCTGTTTGCTAGTATTTTGTTGAGGATTTGTGCATCTATGCTCATCAGTGATATTGGCCTCTAGTTTTCTTTCTTTGTGACATCATTGTCTGGTTTTGGTATCAGGGTGATGGCGGCCTCGTAGAATGAGTTTGGGAGTTTTCTTCCCTCTGCTATATTTTGGAAGAGCTTGAGAAGGATAGGTGTTAGCTCTTCTCTAAATGTTTGATAGAATTTGCCTGTGAAGCCATCTGGTCCTAGGCTTTAGTTGTTGGAAGATTTTTAATCACAGTTTCAATTTCATTACTTGTGATTGGTCTGTTCATATTTTCTATTTCTTCCTGGTTCAGTCTCCAAAGTTTGTGCTTTTCTAAGAATTTGTCCATTTCTTCCAGTTTGTCCATTTTATTGGCATAGAGTTGCTCTTAGTAATCTCTATGATCCTTTGTATTTCTGCAGTGTCAGTTGTTACTTCTCCTTTTTCATTTCTATTTCTATTGATTTGAGTCTTCTCCCTTTTTTTCTTGATGTGTCTGGCTGATGGCTTATCAATTTTGTTTATCTTCTCAAAGAACCAGCTTTTAGTTTTATTGATCTTTGCTATCATTTCCTTCATTTCTTTTTCCTTTATTTCTTATATGATCATTATGATTTCTTTCTTTCTGCTAACTTGGGGTTATTTTGTTCTTCTTTCTCTAATTGCTTTAGGTGTAAGGTTAGATTGTTCATTTGAGATGTTTCTTGTTTCATAAGGTAGCATTGTATTGCTGTAAACTTCCCTCTTAGAACTGCTTTTGCTGCATCCCATAGGTTTTGGGTCATCATGTTTTCAATGTCATTTGTGTCTAGGTATTTTTTGATTCCCTTTTTAATTTCTTCAATCTCTTGGTTATTCAGTAGTGAATTGTTTAGCCTCCATGTGTTTGTATTTTTACAAATTTTTTCCTGTTGTTGATATCTAGTCTCACAGCATTGTGGTCATAAAAATACTTGGTACGTTTTCAACTTCCTTAAATTTACCAAGAATTGATTTGTGACCCAAGAGATGGTCTATCCTGGAAAATGTTCCGTGAGCACTTGAGAAGAAAGTGTATTCTGTTGTTGTTGGATGGAATGTCCTATAAGCATCAATTAAGTCCATCTTGTTTAATGTATCATTTAAAGCTTGTGTTTCCTTATTTATTTTCATTTTGGGTGATCTGTCCATTGGTGAAAGTGGGGTGTTAAAATCCCCTATTATGATTGTGCTACTGTCGATTTCCCCTTTTATGGCTGATAGCATTTGCCTTATGTAGTGAGGTGTCCTATGTTGGGTGCATAAATATTTACCATTGTTATGTCTTCTTGGATTAATCCCTTGATAATTATGTAGTGTCCTTCTTTGTGTCTTGTAATAGTCTTTTTTTTAAAGTCTATTTTGTCTGATATGAGAATTTCTACTCCAGCTTTCTTTTAATTTCCATTTGCATGGAATATCTTTTTCCATCCCCTCATTTTCAGTCTGCTTTTGTCCTTAGGTCTGAAGTGGGTCTCTTGTAGACAGTAAATATATGGATCTTCTTTTTGTATCCATTCAGCCAGTCTGTGTCTTTTGGTTGGAACATTTAATCCATTTACATTTAAGGTAATTGTCAATATGTATGTTACTATTACCATTTTCTTAATTGTTTTGTGTTTGTTTTTGTAGGTCCTTCCTTCTGTTGTAGTTCCTGCCTAGAGAAGTTCCTTTAGCATTTGTTATAAAGCTAGTTTGTGGTGCTGAATTCTCTTAGCCTTTGCTTGTCTATAAAGTTTTTAATTTCTCCATCGAGTCTGAATGAGATCCTTGCTGCATAGAGTAATCTTGGTTGTAATTTTTTCCCTTTCATCACTTTAAATATGTCCTGACACTCCCTTCTGCCTTCAGAGTTTCTGCTGAAAGATCAGCTCTTAACCTTATAGAGATTCCCTTGTATGTTATTTGTTGTTTTTCCCTTATTGCTTTTAATATTTTTTCTTTATATTTAGCTTTTGATAGTTTGATTAATATGACTTGGCCTGTTTCTCCTTGGATTTATCCTGTATGGGACTCTCTGAGCTTCCTGGACTTGATTAACTATTTCCTTTCCCATATTAGGGAAGTTTTCAACTGTAATCTGTTCAAATATTTTCTCAGTCCCTTTCTTTTTCTCTTCTTCTTCTGGGACCCCTATAATTCTAATGTTGGTGCATTTAATGTTGTCCCAGAAGTCTCTGAGACTGTCCTCAATTCTTTTCATTCTTTTTTCTTCATTCTTTTCTGTGGTAGCTATTTCCACTATTTTATCTTCCAGGTCACATATCCGTTCTTCTCCCTCAGTTATTCTGCTATTGATTCCTTCTAGAGAATTTTTAATTTCATTTATTGTGTTTTTCATCATTGTTTGTTTGCTCTTTAGTTCTTCTAGATTCTTGTTAAACATTTATTGTATTTTCTCCATTTTATTTCCAAGATTTTGGATCATCTTTACTATCATTATTCTGAATTCTTTTTCCGATAGACTTCCTATTTCCTCTTCATTTGTTTGGTCTGTTGGGTTTTTACCTTGCTCCTTCATCTGCTATGTGTTTCTCTGTCTTCTCATTTTGCTTAACTTACTATGTTTGGGGTCTCCTTTTCACAGGCTGCATGTTCATAGTTCACGTTGTTTTTGGTGTCTGTCCCCAGTGGATAAGGTTGGTTCAGTGGGTTGTGTAGGCTTCCTGGTGGAGGGGACTAGTGCCTGTGTTCTGGTGGATGAGGCTGGATCTTGTCTTTCTGGTGGGCAGGATTGCATCCAGTCGTGTGTTTTGGAGTGTCTGTGACCTTATTATGATTCTAGGTAGCCGCTACCTAATGGGTGGGGTTGTGTTTCTGTCTTACTAGTTGTTTCACATGGGGTGCCCAACACTGTAGCTTGCTGGTTGTTGAGTGGAGCTGGGTCTTAGGTTGAGATAGAGATCTCTGGGAGAGCTTTCACCATATGATATTACGTGGAGGTGGGAGGTCTCTGGTGTACCAAAGTCCTGAACTCGGCTCTCCTACCTCAGAGGCACAGACCTGACCCCTGGCCAGAGCACCAAGACCCTGCCAGCCACACGGCTCAGAAGAAAAGGGAGAATGAAAGAAAGAAAAAAAGAAAATAAAAAGAAATAAAGTTATTAAAATAAATAATTATTAAAAATTAAAAAAAGAAAAAAGATAGAAGGAACAGAGCAACCATACCAAAAAACGAGTTCACCTATGATAACAAGCACTAAAAACTATTAAAATACAAAAACTGACAGAATCCTAGGACAAATTATAAAAGCAAAGCTATACAGACAAAATCACACAAAGAAGCATACACATACACAGTCACAGAAAGAGAAAAAGGGAAAAAAATTATTTTTTTTTAAAAAGGAAGACAGCAACCAAAGTAATAAACAAATCTACCAATGATGAAACAAGATAAACATAAATCAGAAACCAGTCAGTCGCGTACAGCAAACCCCATGTCTACAGTTGCTACCAAAGTCCATCGCCTCAATTTTGGGATGATTCGTTGTGTATTCAGGTATTCCACAGATGCAGGATACATCAAGTTGATTGTGGAGATTTAATCTACTGCTCCTGAGGCTCCTGGGAGAAATTTCCCTATCTCTTCTTTGTTGGCACAGCTCCTGGAGTTCAGCTTTGGATTTGGCCCTGCCTCTGCATGTAGGTCGCCTGAGGGCGTCTTTTCCTGCCCAGGCAGGACGGGGTTAAAGGAGCAGCTGACTCGGGGGCTCTGGCTCACTCAGGCCACGGGGAGGGCAGGGTACGGAATGTGGGGCGAGACTGCAGCAGCAGAGGCCTGTGTGACATTGCAATAGCCTGAGGCACGCCGTGTGTTCTCCTTGGGGAAGTTGTACCTGGATCACGGGATCCTGGCAGTGTTGGGCTGCATAGGTGCCCTGGAAGGGGAGATGTGGATAATGACCTGTGCTTGCACACAGGCTTCTTGGTGGCTGCAGCAGCAGCCTTAGCATTTCATGCCCATCTCTGCTGTTCACGCTGTTAACGGCGGCTCATGCCTGTCTCTGAGCTTGTTTAGGCGGTGCTCTAAATCCCCTCTCCTCGCGCACCCCAAAACAATGTTATCTTGCCTCTTAGGCAGGTCCACACTTTTTCCCGGACTTCCTCCTGGCTAGCTGTGGTGCACTAGCCCCCTTCAGGCTGTGTTCATGCAGCCACCCCCAGTCCTCTCCCTGGGATCTCACCTCCAAAGCTGGAGCCTGAGCTCCCAGCCCCCACCCGTCCCGGCAGGTGAGCAGACAAGCCTCTTGGGCTGGTGAGTGCTGGTCGGCACCAATCCTCTGTGCGGGAATCTCTCCACTTTGCCCTCTGCACCCTGTTGCTACACTCTCCTCTGTGGCTCCGAAGCTCCCCCCACCCCATCACCAGTCTCTGCCAGTGGAGGGGCTCCCTAGTGTGTGGAAACCTTTCCTCCTTCACAGCTCCCTTGCAGAGGGGCAGGTCCCATCCCTATTCTTTTTTCTCTGTTTTTTCTTTTGCCCTACCCAGGTACATGGGGAGTTTCTTGCCTTTTGGGAAGTCTGAGGTCTTCTGCCAGCGTTCAGTAGGTGTTCTGTAGGAGTTGTTCCACATGTAGATGTATTTGTGACATATTTGTGGGGAGGAAGGTGATCTCCACGTCTTACTCCTCCGCCATCTTGTGGGTCTCCAGCATTTGATTTCTTTGTGTTATTTTAACATTTTTATGTCAGCACATCTTCTGTGGTAATCATGTTTTTTTAGTTTTTCAGAATTATCACTACTGAGATATAATTTATATACAGTAAAATGTACCATGCATTTAATATATAGAACATTTCCAGTACTCAAAAAAGTTCCCTCGTAACCCCTTGTAGTCATTTATCCCGTCTCTAACCCTGTGAAACTACTGATATGCTTTCTGTCCTTATAACCTAGTTATGTCTTTTTCTAGAATTTCAGATGAGGAGAACCACACAGTGTTTACTTTTTTGTTTCTGGCTTCTTTTACAAAGCAATAATGCTTTTGAGATTTATCTATGTTTTATGTGTATCAAGTTCATTCCTTTTGTTACTGATATTCCATTGTATGGATACAACATTTTGTTCATTCATCACTTGTTGAATATTTGGTTTGCTGCCGGTTTGTTTTTTACCTTTTATCTTCTATGAACATCTGTGTTCATCTTTATACATATATGTCCGTGGACGTATATTTTTATTTCTCTTGAATAAATACGTAGGAGTGAAATTTCTGGGTAACGTAACAAACATCTGTTTAGCTTTGTAAAAGATTGCTGAACTGTTCACAGTGGTTGTGCCATTTTCCATTCCTACCAGCAATGTATGAAGGTTTCAGTTGTTCACCTTCGCCACTTCTCAGGCCAGAATAACATTGTCAGTCTTTTTAATTTCAGCATTCTGATGGGGGTGTAGTGTATCTCATTGTGGTTTTAATCTCCATTTCTCTGATGACCAATAATATGGAGCATCTGTTTAGGTGCTTACTCATCATTTATATATCTTCTTTTGGAAAGTCTCCTCAAAACTTTGCCCATATTTTAATTGCATTGTTTCTCTTCTTACTGTTGAGTTTATAAGCTTTGTATATGTCTGGACACAAGTGTTTTGACATGTATATGTTTTATAAATATTTTCTTCCATTTTCTTAAAGCTGTCTTTGTAAGAGCAAAAGTTTTAAATTTTAATGAAGTCCAATTAATTGATTCTTTTCTCTTACAGGTCATGCTTTTTATATCCTATCCAAGAATCTTTGCCTAACACAAGGTCATAATGATTCTCTCCTGTGTTTTCTTCTAAACGACTTGTAGCTTAACTTTTACATATAGGTCTGTATTTCATTTTAACTTAACTTGTATGTGTGGTAAGAGATAAGGGTTAAGCTCAAATGCCAGCACCATTTGGTGAAACGACTAGCTTTTCCTCATGGAATTACTTTGCCATCTTTGCCAAAAATCAAATAAATGTGTGTTTGTGGTTTATATTTGGACTATTGATTCTAATCCTTTTCCTAAATAAGTATAGTTATGCTAATACCACATTATTTTAATTACTGTAGTTCAAAATCAAGTATCCTAAGTTGCCCAAATTGTCCACCTTTTTCAAAAGTCCTTGCATTTCCATACAAATTTTTTAATAAGTGTGTCAATTTCTACCAAAGAGCCCAATGAAATTTTGATTGGGATTATTTTAAATCTATTGATCACTTTGGGGAGAATTATAATCTTAACAGTATTGAGTTTTCCAATCAATGAATAAGATATATCTCTCTCCAATTTTAATTAGGGTCTTAATTTCTCTCAACAGTATTTTACAGTTTTCAATGTACATGTCTCAAACACATTTTATACCATTTATCCCTATGTATTTCATGATTTTACATGCTATTTTAAATGCTACAATAAATCTTATTTTATTTTTCAACTGTTCATCACTATTATATATAAACATAATTGTTTTTTTATATTGATTTTGTATCCTGCAAACTTGCTAAACTCACCTATTAGATCTAAGAGATTCTTGTAGATTCCTTAGGATTTTCAATATACGGTACCATGTTGTCTAAGAATAAAGATAGTTTTACTCTTCCTTTCCAGTCTGTGTCACATATTTCTTTTCTTTCTTTCTTTTTTATTTTTTGTTTTTGTTTTTGTGGCTTTATCACACAGGCTTGTTTGGACCTTCAGTACAATGTTAAGTAGAAATGATGAGAGTGGCTATCTTTGTTTTGTTTCTGATATAATGTGGAAAGCATCCTGTCTTCTATTATGTTAGTTGTAGGATGGATGGATGGATAGATAGATAGATTGATAAATAGATATATGTCCTTCATCATATTGTAGAAGTTTCCTTCAATTTCTAGTTTGTTTTCTTTAATCATGAGTAGGTGTTGAATTATGACAAATTCTTTCTCTGCATTCACTGAGATAACATACGTTTTTTCTCTTTTGTTTGGTTACATTCGCTTTTGAATGATAAGTCAACTCTGCGTTACTAGAATACATTTCACTTTGCCATGATGTATTTTCCATTTTTTAAGTTGTGTAAATTGCTGCATTCAATTTGACAATATTTGTTACAGATTTTGAATATATGTTCATGAAGGATAGTCATCTTTAGTTTTCTTTCCCTGTGATGTCTTTGCTTTGCTTTCAAGGTAATATTAAAGCTGTAAAATGAGTTTTGAAGTAGCCCCTCTTCCTTTATTTTCAGAAAGAGTTTGTGTAGGATTGGTTTTGTGTAGGATTATTTCTTCCTTAAATGTTTGATCGAATTCATCCATGATGCTATTTTGGCCTGGTTAAAATAGTTAGTTTCTTTAATTGAATAAAGATATTTAGGGGTTCTGTTTCTTCTTGAATTAGTTTTGGTCAGTTATGTTCTTCAAGGAAATTGCCCATATAATCTACACTGTTAATTTATTGACATAGACTTGTTTGTAATATTACCTTTTTATCCTTTTAAGGTCTGTAGAGTCTCTGGTGATGTTCCTATTTTTATTTCTGATATTGTCACTTTAGTTCCTTTCAGTTTTTTCTTGATCAGTATAGGTAGAGACATCAATTTCATTGATTATTTTGGAAAAAAAAAAAAAAGTTTGAGGTTCATTGATTTTTCTCTATTTTTTATGATGTTAATTTCTTTGATTTTTACATTTATTTTTATTATTTTCTTTCTTTTTACCTAGGATTTAAGTTGTTCTTCTCTTTGTGATTTCTACATGCAAATTTAAATAATTTTTAGACATTGCTTCTTTTTAATAGTCACTTAACACTATATATTTTCCTCAAATCACTGTTTTAGTTTTGACTTATATATATATGAAATGTAATTTCATTTTCATTCAGTTCAAAACTTTTTCTAATTTCCCTTGTGCTGTGTTCTTTGTCTCATGGAGTATTTAGGCCATTTATATTTAATGTAATATCAATATGGTTTAAATATACCATCTTTCTCTTTATTTTCCATTTGTCCCATCTGTTCTTATTCTTTTTGTCTTATCTTTATTTTGGATTGAGTATTTTATTAGTACTCCATTTTTATTTTCACAATGGCTTATTATTAGGTCTATTCCTATATTTTTTTTAGTATTTTCTCTACTGTTATAAAAATACACCTTTAATTTGTGATAGTGTATCTTCAGATATTATATCATTTCAAATATAAGAAACTTACAGTAATATACTTCCATTTCCCTTTGTTCTTTACCCTATTGTTGTCATTTTACTATCTTCTTCTACATATATTTTACTTCTACAAATGTTACAAAACCCACATAACATTGTCACTGTTATGTTTTGGACAACTAAATATCTTTAAAAGAATTTAAAAATAAGAAAATTATACCTTTTCTATTCACCTATCTGTTTTCCATTCCCAGAGCACACACAGATCTCTATGTAGACCTGAGATTCCATCTCATATCATTTTCCTTCTGCTTGATGAACTTACTAGAACAATTTTTATAATGAAGTTCTGCTGTCAATGAATTTTCTAAACTTTGATTTTGTCTAAAAAGTCTTTATTTTATCTTCATTATGAAAAATATGGATATCTTAGTCCATTTGGGCTGCTATTTTAAAAAATAACAGACCAGATGTCTTTTAAACAAGAGAAATTTATTTCTCACAGTTTGGGAAGCTGGAAATTCAAGATTAGAGTGTCAGCATGATAGAATTCTGATGAAAGCCTTCTTCCAGTTTGCAGACTGCTGACTTCTCTCTGTGTCTGCAAAAGGTAGAAGAAGTGAGGCTCTCTCTGGGGCCTTTTTTGTTTTTTTGGTTTTTTTGCGGTACACAGGCCTCTCACCATTGTGGCCTCTCCCATTGCAGAGCACAGGCTCCGGACATGCAGGCTCAGCGGCCATGGCTTACGGGCCTAGCCACTCTGCAGCATGTGGGATCTTCCCAGACCGGGGCACGAACCCGTGTCCCCTGCATCGGCAAGTGGACTCTCAACCACTACACCAGCAGGGAAGCCCTGGGGCCTCTTTTACAAGGGCACTAATACTATTCATGAGGGCTCTGCTCTCATGATCTAATCACTTCCCAGAGGTTTCACCTCCTTGGGCATTAGATTTTCAACACATAAATTTGGGGACACTAACATTCAATCACAATGTATATCACAAACAGCACTGGATATAAAATTCTGTACCTTCTTTTTTAGCACTTATATGTCATTTCAGTGTATCTTGGCTTGATTAGCTTCTGGTGAGAATCATGCAGTCATCCTTTCCTTAATTCCTCTGTGCATAATGTGACTATTTTTTTCTTATGGTCATCTTTAATATTTTCTCTTTATGACTAAGTTACAACAATTTATAATGTGCCTTGATGTGATTTTCTTGGTGTTTATCATGCTTGGGTTTGTTTGAGCTTCTTAGATTTGTGGATGTCTAGCTTTCACCAATTTTGGAAGTATTTTGCTACTATTTACATATTTTTCTGTTCCCTTTTTCTTCTGGGACTGTAATTGTGTGTGTGTCTGTGACTGTATGTCTGTGTTAGGCTGCTTTGGGGTCACTAAGACTCTGTAATTTTTATTATCAGCCTTCTTTTCTCTGTGTTTCATTTAGAATATTTATATTGCTATCTCTTCAAAATCTTTAATTTTTTCTTCTGCAATGTCTAATTTGTAGGCAGTTCCATCCTATAAAAGTTTTATTTTTAAAAGTTCCATTTTGTTCATTTTTAATAAGTTCCTTTCTCTCATTGTATTCATGTTTTCCTTTAGATCATTCAATACATTTAATACCTACACACATGTGTGTATGTGTATGTATAAAATTATTTTAAAGTCATGTATGCTAATTCCATAATCATTGCTATTCCTGTGTCTGCTTTTATTGACTGAAGTTTCTTCTGGTTAAGGATTACATTTTCCTGCTTTGTTTGACTGTCTAGTACTTCTTCTTTGGATGTCAGACATTATGAATTTTATGTTGTTGAGTGCTAAATTTCATGGTATACCTTTAAAGAATGTTGGGCTTTGTTCTTGTAGGCATTTATATTACTTCAGATCAGCATGATATATGTCAGGATTGTTTTTAAATTTTTAGAGTGGGTCTAGAATTACCTTTACTCTGGGGCTAGCTTAGTCCCCACTACCAGCATAACCCTTTTGGGATTTCTTCTGAATGCTCCACATACTCAATGAGACCTCTCTACTCTGGCTGGTAGGAACTCAAATAATTCCTTGCCCTGTGTAAGTTCTGAAAGTTGTTCACCATACAGTTCTCCATAAATTTTTCCTTCCCTGATAGTTTTTCTTTACCTCACCAATAAAGTTCCAATTTTATATGCACAGATTTGTGTTTGGCCAAAAACTCAAGGGGATTTATTTACAGATTTCCACAGCACTTTCTATGCATAGCAACCTCTTCTCTGTAAATCTTCCCAGCATATTCTAGCCACCTTGGCTTTCTGATCTCTGGTCTTGGTCCCTTCAACCCATTAACCTGTTAGGACCCTCCTCTTTCTGCCACTAGGTAGAAAGCTGAGGGCAGCCATAGAGCTCATCTCACTTGCTTTCCTCCTATCAGGAATTATGGTTCTGTGCTGTCTGATAACCAATATATGAAAACAGTTTTTTTTTTCATATATTTTTCCTATTTTCTAGTTGTTTTTGTCAAGAGGGCAAGTCCCATAGGGGTTTTCCATTCACAAGTGGAAAACAAGTCCCTATGGTAATCTAATTGTCTTGTGTAGAGATACTGCATGTGACTTTTATTAAAGAGACATTTTTGAGGGGACAATTTTGTTGTTGCCTCTGTTGAAAGTTACAGTGTTCACTGGTTTCAGAGAGATTTCACATTAGTTTCTTGGCTCAGAGTTTCCACAAGGATCATAAAGTTTCGGGGCTTTGTGACTGCATTTCCATGCATGGTCCAGGATGAATGATTATAATCTACATCCTTTCCTTGAATAAGAAGGAAGAGCATTTCTAATTGGACTGTATATTTGCAGCCTCTGGTTTTATGCAAAGTGCTGAGGACTAGTCTCTCCTGTACATGATCTACAACCTTGAATCCTGCTCTTCTGTTGCCATTAAAGCCCCAGCCTCTAAAGCATTCACCTTTGTGGGCCACACAGCTCCAGCTCCCTCCTATTACTGCTCGTTTCTGCGTGGTTACCAGTACTTGTAGATTTAACTTTCTTCTTTTGAAACTCAGCTACGTAATTTTACATAGCTTTGGCATTTTAATAGTTTTACTGTAATTCTATGTATTTATACTGAAGAAGTGTGCTTTCCAACATCAGCTAACACTGCCATTTTGACCGTAAGTGCTCCAAAATTTGTACATGCTGAAACTGCAAGTCAAGAGATTACAGTATTTGAACAGGATAGAAACTGATTACTAGGAAAGTAGGATAATGATGCTTTATAAATCAAGAAATATTTTGTTGAGCTTCGAATAATCTTGAATTGAAATTTTCGCTCACTGCCTCGAAGCAGAAATTAAATCTAGCTTGAGTGCTGTAAACATAGAGCCCATAGTATTTAGCATATAAAAAATGTTCATAAATGTTTTTTGGATGATCATAAACAGCAGAATTATATTGAAAAATCACTGTTTTCAAATAAATATTGGAAACAGGTAGCAGAAATTTAAAATATAGTTGAGATTTTAAAAAATTTATTATTGGTATATTGAGTTTTTTTTAATATTGAAAATGATTTGCTAATGTGTTTGTTCTATAAAACTATATACCCTTGCCCTCCCCCCTGTCAAATTTAAGAGAGCGCATTTTGTTAAAAAAAAAAAAAAATTCTGAGTAAAACTTTAGTCCATATCCAAATTTTGCTTGCTATAATTTTAACCACTGGTGAAATTGCCATCCTTTATAATGTTTTTTCTTCATTTTTGGAAAACATTTATTTTTAAAGGATGTTCACAAAAACAAAATTAAATGTCCTTGACAAAAAATGTGGGATTTAAATAGTATTTCCTTTTAATTTTTGTTAAATAGATTAAAGTGTGGACTGTGTCAGTCACTTTCTCCTTCAGGTTAGCCAGATGCTGCTTTAAAATAACACAACATTTCAAAACATTTGGGATCATTACTGCTATATCTGTTTCCACATTCTAGGCCAAATACAGAAATAAATAGATGTTACAAGTATAGTTAGCCAGTATGCACATATAAATGTCTAGTCCATTTATATCAGTCCAAATATGTCTCTCCTAATTTAATTTAAGCCTAAGTGCCTTGAATCAATATAATCAGACAAGGAAACAGATAACACAGCATTATTTACAGACACTGAAAAAACACATGAATGATCAGGACCAATAGCTTAAATTCTGATTAAATGATCAATTAAAAATAAATGGTGGCTAAGGGAAAAGAATCTGAAAGAAAAATAGATAAATATGTATGTATAACTGAATCACTTTCCTGTATACCTGAAACTAACACAACTTTGTAAATCAACTATACTTCAATAAAAATTAATTAATTAATTAGAAAAAAACCAAAAGGTGTCTATAAACTGAGCCTCAGTCATAGAAAAACCAGGATACTTAGGAAGAGAAGCACAAGCTAATTCATACAAATAATACAAAGTTACTAATATTATGAAGTCTGCTGACTTATAGATCACTACTGGGTAATTTTGCAGTAGGTGTAAATGTATCATCTGCCACATTTGTCCAAATTGAATACATGTCATATGGTGAAATCAAATATGAAGAACCACTTAGAAAATTATGGGCTAAATGTTACTGAACTACTTAACATTCTACATTTTCATTCCTGTAAATCCAATTTCTCTTCAGGCTTTTCTTTCTCCTCTACTAGCAGCATTAATAAAACTAGTAAATTAGTGGGTTGATCTTTAAAAATTAAAAAATTTATGAATCAAAATGATTAATGAGGGCTTCCCTGGTGGCGCAGTGGTTCAGAGTCTGCCTGCCGATGCAGGGGACACGGGTTCGTGCCCCGGTCCAGGAAGATCCCACATGCTGCGGAGCGGCTAGGCCCATGAGCCATAGCCACTGAGCCTTCGCGTCCGGAGCCTGTGCTCTGCAGCTGGAGAGGCCACAACAGTGAGAGGCCCGTGTACCGCCAAAAAAAAACAACAACAACAACAAAAACAACAATAAATTTCCAGTATACTCATTCACAAAACATTAAGCCATTTTCAACATGACTTTTTAAAGAACCAAATCCTGAAAATGTTTTCTAACTTTTTTTTTTTTTTTTTTTTTTTTTTTTTTGCGGTACGCGGGCCTCTCACTCTTGTGGCCTCTCCTGTTGCAGAACACAGGCTCCGGACGCGCAGGCTCAGCGGCCATGGCTCACGGGCTCAGCCGCTCTGCGGCATGTGGGATCTTCCCGGACCGGGGCACGAACCCGTGTTCTGCTTATGGCACTCAGCCATTTTTAGTATTATATATATATATATGTATATATATGTATATATATTATATGTATATTAAAATTTAAAAGCATTAGTTTCAAAATGCCCTAATATTATTTGGTTGTAGTTACAATAATTTAGAGACAGCCTAATTATCATCAGGAAGAAGCTGGTATTCACAATATCATGAAGCGATTTAAAAAATAAGTCACTTCTGCTTGTGTGGTCCTTATGGAATGTCTACGATACCCATTTTTATAAAAACACAAAAAAATATATAGTGTATATTATATATATACATACAGGCACACATAATATAATAAATACATGTTTGTTAAGACCATAGAAAAGTATTTGGCATGATACGCATCAGACTGATATGATTGGTGAAGGATGGAAAATTACTACTTCTTTCTTTATTTCCATGCTTTTAAAAATCTTTGAACTGTGCTAACAACCATGCACTATATTTATAATTTATAAAAACTAATAAGTCAAATCATATCAGGGGGAGGGAGGCCCTGCAGATAACTACGGGTAGGACTGAGTCAAAATTTAAAATAGGCTAAGTATTAGTTTGGTGGAACAAACTGAGAGATTCTAAGTTTTTTCCAGCAATTTAGATCATAATCTCAGGACATAACTACTTCTACACCATCACCCCCACATCTCCAAATCAGTGTATTAGTTGGACCAATTCATAAGTGGGCATTATGCCATTTCATATATGGCATAATGCCCATTATGCCATATATGAAATTTTTTATGGGATTGGCTAAAAAGTGGTACATAAACAAGTGTATCCACACACTCCTTAGTGTTTTGTCACTTTGCTGAGCTTAGGGTGCAGTACCTGTGGGTGAGTGAAAGAAGCACTTCATCTTCTACAAAGGCCACCAGAGTGGATGTTGGAACAAGACATGGATGACTGGGGAGAAAGCAAGTTGGGAGTTAGATTAAAGCAGGTAAGAGGTGAAAATACTGAGAGCTAGATGCATGACAGAAGCTAGTTACTGAAAAACAGAGCAAACCATGCAGCTTATATGAAGCAGCAGAGAGGAAAGCTAGCCCAGCAACATGCCAAGGGAGCATAGTCATCTGTCACTTTAGAATCTGCAGAAGAGAAAAGCAAGCTCATCCAAAGAGTTTCTCCTCACAATTCACTTCTGATCATACTTCCAAAAATTTTACCCTCCTAAAGCAGCCATTTTGGTTATGCCATCTGTGCCATGTATTAAAGTATTGCTTCTCCACAACAAATTCATCCTTCACTGCCTGTTCCTTGAAAACAGATCTGGGTCTTTTAAGTACTTTTCTTTTGCCAGCAGATATGATGTTAAGTCTTTTCAGCAGAGAGTGTTAGAGAGATATTGAAGAAGGAAAGGGTTTTACTTCCTGGTTCTGGTGGCTTATTTGCCAAGTTCCTGCAATGCGTGCAGCTTCCTCAGGGCCCAGTTTTTGTGGTGCTGGTTGCTTACTCTGTGCCTGGCTTCTGAAGTACATCCAACTTCTCCAGTGTTTGGCTGCTGCAGTGCACAGCAGCCAGCAGGTTTCCTTGGCACCCTCTCGGGGTGATTTTGTAGCAGAGTGCTTCTGGTGAGACACCTCCCATGAACAGCTCTCCCTAGCACCCCAGAGAGCAGATTTCAGTAAATTTCCAAGGGCTAGTTTCCAGCAAGTCTCACTGGCATGGCACCACAGTAATTCTCTGCCATTCAGTGAGCCACAGATGGGCCCTCTCCAACATCTGGATCTCAGCCCTGAGGGCCTCTCCTTGAACACTTTGGGTACTCTATCTTAGCCCTGTGGGTAGTGTTTACTCCTTATACCTGCCATTGCTATATTTCTTAGAGGTATCTTCTTCTTAACCAATCTCTCATTACTCCAATCCACTGTTATAGTTAATCACTCTTTATATGAAACTTTCCCTATTCAAATTATTGTGTGATTTCTCTTTCCTAATTGGACCCAGATTAATATAACACCAAACTCCTGAGATAAACATTCACTCTCCTCTACCCTTAGGGGAAATTCAGGGGAAAGGACTGAAGAGCACTTAAAGAAGAGTTTCCTCTCAAATATTTTTAGTCACAATTCAAATATGCAGCTATTTAATGCACTTGATTTTTAGACAGTTTTAGATCCATAGCAAAGTTGAATGGAAAGTATAGGGAGTTTCCATAGACACTCCCTGCCCCACCCATGTATGTATAATTATTTTTAACTGGCTCCTAAGAACAATGGTCTCTTGTTTACTTTTTTATCCATTAAAATTTTTTGACAAATTTGTTGACCAAAAAATGAGAAGCAGCTCACAATGACTTCAAACCTTCTAAAATTTTATTCTCAAACTTAAATAATGACTTTCCTAAGATATTCATCAAAAACATGAACAAGAATGCCTTCCACTTTAAAATGAAGTTTGTTAAATATGAACCCTACTACTTATTTGGCAACTAATATGATCATGGATAAGAATGCTGATGTGGGTTTGATCGTAGACTCACCACTGTCCATATAACTTCATGTAAATTACTTCTCTGTATTTCAGTGTTTCTGAAATGTAAAATGGAAATAATGATATTGCTTGTTTTATAGGATTTTAGTGATTCTTAAATGAGATGATCCATGTAAAGTTCTAAATGATCACAGTTTGGCAAATAGTAGGTTCTCAAAGACATTGGCTGTTGTTATTGCTAGAAATAATATCATTTAAACCTTTAGTAAAAACACAATGAGATTTAGAATAATAAAAATCAAAGTAGAGTAATTTAGAAGCAAATCATTAGGGCAAGAAAATCTAGAAAAACTATTATGAATAACTTTGAGTGATGGCATATTTGGAGACTCAGCTAGTTTTCCAACCAGAATTGTAATTTTAAATATAAGATATGGTCTATGTATCATATAGCAATATAAACTCCACTTGGCTTTTACTAATTGCTAATATTATCATTTGGACTGAAATGCAATCTGGTATTAAACTGATATCATGTCAATTCTGTTTCTTATAAGTAAATTTAAGTATGTTGCCCTTTAGGCATATTCTGATTGACATGTGGTTGATTTCCTTCTAAAGAACACTTGTTCAAACGTGAGAAGAATTATTATTCAGATCCTAAAACTTAACACTTAAATTTAGAACGGCATTTTAATGGCTAATCTTTCTTTTAAAATGGCTGATAAGGAGATACTGTTATGAACAGTGACGGTGAGTCCTTAGACTATTTGGAGAAATATACAGATGACATCCTAATGTTGGATGATTATGGAAACCCATTCAGAACAGTAGTTAGTAACCTAGGCAGCAGATTTGGAAGGCAAAAGTGATCAGGCCCAACTTTAGGAGGTTTTGGATACATTTCAACTGTAAATGGATTGAATAGACCACAAAACAGATAACAAAACATTTAGGTTGTTTTCTTCAGCTGAAACAGCATAGATCATAATTTTAAAAATTGGCAGACAAAGACCAAGCATCTCCATATAAGTAATAGGCTAGTATTTTCTTGTGTCTTTCCCACCTCTCCACAACCTCCAACCTCTACTTCACGCTGAACTTTGCTGACTACATTTTCAAAAAAAGTACAGATTTTATACATGTTTCTTTTCTTATTTGGTGGAATCGCTTCCTATTTTGACAATTCAAGGAGTAAATGATAATGTATTCCATTTCCCTGAAATCAAGGCCTCCATTTTGCATAACACAATGAAGTTTTTAAACAGGAAAAGGAAAAGGAAGAATTTAATTAGTGGGGAAGTTTGAAAATATACTTTAAAGAATATCCAGGAAAGGAATAAGGGCATTTGACATCCTCTAGTGATCTTTTCTATATAACTAAAGCATATGAGAAAAGCAGATGTTACCAAGGGAAAGTGCAAAGCTGAAATGCCCCGCAGTTGCCCACCAAAACCAAAGAAAATGGTTCATAGGGGCCAGGATATTCTTCTCTCAGGAGACGTCTCTGGAAATTCAAATATATGTGGATAATCCTAGGGAATTGGTTTCTCTGAACGAGAGGCCAGGGATGATGTTAGGACACTGGAATAACCCCAAGTCAATGTTAAACTCAGATTTATTTTCACTAGTTGAATCTCTCTAATTTGCATTAGATTCTGTAGTCTTGAAATGACCAGGAGCCAGGTGATCCTCATCTGATTCTGTACTAACCTCTTGTCAGACAAAAGAATATTGGTCTAGTAATTATTTCCTTGTCATTGGTAAATTATCAACATGGAGAGAAAAGGACATGTGACTACAGCACAATAATACTCTATAGACATTCTTTCCATACAGTTGTTTCCAAAGGCAAAGGGTGAAAGCAGAAAATAATATCTGAAATGTCAGAAACTGAGAACCTGAGAAGCATTGGAGAAATTAACTCCTAACATATGAAAAAGAGTTGTTGTCAAATATAATGAATGAGGTTTTAGAAGTTATAGAGAACACTAAAGAAAGTAAAAAAAAACTATGTTATACTTCTCATTTCTTTTTTCCTTACCTAAATAAGTAGAAATTAAAGAATTATTAGAACTGTTTTCTTAACATTTTTAAAACATACAAGTTTAAATGGGATGTAACACTATTAACAGCTTTTGCCCTAATGTCAAGCAGTCTTTTTTGCTCACATCCAGAACTGCTTTTTTTTGGTTTTTAACATCTTTATTGGAGTATAATTGCTTTACAAGCGTGTGTTAGTTTCTGCTTTATAACAAAGTGAATCAGCTATACATATACATATATCCCCATATCTCCTCCCTCTTGTTTCTCCCTCCCACCCTCCCTATCCCACCCCTCTAGGTGATCACAAAGCACCGAGCTGATCTCCCTGTGCTATGCGGCTGCTTCCCACTGGCTATCTATTTTACATTTGGTAGTGTATATATGTCCATGCCACTCTCTCACTTTGTGCCAGCTTACCCTTCCCCCTCCCCTTATCCTAAAGTCCATTCTCTAGTAGGTCTGCGTCTTTATTCTCGTCTTGCCCCTAGGTTCCTCATGACCATTTTCTGTTTTGTTTTAGATTCCATATATATGTGTTAGCATACGGTATTTGTTTTTCTCTTTCTGACTTACTTCACTCTGTATGACAGACTCTAGGTCCATCCACCTCACTACAAATAATTCAATTTCGTTTCTTTTTATGGCTAACATTCCATTGTATACATGTGCCACATCTTCTTTATCCACTCATCTGTCGATGGACACTTAGGTTGCTTCCATGTCCTGGCTATTGTAAATAGAGCTGCAATGAACACTGTGGTACATGACTCTTTTTGAATTGTGGTTTTCTCAGAGTATATGCCCAGTAGTGGGATCGCTGGGTCGTACTGTAGTTCTATTTTTAGTTTTTTAAGGAACCTCCATACTGTTCTCCATAGTGGCTGTATCAATTTACATTCCCACCAACAGTGCAAGAGGGTTCCCTTTTCTCCACACCCTCTCCAGCATTTATTGCTTGTAGATTTTTTGATGATGGCCATTCTGACCGGTGTGAGGTGATACCTCATTGTAGTTTTGATTTACATTTCTCTAATGATTAGTGATGTTGAGCATCTTTTCATGTGTTTGTTGGCAGTCTGTATATCTTCTTTGGAGAAATGTCTATTTAGGTCTTCTGCCCATTTTTTGATTGGGTTGTTTGTGTTTTTGATATTGAGGTGCATGAGCTACTTGTAAATGTTGGAGATTAATCCTTTGTCAGTTGCTTCATTTGCAAATATTTTCTCCCATTCTGAGGGTTGTCTTTTTGTCTTGTTTATGGTTTCCTATGCTGTGCGAAAGCTTTTAAGTTTTATTAGATCCCATTTGTTGATTTTTGTTTTTATTTCCATTCCTCTAGGAGGTGGGTCAAAAAGGATCTTGGTGTGATTGATGTCATAGAGTGTTCTGCCTATGTTTTCCTCTAAGGGTTTGATAGTGTCTGGCCTTACATTTAGGTTTTTAATCCATTTTGAGTTTAATTTTGTATATGGTGTTAGGGAGTAAGTACTGCTTTTTAAAGTCTGAAACAATTGTGAACATTTGCTCAAACTGCTTAAATGTGAATAATTATGTACAATCATCATTCTATGGTATTGTTTATTGGTCAATGTTCCATAATGCTTGGAAATAGCCAGATGGACTGAGAATAGTCATTCCTAAGACAGAAGCAAATAAGCTCAGGTTTCCATTAATCATGCCTGTATGCATGGCTGTAATGGTGACCTTTGAATATCTGTTGGTATTTGACATTGTTATAGGTATATATAAGTTTTATCTTTTTTGATATTCAAAACCGGGACATTGAATAACTTGTCAAAAATTACACAGCTAGTGTGTAACAGAGCCCAGATTCAAACCCAGATCAGTCTGACTCTAAAGCCCCATAGGTTTTCTCCTAAACTGCACCGCCATCTGAGGTGACTTGTTTGACAATGCTAAAAGGACTAGCTTCTTTTTTGTGTGTATGTTTGTAACATCTTATAAATAATGAGAACCTCCAGTGTTTTGTAGTAGTAATAGTCACTTAAAAAATATTTCCTGGATGAATGAATGAATGAATGAATGGTCAAATAACCAGAATCAAGAAGACCATCTCTCAACTTGCCCAGGTAGTGTATTTTTAAACATCCTCAGAGAAGCATAATCCACAGTCTCACTTGGTAACCAACCTATGCTAATTTTTAACAATTATTTTCAGAATCTTAAAAAAATGAATAGCTAAGTACTTTACACAGTAAAATTTCAAAACAAGTGAAGCCTATCAGTTCAGTATGGAAGAAAACAACTAGTTAACATCATTTATTTGAAATCTTAAAAATAAAATAAAACAAAGAAAGTTGTATAGTGAAAATATTTCTTAGAAACACGAATTTAAATTTAACTCTTTTTCTTATAAAAACCTACTGAAAATCATTTGTATTTCCATTTTTATTAAATGCAATTATCTCCACCCCTGAGATTGTGAAACAAACTATTTTCTGACTATATTCAGCCTTGTGATGATATAGAACTCTAGTAATCTACAATGAGTAGACAGAAAAATTTTGAATTCATTTATCTCACAGAATGATCCACTAATAAGTCAAGATGTTGCAAACTATAAATGTTTCAGTCATATGCTGAACCACCTAATATCGACACTTTTTTGAATCCCACAGAATTTCTCACTTTTTTAAAAAAAAAATATCACCAATATATCATCCAGATAGAATCAGCTGAGTTGTTCTAAACCTGAAAAAGAAAAATATTGTCTAATAATTCACTTTTAAGTCAACAATTTGAAAAACACTTCAAACATCTCAGCCATTGCCTGCTACATTATGCCACAAGTGAGAAATGGTCAATGTAGACCAAGGGACTGGAACAACTCTTTGTCCAAACATGACAGTTTGCCTTTAATGAGAAATACTCTTGATTTTCACCCAGAGCTTTCTTCAAAGGTGGGCTGTGTCATGGTAGGAAGCACTCTGTAATGCTCACCCTTGAAAGTTTGCTCAGATGCTGCCTCATTAGGTAATCTCCCTGACTACCCCTCACCCACCTTCCAAGCAGAGCAGCCACTCCCTTTTCTCTATCCCAATGGACTCCACCAGGGCTAGCTTCATTATGTTGTAACAAGTATATGTTTTCTTCATTCTACTGTGAAATTTTGGGCTGAAGAAAGGTTATCTTAGTCATTGTTCAAATATTTGAAGACAGCATTTTCTTCCTCTCTTCTCCAAACTACACGTATATAATATGTCGTGCCATTTCACATAGAAAAGTTTTCCAAGTCCCTAAAGCACCTGCTCACCCTCCTCTGGATGCTCTTTGTTTGGAAAATGCCCCCCATGCCTCATAAATAGCATCAAACATTGAAGTCAAATCTATTTATTTGAAGTTCACCTACAGAAGTCTCCAGAGTTTATGCAATTACGATCCTTTGGATGTAAAACCATCGTATAAAATGTTTCTCTAAACGACTAAGCATCTTAGATAGTACATAAGATAGATAAGTTATTTAACAGGCACATAAGAAGTAGCCCCTATGTCCCAGGCACTGTGCTAAGAACTGGAGATCCTGCCATAGGGACCCTCAAGGAGGCTCTTCTTACATGTAGCCTCCTGGAATGTATTAACGTGTGTCATAAGTAAATGAGGGTTTTATAAACAAATACTTTACGGTCACTCTGAGGTATATCTTTTCCTTAGGACTTTTTGAGACTTCTGATATTCAAATGTAATCTGTGTCTCTCCAGGACTCAAAATATAATATGCATTATTTCCCAAACTTACCTGTTCACACCACAGTTTTCACAATGCATCTGGAAGAAGCAGTGCATGAGAATACTTTGAGAAATACCCTCTAGAGTATATAGACAAGTAAACAGATAATTGTGGTTTAAGGAAATAAGAGCTATGGTAGCATCACCGGGTGGAATACAAGTACAAAGGAAGGTTCCAAGGACTGAGTGCGTGTGTTACCAAATCCAAGCATGTACTTCTCGCCGCAGGACAGGCCAATAATTTGAGAGGTGAGTTGTTGGGGCAAGGAGTAGTGACTTTATTTGGAGAGCCAGCAGACCAAGAAGAGGTGGACTAGTGTCCCAAAGAACCATCTTACCCAAGTTAGAATTCAGGCCTTTTTTGTATTAAAAGGGAATGAGGGTGTATGGTTGGTTACTGTAAACTTCTTGGCGCCAGAAACCTTTGTTCTTGCATCTGTCCATGTAGGTCTGGTCACAGTGTTCCTATAAACCTCCAACAAGACAAATGTTATTCTCTGTTCTGCAACTTTTTATCTGTATATGGATGGAAAAGTGTTATACATTTAAAGGTCAGAGCCTTGAGAATGGGCTATCCTGTATATTTCAGGTTATAGGCAACATTCTTTTAGTTATTAACTTACAGCAGAGGTAATAGAATACAAAGGTTAAAGTAAAAGAAACAGATCCCATATGGAGTCAGATTTGCCCTTCCCTATTACATGAGGGAAAGCTTCTACAAAGAAGTGATACAACAAATGGATCTCCGAGGACAAGTCTGAGTAAATTAAGTGAAAAGGGAGAAGTCAGTGGTGGGCTTTTCAGAAAGAATTTTCAGGCATGGGCAAAGCCCTGAGTGTCTTACTATGCACAGTGACATTCTGTAGTCAGAACTGCAAACATGTCTATGTTAGCTGGGACAGGCATAAGAAAAAGGCAACACCAGTCCTTCTAAGTGAAAACAAGGCTACAAAAGTCAGGAATCCTTTCTCATCCTGCTCTTCCAAGAAGTACACAAAGCTAACAAGAATAAAAAATAAAAACTTAATAAAAATCTTTGCAAATAAACTAGGAAATATAACCTGAATATAACTATGAATTGACAAAAGCAATTACGATTGGTCACAAGCAGTACAGAAGTTCATGATGAGTGGAATTACAGAAAGTGGAGTGTGCCTGATGTTGCAGGTTGTCCCAAAAAGCACCAACAAAAATACAACTTTCTCAAAATGAAAGACCCATTTTGAAATCCAAAAACCGTAGTCCTTGTTTGCAGCAAGTGTGCTGGAACTGTGTTGAGCAATGCAGGTAGCAATTTGATTCGGTGTAGCAGAACATGAGTGGTCCTGAAGAAGCATCATGCTGATTAGCCCTATTTGCAGGAGTACTCTGCTTCTGTGGCAGCAAACAAGGAGAAATATCCTAAGTGGTGACCCCTCCCTCTATTTAACTGGAATGGAACCTACAGAAAATAGCTGGTCTAGGAAAATTCAACCCATTTAACAATAACTAAAAGAAACGGAATAAGTACAAAATCAATACAAAGGCAGTATAAGAAAAAAAAATCTCACCAGAAGAATGTCACCAAGAACAAAAGTCAGACAGAAAAAAAGAGTAATTCCCACAATACTGTAAATCATATCATAAAGCTTTAATAATTAAAACAATGTGACAGTGACACATGAATTGATAGATCAATGAACAGATTGGTAAATTCAGAAAGTGACCCAAATACACACATGAATCTAGTATACGGCAAAGATGGCATCTCAAGTCAGGGGGAAAAAGAGGGACTATTTAAGCAAATGGTGTGAAAGCAGCTGGGTAAACTTCTGAAAAATATTTTTTTAAGTTAAATCCATACTTCACACCACACACCAACATGAATTTCAAATACAGCAAATGTTTAAATTTACCAAAGACTGCTAAAGAAACCTTAATTCATACTCCCATTATTAGCCATCTGTAAGGATATTTGATTCCCTGGTACATGATATTTTCAAACTTTCTGATCTTTGCAAATCTAATGGGTAGAAATATGACATCTTATTGTTTTAAGTTAGCATTTCGCTGATTACTGCAGCTTCTTATGTGTTTAATGACCATTTCGATTTCCTCTCCTGTGAAATTGCCTGTTTGCATCTTTTACACGCTTGTTTCTACTTGATTGTTTGTCTTTTTCATATTGATTATTTTAGGGTTTCTTTTTACTTCCTAGAAAACAATCTATTGTTTGCTTTATGTGAGGCAATTATTTTCTTCTGTATCATGGCTTAGCTTTTAATTTTATATGTGGTTTCTTCTGATGTGCACCTGTTTTTTATTTTGATGGAGTCAAATTGTCATTCTTTTCCTTTGTGATTTTTCCTTTTGTGTTTTTTTATATCCACTCTTTGAAAAAGATTGCTTTTGTGTTTTTATTGGTTTATATTTGCCTACTGAACCTCAGGAAGAATACACAATTAATTATAGTAGTTACCAGTGTATGTATAAGGGGGGAGGGGAGGGAAATGGGAAAAGGAGACTACGATAGAAGGCAGTCTTTGCAGACTACACATAATTAATTACATGGTTTTTTTCTTTGAAAGATGATTCTATTACCTATTCAATGGATTATATTTAAAAATCAGTTTATTTTAAAGTAAAATTAATATTAATTTAGTTTAAAAAAATAAAAGCCAAGCAATAAAAACGATGCCTTCGGCTATCTTTCTACCTATCTCAGAGTTTGAAAAGTCACACTTTCAGAGATATGGTGGGGAAGTGGTTCTAGTATGCAGCTGTTTTTATGTGTCAAAATGAACAAAGTTTCCTGAGATATTTCAGAACAGGAATTGTAAATTTTAACATGTTTTTTTCTAACGGAGACTATGAAGGGATGAAATAATTTATAGTAAGCTGAAGTAGTGAAAGTATTCCATGCAGTGCAAAAATGTCAACTTCAAAATTAATCTGAATATCACCTATAAAGAAAAAAAAATTTACCATTAAATGACCAGCTGACAACTTGAAGCAGAATATACTGAAATGCATAACATTTTATTATCATATCTATTTCTTGCAATTCAGAAAAACCATAAAGAATATCATCTAAATCTGTAATTTAATGCCTAACACTGTAACACATTTCTAAAGCAAGTTTTAAAATGAGTCAGCCTTATGAGGCTGAGTGACATTTTATCACTGGTTTAAAGGAAAATACTGTCTCTGTTAAGATCTTATAAAATATATAATAAAGAAAAATGCAGTATAAATTTAGACAAATTTGAGAATTTTATCACCTTAACATCAGAGTGTTAATGCATTTATAGCCACAAATATTTGAACTATCCCATTCATTATGTCAGATGACAAGAAAGGTGCCTGAAAATGGTCTCATTTGTTCATGTAAATTAAATAATGTCAGATCTATGAGTGATGTATTTGTCATTATAGGATCTAGATGTTCAGAGTATCATGGACCAAAACAACATTTGTAACGGTATGAAAATGAAATATTTCAACATTAATGTTTTCCCTGAAAGGATTTATTTTCATGGTTAATTTTTTTCTGTTGGACTAGCTGGCTTAGCGTGTTTTCTGCAGAAAAAGAACCTCAAAAACAAGTGTCAGTTTAATTAAGCACAGCAAAGGTAAAGAAACAAAGGGAGCATTAAAAATGGTTCTGAAGAACCTAGGGGCAGGACAGGAATAAAGATGCAGATGTAGAGAATGGACCTAAGGACACGGGGAGGGAGAAGGGTAAGCTGGGACAAAGTGAGAGAGTGGCATGGACATATATACATTACCAAATATAAAATAGATAGCTAGTGGGAAGCAGCCGCATAGCACAGGGAGATCAGCTTGGTACTTTGTGACCACCTAGAGGGGTGGGATAGGGAGGGTGAGAGGGAGACACAAGAGGGAGGAAATATGGGGATATATGTATATGTATATATATAGCTGATTCACTTTGTTATAAAGCAGAAACTAACACACAATTGTAAAGCAATTATACTCCAATAAAGATGTTTAAAGAAAAAAAATGGATAGGTGGGTGAGGATAGATGTTACCTGGGAACTATCCTGTGTTAGTTTAGTCACCTACGACTGTAAAGGCTAAATTTGGGTTGTTCTCACTGAAGAGCATAGACGGTGAACATGAATAAATGATCACAGGATGGGGCCAAAGGCGAGGACAGCTGAAACGCAATGAGATACAAGAGCATAAAATAAAGGAAAAAGAAAAGAAAAGGACATTCTCAAGACCTTTTATTACAGATCTTGTGGAAATAAATTTTTTGTTATTTTAAATATTTTAAAATTTGTTATTTAAAAAAAATAACATTTTTTTAATGTTGGCATTTTTATATATTAAAAAACATGTCATTAATTTCAAGAGGTGAGGGGAGAGCAGGAATGCCCAGTCCTGGTGTCCCCATCAGCACAAGTCCTGCTCCATAAAGGTTCTTGGCATAGAAGGTACTGTGCCCCACCCAGGGCTGCACGGGTGGACATCAACTTGAATGAGAGAAGCAGGCCCAGGAGTGGGAACGGTCATGGACACTAGCCCCGCTACCATATGGCCAGATATTTTTTTATTTGTCAAGAGAAACTAAAAAAATCTGTATCATTCTTCTGATACTTAAATGTAGAAAAGACTGAAGGAAACTAGTTTGCAATCTGTGTACTTTAATAGTAATGATAGCAAACCCTTATGCAAACTCCCTGTGTACCAGGGATATGTTCCAAGTACTTTACATAACCTCGTTTCATCCTCCTAACAACCACTTGAGGTTTGTTCTATTTTATCCCCATTTTTAAGATGAGTAAACTGAGGCATAGACAAGTCTGTAACTTGCCCAAGGTCACACAGTTGTCAACGGCAGATGTAGGACTTGAAAGGAGAAAGTTTGTTCCACAGTTCACACTCTCAAACTCTAAAGCACCCCAATAAGAAAATTTCTCCTTCACAGAGCTGCTTGTAAGTATTTCATTAATTATGGAACTGAATTAACTATTTCTAGCACTATACTGATATATTTCCATATAATAATTTTTCTAAAGTCATTTTTTAAAATTTGGAGAATTTCATGAGTCACCATTGTTTCTAAAGGGCCCAGTTTGGAAGAGGGGATGTTTTGGAAAACTTAAGGTTGTTACTTATTTGAATATTTTCTAAGAGTAAAACATCATTTTGGAAAATGTATTTTTTATCTTTCAGCTATCACTTCCCATTTTGCTTTTTATTAACTTTTTCATTGTGAAGTACTGAACTGAAACTAGAAGCCAAACTAAATAATGACTTCTAAGTTTTTTTAGAAGAATAAATTCATACTCTTTAAAAAATGCCTTTGTTTCAAAAACTAGTAGCTCACCTTATATTATGCTTGAACTCTTTGAATTTTTATACTTTATTATCTCATTCTATATTCATATCAGGATTTATAACTCTAACAATTAAATTATGAGAAAGCAAAGGGGTTAGAGAATGCTTATTCCTTGTGTAGAAAATGCAGACATTTTTGGTATACACCACATGTACCTCAGAATTTCAGCTTATTTCAGTTTCATCTACTACTTTAAGAAATGGAATTTCAGATCACTCTTTGGAGAGGGTTTAACGTTAAGTGGTCTTAAAATTTATATTCAATTTAGCAATGCCAAACCACCAAGTCAGTCTTCAAAAATTCTAATATATATCAACATCTCGATTTCTGATAATGTAGTAAAATACTACATAATAAAGATATATATATGTATGTTTATATACATTTATACATGATTATACATGATGTATATATATATATTAAATAACTCATAATAGTGGTGTGTGTTTACATAGTGACAAAGCAAAAATAAACAAGTAGCGCTATCTGATAGTGGCCTCAATCAAGACATCCAGAAGCACTTCAGCTTTTTTTTTCTAGCTTTGAGATGTACTTGATATATTACATTGTGTAAGTTTAAGGTGTACAGTGTGATGACTTGATACAAGTATATATTGCAAAATGTTTACCAGAATAAGGTTAATCCATCCTTTACCTTGCATAATTACAATTTTGCTGTTATTGTTATGGTGAGAACATTAAAGCTCCACTCTTACAGCAACTTTCTTTTTCTTTAATTAAAACTTTTTTTTTTAATTTTATTTATTTATTTTTGGCTGCGTTCAGTCATTGTTGCTGCACACGGGCTTTCTATAGTTGCGGCGAGCAGGGGCTACTCTTTGTTGCGGTGAGCGGGCTTCTCATTGCAGTGGCTTCTCTTGTTGCGGCACATGGGCTCTAGGCACCTGGGCTTCAGTAGTTGTGGTGCAGGGGCTTAGCTGCTCCGTGGCATGTGGGATCTTCCCGGACCAGGGCTCCCGTGTCCCCTGCATCGGCAGGAGGATTCTTAACCACTGGACCACCAGGGAAGCCCTCACAGCAACTTTCAAGTGTACAATACAGAACCGTTAACTATAGCCACCATGTATGTTGTATATTAGATATCTGGAACTTATTATAACTGAAAGCTTGTACCCTTTGGCCACTGTCTCCCCATTTTCCCCACCTCTCAGCCCGTAGCAACCACCATTCTACTCTCTGTTTCTATGAGTTTGCTGCTTTTAGATTCCACATGTAAGTGAATTCATACAGTATTTATCTTTCTCTGTTTGCTTCATATGAAGGTCCACTCATATGACTGGACCTTTGCATAATGCCCTGAAGGTCCAGCCATACTGCCACAAATGGCAGGATTTCCTTCATTTTTATGGCTGAATAATATACCAGTTATATATATATATCCTTTTATCTGTCAGTGAACTTTTAAGTTGTTTTCATGTCTTGACTGTTGTGAATAATGTTGCAATTAACAAGGAAGTAGAGATATTTCTTTGAGATAGTGATTTTATCTTCTTCATATATATATTTAGAAGTGAGATTCCTGGATCATATGGTAGCTCTATTTTTTTTTTCTTTTGTATTGGAGTATAGTTGATTTACAATGTTGTGTCAGTTTCAGGTGTGCAGCAAAGTGATTTAGTTATACATATTCATATATTCATTCTTCTTCCTATATAGGTTATTACAGAGTATTGAGTAGAGTTCTCTGTGCAATATAGTAGGTCCTTGTTGATTATCTATTTTATATATAGTAGTGTGTATATGTTAATCCCAACCTCCTAATTTATTCCCCCCGCTTTTCCCTGGTAGCTCTATTTTTAAGTTTTTGTGGAACCTCTGTACTGTTTTCCACAGTGGCTGTACCAATTTACATACAGATTGATAGAGACTCTCTTAAGCTTTCATTCCAAGGTCTATGGCAAATCTCAAAGAATTTACAGACGTGGGTTTTGTTTGCCCTTGGGTGGTGTGCACTGTTTTTAGAGGGTTGACTACTCACCCTGCAATGGTATGGTATAAGCCTGTCCCATCATGTTTATGGCCATGTCTCTGAAATTTATATCCATACTTTTCAGATATGTCATTGTAAGGAAGACACCTGAAAAGTCCCTCCTGATACAATGATCCTCCACCAGGTTCAACTCTTTCCAAAGAAACCTCTCTAGCAGAGTCCATGCTTGGTTGGGGAAGAAACATCCATATTCAGTGTACAGGAAGTTGGTCCTCCATATCTCCTCTAGGAAGGCTATTCCTTTTTCACTATTAAAGTTCTTTCTATCCCTAATATTGACTATGGGCTCACCATTATCTTTTTAAAATCCAGACTTCTGGCTTGCCCCAGCTCCAAATTCCTCCTACTTCTCCTTAGAATAAGTAGGAGTGATTTCCTTAAGTGCCATCATGAAGGGATGTCAAATTCTTATTGTTCCTCACCAACAGAAGGTACTAGGGAGTATTATTAAACCCAAACACATACACACAATAGAAACTAGTGCTCTGCCCTAGAATTTCCATTCCCTCCGTTACTCCATGCAGTTTCAGCCAGCAGAATGCTCAGCATTTTTACTGTGCTAAAATTTAAATATTTGAGTCACCCCTACCACCTTCTCCTCTGACTTGGCTGTTGCCAGCACTGAGGGGTAAGTAAGAAGTTTGAGGAAGTCGTTAAAAACTCGGTAGGCTTTCAGACCCTCAATTGATTTTCTTCCAACTGAGCTGGGACCATGCAGACACAGTGCACAGCATTGGACAGGAAACCAGTCTTAGCTAGGTAGCAGAGAGGTCTTAGATAAAGCAAACAAAGCAGGGCTTTGTGAGGTGACAAAAAGGAAATGAGCAAAGTCACACCCTCAGCCCATCAACCAACAGTCTAGTGAGCAGGAAACGAAAGCCGAAAGACCAATGGCCCCCAGTGGTGAGAATATTCTGCACAGGTGATCAGGAGGGAGCTAGAGTTAGGTCTGTCCTTTTAACCACTTTGACGTATTCTAATTTCCTAGAGCTCTGCTCTAAGGAAATGAGGGAAGGGCCTTCTTACTTTTGAACTAACAGTAAACATAGTATATGACTTGCTAAAGCTCTTTTATAAAATAATAGGAATCTGATCGTACAAAGTATTTTCTGATATGAACAGAGAAATCTTTAAGCTGCTGCTAACAACACTATTTACTTTAGAAGCAGAAAAAAATGAAAGACAACTTAAAGATTTAGCTTCTTCCCAGAATCTCTTTGTCCCTTAACAAAGATAAACCCAAACCTTTGGAAGTTGACTACCTTTTTTCCCTATTCTCAAAATGCAGAAGGCCTTTGTTGATAATGAGGACCACTAGGGAATTTTGAACCAGAAAGCTTCTTGAACATTTAATAATATCTAAACAATAAGGAAATTACATCTAATCTGGACTTTAAGGACACTGCAATCTAAATGTTGAGTAAAGCAAAGAAACAGAATAATTTACAAACCATTAAAAGTTAGATTACAGAACAAATATCTTTGCCATGGACATTTGGGAAAGATAATTATGTGTGTGTGTTTAAAAATAAATTGAATGTCTAGATAATGTTTCATGAAGGACACAGGAAGATCTAATTGGAGTGTAAGCAAAGGATAGTAGCCAAGACATCCTCAATCCCCAGAAGCAACTTAATTAAAGAAAAGAGATAGGAATGAGTAGAATGTATGTGGAGACAGAATGAATGAAATTAGCCTGGGCAAAGTAGACTGAATATATTAGGGAACAATGAAAAAAAATCATACAGTCAGGTAGTCCCAGACTTGTATATATGGCTGAAGAACTTGAAACTGATAGGTCAGGAAGACATTATAGTTTCTGTAACTGGGGGTGACACCTGGACAGGATGTTTTAGGAATCTGTGTTGGTTGGGTCTGCAGAAAGATGAGTTAATTTATGCATATCAGCCATGAGGCTAAATCCATAATTCAGGCATATTATCATAAGAATCTGACTAATAGCAGGGTGCTTGAAAAGGAAACAAAAGGGTGAATTTGAGAAATGTTGAAAAAGGAGGAAACCCAAGTCCCTAATAGACTGGTTGCAGAAGAATAAGGCTAGCGTAACAAACATAACTCTAACAGTCCTTTATAAGGAGACAGGCCTATAGAATACTACTAGCAAACTACTGGGAGAAATGGGGAGTCTGAGAAATGGGGCCTTGAGTAGGGGTGGGGGGAGTGCACCCTGATTTATTTTTCATATCTACTATAATTCAAAGCAGTAACTATTGGCATTCAACATTGTCCTCGGTTGGCATTAAAGAAAGGAACGTTCTAGTTCTGAGGAGCTTTTAATGTAGTTGGGCAAAAATGCAACATAGACCATTGAACGAAACAAACATAAATAAAACTAAGTGTAAAAATGGGGATCATGAATAAATGATGTTTTTATCATTGATAGAATTGAAAATAAAGGAATAACACAGGAAGTGGGGGCAGTGGATTAGAATGCCACAACGGGAAAGTGGAGTACCCATACGCTTGAGAGATGAGAGAGGAGGAGGAACTGAGGTGGAGCCAGCCAGGGAGGGAATCTGCTGAGCTGTCAGAATGCGGCCCTGCGGCTGCCAAGCTGCAGAAGTAAAAGCAATACTAAGTGACAAGAACAAGCAGTTGCAAAAAGCCCGCCTGAAAGGGAGGTTTGCAATGTACAAGGAAATTGCAAGTTTCAAGTTTCAATTACTAACTAGCAAGTAAAATAGAGGCAAGTGGCAGTACTATTTCTCCTGCTTTCTAATATAAACATTATCTTCTATGCACATGTTTGCTCCGTAGGGATGGAGACCTTGCTGGCACTCCCCTTTCTATTAAAAAAAAATGTTAGCTGTGGCTCGAGGGCTCTAGAGCTCAGGCTCAGTAGTTGTGGCGCACGGGCTTAACGGGCTTAGTTGCTCTGAGGCATGTGGGATCTTCTGGAACCACAACTACTGAAGCCCAGGGGCCTAGGGCCTTGCTCCGCAACAAGAGAAGCCACCGACAATGAGAAGCCCGCTCACAACAAAGAGTAGCCCCTGCTCGCTGCAGCTAGAGAAATCCCGTGTGCAGCAACGAAGACCCAACGCAGCCAAAATTTTTAAAAATTGAAAAATACAAAAAAAAATAAAAGAAATGCTAGTAATTGTAACAAGCACTTCTTGAAAAATGCCACTTGTTTGAGTTACTATAGAAAGTTTTACACTTGAGAAAAAATTTTAATGAACTATAAGCAGGTACAATTTTGCTTTTTAATCTATAGAGTTCTCTGTCAGGGGAGGAGAAGAAAGAGTAGGAAAGTAGCAGAAGACAAAGCAATAAAAACAAAAATTAAGCTATTGTACCAATCAGCACAGAAATGGGATTCTGTTAAGAAATAAAAGGAATGAACACAGGCTTAATGATGATGATGTCAGCCAAGCACAGAATGGAGCTTCAGTGTTAGTATCTCAAAGTTGGCAATGGCTACTAACCAGAACATATAAACTAACTTCTAATTAATTGTAGAGTGTATCACAGTGTTCAGGTTAGAAAGTACCTGGGTTCAAATCCTGGCTTCTCCACTTACTGCTTTGAATGTAGTACTATCATTATCTACCTCATCCAGTCATTGTGAGGATTGATTAAGACCCCATCTCTAAGTTACTTAGCACTCTGAGTGGCCCATAGCAAGAGCTTTTCAAGTGTAATATAGTTATTGATACTATTTGGAGAATTTCTTCTTATCTACTTAAATAAAAGGACTACGGGCAAACACCCTTCTTCCCAGTTTCCCAATCTGAAATGAAGATGATATATGTGATAATGAGCCCTTTGGTTCCCTTTGGATGACCTTTGAGAAAGGATTGTCAGTCACTGACATTTTTAGGTTCTTTCCAATTTCCTCTTTCATTCTCTTGGAAGGACATTTTTAGGCCTAATAGATATTTAAAATTACCTTATAGATAATTAATATTTCCTGCACACTATGAGTCATTTAGCTATAATATATTCCACAACATTAGCTGACTACCTGCCATGTTCCAGGAACTGAAGCAGTGATATAGTTTCACATATGATTTCTCTACATGTATCAAAACAATGGATCCCTGGGTAAGAAACCAAAAGCAGTTCAAAATTCAAAGCAATGGTTTGAAGAACACCATTAAAAACTAGGAAACTAACTTTGTCTTAGATTAACTAGTATTTCTTTTCATTGTCAAGACACCAATTTATGTATTTAGACTTTTTTTATAACATGTATGGAATTTCAAGTTATTACATCATAGTACCAAGAAATAGATTATTCCATTTGTGTCTCCTAAACAAGCACTAGTATTGTATTTTGTCAGTGAATTTTGCATATGTGGAAATATAAGCTACGTAGATCCGTACTATAAGAAAGATCTAGACATTTGTCAGTGCCCTCTTTCACCACTGTAACACTGTGCTATTGTTTGTATGTAAGATTACCGCCCACCAACTCTTGGGAAAGCACTTTGAGTTGTTTCCAACAACATATTCCACTGAAAAAGAAAAGAAGTGCAAGGAATTTTCAGTGTATATTAAATAGTAAGTTGTAGGAACAAGAAAGTGTAGATGCATTGTGTACTATTTCCTTATTAATTTCTGTCACTCACATCACATGAATTCTCTCACACTTAATCACAAAACATATCCTGACCTTTAACAACTAGCAGGGCTGAAATGTTAACCTTCAACATTTTGCAAAATCCTTCTTTAAACACTTCCTCTGGAAAACACACAGCTCAAAGTGCTAAAATTGTCTCCTGTAATAACCACAGCAGGATCCTAACAAACCCACTTTTAAAAACCAAATAAAGCCTTCCGTGGGGGTGGCTCACCACTTCCCCTTTCTTAACATGCAGGAACTAATTTAGCTGAGAAGATAAAGGCAAAAGCTGCCTACAGATGCACAAGGAGACTAGATCCTAGAACATCAAACACCTCCCTCAAGTGGCACAGGGGGTCTGCACGTGCTCTATAAAAAGGGCCTTCTCTGATTAGAATGGCACAGATGAAAAGCAAGGAGTCTGAAATCTGTATATATTAATACAAATGGTAGACAGAAGAAGGAAGAAAAGACACACCAATTAGTTTCAGTTATATTTATTTACGTATTTTGCAGTTAAATAATTATACACCCATTTTCAATTTAATGCCATTATAAAGAGATCAAGAATTCAGGATTGACATATATACACTAATATGTATAAAATGGATAACTAATAAGAACCTGCTGTATAAAAAATAAAGAAAATAAAGAAAAACAATTGAAAACAAAACAAAACAACAACAGAAAAGAATTCAGAACTAAGTCAAAAGGCCTGAACTTTTTGTGGTAATCATTTCAGAATATATGTATACATCCGATCATTATGTTTTGCACCTATGTATAATTATATGTCAATTATGCTAAAAAATAAGATGAAAGGCTCCTTTCAAACTACCAACAATACCTGAAGAGTTAAGAGCCTAGAGTATTATCAGGTGACCAAACTCTCCCCTTTCTTTCATAGAAAGAATTCATGAAACTCATCTCTTCTATAAACCCTTCCCTCTTTCAGAAAGATGGTCATTAGATCCCATCCCAGGTGGTCTAAACATGCACGCAACATGTGATTTTCTCACTGAGAACCCCATTAAATGCACTTAGTTCATTACTCATTTATAACTTCCCAACTTCATTTGCTCAATTTTCAGGTCATCTACTTGACTATACATCTGTGGGATGTATTGTGTGGACTCTGGTAGATTATAAACTGTAAGATTATTGGCCACAAACCTCATTAACATATACGTTTTCTAACATCGTATAGTAAATGTGCTGTAGTTTTTAATGTAATGACGAAAGTGGAGGGAAATACAAATATATAAAAAATGCAGACTCTGGCCATCCTTCCAAGGCTCTTACTAAGAAGTTTGGACAATTAAACAATAAGGGTATATCACATTAAGTTTTCTGTGAATTTTTCCTTTAAAAAAATGTTAGAGAAAAACAGTATATAAGAGAGACAAACACATTAAATCTTATTCTTTAAATTAAAAAAAAAACATGGTTTAAAAAATGTTTCATTAGCGAAACTTTCATATCTGAATGCAACTTGGCAACATTTTTTAATCTATTGTTACAAATTACTTTTTTTTTTTTTAAAGAACATGTTGGGGGTAAGAGTTTATTAATTAATTAATTAATTTTTGCTGTGTTGAGTCTTCGTTTCTGTGCGAGGGCTTTCTCTATTTGTGGCAAGCGGGGGCCACTCTTCATCGCGGTGCGCGGGCCTCTCACTATCGCGGCCTCTCTTGTTGCGGAGCACAGGCTCCAGACGCGCAGGCTCAGTAGTTGTGGCTCACGGGCCTAGTTGCTCCGCGGCATGTGGGATCCTCCCAGACCAGGGCTCGAATCCGTGTCCCCTGCATTAGCAGGCAGATTCTCAACCACTGCGCCATCAGGGAAGCCCCCAAATTACTTTTTAAAGGTGGGACTTGAATACCATATTAGGAGAAAATGTGCATGAAGGGTGGGTTTGATCACATGTGCTAGACAGAATATGAAGTATCCCCATCTGCATCCTCTCCTTTCTGAAGCCCATATGTATCCAGCACCCCCAGGCTACTTCCTGACTTCTTAGGGCACTCCAGTGAAATATATTCCAATGATATATTATTCCATTATATTTTCCTTCTACCTCCCTCATAAAATTTTTTCTGTACTGAATTCCATTGTGTCAAAGTTTGTTTTCTACCTATATACTTCATTTCTCCAGCCTTCACTTTCCAGAACTACGTTTGCCTTTTAGTAGGTGTTTTAAGAGATAACTTCTTAAACCAAGGGGTTTTTAAATCTTTCAAATTGTGTCAACTTTCTACATTACTGACATACCTATTTGGCTTGTGTAGATATTTTCAAACAAGTTAAAAATTAGAAAAACATCAACAACAAAAATCAAGTGGTTGTTTTACATAGTTAAATAATAGCTTAAGTTTTCCTGTACACTGCCCCTACAGTTTAAAGCATGACAAAACCAGACTATTTTATTTGGTCTTACATTTTTACTATCTCTAGAGTGAACTCTATCAATGCAAATGGCAAAAGGAAAAATTAGGTAACTCTTCTCTTTCCCCCAACCTCATCCCTTCCCCATTTTGGCGAGGGGGGGTGGGGGGGCGGGGGGGCTTGCGGAGAAGTAAAGAACCGTCAACTTGGACTCCTTCTTAAGCTAGAGAAGGGGCCAGTCATTACAGCATAATGTAGTTTCTTTCTTATTCTGGTAGGCTCTAAGCAGGAAAAAACAATTTCTACTCTACACAAAAATAGGTCTCATGCATTTTAAAAATAGCCTTAAGTTCTTTTCCTCCCCATATCCACAGCTTTGCCACATAACTTTGTAGATCCTCCTATCAGTAGGTGGAATGCATTTCTCTACCCCCTAAATCTGGATTAGTCACATGACTTGCACAGCTCCATGGTACTTTAGCAAATGTGACACAGTACAGGGTTTAAAGTGCTTTGCACTTTGGGACTTGATATCTTGATGCTCTGGGAACCCTTTAGCTGCCACATGAATAAGGCCCACTACATAAGTATTTTAGATAATGTGAAATGAGCAGGTGTGCTGAATGATGTGGGTAGATGTCCCAGATGATGAGAGACAGGTAACCCAGTGAGCTAACCTCCTGGACATGCGAATGAGGCCATCATCAACTGTGCCCTAGTTGAGTTATCAGTACACAGCAGACACAAGAGTGAGACACAATCAGCTACAATCAGGAGCAAAATTATCATATGACCCCAGCCCGAATCACCAACATGATGATGGAAACAAAAGCTAAACAGTTGCTGTATGAAGCCATTAAATTTTGGTGTGGTTTGTGACTCAGTAAACTCTTACAGATATACTGACTCCATGGGAAGGGAAATGGGACTTGTTAATTAAGGAAACATTTCATTTCACAGTGCTAGTTTGGACTTTTGCTATTCCTGAAAGTGAATGTTGGTCTTTCAGAGAGGTGCATATGTTTGCCTTTAGCATGTTATAGTTTAATAATAAATGTACCTGCAGAGTCCACATTGGCTCAATTGTCCAAGGAGTAAGAAAACCAGAGACATAAGGGCTTAAATTTCAGCTGTGTCTCTGACCATACTAATGACCCTAGAGGCTCTTCAGATGAAGACCTCAGACTGAATAAATGGAGGGAGTAGGAGTTGGAGGCAGAGAGTGGGAGCATTCATGCAAATGGGATAACAGTTGATGAGAGGTGGGTTTGGAGATTATCAGAGAGAACTGAAAAAGATGCTAGAGAGAGGGCAAAAATCTCAGGAAAGTCAAATCAATTAAACAGTAGCTTAAGTTTTCCTGTACACTGCCCCTACAGTTTAAAGCATGACAAAACCAGACTATTTTATTTGGTCTTACATTTTTACTATCTCTAGAGTGGACTCTATCAATGTAAATGGCAAAAGGAAAAATTAGGTAACTCTTCTCTTTCCCCCAACCTCATCCCTTCCCCATTGGGAAGGGCCTAACTTACTTAGGTACTTTCTCTCTGGTACTTTGGGGAAAGTCCTAGTTATCAAGTGTTAAAATATTTCCTATGATATATATACACTAATATGTATAAAATAGGCAACTAATAAGAATCTGCTGTATAAAAAATAAATAAAATTCAAAAATTTATATATTTCCCATCCTACCGTATCATTCCCTTTTGAAATGATTCCATCCATACAATAATACAAATTTTGTAGATTTTCCCTGCCTGGTGTGGTAACCTTGAGTAGACTGCAACGAGCAACTGGGAAAAAAATATATGACCCTAAAGAGGACTGAAGAGAGACACCTAGACTGTCTTCTCCACCCTCCTCCCCCATATGTTAGAGGAAGCTGACTTCTGAAAGAGGAAGGCAGGAAGAAATCTGGGTTTCAATGACTAGAAACAGATAAAGGTGCCTGAGGTCCAGAATTATTCAGAAGATGCTAGATGGAAAAAAAAATCTCTTTTAAGCAGATTCCAGTTGTACATCCTTTCCTCCTGAAATAATCCATTTGAAATGGTTCTTGGTTGCAAGATGGAGAGGTTAATGCAGATGAAATACTAAACCAATATGTAGCTAATTTCATCTTTTGAATTACCTTAGGTAGCAGTCCTGTCTTCTCCTGAGGCACCATTTTCTTTCTTGTATCAGAGTTATTTCTGAATACATATTACACCCTCTGGTACACTGCAAGCTAGTCAAAAGAAAGTCAGGTGCTAGTCATTAATGAATACCGCAAGCACCCAGAACTACACATTATTTTGAGTAGTTGTTCAATATTCTTTTCATTTAGTTTAATGAATAGATGAGTGAATAACTTCCTCAATGTTTACACATTCAACAAATACCTATATGAATGAATTAAATTGATGAGTAAAGTGATTTTACTTCAAGAGTGAAGAGAACTATTGAGAGGTCCTAGATATAGTGAGTAAAACCTAGAAAAAATGAGGTAAGAGGTAGCATGTAAAAACAGGTCTCAAACAATATGCTTAGTCGGGTGCCATTAGTTCAGAAAAGAATCACACAGATATCTAGCTGAAGAGCTTATAGACTTTTGAACTTTATTCACTTCAGTAAGGAAAAAGTTCATTTTAAAAACAATAATTTTAAAATATCTTTCCAATGTTAATTTGAAGGCATTCATACATATTTAGTTTTCTACACTAAATATAGTATTTCCAAGACAAAGTAGAACTATAGGGCACTAAGTTGTAAAACAAAGACAATTCTAGGCTATTTTAAAAGGATAATAAGGAATAGTTTCCAGATAGGTGTCAATTTAATTTACATGATAGGAAATGTGCTACCTTAATTCTCACCTTTCCTCCTCCTTGGACATTCTTGCTCTATCCTCCTTCATACTTTGGGGGAAATCCAAGCATATCACAAGATTATTAGAAAGAGTTCTGAAAATTCACACCTCTGAACAAGATGGGGAGACAATCTTTCATAGTCTCAATATATAAAGTCTGAATTAAGTCATTTAAAAATACATACATAGCAGTCACTTCAAGCTCTCTACAATAATAGCACAAGCTAAATTATCTCTCTCAAACAATCCATAAGCAAAATACAGGAATTTGTTGGTACTTATGCATTTCCCTGTCTCTCTGAAATTATAACCCCAAACCTTCTGATTTTGTCCCAGTGAGATAAATTCAAAGACCTTGTCTCTTGCCTTTGGCATTAATATGAGAAATGACTCAGACACCTTCTCAAATGTATAGACCTTTCTAAAATGACACAAGGCAGATTTAAATGGGTATAATTTCAAAGCTGAGCAAAAAAAATTAAATGTTCACACTACAGATTGAACACCTCTGAAGAGATTTTAGGGTAAGTCCCCTTTGAAAATTCTGCCCTTGAGTGATACTTCACTTTTCATCACACATTTAGATTTTCATTTCATTTTTGCTGCTTTCACAGAGCATTCTGAAACTGTTTCTCCCCTGTGGTTGCACTTTAACACTGGATCTAATAGCAGAAACCACTTTCTTTCCCCTTATCTTAAACATGAGCACAATCTGAATAAGTTAATTTTATTTCCCTCCTGTTGTGGAAGTTCAGTCCAAATGTCTATAAACAGATTTCCAAGTTATCTCTCCCATATTTAGATTTGAACAGTTCATCCTTTACAAATACAGATTTGAAAACTATTCCCACAAATCCTTTAAAGAAGCCTATTACATTTCATTTTGAATGACTGCAATTTGTTGGAACAGCAAGCAATAAGACTATACATATTTGCATATACACTAAAAAATTATATAATCTGAAAATTCTCTTTTACTAGCAATTTAGTAACACATTATCATATCTTTCCTGATGGAAGTACAAAATGTAGCCTTTCATAAAATGCTGCATTTTTCTGAAATAATATTTTTAGGTAATAGCTTTTAAGTTTTGAATAACACTAGCCATAGTCTAACACCTAGCCCTTTTGTATTTAAATAAAGACCATAATTTCTCCTAAAGAGTCTTTAATGAAATTAGATAAAGTTGCAGCAAAAGAGAGAAAAGGAAATAAAAAAGAAAAAAGTAAGGAAAGAAGATAAGAAATAAAATAACAGAGTAGTAAAACACAAAAATAAAGAATTCTCTCCCGGCTTAATGGTGTAAGGATAGTACTGTATTTCCAACTGAGGCTTCCCTAGAAGTAAACACAGCAAAGAAACAAAAACCTTTTATGTACGAATATCTCTTAAATTTATGTCTCTGAAGTGAAAAGTAGAGGCCCCACAAGTAGAAACTGTAACTATGACCAATCACAGAGTCACACACTGCCTCGCCTATATTAAAAGCATTTATTGAGCACATTATAGACTTGAAATTGTTTTAGGAGATATCTATGAAAGAGAGTATCATTTCAGGATGGTTTATTATGATGCAAGTTATTCTGAGCAGGAAAAATCATATAGAAAAGCTGTAGACATTAAAAGTCAACAGTGTCATCTACAACAAAGTTGCTCTGAAAAGTCAGATGTTAAAATAAGACTTATGCCCTTGTGGTTTATGAGGTGAGAAAAAAGAATTTACATTTAAGAAAAAAATTTTAACAAAATATACAACAGCTTGAATATCAACAGAAAGAATTAGAATTTGTATAGAGTTCTCTGAAGGGTATTTAGTTGATCCATTGCTTTTGACATATGGCCTTCAAACTTGTTTTTAACCATGGAAACACTTGTTCAAATGGAAAAAAGAAAACAAAAGATTACTTCTGATCCCTAGAGCTGCCCTAATACCTGATAATCTTCCAGTTTCAATCCACATGCATCCTTAAAATAAGATCCCTAAAGTCTCACCAGAACAGATGGAGAAAAGGGAAGGGTGAGAGGAAAAAGAAAGAGACGTGCTGGCGATCTTGACTGTCACTGTCCCTGATGACCTTATACAACTCTGGGGAAAATCTCACCCAAACCCCAATCCTATTTTGGGGCCTTAAGAAAAAGACTAAGAGAATCGTAGAGACCTCTATCCTGACATTTTTGAGCCACTGAACCAGCAACTACCTACCTCCAGACTTCTCATTACAAGAGAAAAATAAGTCCTATTGTGTTTAAGTCACGGTGACTAATAGTCATATACCTAAGTGATAGAATAGCCAACTACCTGATATTATTCAAAGCATTTTGAGACATCCCTATTGCCTACATCCCTGCTGCCCACATTCCTACTGCATCTCTTGACACATACACTGACACATCACAGCACACATACACACGTATATACACATTCCCCATTCATCAGTTGGTCTAAGCCTGAAATTCCACAATTTAAGACTCACTTCCTTAGCATAAGTTGTTGATCTCATTCAAAATACAAATACCTCTAGAATTAGTAACACTTAAGCCTTAAACATCCATCCTTTCAACAATCGTTTATAGCTTATTTATTGTGTTGCCTAACACTTTACGAGGAATCTAAAAGTAAAGAAGACATAATCACTGCCTCAAGGGTGTTACACTCCAATTATAAAATCAGTCCTGAAGACTCACATTACAAATAGAGTCTAGGTGCTCAGAAAGATGTGTGGGCTTGTGTCATTGAGACTCGAGGAAGGTAAACCAAATTCATTATGGTGAGTAAGGGAAGATTTCCCAGAGGAACCTCCATTTCAGTAGCATGGTCAGGACCAGTAAGAGTTAGAGTGTGTGTGCATGCGTGGGGGGGGGGGTTGGGAGGGGGGGAAGGGTGCAAGGTAAAAGTGAAGGGGTCAACAAAGGGTAAATTTTAGGCCTCTCAGTGTGGAAAATAATGTATATTTCAATCTAACTGGCCCATAGGGTATCCATAAATATGCTATAGGAGAGGAAACGAAGAGTCTTGTATACAATTTTATGAGTTTAAACTTTATGTTGGAAGTTAAAGCTACTGAAGGATTCTAATACATGTTATGGTGTGATTAGATTTGAATTTTATAAGATTATATTTTTCAGTAACATGTAGAAAGAATTACAGGGAGAAAAGGAGTCCAAAGAAGAAGTTATCTCAGAAACCTAAGCAAACAGTGATAAAGGCCCATGGCAGTAGCAGAGGCTGTGGCAATATGGCTGGTTAGGATATGATTATTGGAAAATACTTATGAGACCATATGGATAGAGTCTGGTAACCAAGCAGATCTGAAAAGTATAAAAGCAGAGCGGTAGCAAATGCTGCCTAGATTCATCACTTGAGCGAAAATAACATTTATAACTCTCCATACTACACTTATAATAGATTCCAAACAAGTGGAAAAGTTGAGTTTTAAACACAAGCCACTATGACTCCAAAGCCTGATAGATAAACCATCTCTGCCTTCTACCACCAAGCAGCTGACATTGACATATACCAATATTAGGAAAAGGCATTTTGGTGGGGGATGACAGAAAGAATGGATTCACCTCATTTTTTTTTCTTTTATGCATATTCTGTAAGGAGGTGAGGTCTTAACATAAAAATTTTCACAGTATTTAAAAAATCTTTTCAACTCACTCTAAGTGAGAATACTTTCTGATGGAGATATTAGACGCTTATAAATAGTATATGGCCAGATGGAAATCCCATAACAGAAATTTAGATATGCCTGTATGGGGTTAAAAGTAAGTGATCAGTTTCAAAAAAAAAATTCTTCTGAAAAATGACAAGTATTCTGGTGCCAGTGCTATTTCATTGTGCTCACTTCTCTCCCTTTCCTCATCAAATCTGAATTTCCAGTCATTAGTCATTGTGGAATGTGGGATTCTCTCAAATGAGGTTTCAACCTGACACCATCACAATGTCACCTTTCCATAGCTGAAATAATTTGAGGCATTCATATAATAACCAACACTAGAGATGTGTAAATAATCTGCCACAGGCCATCAGTGATTAGGATTGTTTGTCTAAAAATGTCCTTAGGTCAGCTAGCAGGATGCTGTTCTTCTAACCTCTTCACATTCTAGTTTTGTTTTGTTTTGTTTTTTCCATTAGCTGACTTCTCACAGGATGTGAAATTGACTGCAATGTCACAGAACCATGAAGAACTTTTCAGAATTAATCAAGACCATACAGCCTAGCGCATGTTTCATTCATCCTTAATTCTCAAATGAAGTCCGTTGATGATGTTTATAAAAGATGTCTGCATGGCTACTAATGCTCCCTTGTTCCTCAAAAGATGACTTCTCAGTCACAGAACATGTCTTAATTTCTTTTCTTAATCTCTCCTCAGAGTAGGACTACTCATAAGAAAAGAACAGATAGTTTATCCCAAGAAGAATGGAGGGTATCCTTGACTGTCTAAATTTGCTAATCTCCTGATATGAAATATTTGAAACTGCTTCAGCTGATCGCAATCCATCATACCTATGCAGGCAAAAATCACTGACATCGAAAATTAAAATCCTGCACTATTTTATAATGCATATTTTGTTCACTAGACTGATAATGAGTTCTTTTTAAACGTATCACTGATTCAGCCACAAGTCACTGGCTGTCAAAAAATGGCAGATTGCTCTTCTGATAAAGTGGCACAGCATGAAATATATCTTTGAACGTAGGCTGCTATTTAAATTGTGGTATTGCTTCCTTAGGTGTGAGCTTACACCTAAGGAAGCAATACCATTAATTGGAAAATGTCTCAAGAAAGATCACAATGTGTTGCGACAATACACTGTCCAGTTATGTTTTTTGGACAAAAAGAATGAAAGAAAATAATGCTAATTTTCTGTTCAGTCCATACAAACCGTTAAGTATGTTTTTCATGTGGGTAAAAGTTTATTTTCTGGTTCTAGATGTCGTAGAAATGCTGTCACTCTGAAACTGTCTCTGTTTTACTACGATTTTTCTTTTAGACAGTTCTCTTACTTTAGTTCTAACACTATCATGTTCTTATATTAAATTACCTAAAGATAATAATTACCAATCTTCCAAACACACCTTGGCGCCTGCTCTGCTTGGTGTGATTTCCTTTGGGCAGGAGAGGCCTGGGCTTCTCTCCAGGTGGACTCACCATTCTGCATGTCCTATATGACAAATGGCCTCCCGCTGTAAATGTCTAGATTCAGACTCTTTCCCCAGATTACTTGTTTGGGTTTTTCATCAGCCCCAAAAGAGGAGCACTGTATGTTTTTTCCTGAAAGTCAAATTTAAGTTTTAGCAAAGACAAATGAGCCAGACCAGTTGAATCTGCCCAAGAAATCAATGAAAAGTTCAGTGTTGTAGCCAAACTACTTCACACCTCCCTGTTCAATCATCCGAAAGCAATGCCTTAGGACTTACCAACTCTAATTTGAAATCAGTCTTATTCTCTTGCCGAAGAAAACTGGACATGTAGAGGTATCCAACTGGAAAATCAATTTTGGTGAAGATGGCTAAAGAGCATGTGATTTATATACTTATCACAGTGGCAATACTACTAAAAACCCATGTAAATTAAAGACATTCCCATTAAAAAAATATATAGGTATTAAATGTGTTCTAGTTGCAACAGTCTTCATGTTTTGAATTTTACATTGATTTTCCCTAATTTGATAACAGAATCCCCTACTCCTTTGCAAAGACAAAGATTACCCATGGAATGTCCTCCCAATTCTTTCCTAAGGGATGGAAAACTAATATGAGCAGAATTTGTGTGCATATCTCCCGAGCTTCATCTTGTGGTGAAGACCTGGCTAGCAGCAAACTTTCCTTCTCCCTTTCCCCTAGTCCAGTGCCTCCTGAACCACCAAGGACTCAGTCCAAAGTGTCCAGTTTAAGACAAAAGAGAGCTTAAAACATTTCTTCACAACGAAGACAAATTTACCAAGTTAGATTTTTCCTATGTGGGCTTTCATGCAACATTTATCGAGGCAGCCAACAGGCAAGGTCCTGTGTCAGATCCTGTAGAGGAGATAAAGATGAATATGCATATAGGAACTTAGATCTAGCAGGGGAAAACCCAAGTATGTAAATGACTGCAATAAAAAGATACTCATCCTTCAGTTCTCAGCTTAAATGTTCCTTCAGAAAGGCTCTCCTAGCCCTCCCTCCCTAAATCTAAATAGGTTTCCCTTGTTAGCCTTTCTCCTGGTATGATTTTGTTTTCCTTCATAGCACTTGCCATAATATGCAATTATATACTTACCTCATATTAATTTGTTTCATATTTGTCTCCCCCACTTAACCGTAAGTTAGAAGAAGGCAGGGATGTCTCCTCCTGTTTGTTTTTCCTTTTTCTCACTGTTACTCAGAACTTTGCACAAATGCTTAGCACAGTGAAAGGGGGGAGGGTGGAATGGATGCATGCAAAAATTTTACTCAATAACCAAAAGTGAAGTATAAAGAAAGTACGATTAATTGATCTGGAGAGACTTGGAAAAATTCCACAGAGGAAGAGAAATTTAGATAACTAGGATTTCAGTATTCAAAAGTGGAGGGAACAAATATATCCCCACTGGTTGTAGGGAGAATGTGAGCAAATACAGAAAAGGAGGAGAGTGCAAGGCATATTTCTGGAGTAGTGTGTTAGATTAGAATATCTCATTTATGAGAAAGGAAGTAAAAAGTCTGAAGGGAGGTGACAGAATAATTGTAGAAGTTCCGGTTGACGTACTAAGAATTTTGGCACTTGATTTTATAACACTTAGTCATAAAGGTTTTTGATCCTATATGTAACTCTGTTTCGTCATCTCAAAAATAGAAATAGCAATGCTAAATAAACTTTAACAAATTGATTTGGGGAGTAATATATCTGAAGATTTTTTTTTCTATTTAAAAGATAATCTTGATATTGTTCACGTTGACTACAAAATCAATCTAATGTTTAAATGATGAGTGATAGAACACAGTGCTTGATTGGTGCTCTTTCTTCTTGGTCACTGTCTTCTTCACCTGAGATTTTATGAACTTTAGCACAGCATGTTGTGCACCAAAGGTTGAACTGTGTGCCACCAACTTCCCTGGTTGAGTTCAGATGCACATGCGCTCAAATTAGCATTTGGGAAGTCAGTGTTTCCTTTGATGAGATTTTCAGTAAGAAGCTTTGTCCCATTGGGTGAGGATCTGTTCTCATTTTCACCTTAATGAACATCACTCCCCCCAGTGGGTTAAGTGCTGGGAGGGGCTTCTGTGCCGGGTGGAAGCAAATGGCAAATTCCTGAATTAAACATAACAGGGCATCAAATCCAGCCTTTCCCATCCAGGGTAATTAGAATGTGTTGCCCTGCCTACCTGGCTCTACTACCTTCTGCACCTATGTCTTCTTGATCTTAAGCTTGGATTTGTCCTTTATAATTTTTGACTTTGGGTTTCCAAACTGGTATTTTACTTCTTGCCCGTCCTGACCTTCAAATTCTGTACATGCATTGAACTTTTTGCTTCCTTAATTACTTCTTTGGCCTGATAATAATCATAATTACAGTAAAGGCTAACATTACAGGGCACTTGATGTCTGCCAACTGCTATACACATATTATTACATTCTTGAAATAATGCTTCATTATTCCTATCTCATAAATAAGAAAATGGAATCTCTAAAATGATAAATAACTTGTCTAGTTCACACATCTGGTAGAAGGCAGAGACAGAATTTATACCAGGTCTGTCTGATTCAACATCCATTTTCTTTCTGATATTATCACACTAAATTTCATACTCCAGCTTTTTAACTCCTGCACATCCAAGCTCTTCATTTCCTATTTGATGACTCAAAATCTGGGCTACACCTGTGTTCTGCCTTTCTCCAACTATCACTGATTTATGGAACTGTGGAAATAAAATCAGATTACATTTTTCACTTAGTTTGTTGGAAAAACATTGCGTATGGAGTCAGAGACATTGATTAGAATCCAAACTCTTGAATTTCATACACGTTGCAAGTCTTTTGGAAAGTTGTTTATCTGTTCTGAACCCAGATGCCTCACCTATCTCATCTAGAGAATTTCACTAGATGATGTATAGCAACACTTTCTCTCTCTGGGGTGTGCCCTCAGCCCCTCTGTGCTGGCACAATGACAGGCTCTATATCTATCTACTTCTGACATCCCACCATATTTGAAATCATATCTCTCATTTCCCTTGTGCTTTCTTGACAAAGCAGTGTTTGTCTTTCTTCTTTATAAGGATGCATTGTGCCCCATTTATAAGAGCCCACTGGAAAATCCTTTCAGTACCTCAGAAGGCTTAGCTTCTGAGTAGTTTTTCATTTGTTAGCCCTATAGACACTATGAACTTGTGAATCATGACATTCTTTCTTTGTTTTTGTTGCTAGAAAACTCTGAACCAACTATTAACCTACCTCTAGGGACTATTAAGAATTTTATGACATGCTTTTTGTATACTAAATTTATATTCAATTTCCCTTACTATTCATTATTTACCTGTGTTCTTATTGTCACAACCATTCATTCATTCTCTTTATCCTGTATAGGATATGCACTCCTATATGTACCTTAAAACTATTTTTTGAATTGGAGAATGGGGCAGAAATGTTTACTAATGAATGTATGTATACTAATGAATGAACAGATAGGTGAATAGGTAGATTCATAAATAAACAAACAAATAAATATAGTATGCCAGGACTTGCTTTTCTACAGCTACTGACCAAACAGTAAATTTTAGTTTTAATAGATTTGGGTCTTGATTATCCCACCAAAGTTTACACAAGTGTCCAAAAGCAGCATTGTCTTTAGAAAACTGAAAGTATCTTCAATAGTAGAATCATTAAAAATGAGGCCACCAACAGAATAAAATATGTCCGATATTCATTAGGACATCGTTGAGGACAAAAATTGATATGTCAGTTTTGCCTGCAAAGTAAGAAGTTCCCTATGTTTTTATTGATGCCAGCCAAACTGAAGGGAATCACAGCATTGTCAAGTGAATCAAACAATTGGCCCTTATTAGAATTGTGATTCAAAAAGACGTACACACCCATGTATAAAAGACCATTTTGTTAAGAATGGGGACATCCATCGACAGATGAATGGATAAAGAAGATGTGGTACATATATACCATGGAACATTACTCAGCCATAAAGAGGAATGAAACTGGGTCATCTGTAGAGACGTGGATGGACCTAGAGACTGTCATACAGAGTGAAGTAAGTCATAAAGAGAAAAACAAATATCGTATATTAACACATATTTGTGGAACCTAGAAAAATGGTACAGATGAACCGGTTTGCAAGACAGAAATAGAGACGCAGATGTAGAGAACAAACATATGGACACCAAGGGGGGAAAGGGAGGATGGGATGAATTGGGAGATTGGGATTAACATATATACACTAATATGTATAAGACAGATAACTAAATGAGAACTTGCTATATAGCACAGGGAACTCCACTTCGTTGTACAGTAGAAACTAACACAACATTGTAAAACAACCATACCCCCCCCAAAGAAAGAATGGGGATACCACAGCCTTATAGGAATAATCCATTTGGATTTATAAAACTCTTGATCCAGCTTAGAACTCTGAATCGCATAGAATCACACTTCTTAGATGCTTTTTCTCACTCTCCTCTAAAACAAATTAAAACACCCCTATTTCCATTAGATTAGGGAAAAAAATGGCCTTTTCATTAGGACTGGTGTTTAAAGACCTCATTAGTATGAGAACAATATATGTGCTGCTACTAGAGGTATATCAATATTTGAAACCTGAAGAAATTCATCCAGACTTTTATTTTACTCAGAAAATGTTTATCCAGCAACTACCATGTGCCAAGCACTGTGACAGATGTTGATAACACAGTGATAAGTAGACAAAGCGTCTGTCCTCTTGGCTCTTACATTCTATTAATGTAAACCAGTAATAGTGCAGTGAAGTCCAGACAGCACAGATAGTGACAAAAATAATATCAGATACTGATAAAGATTTTAAAGAAAATAAAACAGAGCAATAAGACTAAATTAGCATACAATCAAGGAAATACTCTATTTAAAAAAAAGGTAATCGACATGTACACACTGCTATATTTAAAATGGATAACCAACAAGGACCTACTACTGTACAGGGAACTCTGTTCAATGTTACATGGCAGCCTGGATGGGAGGGGAGTCTGGGGGAGAATGGATACATGTATATGTATGGCTGAGTCTCTTTGTTGTGCACCTGAAGCTATCACAACATTGTTAATCGGCTATGCTCCAATATGAAAAAAAAGTTTTAAAAAAAGGTAATGAATTAGTGGCAGAGCTGAAGAGCCAAATAGGGAATACTTTCCAGAGATTAGCAGAAGAGGAATGTCATTACCACTCCTAGGTGGGAAGGACAAAGGAAGGAGGTTGTGTTAACTAGATTCTAAGGACTGGGGTCATCTGGAAGAAGCAGAAACCACAGTGCACCTGGAATGAGCCACAGAGAAAAAATAGGCATTGCTGGAGACACCACCCCAGAAAGAGAGGGGGAGGAAAATTCCATCTCTGCATCAATGCCACTCATTGGCCAAATGCAACAGGAAGCCAGCTAACAGGCCAGACTAGAAAATACAGCTTGCCATAGTCAGCCCATGTCCAACAGTCCAGTGGGAGATGGGCAAGGAAAGGATCTGAGGGCAAAGCATGGGTTTGCACAAAAATGGAGAGTGACCAGGGAGCAGAGGAGCCATTTTCAGTAGTAGTCAGTGATGGTCATACTAGGAGGTGGTATTTGAGCAGGATCCTGAGACTGAGAAAGAGGAAGGCATGGGGAGCTCTGAGGAGAGCATCCCAGGCAGAGAAAGAGCAAGTGTCAATGTATTAATTTCAGTAAAATGAATCGATTTCTGTGACAGTTAACTTCCAAAAGCCAGAAAAGTACATTAGAATACCAACCAAGCAGGTTTAAACAGAAAACTGACTTTATTCAGTTAAAGTATAATTATTAAGGCTAAGAGTTGAAATGGTATGTGAAAAAATGGTATATCAGTGAGAAAATAATAGGGAAACATTTAAAAGTTAAACCTTTGAGTAAAGTTTTAGAAAAGAAAAAAGAAGAGGGATGGAAGGAAGGAAGGAAAGGGAAAGAAGAGAGGAAGAGAGAAAGAGAAAAGGAAGGAAGGGAGGGAGGGAGGGGAAGGGAAGGGAGATGGGAGGAGAGAAGAGAAGAGAAAAAAAAGAAAAGAAAAGAAGCACCTAAACTTTCCCAGTAAGAGGGAAGGATTAGCAGTGACTGAGGGGAAATAGAAAATAGTACAACTAATAATCCAATAATCCAGTACTTGCTAAAACCCTTATATAAACTATTGCCCTTTTAAGTTGTAGTGATTTAATGCAGAAGCAAATCAGCATAGCATATAGAACAGAAAGGATAATGTCAGTTATTAGCAAAATTTCTCTAGAAAATTATACCTAAAATTCACTTAATAGGAACATATAAGACGTGTGAATATGTTAAACATCAAGTGTTTGCCATATAATAACACAATTTTTCCTTATTTACCCAATTCTTACAGCCTTTCATACCTGTGAAAATTGTCTAGCAACAAAATTGACAGATATATGGTCAGAGACAAAGTAAAAATCTTCTATTATTACCTACTGTATTATCAGTAAGCTAATTAACCTAACTAATGAATACTGTAATAATCTCTGAATGTCTTGAAACTTAAAATTCTCTAAAGGTTGGATGATATAAATATTAAAACATTACATTTTTTAAAGAACCAAGCAAGATCAATTAAAGAATAGCCAAATAAATGGAACTATATGTCAGCCTTGTGCTAGAACTAGAGAATATTATATAGAAACAATACCTTAAAAATGAAGAATTCATTTTCCATTTCACATAATTAAAATATAGGCTGAGATAATTTTGTTAACTCACAAGAGAGAAATATTCTACTAAATCTGGTCAAAGATATGCTTTTCTAAGGAAATAAAAGGAGTTCATTATATCCAGATTTAGGATAAATCTGTTCCTGTAAGCAGAGGCATCTGTTGTTACTACCATTTTTGTGTGTGTGTGAATATGGATTGAATATGAATTTTACTTTCTTAAGCTTCTTTTTCCATTTAATTTCCAAACTCAAAGGTTCTGGAGAGAGTTAAAGGGAAGTAGTTCCTCCCCAAACTCTAAAGGCTATATTTTAACTAGAAAGAAGAATAAGTGTAAATGTTGAGAAGCAATGTGCTTCTGTGCTTGTTTAGCCCAGTTTTAATAATTATCATAGTCTTGTATTTGTGAAAACCTAAGAGCACTAGAGCCCTTTGATAGCAGGAATATACCAAGTAAATCTGAAGCATCTGCAGGAGGCCTTGCAGGATGAAATGGAGGGGAAAAGCAGGGGATGTGTTTCTTCCCTTAAAATTAAATGAACATATACCCAAAGAAAATGGCTACTGTGATGGTTGATTATCACAGCTGAAGTCCAGGCTCTTAGCCTGGGCTTAGCTTCCCTATGTATCAGTATGAGATTTACACACACATCACCAGGTTTCATTTCTACAGCTACAGCTTTGGCAGAGAAGTTAGGAATGCTGATATCAGAGGCAATCAGAACTGGGCCACGGGCCCAGCTATGCATCTTTGCAGCTGTGTGACCCAAGGTAAGCGGTTCACCTTTGCAAACCTCATCAACTTCATGGGATGGTGAGGACAGTAGGAGATAAAGCTTATCTCCCCACTACTGAGGGTTTTTTCCAGGTCCAAAGACCTGCACTGGCTCTCTACATGTTCTATTTGTTCTGCCTCTGGGAAAAGACTTTTCTGATTAGTAAATTTGAAAAGAATAACTCTTCACACTTAGCTCCAAGGAGCAAGCCTGGCCACCAGAGTCATAGAGAACAAAGGTATGTTCTGTTTTCCTATGCCTTCAGTCTTACCTGGGAGGCTTGTCCCAGTTCAGCATTGTCATGATTGGTGGGTAAGACTTAAAGCCACATCTTCTAACATCGTCTCTATTAATAATTAGGGTGGGGCTTCCCTGGTGGCGCAGTGGTTGGGAGTCCGCCTACCGATGCAGGGGACGCGGGTTCATGCCCAGGTCAGGGAGGATCCCACATGCCGCGGAGCGGCTGGGCCCGTGAGCCATGGCCACTGAGCCTGCGCGTCCGGAGCCTGTGCTCCGCAACGGGAGAGGCCACAGCAGTGAGAGGCCCGCTTACCGCAAAAAATAATAATAATAAAATAAAATAATTAGGGTGATACCCCTCTGTTTCTCTCATTTATCTTATTTCTCAACAAGTTTAGAAGCCTGATGGGGAAGAGGAGTGCTATTTACTAGGTGCACCTTTGGAGATCCCAATATTCACTGCGATTATTTCTACTGTCATTGGTCATTCACTGACCTGGGAAAAGGGAAAGGGTTAAAATTATTGAGTACTCTCCATCACCATTCCTCAGGATTTTATTAGCATCTATTGGATAAATTATAAAATATTGGAACAATGTAGAACCTTAAAGACCATCTGATCCAATGTCATCTTTATACAAATAGGAACCTTAGCTCTTAAATTGATCACAGTCCTCTAGTTAGTCAGGGGCAGAATCAAGACACAATTCAAATTTTCAGACTCCTAATTCTCCAGACTCCCAGTCTGATCTTCTTGATCCCTACTGTACCCTTGCGTTACTCTAAATCAGCAATTCATTCTCAGGTTTTCTTTTGCCCTCTTTTTTAACTAATAAGTTTCTCTTTTATTCTCAACTCAGAGTTAGGATTTGGAGAGAAACCAAGCACCTCAGAAATAAGGAGGGGAGAATAAAAAGCTTAGATCACTCAATTTGACTCAAATAGGAAGTACCATATTCATATTAGTTAATTTTAGTTTTCAATACTAAAATAAAGATTTGCCAGCTCAGCCTTTCACAAAACGTGGTTCTCAGACCGGCAGCGTCAGCAGCATCCAGGAACTTGTTAGAAAGGCAAATTCTTGAGCCCAGCCCAAATCTACTGTATTAGTCAGCTAGGGCTGCCATGACAAAACACCACAGACTGAGGGGCTTGAACAACAGAAATTTGTTGTTACAGTTCTGGAGAGTTAGAGGTCTAAGGTCAAGGTGCCCACAGATCTGGTTTCTCCTGAGGTCTCTCTCTCTCTGGCTTGCAGATGGCTGCCTTCCTGCTGTGTCCTTGAGTGGCCTTTCCTCTGTGTGTGAGCACCCCTGGAGTTTCTTCCTCTTCTTATACGAAAACCAGTCCTGTTGGATTAGGGCCCCGCCGTTATGACCATTTAACCTAATTGCCTCTTTAAAGGCCCTATCTCCAAATACAGTCACATTCTAAGGTATCAGTGTTGGGGCTTCAACATATAAATTTTGAGGAGACACAATTCAATCCATAACACCTATTGAGTAAGCAACTGGGAGGTGCGGGCCCAGCCATCTGTGTTTTAATAAATCCTCAAAGTGATCTTAACGCAAGTTAACATGTGAGAGCTACTGTGCTAGCCAGTGAGGACACAATCTCACCATAAGGAAAGGGTAGCCTGGGCTGAAATGCTAAACTTATCGTGAGGATCTACAGATTTTTGAGAAAGGACTGATGCTGGTGCGTGAACACACACACACGCAAAAATGTTAATCTAGCAGACTTCGGAACCAGTGTTGTTTTGGTAAGCATGTGAGTATAAAATAAAGGGAGCTCTGATCAGAAAGCCTAACTGTGGAGCTCGGGCTTAGGCAAGGATCTAGCCACCAAGGGCATGACTGTAAGCGTCCATCAAATACTGTGAGTGCCAGAAGCACGTGCAGTAGTGAACAGATTCGACCCTCCAGTATTCTCTCCAACTGGCCATGGGAAGTGGACGGAACCTTTTGGACTGAGCAAACCACCCCACAGAATTATCTTGGTTCTTAGATAATTCTGGAAGTGATGGAAACTCAGACGAGAACTGATGCTCTGTTTTAACACATTGAAGCCTATCTTGAAATGCAGATGTAAAGAAGAAGGGGTAATACATTAGCTATATCATTATTGAAATCAGTTAATCTCAAGGAAAAGATTACTCTGCTTCCTGAATGAGGTGGGAAAGGGTTAAAGAGAAGGACACATTTTAGGATTTAAAATCCTAGCTGATGCTCAGAAGCACCTGAAAAGATTGTCAAAAAATAGATTTCATAGGCCTACCCCTGTCTGACTGAAAAAGAAAGATAAGGCCCGAGCCTCAATGCTGCCTGGTCTTCCAAGTGCGTAGAAAGTTGGAATAACATACAGAATTAACTGAATTAGTAGTTCATCATTATTAAGCAACAGAGATACAAAAATAGGACTCATATTTTTTGTCACACATTTTATAAGACCTGGGAAAAGAAAAGAAGAGAATAAAGTGAGAGAAGCTTATCACAAAATAACTCCAGATTAGAATTTAGATATTATGACATGATAACACTGATATAGGAAATGGAATCAAAATTACTTCCTCTCTCTCTCTTTTCCCTTACCCTACTGTGGCTCTCTACCCGAAGCTGTCCAGCACCTTGACCCATTCACCACGATCAGATAATGTGGTGGATGCCAACACTTGAGCGCTGGTAGCATGACACCACACTCATTTTTTAATTACTTACTCTCCTTGCCATTTCATATTAATATAATTGCTCAAGAATATAGATACAGCTTTGTCAAAATTTAGAATGAACTTTAAAAAATCTATTTCTTCATAGGGTAAGGATCTAAACAATCCCCTGTGATAGTTATAAAAGAGATTCTAAAAATTAACTCAGCCCTTTATCCCCCCAAAATCTGAAACAAATTTGGCTGATTTCAAAACAAATTAAGTAAAATAATCTCCTTTTGAAATCTTGGAATGATATTATGCTGTCTTCTTGTCATGCATCTGTGTTTCTAAAAATTCCCTTTCCTTTTATACTAAACTTAGTTTACTTTTATATAAAGACCTTGCTTCTGTTACTCATGTTCTAAAAACTGCCTCCTTGTTTTTAAAAAATTAGCCTCTAGATGTATGCAAAATGAGATCATGTGCTTTATCTTCCTAACATCAACAATGATGACCAGAAACTCTGTTACATGGTCATTACTAGTTCTACCTGTAACACAGACCTGAAAAATTGTTGCCCACAATCAGGACATGTTTATATGATGTGCATAATAAGTTGATAAGGTCCTTGCACAGGTTTGATTAGATCATGCAAGCAAAATTACATTGCCTTCTTTATTTCAAACAGCCTCTTCTATATTATCAAGTTTTTTTCATTAGTTTTCACTTTTGTCCTTCTTTTTGCAGCCTTTTCTGCTATTTTCCACCATGCTGACTACTTGAACTATATTTTATAAAAGGTCATCAGCAATAACTCATTGGTATAATTTTCACATTCATCTGTGGATTCAACTGTGTGGCAGTTGGCAATCCCAACCCACTTGATATACTTCCCATAAGTTCCCATAAAGGCAAATTTAAAGTTTGCCTTTAAATAACTCTTCCATCTGCCTAGATACCAATGGTGAAGAGGTTTCAAATTAATTTTGATAGATATAGCTAAGAATGTTAATAAACTTGTTTATATCATATTTGTCTCCCAAACATGAATGTGAAAACAATATAGAGTATACTTACTCTTTATAATCTCCCCCGTGTCTCCATATAAATTTTGCACCTGTCCCAGATCTTTCTTTGGAGCTTTATGATCTGTTGGCAACATTATACAGCTACCTTTGTTGGAATTAGAGAACCAATGGGAACATTCCATGTGATTCCTGTGGTTTGTCTGAACACATCTCCCCTTTCCCTGAAAGCAGTTAAGACAAACATGTGCAGAAGACAAAATGTAGCATTTGCATACAATTCCCATTGATTTATGGGACAACTGTTTATTGAATTCTTCTGCAGACTAAAGAATTTAACAGGGGCTTCCCTGGTGGCGCAGTGGTTGAGAGTCAGCCTGCCGATGCAGGGGAGACCGCTTCATGCCCCTGTCCGGGAGTATCCCACATGCCGCGGAGCGGCTGGGCCCGTGAGCTCCTGTGCTCCGCAACGGGAGAGGCCACAGTGGTGAGAGGCCCGTGTACCGCAAAAAAAAAAAAAAGAAAAAGAATTTAACAGCTGCTGGGAGTTATGAATGAGGTATTCTCTTTGGACCTCAAGGTCCAAAGTATAGTGTCACAACATAATCTGTTCCCTTGAGCAACAATTTTAAGCAAAATGTTATACAGGAGATGGGTGAAATGAATGTGGAATCTGTCTTTTAGGAGTTCACAGTCAAATAGGAGAGAGGAAGTAAAAAGTAAAGAAAGCTGGAAATGACAAGTAGCATCGGTGAGGCATAAAGTACACCAGGGGTTGAAAGGAGAGCAGCAGCAATATGATCAGGAATGATCAGAGCAGAGCCTCTGTTATTTTAATAAACAATAATTATAAAAGGTTATCAGAGAAATTTCTTTTTATGAGAAGGACCCATGGAGAAAAAAATCCTAAAATGGATATTAAAATTATTTTCCAATATGTATCAGAATAATAGGATACAATGTACTTGATGGTGTATATGCTAAATAGAAGCACATTTGCATAGCATCTGATGTGCAGTTTTCCACAGTGCTTTTGTTGGAAGTTGCCAGAAGCCTTCCAGGTGTCAGTGTTTTCCCCGGAAAGACATTTTCCATTCCCACCTCTCTACACATAGCAAACCTGACATTAAATGCTAAAAGGCCACTGTCGAATTTTAGTCTAAAAAGGATCCTTATGAATCTGCCAAATATTTTTTAACTCCAGATATAACTTTAATCAGCAAATGTAACATGAAAAATAAATAGGCAGCTGGCTTTCAGGGTCCATATGTTGAGCATCTGGAAAAATTAGTCTTCTAGAGAGTGCCACATTACTGTTCTTCCATAGCTAAATCGTGGACATTGTACTCCAAAATATTCAGTGTGGTGCCTTTCTAAATGACAGAGTTTAGTGAAAAATTAAATCACACTATTAAAAAGGGAGAGGTATTACATGGTAAAACCAAATGGTCTAATGTAAGTCAAGTTTCATACCTTGCGGTTTTGGTCTTGTACATTTACAGGTTTTATTTTCTCAGTGTTTTACTTTATCCACCAAAACTCCAAATCCCTTAAAGGTTAGTATTAGATTGCCTTGACTTCTACTGAAAGAAGGTCTTCTTCCCCACCCTTTTCACACATCTCACTCTACTTAGGACTGAACAAAAATGAAACTCACAGGAATACAAGGTCAATACTAAGTATTTTATGAGCAAAAGATGAATGCAGGCTATGATCTGAAGAACAGACTTGGAGGTATCCAAAATTGGAAGCAGGAAATACACACAGGTATCCGGAGATTAGAATAAGGGTTCAGATGTAGGGCAGCTCAACACATTCTGCCAAACACTTCCACCTCACCCCGCACTGTTTTCTGTGTGTGTGGGTCACCAGAACGTCCAGCTGCTTCACCCCACAGCATCACAAAGGTGTCATTCCACATTGGACACACATCATCCTTTAAGGCCTTGCTAAGAACTCACCTTCACCCTGATTCCTCACCTTAAGTTCCCAATAATCTTTCTTTTCTGACTTCCTGTACCATTTTCAGGTCTATTCTGCACAATTGAAATGAGTGTCTGACTATTTGTACTGTTAAAGAGCAGTTTATAAAAAGAGGATGAAAATCAGGCTCAGAAAACCTGAGACAAGGCTCGACAGAAGATAAAGCTTAGGCACCTGAGTGGTCCAGCCCTGGTGGAAATTCAGATGCAGGTGGTCACAAGTTGGAGCTTGGAACTAGTGAAGCATTCTACAGAAGAAACATTCACTAAATACCTGTGCCAAAAGGTAAGGTCAAAGTGGTAGTTCAGAACCATAGATCAGACAAGGCCAGGAGGACAGGAAAGGTGCGGAATATTAGAGCAGGCAACAGACCTTGGAATCCAGAGAGATTCTAAGAAGGATAGATTGTGTTGTGAAGGATAAGTGACACTGTGTATCTAAAATAGTTTTCCATTCTCCCCTAGCAGCCTGAACTCTCTCCATTCTCTCTGAAGAATCTTGCCCATATGACCTCACATGAAATCTTTCTTTTCTGAGTTCTATTTAAAGCCATATCTACTTTGAGGACATAAAAGGTCCCTGCCAGTAAGCCCCTATAAGCAGGGATCACAGCAGAGTACTTTGATTTTTCTGCTTCGAATTGCCAAGCCCCATCTAGAAAAAAAATAAATGAATGTGGAAAACTATAGGATTTTTGTACATATTTAAATTCGGGTTATTTTTAATGTGCTACTAAGGTATTATTTGACACACTGTTTATAAAAGAATGAATATCTCCAGTTTTTTCAGCTCTGGATTCTTGTGTCCTCCCTATGCTTTGCTGTGTCTGATTGCCTTTATTTCACTTAGATGCCTTGCCCTACCATGACCTCCTGAAAAGTTATCACACAACTATTTTTAAAGAGTTAAATAAATTATAAAAGTATTTCACATATTCCACCTCCACCTGCAGCCACTAGCTGGCATTTCTTTCTGCTTTGAAATAGCAATTTCTGATCCCCAGAGGCTCATCAGAGTGAAACACACTTTCCTTGCTAGTGTATCCAGAGGACTAAATCAGCAATAACTGATTTTAGAAAGTTGTTGACACCTACCCATACCCACTAAAACTATTAATGGTTATACAAAAGTAATATGTAAAAAATTTGAATTTGAATTTTTGATTGCCTTTTAGTGAATTAGAAATACAAAATATTCAACAACAAAACACATACCACACATAACAAATAAAATTAATGAGCTAATTAAAATTGTAAACAGATGAATGAAACCCAAAATCCAGTCAATACCAAAGGGAGAGGAGAACACAAACCATGTTCATCTTTCAGGAGATAGTTCTCCAGCTAGGCTCCTGCTTGCTTCAAATTCTCCTAACGGACCCCTGAAACCAGAAGGTAATTGCTGCTCCTCCTTTCTTTTTATGATAGAATATCAAAAGTTATTTAGCTGGTTATGTGGCCACAAAGCTAGAGAGTAGATCAGCCAGCCTCCCTTGCAGCTACATATGATCAAATAACTGAGTTTTGGCCAATGGGATATGACTGTAGGTAGTGTGTGACAAATCCAGCTTTACGCCTTTCTCCATTTTTGCAGGTTGGAACATGATCATGATACTAGTGACCCTGTAGACAAGGACAACTGACACAACTGACCTTATGTAAAAGAGCTCACATATTACTATGACTTGAACAAAAGAGATAAACTTTAATCTTATTGAAACTCTTGTACTTGAAGGGTCCCTTTGTTTCAGCAAAAGATTAGACTTTACCCTAAACATAACATCCATCGATCTGTATCCAAGCCTCATTAAAAACTGCCCCCTTCTGCCTTACCTTAGTCCAACCCAACTGTATGAAGACTGTCCAAACACACCTCCCTACTGAAAATGGGAAACTAGCTCCAATTATATTAACTGGGTGAAGAAACAGATATAGTTCTCCCTGTATCTATGACTAAGAGCTTAAGTTCCTGGGACAAGAAGAGACCATCAGTTTTCAACAACATACCAGATATTGTTTTAATCAGGATCCTTCTCATTGTAAAATACTCTCACTTGCAGGTTATAAAGCAAGGGAGCTTCAATTAATGCTATAGATACACAGAATCCACGGCAAAGTACAAAGAGGATTCAGTGGAACTGATGTCATCAAGGAAATGAGACAATTTATTTCATCTCTCAAGATTCACATGGCTTCTAGTTTCTGCTTCTCTCTGCACAGTTTCTCTGTCCTCTTCCTTCTGTTTGCAGACCAGCTTTCTGGCAAGGAGATCACCAGCTCCTTGGGACTGTCCATTACTGGTGCTACATAGGGAACAGGGTCTCAAAGAAAGGGATGATGGGCAGAGATGCTCCAAAGCAGATCCACCAAAGATAAGTTCTTAAATCTCTTCTTTTTGTTCTTACGAGGCCTCTCCCTTGATGCCCTTCCTCCACCACTACGAAAATCCTATCTCTGATGGGGAGACCTTCTTTCTAGGTCTCTTGGTTCTTTGCCTCCCTGATTCTATGAAACCTCAAAGCAGTCAAGATCTGTGCCCATGCCCTGAGCTAATACAAACACCATCACCCAAAACTGTCTCAGCCCTTCCCCAGAATTCTACCTCTATATCTTTTCATCTATCTGTGATCTCCCTAACTTTTCATCCAATTAACATTTTAGTTACTGATTTTATCTACACCTGACACCACTGCTCATACACAGGATGTATCACAGGGTATGGAGTAAAGAGTCACTCACTCTGGGTCTCACTCAATAACGCCTCAAATAAACTTCTAATAGTCTTTCTGAATTCTTTTATATGTGTAGTCTTCAGTATACGCTTAAGATTTCGTTCATCAAAAAACTTTAATAGCCAATTACTAGATACCTATAGTGTATCACAAATTACTTTTTATTAATTGACCTTTTATTTTTTAATTTTCTTTTTTAATTTATTATTTTATTTTATTTTTATTTTTTTTGGCTGCGTTGGGTCTCCATTGCTGCGCGCGGGCTTTCTCTACTTGCGGCGAGTGGGGACTACTCTTCGTTGCGGTGCACGGGCTTCTCATTGTGGTGGCTTCTTTTTGTTGTGGAGCACGGGCTCTAGGCCCGCAGGCTTCAGTAGTTGTGGCACATGGGCTCCGTAGTTGTGGCTCGCAGGCTCTAGAGTGCAGGCTCAGTAGCTGTGGCACACGGGCTTAGTTGCTCTGTGGCATGTGGGATCCTCCCAGACCAGGGATCAAACCCATGTCCCCTGCATTGGCAGGCAGAATCCTAACCACTCCAGGGAAATCCCACATATTACTTTTTAAATAAAACCCCAAATGATTTTTATAAATAGCATAATTATTATATCATAACTTATGTATTAAAATATTATTTCTTATAATATTAAAAATTTGTTTTAGCTTTTTAAAAACATATTTTGAGGAAAGAAAAAAAGAGAGGGAGGGAAGGGCCTTGCTCAACCTCTGAAAGGCTCACTTGGATTTTATCCCCACACATTCATACATGTCTTAATGAAGTTGGTGGTTGCAGAGAGGTGAGGAAGAAGTAACAAGTCAGTGGACAATACTGGGAAGACTGGCCAGAGAGGTAAAGAGGAGGGAGATTATTTTCAACTGGAAAGGTCATAGGAGGACACAGTACTTAAGTTGGCTACAGGATATATTTTGTGTAAAGTGAATGATATGAACCTAAGAGAAAGGGATGAAAGGGGAAAAGTATGGGAAGAAAAGAAGAAAGTCATTTGACAGGCTAGGTTCAAGAAACAAAACATTGTGCTCTGTAAACAGACACAGCAGAGGCTTCTCTACAGCCCTCTACTGTTTCATATATTCCACAAGGTTACAACACTCTAGTTCTAGAGATTCATTTTGGGGGGACTAAGCGAAGTCCTCAATAGAGTAATATATTAGGTCTGTATCAGTGATGAGAAACTCTGTTGATTGCCTTGTGTGACTGAGAAGGGAGAGAATAAGGCACAGACTATGCAGGTGAGTCTTGCTGGGGTGGGCTGGGGAGCATTACACGGAAGCCCGTAGTGGAGGTTGAGCCTGGGAGGACAGCCTTGTGGTAAATGGATGAGCTGGAGTTGGGCCACACACACTCTGCCGTGACACACACAAAGGGAAGAGTATGATAAAATACCCAGTTTTTTTTCCTCTATTACTATTTTGTCCTGAGCCATCCTGGAAAGAAAGAAAATGACAAGAAAGGGAATTGAAGTTATAGAGTACCCAAATATGAGATACACAAAGGCACAGACTTTGTCTAATTTGTTTCTGCTTTATCCCAGAGCCTAGAACAGTGACTGACACTCAAATACTTGTGAGGTGTGTGAACAAATGCCTACTCTGTGATGGGCCCTATAGCTTGGAGAAGCTCATTTAAGTCTCACACATAAACACGAACGAGGAAATTGAGGTGCAGAAAGAATAAGAATCTTGCCCGAGGTCATCCAGCCAGGGAATGGCAGGGCCAGATTTCAAATCCTAGTCTAATTGACTAAAGCCCATGCTATGACCCACCATGAAACACTTCTTCATTAGACAGGAAATCAGACTGTGACTACAGTACACAATAATCTCAGTTTGGCACAGCTCACTCTGATGATAGCATCATTCAGATGGAAACTGGAGGAACTGGTTTTAAGGAAGGGGGGCGGGAATATTAAGTGAAGCTGAGCAATCAGGCTGACTATATTTTATGGTCTCAAATTTGGTTCGCCTGCCATTTAATTAGGACCAGAATTAGTTCAAAGCACAAATGAGAAGTTATTTTTCATCTCTGCTTCTCTCTTTGGTTTAAAATTCGATAGAAGAAAAACAGAAACTAGTCCTTCATTAAACAAGCAGCCTCAGAATCTATCATATCAGTATTGAAAAGCACCATGTAATTTCTTAGTTTCAGAAATCTCAATCTGCTGCTAATGAAATTCCATGAAGGCTGCAATAACCAATTACTCAGAAATATTTTGGTGCTTTTTGGCAGACTTAAACTGAATTATTTCTATATCTAACTGTTTCTATTAATCATCGCAAGCTCAAAGACATTTATTCTAGCACTCTACAGAACAGTAAATGATAAAAGAATGAAAAGATAGGATGAATAAATGGGAGGAAATATATATTAAATAGTACCATTCATTTTGTATTCATTACTAATGGACATTGGCAGGTGACATTGTGCACTCAGGCTACTAAGTCTGCTTCTGAATGTTTCTACTGAATACCAGAGCAGTGTGATGCAACAGAGACCAAACTGACCGCCAGTCTTGTACCCACCAGTAAAGAACGGAAATGAGTCATCTATTTTTCACCCACACTCTTGGAACCAAACATGAAAGGGAAAAAGTTTAATACAAAATACAACTCCATCTTGTTTATTGTCCTGTCCACGTCTGCTAGAACAGTGCCTGGCATGAATGTTTATGGCATAGATGCTTAATAGATATTTGTCGAATGAATGAATAAGTGAATTTCTTCTAGTGTTCCCTCGATCTCAATATAGGAATATGCAGGAAGGCAAGAACAAGGGAACACTGTCGATTACCCACAGAGCTCTTGAGTTTGCTGAGACTGCAGATAGACTTATAGCCAAGATCCACTTAGACATCTAATAAACATCTTGAACTTAACATGTCCAAAACGGAACTTCTCATTTCCTCCCCTGTAAATTGGCCTCCCCCAATCTTCTCTCAGTAAATGTGCTTCCATCTAACCAGAAGCTCAGGGCAAAATCCTAGAAGTGATATTTGATTCCTCTCTTTTCCTCATTCCCCTTATCCAAACCCTCAGCAAGTAAACTCTGCTCCCAAAATGTATCTTGAATCTAATCACTTTACCATCTCCATTATTACCACCCTAATCCTACCACCATTGTCAAACATCTGGACTACAACAACCTCTAATTGGTCTCCTCACTTCTAAGTTTGTCCTTACGCCATTTAATCTTCATCCAATTATGCACCAGGTAATTTCTTAGTTTCAGAAACTATGATGATTTTAATTATAAATATTATTTCACTTCTGTGCTTATAGTTCGCCAAAGGCTTCCTTTTGTACTTAGAACAAAAGTTGAATTTGCCATTATTTCCAGGCCATGTGTAGTCAGGACTCTTCACTATCTCTCTGACCTCATCCTCCACGACACTGCCCTTCTGTCTTCACCATGCTGGCTTGCTCTCTTCTGTTTGAACCTTCTCATAGCAAGGACTTTGCAGCTGCTGTTTCTCTGTATGGAATTCCTTTCTTCCAAATCTTCATGTGGCTGATTCCTTCTTATCATTTATGCTTTAGCCCCAAATGTCCTTATCTAGGATGCCTTCCCTGAATAATGTTGCCTCCCACACCAGGTATCACTCCACCTTGTTCTATTATCTCCAAAGAACTTAATGTTATCTGAAATTACATTATAAATATACATGCTTGATTACTGTGTATCTCCCAGCTAGGATGTAATTTTGATAAAAGGAGGGATCTCATTAGTCTTGTTCTTCATCATATCTCCTGGACCTCAAAAAACGTTTATTGAATGAATGTTTTCTGGAAGTCTCTGAGCAGTATTTGTGCTTGTGTGTGATACTTTTGTGGAGTGTTCATTGATCCTTATTTGATAGTATCTCTGCAAGCAGGATGAAAACTATGATTGAGACAGAGTCTTTTTATATTGGTTTTGCAGCAGACTCTCACAGCCCTCGCTTCAGGAAACACTTTTTTTTTTTTTTTTTTTTTGCGGTATGCGGACCTCTCACTGCCACGGCCTCTCCCCCCGTGGAGCACAAGCTCCGAACGCGCAGGCCCAGCGGCCACGGCTCACAGGCCCAGCCGCTCCGCGGCACGAACCCATGCCCCCTGCCTCGGCAGGCGGACCCCCAACCACTGTGCCACCAGGGAAGCCCAGGAAACACTTTTAAACTGCCAGTGTATCACAGAGCCAATTCTGACACATGTATATCAAAAATGAATTTCCTCAGTTCTGTATGTATGGCATTCAATTTTTTTTCTAAGTATTACCCACATCCAGCATGTCCATTATAGCTAAATTATTATTTTAACCACAAATTTCCCACTGCTTCTCTGCCTTCCCGCCTTATTTTTACTTGTATTGATAACTTCCTAAATGTAAGTGGTTGTGTTCTAAATGCTGACAGAAAAGAAGAGATTCCTCTTTACAATGGCAGAGAGATCTGTTGTTACTTAGCCAAGTGCTTCTTCAAGTAGCTAAGTTCTCATTAGAAAGCCAACTTTCCAGAGTAGTTCAGAGTGTCGTTTAGAATGATCCCACTTTACTGAGCCAACATGTCATATCATGACACCCTGAGGCTACTTGCCCTGGAGTGCCACCAAGTGACACTGTCCCAATCACCACTAAATAATATGAACCCTGGGGCTTCCCTTGTGGCGCAGTGGTTGAGAGTCCGTCTGCTGATGCAGGGGACACGGGTTCGTGCCCCGGTCCGCGAAGATCCCACATGCCGCGGAGAGGCTGGGTCCGTGAGCCATGGCCGCTGAGCCTGCGCGTCCGGAGCCTGTGCTCCGCAACGGGAGAGGCCACAACAGTGAGAGGCCCGCGTACCGCAAAAAAAATAAAAATTAAAAAAAAAAAAATAATAATATGAACCCTGAAGCCTGACCTTCAAAGTCTAAGAATGCAGCCTGTAAAATAATGTTTTTAAAAAAACAAAGCTGTTCAAATATCAGTCTTTGATTTTTTTTTTGTTTTTTTAACATAAACTTTTGTTATTTTTTATCAAAAATTACACTGAATGCTAAATATCCACCTTTACATTCAACAAAGACAGTAATGGTAACACTAAAACAAAATACTAAAACCGAACAGATTTCTGGTAGTCATTATTTAATTCTGATTTTGGGGCGTGCTTTTTTGTCACAATAACAGGAATGTACTTATTACAAAGACTCAAAATAGGCCATGTTTTTTAACAAAAAAGTGATGATTCACGAAAGACTGAGTATACATAAACTAGTGATACAAATCTAATAGAATTTGTCAAAATTAGTCACATCTCATAACACATCTGCAGTGCCTTGCATAAAATATCACGTGAAGAAAAGATAACTTTATCAGGCTTATTCATAGACAATCTAAGTTACCATAGAAAGTATTTCCTAAGACATAAGAAAATGCAATATTTTTCTTCTTGAGCCCTGTCACTTCAAGCCTTGCACTCAATGAAATTGCTGAGGATCTGAAACTGAGAAAATATATTTGAAAATATATTTGTGAAACTAATACTTTTCTTTTTCGCATCATTCAGGGTGTTACTGTACTTACAACCAACTTGCCCATTCAGTATACAGTTCAGATGAGGGAGACACTTCTCTCTACGGGAGGTGGTAGCGTCTTCAGTGCTACACTAGCTGTTGTCTAACACAGGCAAACATTTTCTGGGTAGTAATGTAATCTTCCTATCATTAGCAAAAGAGGTAACCAGCCCCCCTCGACTACAGGATGGGGATTTCCTCAATGTTTTTTATTTTGATGTTTGGAATTCCTGATGCTACATTCTAGAGCAAGGTGCTCAGGACCCACTGTGCCCAAGACTGATAAAGCAAAAAGATCTATTTATTCTTTGATTTGATACACAGATACAGTCTTCAAAAACAATGTTAACAGAGTAATAATATAAAAGCAACATTGCATGTTATATCATATAAAAGATAACTATTTGTAGTATTTACTCATTTTCCAATTCTGTTCAAATGCAGGGTTTTGCAGTAAATTCCTAATATGAGGAGCAAATGGACACTAACACAGAGATTAACCATTTACTGTGATAATTAAGTATTGATGCAAAATATTTCAAGTTACCAATTAGAGGAGTTTTAAATGGGGCTTGCCCCAAGACATGCCTTTTTACTTAGTGTTAAAAATATCAAAATATGGAAGACATTACAGCAGGCTTCAAGGACTTTTAAATCTATTTTGGAAAAACAAAATAAATAAGTGTAAAGTCACCTAAGCTCAGTGACAAATGAGTGGTACCAGCATTAAGTTTTGAGAGAGCCAACATAATAAAGTAAATCAACTACTTTTCCAATTTAAATTATTATTTGATAAAAACTATATGAAGGGAAGTTGGTCGATAACTATCAAAATTAATTAATATTTATAAAAATTTAAAACAGCAACACTGCATATAGGAATTTTTGCTATTGAAATACATCCATCTGTGTACAAAGATATATGTAAAAAAAGTCTTGATTGCTATAAATGTTTATTTCTGAAAAGCATGGAAACAACATAAATGTCTGACAATAGGGTACTGAATACACAAAATAAACTACTATATCCATATAATGTAATAGTATATAGTTATTTTTTAAAGTGAGTTAGAATTGTAACTTATTGTTATGAAGTAATGTCTAAGAAATATTAAGTGAATAAGTAAGTCATCAAACTGCATATAATATGCTAATCAAAGGATATATAAAGAAATGGTTGTTTTATAGATAAGAGATCATGAAATTTTGCTTATATTATTGTGAATATATAGAGATGTCTGGAAGACACACATGAAATTAATATGTGCCTCTGGGGAAGAAGCTTTGGGGCAAGGACCAGGGAAGAAAAAGTTAATTTCATTGTATATCTTTTTTGAATAATTTAAAGTTTTGATCAGGCAAATGTATTTGTTTGTCAAAAATACTGGAAAAATTTTAAATATAATCTACATTTCCCTCATTCAATTAGGACTCCAGTTTCAAAATGATCCAAACCAGGTAATGTGACAGTTTTGCATTAAAGAATGGAAATTTATTCAATGGCTCCTTAAAATTTACTGAGCTTTAAAAGAAGTAATTATCATAAAACATCTCCCTAAACAATGTTGCTATATGAGCATGTTCAGTTTATTTTATTAATTTTATGTATATAGATGTTATCTCACAGAATTTATTTCACTTTGAAAGAAACAAATATTGAGACAAGGTATAGTTGACAATATCTTAGCATTAGTTGATGCTTTTTCTTGCAGTTTCTAACCACATACTCTACCAAAATATTTTTCTGTAGTTTCTAAATCTTTTTCTTTGTAAGTAGCAATGATTTTTAAATACTCAAGTATTATTTTTAATGATCTAACAGTTATAAGGAAGTATAAAATAATCTGGAGAAGTATTAGTAAGTATTATTATACAGTGAATTCATGTTATTATGGCTGAGTTCTGATCTTTAAGAACAGACTCAGCTGATTTTTTTCAGATGCTCTGTATAAACATACTCCATAAATGATTTATATTGTTAGTAGGTGTACTATCTTCTTTCAACATTGATACTACAAATGTTTATGTGCTGATAGTCATAATAACAAACATAAAAAATTGAAAACAATGATTTTTCACCAATTTAATTCAAGTTGAGAAATTATCACCATTTAATTTTTTATATGAGAAATTTAGATTTAAATATGGAATATATAATGAAATTAAATTTTAAATATTTAAACAAATATTTAAATGGAAAAGTATTTACAGAGACATGTAGTGATTACATGTTAGATTCAGAGTTCAGTGAATGAAGTTGTTAAAAGGAAAAATCATTGAGAAATATTCTCTTTTAATGATTTTGGGCAAATAGTAAATATTATACTTATTTCTAAGCATCAAAATAAAAGGAAAGCTAAAGGGAAAAAATTCAAAATTTGAACCACCCTAGGCAACTGACTTATAGAAGAATATGTAAGAATATTTTAACAACTCTTCCTAAGACTATATATTAAAATACATTTTAAAAATTGTCTACATGATTCTGGTATTTTCTTAATCCCACTGTTTTTGAATAGCCAGTGAATAAAATGTTAGGCATTTGACCTTGATAACGGGATATGTTCCATATTTTACATTACCAAACAGAGACAAAGAAAAAGCAGGCAGCAATAAAATGCTCAGTTCCAATCTATTAATTCTTCAAAGTTTGAACTGGCTAATAACACAAACTGGCACTTCTTGTGAGGGTGCAGTCCTGTTTAAATATAGCTACTCTTTTATGGAAAAGAGTGAGTGTGGACACTAAAAATTCACAATCTAGTAAATGAAATACACTTGACAATTAGTCCCTCTGGGTGAGGATATTGGGCCAAACTCTGACTTCTGTGCTTGCCTTAGGCTTCTATGAAGGTCAGACAAGCATAGAATTGGGTTGAATGTTCAAAATCCTAGAAACTTTTCTAAGTACCCTAATTAGAGAGGGAGCAAACATAAATTTTCTCTAAATTGGAAGATTCTATTTTGTATCACTATCACCTGAATTCTTGAAACAAATCCTACAGGATGAGGGAAACTATTTAATACTTTATTTCGGAAGGAAGGAAGAGAGGGAAGGAGGGAGGGAGGGAGGAAGTTGGTTAGTTAGTTAGTTAACATGCTTTACATTTCTCCAGGATGCAATTATATTTATCCTACTGCATAAGATAACTATTATCAGAATCTTCATAAAAAGGGCTTGCCCGAAGCAACATCGGTAATCGCCATTCTTATACAGCCTACAATTTCTTACTACAAACACCTGGAGACTCTGCCTCAGGGCTTTCTCTACCATAGGAGCATGCTCAAGAGGAAGGTCATAGGGAGTTGATGCCCTCGGCAGCAGACCTCAACTGATAAAGGATGGGAGTTCTCCATCATCTCTCAGAGGTCCCCAAGAGAAATAAGCCCCAGGGGCCCACAGTGGTAACCTGCTGATTAACATACCCATTTTTGGATTCCTTTCCCCTTCTTTGTCTCACTTCTGGGGCTTCCTGGTATTACCTTTCAAATAAACTACTTGCCCTTGAGTCAGTATTTTAGGGTCTTCTTCTGGGGAAAGATCCAACTTAAGACACTCATTCATTCTTTATACAAGATATTTATTTAGTATATTCTGGGGGCTAAGAAATGTGACAGGCAATAGGAATCCTAAGGACAAATAAGTGAATGTTTTCAAGCCGGGAGCTAAGTTATGTACTCCCTCAAATTCACATAATAAAAGAGATCATACCCTCCATCAACTTCCATAATTAACCCTGCTTATTACCATTCATCCTTTTCTTCAGTCAAGATCAAACAGTGATCACCTGGTATTTCAGGCATTTTTCTTCTTTACCACATCGTGTTTGGTTTTCTCATCTCTCTGAGCCCCTTTAACATTTCAACCCACTCATTCCATTTAACCATTATAATTCTTCCTGTCTCTCCTACCTCCGCAATATTCTATTGGCTGTTCTTCATGTCAAAACAGTATATCGCATCACAGTAGCCAGAGTGACTGTGTCCCTGTTCTCATTTTCGAAACCTCCTTAATTGGCATTCATTTTGGTACATTCCCCAATAGGGTGAAAGCAATTTCCCAATATTCTTCCATCTTTAAACATCTCATCCCAGTTCCAGAGTATCATTCTTATGACAAACTACTTACGTATATATTATTTCATTTAATCCACAAACAGTTCCAAGATAGGGATTATTATCTCTGTTTCATAGATTAGAAAACTGGCTTTCTGCCTCTAAAGTGATGTTTCCACCTCTTCTACTGCACTCACCCCATGATCATACACAAAGAATTTAAATGCATTTTTCTCATGCTATTCTTCCTCATTTATGAGAACCTGAAAAATGGTCAACATCCAAATATTGTTCTGGTATTTCAAGAATCATATGCTTATATTTAATTCTCATTGACTTATTAAGAATAAGTGTCTTCAAATGATATTGGTGTTGGGCCATATTCTTTGTGACTCAGACTCATTGGAGATGTGTCTTCCCTGAATGCAGGAAATACTGCTTACAAACAAAACTTTTCTCTAAACAAAATACTTTTTACCTAAGAAGTCTCCGATTTGCTCATATGCCAGTTAATGTCTCTGTTTCCTGCCATTAGAATTGTCTTTAAAACGTCTGCACTCTTGGCATCCTGGCAAGGCCACCTCCTCCATCAGTCAGTTTACGTGTCATACTGGTACCTGGGAAAATACTTCTGTAGTAATTTTTCTTTGAGAAAAGCACTATGCTTTTAGATTGTACTTTGACAGGTTGTTTATTTTTGGAGAACCCCCAAATAGGATGTATTTTAAACTTCTACTTGGATGAGTGTTACCCACTGGCAGGCCAGTGGTACCAAAAGAAAAAGACATTATGGGAATATGCTGAGTCTGTCAGGTGCGGAACATCCAGCACATTCCAGGGAGGACGTGTTAATTGACATCTTGGGTCAGTTCCTGATCTTCTCTCAGTAAGTGGCGGACATGATGCCAAAATAATGATTGGAAGATAATCCAATTCAAATCACCTAACGAAACCAGCAGTGCTATGGTGCTTACATTAAAGTACTGATACATGTTTGGTTTCAGCAGTATTAAGACAACAGGTTTAGAAAGCAAATGGCCAAAGTTAAACCTTAGGAGGAGAATGGAAGGAACCAGCATTAAAGTATTTCTCTTTATCATTTTGTTTCTGTAAATCCAAAAGTTGCTCAGATAGCAGTTTAATTTATTTGCTCCTGAGGTTTGGTGTGCAAAATAACTGGAAACATAGGAGCATCTCTCTGTGAGTCAGTGGTTCCAGACCAAAGGAAGATGCTTCCTTTAGAAATGATCATTCAAAATGATTCAGAAAACAATAGGATATTTTTAGTAAGTCACTTACTCAAAACACTTCAGTCTGACTGCTGGAAGAGCAAATATCAATTTATTCTCAGAGGAAATAGTTAAATCTTCTGGATTGAAATAAGGACGATGCCATTTGAAACTAAATGTAAAAACAAGATCAGGGAGTTAAAATAAGAGCATGTTTGTGCCTTACAAATAAAAAACCACCCAGAGGAAGACCAGGAATGAACAGTAGAGCAAATATAAGGAATAGGATATACAGCTGGCATAGACTATCACTGACCTACTTAAGGAAGACTATTACTGTTATCTAGGGTAGAAACGTGACCTTTAAATTTATTATAAGACTGAGAAGAGAGCCTTATGTAGGAAATGTACAATATAGCTCATCTCCAATTTTCCTTCCTTCAAGTACCATTCTAACAAGTTGCTAAGATGTTTTGAAGGTGCGTTTTAAAGGTTTCCCTTAATGGCTTAGTGTTTAGGATAATGGCCATGTTGTTTTCATGAAGTGGAGTACACGAAACCAAGAGATAGCGACACAAGCAAATGCTATTGTAACTTGAAATAGACTGAGGAAATGGGAAGACAGTGAGAACTTACTTCTAAGAATCATTTTTCTGTGGGAGAAACATGTCTATCAACAACAGTGACTACTCATGCCTCTAGAATGCTGAGAAAAAGCTAAGGCCAATGGAATAATGTTGAAAGTTAATAAATTTGCAATTATAAAATAGTACATATGACCTGGAGAAGGTAAATAAAAGTTTTTAAAAATTCACAACTCAGCAGCAGTCACCATTAATATTTTGAAGAATTTTCTTCCAGGTTTCTCAGCATATTTCTTTGGAATTTTAAAAAATGGAAATAAATTAACATTTAACATCATATTCATTTGAGGTGTATAACATAATGATACAGTATTTGAATATATTGCAAATTGTTCACCATATTAAATCTAGTTAACACGTATCAACACACAGTTACAAAAATGTTTTCCCTTGTAATGAGAACTTTCAAATATACAATACCGTATTATTAATTATAGTCACCATGCTGTACATTACATCCCAGGACTTACATTGTAACTAGAATTTTGTACCTTTTGACCCTCTTCAGCCATTTCCCCTCCCCCCCACCCCAGTCCCTGTCTCTGGGAACCAACAATCTGTTCTCTGTATCTCTGAGTTTGGTTTTGTTTTTTGTTTTTAGACTTCACATATAAACGAGGTCACATTTGTCTTTCTCTGTCTGACGTACTTCACTTAGCGTAATGGCCTCAAAGTCTGTCCTTGTCACAAATAGCAAGAATTTATTCTTTTTTTTTAATTTAAGTAATATTTTAATGTTTTTTTTATTGTGGTAAAAGTCACATAATATAACACATACTATTTTAACCATATTTAATTGTACAGTTCAGTGACACTAAGTATATTCACATTGTTGTGCAACTCTCACCATCATCCATCTCCTGAATTTTTCACCTTCCTAAACTGAAATTCTGTCCCCATTAAACACTAACTCCCCATTCCCCCTCCCCGCCCCCTGCCCATGCCTATGATAATAGCCATTCTAACAGATGTGTGGGGCTGTTTCATTGTGATTTTGATTTGCTTTTCCCTGATGATGAGTGATGTTGAGCACCTTTTCAAGTATCTGTTGGCTATATGTGTGTCTTCTTTAGAAAAACATCTATTCAGATCTTCTGTCCATTTTTTAATGGATTATTTTAAATTTTGCTGTTGAGTTGTATGAGTTCTTTGTATGTTTTCAATATTAATCCTGTATCAGATATATGATTTGCAAATATTTTCTCCCATTCCATACCTTTCATTTTCATTTGTTGATGGTTTCCTCTGCTGTGCAGAAGATTTTTAAGTTGATATACACCCACTTGTTTGTTTTTGCTTTTTTTTTACCTTTGCTTTTTGTGTCAAATCCAAAAAATTATTGCCAAGACCAGTGTCCAGAAGCTTATTGCCTATGTTTTGTTCTGGGAACTAGTGGCCCAGTTTCATTCTTTTGCACGTGACTGTCCAGTTTTCCCATCACCATTTATTGAAGAAACTGTCCTTTCCTCATTGTATATTCTTGGCTCCTTGTCATAAATTAATTGACCATATGTGTATGGGTTTTTTCTGGGCTCTCTATTCTATTCCATTGATCTGTGTGTCTGTTTTTAATGCCAATATCACACTGCTTTGATTACTTACAGCTTGGTAATACACAGTCACCCCTTGGTATCTGTAGAGGATTTGTTCCAAGGCCCCTGAGGAGATCCAAATCCACAGATGCTCAAGTTCCTTATATAAAATGGTATAATACAGTCAGCCCTCCTCATACGCAGATGCAGAACCTACAGATATGGAAGGCCAACTGTAGTTTGAAATCAGGAAGCATGATGCCTCCAGCTTTGTTCTTCTTTCTCAAGATTGTTTTGGCTGTTTGGGGTCTTTTGCAGTTCCATACAAATTTTAGAATTGTTTGTTCTATTTCTATGAAAAATGCCATTATGATTTTGATAGAGATTGCATTGAATCTATAGATTGCTTTGGGTAGTATGGATATTTTAACAGTATTAGTTCCTCTAATCCATGAACATGAACTATCTTTCCATTTATCGGTGTCGTCTTCAATTTATTTCATCAATGTCTTATAGTTTTCAGTGTACATGTCTTTCACCTCCTTGTTCAATTTATTCCTAGGTGTTTTATTCTTTTTGATGCAACTGTAAATGAGATTGTATTCTTAATTTCCCTTTCGATAGTTTGTTAGAAGTGTATAGAAATGCAACAGATTTTTGTATATTGATTTTGTATCGTGCAACTTTACTGAATTTGTTTAATTAGTTCGAACAGTTTTTTGGTGGAATCTTTATAATGTTTTCTATATATAGTATCATGTCGTCTACAAATAATGACAGTTTTACTTCTTTCTTTCCAATTTGGATGCCTTTTACCTCTTTTTCTTGCATAACTGCTCTGGCTAGGGCTTTCAATACTATGTTGAGTAAGAGTGGCAAGAATGGGCATCCTTGTCTTGTTCCTGATCTTAGATGAAAAGCTTTTAGCTTTTCACTATTGAGTATTTCAAGCTGTGGGCTTGTCATATATGGCCTTTATTATGTTGAAATACATTCCCTCTATACCCACTTTGTTGAGTGTTTTTATCATAAACAGATGTTGAATTTTGTCAAATACTGTGTTTGCATCTATAGAGATGATCATATGATTTTTATTCTTCATCTTGTCAATGTGGGGTACCACACTGATTGAGTATCCTGGAATAAATTTCACTTGATCATGGTGTATGATCCTTTTAATGTATTGTTGAATTCAGTTTGCTAATATTTTGTTGAGGATTTTTACATCTATGTTCATCAGGGATATTGGTCTGTAATTTTCTTTTCTTGTGGTGTCCTTGTCTAGTTTTGGTAATAGGGTAATGCTGGCCTTATAAAATGAGTTTGAAAGTGGTCCCTCCTACTATTCTCTTTTTTGGAAGAGTTTGAGAAGGATTGATAATCGTTACTCTTTAAATGTTTGGTAGAATTCACCAGTGAATCCATCTGGTCCTGGACTTTTGTTGGTTGGGAGGGCTTTGGATTACTGATTCAGTCTTCTTACTAGTAATTGATCTGTTCAGATTTTCTATTTATGATTCAGTCTTGGTAGGTTGTATGTTTCTAGGAACTTATCCATTTCTTCTAGGTTATTCAGTTTGTTGGCATATAATTATTCATAGCAGTCTCTTATAATTCTTTGTATTCCTGTGGTATCAGTTATATCAGTCTCCACTTTCAATTCTGATTTTATTTATTTGAGTCAACTGTCTTGTTTTTTGTTGTTTTTTTTTTTGGTGATTTAGTTAAGGTTTGTCAATTTTCTTTATCATTCCAAAGAACCAATTCTTAGTTTCACTGATCTTTTCTACTGTCTTTTTGTTTCTATTTCTGCTCTGATCTTTGTTATTTCCGTCTTTCAACTAACTTTGGGATTGTTTGTTCCCCAGCGTATTTCAATATCATAATTGTGATCTTATTTTAAGCATAGTTTTCTTTCCTGCTTTTCACTATTATAACACTAATGTTTCACCATGCTATTGTAAATTTCTAATAGCAGTAAAATATTCCATTGAACTGATGTATCATGTTTTCTTAACAACACTTTATTAATTTTTTTCAGACAGTGCTATGGTAAACATATTTGTTCATGAAGCTTTTTTAAATGTCTGATTTGTCTCTTAAGATCAGCTTCCAGGATTTCATATACTAGGTCAAATACTGTGAACATTTGAATAATCTGGAAACACAAAGATAAATTGCTGTCAAATATGTTTTTGAATTTACATCCCCACAAATGTGCATGGGAAATTCATATACTTTTCACAGAGATATAGGCCAACTTCACACTAATTCTAAAATAAGTTATTATAATGAAATAAAAATGACATTTAACATTAAATGTTTTGTTAATGCTTGATATTGCTTTCAAGTTTACTTTAAGTATATTGTTCTAGAATTTCATTCTAATGATACTGCTATTATATGTGTTTTCAAAGAAGGCTTACATTCATTTTAGAAGATTCAGAAAATTTAACTAATGTCAAGTTTTTATTCAATAGTTATATTTACTTTTTACTACATTAAATTACAAGTATATCTACAACACATATATTCCTATTATAGAACTTAGAGTGTAATCTTTATTAATTATATCAGTTTATAATTGTCATATCTTTGCCCATGTGATCAAAACTATGGTTTACCTGGTATTGTCTTGATTCTTTAATACAACCCCATTACATTATCCCTATGGAGGAAATTGTATTGAAATGATCTTCCATTATGGTCATCTCCATAAAGACTTTGTGTGAGTGTACAGCCTTCTGAAAACTTTTGAGGGATTATATAATGCCATAACACATATTATCCTTGTAATCACTTAGTAAATAGTTACTGAGTCCTTTCACCATGAAGGCATAGTACTAGGGACTGAGTAGACAAATGTGGAGATACATTGATCCAGTGTGGATATGAACAAGGAGCTATAAACAGTATGTCATGGGTGCATAGAATACACATTTGAACTTACCAAGAGATGAAATATTATTTGAGCTAAGACTTGAAGAATGAGAGGTTGGTCAGAAAATATTGAGGAAACATTACATTCTGTAACACATATGCAAAGACGTAGAGGCATTTTTTAAGAAAAGCTTGACACATTCTAGAATCTACAGGAAGTAAGTATTAGTAAAGTAAGGGCTGAGCTTGGGAGACTGGGAATAGACACAAAGCAGAACGCATACACAGGACTACATCATGAAGCCTATGCTATTGTGTTGTGAAAGGGGTTTAGATTTTATCCTGTAGATAATGGGAAACTATTGAAGAAATTTGCCATGAGAAAAATTTCCTGTCATAATCTTAACTCTTCTGTCTATGTATTGAATATTTGGAGGTAGACGGAGTCTAGAGGTGAGGGCATTTGGGAAGTTATTATATGAGCCCAGAGAGACATTAGTGTCTTCATTAGGGTAGTGAAAGTGGAAGGGAAAACAAGGTAATAAAATGCTGTATTTTATGAGTAATGTATTAAAAGCAATAAGACTTAAGAATTGATTGGATATTGAAGAGATTGTCCTAGAACCAATTTTGTAAAAATTATCTCAGAGATGGATTACTCAGGAAGATCTCATTAATTCATTAAAATTAAGGGAAAAGGTCAAAATTTGGTTTGCCTCAAGTCAGAATTATAGAATATTTGTCTGTAAAAGAAATTTTAATATACTTATGCCCAGAAGGTTTGCCAGTCACACTTTGATGGTATCAGAAGAAAAAGAATTAAAGGGAATTTTGGCAGAAATAAAGACTCATGTGGGAAATTTTTGCTCTATCATACAATACTATTCCCAAATTTAAGATGTTATATAAGTTGGTTAGGGCCACCATAACAAAGTACCACACATTGGGTGGTTTAAACAAGAAAAATTTATTTTCTCACAATTTTGGAGATCAACCTGTCAGCAGGGTTGATTTCCTCAGGGGCCTCTCTCTTCGGCTTGTAGATGCCTGTGTTCTCCCTGTATCTTCACATCATCTCTTTTCTTTGCATGTCTCTGTCCTGATCTCCTGTTCTTTTAGGGACGCCAGTTATATTAAATTAGGGCCCACTCTAATTGCCTCATTTTACCTTAATTTTGTCTTAGAGACCCTGTCACATTCTGCGGTACTGAGAGTTAGGATTTCAACATAAGAATTTCGGGGGATAAAACTGAGCCCATAACAGGTATGGACTGCAGTAATGGTCTTAAAAGGTATTTTCATTTTTATACAATTAAGCGTGAATGTCATATGAAGAAGGTTATGTAAATTAAGAAAATTTTAGCAAAACAATTTTTTACAATTAAAACACGTAAGTTTAATTTATCATTCCCAGTTAATGAATGAGAGAATATCTTCTCAATGCTAACTAATGTGGTTTATTTATTTATAAGTCCTAGTAATAACAGAAAAGAAAGAAAGTGTGAAGACACTTCATTATATTTCAACAAGGTTTATCAAAACTTGTCAAGTTAATTGTGTACTCTCCATTTATTTGTCAGAGAAACTGGATTATTATCTGTTCAGCAATGGGAAGCCAACTGGAAAGTTTTTGTAATTGTTGTTCAGATGGATTCACATCCAAAATTTTAAAGAAACTGAGACTTTAAAAATCAAGATTTATAAAGGCTGAAAATGATCACTAGTCAGAGAATGTGTCTATATTGTGCGAAGCAGCCAATACTCACTGACATTAAATGAAACTTCAATTTGGACTTTAAGATTGAGAAGGGCTGGTGTCAAGTGTTATGTTTTAATAGATTTTGGGCGTCCTATTTATTTAACCATTTTCTTTTAAATTTCTATGTTGGAGCAAAACATACTGTACACTAAAAAATTATAGCTCCCTAAAACTTTCTGTGAGTTTTCTTTTTAAACAAAACCATCTCTATGGATACTTACACAAAATAGATGATAAGACATTCCAAGCAGAGAACATGATCTAATAGTGCTTATCATAGCACCAGGCTAAGCAAGAATTTCAGGTCCTATTCCCAGCTCCTCCGTTTCCTCTCTGCAATCTCAAATTTAACTGCTTTTTAGTTTAGTTCTCCCTTTGTAAGAAAACTGTGCAAAAGAACTGCTATTTGTTTCACAGTTTGCTAGCAAGGGGTTGGGGGTGGAGGGGAATGGCTTGGGGTGTAGCATACAGTAAGAATTCTGAGATTCTTAGAAGTGTATCTCACTATAAAATATTGTTATTATAGTCCTGAAAATCAGCAATTACCTGGTTGCCAGACTATCACCGCAACAGCAAACAATAACAACAAAAAGGCCTAGGTGAGGATACGGGGCCAGAAGCTATCATTTATTGTATTCCTACTCTGAGTTAAGTAGTGTGTTAGATTAGTTGTATGCCCTACAAATAGAATTTGTAAATTAAAAAATAATTTTATTTTAGTCCTTAAAAAAGATTAGGAAACTAAGGCTCAGGGAGGTTAAATGATTTTCCCAGTTTACCCTGGCCAGCCAACAACAGAATTAGTATTTTAAAATAAGTCTGACACCCAAATCATGCTCATGTCCCCACTGTGTGCCCCAGAGGCCAGGGTGGTCATTTCTGCTGCACAAATGTGGTCAGGACAATCAACAGAGCCATGGAAGTCATGTCTGTCTGGATTAAACAACTCAATCTACAAACCACTTAACCTTACTATATAAGGTGGAAAACAGGATTTCAAAAGAAAAGAAGAAGGAGAACAAGGACCCGAAACTGTGTTCCTGCAAATAGGGCAAGTGAGCGATTAAAAATAAATCTTTCATGATTTGCTCCCACAGGCAAGAAAAATAATATTTTTCAATCCTGCTTAACCCAAAGTAATCTGAGTTATTTAAAGTATTATAACCACTGGTGACAAACCAGAGAGTTTATTATATCCTTTCATAAGCAAGGATTTCTCAGGAAGTGCTTGTGAAAAGGGACATGGTTATCCATGTTACCGTATTCGACTTTCTGTTATGTCTGAAGAGGGTGACCTATCTGCACCTCATGGGTGTTGGGCATTCCACCCTGCAAGAGATAGACCAGAAAGTCTATTCTCCATTCTGGCTGGGAAACCAGGATATTTTCGGCCCTAGTGGGCACTCAAACACAAGTGGAGTCATAAAGCCAGAGAGAAATTTACACACCATCCAGACCAATACTTTATAAATGAGGGCCATTCTTGAGACACACCAGTAGTTAATAGCAGAATCCCAGATAAGAAAGCACAAGTTTTCAGAAATCCACCTATCCCTCCAAAATGAATGCATAGTTTCATTTGTAAAGTAGGGCATCATTACCTAAAGATAACAGCATCTGCAGAAATACTTACTTAGCAACTAAATCACAAGGTCTTCCTTAGAGCTTCCTTTAGGCTAGAAATAGTCCCTGCTTAGCCAGCTGGCCTGAAAAACTAGCGACAAACATAAAAACCAAAAGAATTGCAGAGCTTATTCTATCCCCACAACTACTCAGAAGAGTATTTGTAGCACTTTTTTGAGACTGAGTATTATAAGGCTAATGGAAAGAAGAAATGCCTGGATTTTCTTCCTTTGCGACATGTTTTTATACCTGGAAATACCTCCCTTTACACTTAATCAAATGTATAATTTTTTATTCAACTGTTTCTTAAATTTAAGGCTGGAGTTATTTGCAAAACCGTGATAATCATGACTTATTTGGTGGCCTCAGTTCTGCCACCAATGAGCCTGGGCAGACCACAGACACTGGGATGTGTCAGTACCACCCATAACTGCAGTGTCTGTGTCCATGGGAGTATGACTTATGCTGATTTCCAGGTGGCCTCAGAGGTCTTAAAAGAGGATACCTTCATTGTCTCGGTATTAAAAATACAGTTTTAGAAACTCCCATTGCTGCTATCCTAATTTTGTCATGTCATTTTCCTAATTTATTTTACTTGCCGAGAAAGCAAGCATTTTCATATTAATGCTATAGTGATTATAAAGCAAAAAATAAACTTATGTCATATTTATTCCTGTAATAACAAGCTGTATCTTAAATTTGCACATGAACACATGAAAAGGGGCAATAATTCTGCAACAAGTTATCTGTAAAAAATGTTATTTCTCATTTACTTTGACCTAAACATAGAGGCAGAAAGACTCAACTAACAAAGCATGCTTGAATCACTTATATCATCATATTTTCATGGAGCGCTAATTATATGAAAGATATTGTCATAGATGCTGAATAAGTAGGAAGATCTATGAAATAAAACCCCTGCTTCCATGGATTCTAGTCTGATTAAAGTTAATAAACACATACTTAAAACTCAGGGCAGGTCAGTATAGAAAAAGTACACTGCACTTTAGTTGCACGGTTCAAACAATTAGGAATTACATGAGAAAGAATCTTCTGCCCAAAGCAGGAGTCTACAGACTGCAGCCCATAGACCAAATCTACCTGCCACCTGTTTTTTTTGTTTGTTTGTTTTGTTTTTTTGCGGTACGCGGGCCTCTCACTGTTGTGGCCTCTCCTATAGCGGAGCACAGGCTCCAGACACGCAGGCTCAGAGGCCATGGCTCACGGGCCCAGCCGCTCTGTGGCATGTGGGATCTTCCCGGACCGGGGCACGAACCTGTGTCCCCTGCATCGGCAGGTGGACTCTCAACCACTGCACCACCAGGGAAGCCCTGCCACCTGTTTTTATATGGTTCATAAGCTAAGATTGCTTTTTATATTTTTAAATGATTGAACAAAAGAAGAACAATATATCATGCAAATGAAACTATGCATTTATTTTGGAGAAATATATCATGACACTTGAAAGTTGAAAGTATAATTTCAGTGTCCACAAAGTTCTATTGGAACACAACCATACTCACTCTTTTACATTTTGTCTATGTCTGCTTTCATGATACAACAGCAGAGGTGAAAGGTTGCTACTGAGATTGTATGGCCCAGAAAGCCTGAAATATTTACTATCTGGCCCTTCACAGAAAAAAAATAATTGTCAATCCCTGGCCTAGAAGGACAAGGAAAGCTTTATGACTGACATATGTTTTGAATCAAATCTTGAAGAATAAGGTAGAACTGATACTGGTAGAATGGTGAGGGGGGTGATTTTCAAGAAAAGAATGAGCAAAGCATAGCATGAGGAAGACACATGGCTTATTCAGAAGTTAGTGAACACATGGACTGCTGGGATAGAAGGCTTATGAAGAAGGTTAAGAGGAAATCCACTGAAAAGACATGTCAGATGGACTTGAGGAGGGTGAGGGGGGAAAGAAGTGCTTCTCCTCCCTCCTTCCCTCCAAACCACTTCCATTTTCCTGTGGAAAATAAAAACCAATGAAGGTTTTTTAAAACCGAAGAGTAACATACTCAAAGGAAAGTTTTTTGAACAACTAATTTGATAACAGTGTGTGGGATGGATAGGAAATTGGTGGGAAGAGGAGGAGAAAAAGATAAGGGACGCTGAGGACAAGGATTTAGATAGGACACCTTTAAACAGTTCCATCAGTAAGGAGGAAAACCATGTGGCTGCCTCATTGATATCTGTATACGCAGAGATCCGCATAGAGGACACACTTAACATATACTGCTTGGATAGATGCACAGATGGAATAAAGAAAGGAAGGATGGAGAGAGAGAGGGAGGGAGGGGACGAAAACACATTGATAGATTTTGTCAGTTGACTGAGTGAAGTAAAGAATAAACACATGAACCAAGTTTAGAGTTTAGCTTTAACCGTATAGAGTTTTAGGCAACAAAGAGGCATTCACAAGAAAATGTCTAGCAGCAGTGGGAAATGTGAGATGCCAGCTCTGGAGTAAGATCAGGATGGAGATACGGATCAGAAGCAATCCACCTACTCCTTCCGAGAGCCTGACAGTCCCTACAAGCTTCTCATGAATAATTGGTAGGAGCTTATTATGCTTATATTTGTTTTAGGTATGCAACTCCCTAACCCTTCAAGATAATGTGGTAAAGACAGGATCTTTCACTGTGTCTAGCAGTTTGCAAGGTGGGCTAAAGGTTACCGTATTAACTGTAATCATTGGCCTCAGAGATTCCCCACTCATGTCATTACTTCCATCAATGAGAGAGAGAGAGAGAGAGAGAGAGAGATGTATCGGGGCACCATTCTGCTATTTGCAAGCAGATGCTTGCTTCTGAAAAATTATGATTGGAGACTAGATGAATGGTGGAAAATACTGGTTTAATTTTTTTTTCTCTCACCCAGATATCTTTTAAATAGAGTCTGGGAACCAGGTTTTTAAAAGTGTGCTTATAAATGGTCTGTATTTATTTGCAAAATTCCCTGGAACCCTTCCCTGATCATGCCCATTTCCGGCAATTATCATTTTAAATTATATTTTAATAGCTAAGTGACTCCAGGAGCACAGAAAGGGGCGTATAACAATTTCACAGTGTGACACACTTTCTATGAGCTACACTGATGCCAGAGGATTGCAATGAATAATGTGGCTTTTACTTAGCAAACTTACTCAAAGACATCCGCATAGAGTATCTACAAAAGCCATAGGCAGTTTCCCATTTCCTGATGAACACTGGCCTTTTTTGAAGTACATCCTTAGTCATGCAGTCTAGAAAAGTATCTGTCTGTTTTTTATAAGCATCATTATCAGAACAATGGCATGTAGGGAATAAAAAATATCTCCACTGGGGATTTATGTTCATTAAGAACTCAGAAAACACAGGATCTGCACCTGCTACAATATTGGGCTTGCAAAGAAAAACAAGGATTTCAACACAAAGCTAAAGATATTTATACTAGTTGTGATGTTTACTGAACTGAGCCATGAAAAAACTAAAACCCAAATGACTTCTTATAAAGGCACCCAAAGTCCAGAATATCAAGACACTGTTAGATACAAAGAATTTGTGCTATTAAGCAATAGAAAAGATACTATAGATTAGATTACAAAAGAAGGAAGGGAGGAACAGGTCCTGCCAGTTCTTGCCATTCATTCTGCCCACATATACATCTTACACTAAGTTTTCTATTTTTTAAAAAAATATTAATTAATTTATTTATTTTATTTAATTTGGCTGCACAGGGTCTTAACTGTGGCATGTGGGATCTTTTTTTTTTTAAGTTGTGGCATATGGGCTTCTTAGTTGCGGCATGCATAGGGGATGTAATTCCCTGACCAGGAATTGAACCCAGGGCCCTTGGATTGGGAGCAAGGAGTCTTACCCATTGGACCAATAGGGAAATCTCAAGTTTTCTATTTTTAATTGAGGTAGAAAATGCCTCAGATTGTACTCTCTGCCAATCCTGTTAGGAATAACACTGAGACCCTCAAGGATGGCAATGAGATCCTAAAATGGTTTTCTAGGTCTCTATCTACAGCATGGTTACCCATGACATTGTCCATGCAGTCCTCCAATAATAACATAACCCTTTGCACCCCAATCACATAACTGAAGGCCCTCCTGTTAGCTATACAACTGTGACAGTGAAATGTACAGGAATCCTCCAAGCTGCCTACTGAAGCTCATAGCAGGTCAGGGTAGGAATTAAGCAGGATGCATATTTCTGCTCCAGTGCTCTTGTTGTTGCCAGTAATAATAACTTGAATTTACATAGTAGCTGTCCTCCAAAGAGCACATAATATCCTCATATATATTACTTTATTTAGCCTCGCCACTCCCCTATAAACAAAGGAAAGTAAGAATTTGTTGATTGCATTTTAGGTGGAAGAACTGAGAGACAGTAAGTTAACAGATTACCAAAAAAATAATGCCAGAGTATGCATGATACCTTATTCTAGATTTCTAATTCAAAATCTCATCTTTTATATGCTAATTTATAATTATGCAAAACTTATCTCCAGCAGGTGGTGGCTTTTTCTTGCCTACAGGTCCCCTACCCCCACCCCAATATCCCAATATTGGAAAGTAGATTGTTTCTAGGACAGCTTAAGTAAGTCAAAATGGTGTAAGGGAAGAAGCAATTATCTTCAGATAAATCGTGCTAACGGATGCACAAAATAAATGGAGATAAAGCGCAGATGCTCACAGACACAGTTCAAAGCTACGGCGGCTGGCTGTTGAGATGCTGAGCATAGTTCCAGGAGAAGGAGTTTGGCGGGGCCACTCTCGCTGCTCTGGGGCGCACTGCCTCTATAATGGCTAGCCGCAAAACAAATTCTGAAGGCTGTTTTCACTTTTTGCCTTTTTTTGTAAAAGCAAAAAGCAAAAACAAGTATTAATGTAGGTTTTTCATAAAAGCGAAGTGGTATAACACAAACTTTCGAAAAGCAGGGATACCGGTATTTGGAAAAAGCCTAAAGAATTAAAGGTAATTCCTGATTGCAAATTTGAATGCAAATGATCCTTGTTGAGATATAACAAGTCAAATATTTCCAACCTTGTCATTCTAAAGTCAAACTTCCTAGTGTAAGAAATAACATTTGACTGTAAAATTATTAAGAATTTAAGTCTAGTTGTTCTCCTGTGTCTAGTGACTTTTAGTGTTTAGTTTTCCAATCTTCATGACTGAGTCAACTTTAAAAAAGTGAGAGGATAGCCCAGATTTTCTTAAACCCTGAGCAAGTTCTTCAGAGCAAACATAAAATAGAGAGTCAAATTAATTGTTAATGTGCTATTTCAGAGGTCAAAAAAATACTGTTTAGACATGATGATTGAAGAACCAAAGCTGTCTACAAACAGGCACAAAGGCGTCAAAATGGAAACAAGCAAGCGGACAGGAGGTGCTGCCCCGAAAAGGGAAAAGGGGCTGGTGGGTCCTTGCAGCAAGTGTGAGAAGAGAGAGGAGGGTCAGAGGCTTATGATGTGACATATGAAATGAACAGGACATACTGCGTATGGAACTAGGCAAGAAAAGGTGTGTTTAGAAAGAAAAGGCTATGACCGATGCATTTCAGATGCAAAGAGATCCTTCATAGGAAGTCTCCGACAAAGACTAATTTAGTTTATGATTCCTATGATAAGCATTGTGCTGAGTACTTTCCACATATTAACCTCTTTTGATTCTTACTACTCTCGACGTAGGAGTTGCTCTGCCCAGTTTGGAGATGGGAGATTGGGTTAAAAGATGTCACCTGATTGCCACAGGTCCCATAGCTGTTAATGGGTAGAGTCAGAATAAGAACCTAGAATGACCTGCCTCCAAAGTTTGCTCTGGCCCACTTTGTCATGCTGACTAATTTGAAGCAAAAGATTAAAACTATGAGAAAAACTAACAGGAATTTTTCTCAAGGATTTTCTCTCACACCAGTTCCTCTACGCTTCCCTTTTTCTCTTGAACTAAAATACTCCCCCATATACTAAGGGAGGGGTGGGTAAGAGAAACATTGACATAGTATACCTATTACTCATGTCTCACAAGAACCTGAAGGGTAACTCTGTCCAGGTAATCGTGAGCAGAGGCGTAATTAAGAATTTCTAGTACCTGAGTGAGCAGCAATATTTATACTCCACCCCAGCCCACCTTTCTTTATTTCAGTTCCAATAGAACCAAATATCATCTTATACACACACACACCAAACCCCAATAAGTCAAGAATATTCATGGATACCCATCATGTGCAAATCTACTTAGTAGAAACTGGAGCCATCTCTACACCCTGTTTGGTTGTGTCCCTACAGGTTTCAGCTGTCCCTACCCCAGCACTAGCATCATTTTGCCATCAGTGGAGAGATATTGCCTATTCACATCAGTCCCCAACCAGTCAACAGAATAACTGTTGCCATTGAAAATTAACTGTATCAGTGAAGTTTGCAACAATCTCTAAATTGTTAAGTACAACATTCAAAGCCACTCACAGCCTCCCTTTCTTCCCCTACCTCACCTCCCAAACTTCTCTTCTCACAGCTCACCCTAACATCATCCACATGGAATCATTTTCCAATCCATAAATACATCATGTTCTTTCATGATTCTGGGCCTTTGAAAATGCCGTTCTTTTATCCCTGGATACCTTTTTCTCCCTGAGCCAATAGGCAACCCTCTTAGGATATTTTGAGATCCAGCTCAAAAGTCCCCTGCTCTAGAAATCCTCATCTATTTTCCATATTGCCTTCTTCCTTTATGCTCTCGTGGAACCGTAAAATGCCTCTACTCTAGCATTCATTGTGTTATTCGCATGGCTGTCTCCCCACCTTATCTGTGAATCCCAGCAGTTAGAGCACTGTCCAACATGTAGTAAATAATAGATGGTGACTGGATGGTCTGTGAGTGAATGAAGGAATGAACCTAAGAACTTATGCTTTTCCTCAAAAGTCTTACAGTTTTAAGTTGAGACTTGTAAGTTTATGCATGTACTTTGGTGTCACTGACATAGTTATTCTCATGAATTCAAATGGAAGCTGTTAAGGCTGATGTTTACCCAAAAGAAAAAAATCTATTTGAGGTTAGTGGGACTAGAGAATTGGCAAGCTCAAGAGACGCAGCTCAGGAACCACAAAAAGTTGGAGGAATAGGAAGGAAGTGAGTAAGAAGGGCAGCACACTAACTGGGCAGCTGTTATTATCACAGATACCAACAATAGCTCGATTTACATGAAGTTGCTTCATGCTCTCCATTCTTTGCCTGATTTTACTCTCAGTGACAGTGCTTGGGTTCTTGGCCCTTACCAGTAACAGGACCTCCTCTGCTGAGTCATTTGTTGCAGGCCTCTCTGGCATCATTCCTCAGCTGAGAATGTATTTCCTCTTCCTATTCATCAGTGCTGTTTTCTTGATAAATTCTGTAGCTATTGTCGTTACACTGTGGAAGTTCCCTTTGCCTTTAGAAATTTCATAGTGTGATTAATAAGCATTTTGTCAAAAATGTTTTCATGTTACAGTCTCTGATTTATTCTCAAAACATTATCTTAAAAATAAGAATAAAGAAAGTGGTAAAAAATACTTTCAAGAGCAAGGACATTTGAAATATTAGCTATTCCTGTTAATTGAATTTATATTTGCAACAAAGACTTCAACATTGTAAGTAAACAGAATTTACTGGGGGAAAATTGAGTAGTAGAAAAAGCTTATTAAGGGCATCTCAATAATCCATTCAACCAACATATGCCTGTCATTCTGCTTTGTGTAGGTAACAAAGTCAAACAACAGAAATTTACTAACTTCTACTTGTTCATAATCAACAGCAAATGTTCTAATTATAATGCAAAGTGAGAAGAGGAAGAAGAGAGATAATCTATGTAATGGGTATAAGTCTCACTTTACAAACTCACATGCACAAGAATTACATTTATTATTTTCTCTAATTATGCTTGATTGTTTTTTTACACCAAGCCCCCATCTTCCAGACCAGCCGAAAATTTGACCTTGTTGACTCTTAGTTCTTTTCCCACCCATCCTCTTACCTGGGCCATTGGAATGGGAAGGAAAAGAGGGTGGAGGGTAGAGGACTTGGCTAGAGGACTCCTTGACCCAGGGACCTTTGACCACCTCTGTGTCCTGCAGAAGAAACAAGAAGCTTTTACATGGCTTTCTCTGCCTCAGTTTCCCAGGCAGCCAGCCTAGAGGGCCCTGCTGTTGAGAGGCAGAATCATGAATTGCTTAAAAAGGGCTGACTTTGGCATCACTTGAACCCAATCCTGGGCATACCATATCTGTGTGACCTCGGCAGAATTTTTTCAATTTCCTAAACTTCAGATTTTCATCTGCAAAGTAGACATATATATGTTATCTACCTCACAGAGTTGTTGTGAAGGCAAAACGAGGTAATTTAATGTAAAGCGTTAGGAACAATACCTAGCATTTTTGTAAGAATTCAGTAACAGTTGTAAAACTGCTCTCATTATCATTGCTGTTGCTGTTATTATTGTTGTTATGATTACCGACACCATCATGCTCAGGGCACTACCAGAAGGAGTAAATGGGTCCTCTCTGCTTCTGGGACCTACAGATCTCTTCTCTTCCTCCTTTCCCCAGGCCAGGCAGAAAGGTCCTGTGCTCTCCACCACTCTCCCCTAGATTCTCCACCTCCAGTCACACACCACTCTATCTCGGTATTTTTCTTACAGTCACCTATCAAAATGTTCTCAATAGGTTATGTAGTTGTTTTGGAGGAGAGAGGAGGGGTTCTTCTCCAAAAACTTCCCTGACCAAAGAATGGGGAGGAGGAAAAAGGGGAAAGTATAGAAAAAAAGCATTAATTTGTATGTCAAAATATAATTTAGCCACTCTGATGCAAAGTGGTATGAGAACGTTAAAACGGCAAAAATTAACTACCCCTGGGAAAAACAGAGAAAGTCTTAGGTGATCAAAACTGCACCCTAAAATATGACTGCCTATTCACTGTGGCAAATGTTTCCCTCAATATCCTGTAAGCTCTCTGAGGGAAGGGACAATTTCTATTTTGTTCTCCAATGTATCTCTAATATAGCTGGGTGCCCGGCATGTCATAGGCATTTAATAAATACTTGCTGGGTAAATAAAATAAATTTCTGTAAGAAGAAATAGCCTGCAAAAACCCATGAGCCTTGAAAGAGTTTAGATGTCCAGAGAAGTGCCAGGTAGATGGAAACATAGCTCTAGAGGGTGAGGGTACAGAAAGGGCAAACAGAGAAATAAAACATGCTATAAAAGTAACCAGGATGAATTTACTGGTCTCACTAAAAAGTTTACATTTTTTCTAAACTTGAAACATTGATTTGAGCCAAGAAGCAATCACATAGTTATAAACAATGAGGATATGGAGCAAGGTTAGACACAGAGAGAGTTGTTGGAGAACTGGGCAAAGTCTGCCGTGGTCCAGAAAAGGATATTGAATTACTGGACATAATTATCGGCTCCTCTGTAATAGAATTATGCACCCACACCCTTGCAACAGCTTTGTGGAGGGGAAGGCTAAGTGAACTTCAACTTGACATTGGACTTGGCCATGTGTCTTTCTTCGACTGATGTTTATGGGCATGGCTCAAGCAGAAGCTTGAAATGCACTTGTGCACGTGAGGTAGCCCTTTGAGCTCCGGGATCTGCCAGAGCTGAACTCTGACCTGGGCTCCAGAATGAGACGCATGGAACTAGCATGAACCCAACATGCAGCCTACAGCTCAGAGCCCAGACTCTGGAGTCCAGCCTCACCCAACTTGTGAGAATAAAAAACTGTTCTAAGGTAGCCGTTCAATTTTAGATCAGTTTCTTATAGGATGCTCTGGATTCTAAAATTTGAGATTTTTTTAAACTTAGTGGCCTCCTCTTCACACTGCTGTCTCTGCTGTTGACAATCCCTGCAAGCCCCCAAAAGTGCTATTTTCAAGGTGATGAGCAGCTTGTGGAATCTTAGTTCCCCAAACAGGGACAGAACACAGGCCCTCAAAAGTGAGAGCGCAGAGTCCTAACAAGTGGACCAACAGGGAATTCCCTTTTTTTTTTTTTTTCTGGAGTATAGTCGATTTACAATGTTGTGTTACTTTCTTTTGTACAGCACAGTGAATCACTTGCACATATACATAATCCACTCTTTTTTAGACTCTTTTCCCATATAGGTCATTACATAGTACTGAGTAGAGTTCCCCGTGCTATACAGTAGGTTCTTACTAGTTATCTACTTTATATATAGTAGTGTGTATATGTCAATCCCAATCTCCCAATTTATCCCTCCCCCCTTACCCCCTGGTAACCATTAGATTGTTTTCCACATCTGTAACTCTATTTCTGTTTTGTAAATAAGTTCATTTGTACCATTATTTTAGATTCCACATATAAACGATATCATATGATACTTGTCCTTCTCTGTCTGACTTACTTCACTCAGTATGACAATCTCTAGGTCCATCCATGTTGCTGCAAATGGCATTATTTCATTCTTTTTTATGGCTGAGTAATATTCCATTGTATATATGTACCACATCTTCTTTATTCATCTGTTGATGAACATTTAGGTTGCTTCCATGTCCTGGCTATTGTAAATAGTGCTGCAATGAATATCGGGGTGCATGTATCTTTTCAAACTATGGTTTTCTCCAGATATATGCCCAGGAGTGGGATTGCTGGATCATACAGTAGCTCTATTTTTAGTTTTTTAAGGGACCTCCATACTATTCTCCATAGTGGCTGTACCAATTTACATTCCCACCAACAGTGCAAGAGGGTTCCCTTTTCTCCACACCCTCTCCAGCATTTATTGTTTGCAGATTTTTTGATGATGACCATTCTGACTGGTGTGAGGTAATACCTCATTGTAGTTTTGATTTGCATTTCTTTAATAATTAGTAATGTTGAGCATCTTTTTTTTTTTTTTTTTTGCGGTACGTGGGCCTCTCACTGTTGTGGCCTCTCCCGTTGCAGAGCACAGGCTCTGGACGCACAGGCCCAGCGGCCATGGCTCACGGGCCTAGCCACTCCGCGGCATGTGGGATCTTCCCAGACCGGGGCACGAACCCATGTCCCCTGCATCGGCAGGCAGACTCTCAACCACTGTGCCACCAGGGAAGCCCTGTTGAGCGTTTTTTCATGTGCTTTTTGGCCATCTCTATGTCTTCTTTGGAGAAATGTCTATTTAGATCTTCTGCTTATTTTTTGACTGGGTGTTTGGTTTCTTGTTATTGAGCTGCATGAGCTGTTTGTATATTTTGGAGATTAATCCTTTCCCTGTTGCTTAGTTTGCAAATATTTTCTCCCATTCTGAGGGTTGTCTTTTTGTCTTATTTATGGTTTCCTTTGCCGTGCAAAACCTTTTAAGTTTCATTAGGTCCCATTTGTTTACTTTTGTTTTTATTCCCATTACTCTAGGAGGTGGGTCAAAAAAGACCTTGCTGCGATTTATGTCAGAGAGTGTTCTGCCTATGTTTTCCTCTAAGACTTTCATAGTGTCTGGTTTTACATTGAGGTCTTTAATCCATTTTGAGTTTATTTTTGTGTATGGTGTTAGGGAGTGCTTTAATTTCATTCTTTTACATGTAGCTGTCCAATTTTCCCAGCACCACTTATTGAAGAAGCTGTCTTTTCTCCATTGTATGTTCTTGCCTCCTTTATCACCATAGGTGCGTGGGTTTATCTCTGGACTTTCTATCCTGTTCCATTGATCCATAGTCCTACATTCTTGGGTGGAGTCCTTGAGGAAGTCTGTTACTTTGTTCCTAGGGGAAAAAAAAAGCAGAAAAGTACCAACTCATTGTTTGGAAGAAAAACCTGAACTCAATGAAATAACTCCAGTGCAAATGCTTCAGAATGGGAAGTTAAGATTTAATCATGTAAACGGGGAAATTTTTAAGAAGAGCTTTCAGAGACTGTGTTTTTAGAAAATGCTTCTTTTCACAAACTAGATTTGAGCCATACTATAAGTATCAGTGACTGCATATTTGTAGCATTGTCTGTCTCATTCCCTGAGTATTTGAAATGTAAAGCAAGGAGAGAGAGGATGGTAAGAATGTCTTACAGGACCAGTTCTTCCTCTGCTTCATACTATGGGGAGGAAGTTGGACTGGGTAAGGCCAGTACGCACTGACCTGGATGACTACATGCAAATGAAACATTACTTAAAGCAGAAAAACCTGTTAGGTTATGGTGTTGTAGGGTCTTTTGATGGCTTCTAAGGCAAGATCACAGCTTTGTGGATAGGTGTAGATTTTTCCTTGTTGGCAGTATATCTTCTCACTGTCAAACATCTTTGATGAGCTCCAATATGAGGTAAGAAATGAGGATTTAAGGCCTTAGATTAGGGTGAATGGCATCTTCACTTTGGGCCTAGGGATTAGGATGGAGCTCTGAGTGATGGATATGCTGGAACATTGCTGGCAAGATATCAGCCAGCCTAAAGCTGGACCAAAAAGAGATCTGAGGTCCTGTCTACTCTAAAATAGCCACTTTTATAGCAATAGTAAAATGACTGTCTTTATTGTACTTTCCTTCCATGATGCCCAAACCTTTAATAAGGCCAATTTAACATTTTAACCTGATCTCAGTTGTCCTCTGGGGAGTTAGCAGAGATCTATCTCATTTTTCAGATGGAGGAGAGAGAGGGTCAGGCTTGTGAGAGATCAGAAAGGCAGAAGTGTCTACGGCCATACCACCCTGAACACACCCGATCTCTGATCTCGGAAGGTGAGCAGGGTCAGGCCTGGTTAGTACTTGGATCAGAGAAAGGCAGCAGTGGTAGTTGTTCTTGAGGACAACGTTGCTGAACCTGCATATTTAGAGGTTTCAGGAGCAGGGCCAGCAGCTGAGGCAACAGTGTAATGAAGAGCCCAATACTTCTGAGCAGATGAAAGGCGGGACCCAGGACAACTCTCAGAAGTCTTACTTCCAGTGATTAGAATGGTAGAGGCTCAAGCTATATTAATTGGAGAATTAAAAGAAAGCACGATCTTACTTTCTAGTCACTAGCTGTTAAAATCTACAACTTTGAATTGTAGCAGTTACTCAATTTATCACTAAATATTTTTCCGATTTATAAAGGACATTTTCCTTAAAATGTAAAATTAATGCATTCCTATAAGAAAAATTAAGAGCACAATCCAAAATGTAAATTCTCAAAGATAAATATATTGTTCACTTAAAAAAATGTCTATCTTTGTAAATAATAACTAATTTTTGTGGCAAATAAGCACTGACATGGACATATGGAAAGCATGTAGAGGCTGGAAGTTTTGTAGAGGCCAGTAATAAGAAGTTACCTAAAATAAGATATTTTTTCAGTGCCATAAACATATTAATGAGAGAGAAGAAATCATATTCTTGGCTTTTTAAAGATGCATTTGGCTTTTATCTTTAAAGACTACACTCCTGAAATGAAAGCATTAATGTTTGAAAAAAAATGTGTACTTTCAAAAAATGTAGAACGTCAGTTTTGTTTGTTTGTTTGTTTGGCGGTACGCGGGTCTCTCACTGTTGCGGCCTCTCCCGTTGTGGAGCACAGGCTCCGGACGCGCAGGCTCAGCGGCCATGGCTCACGGGCTCAGCCACTCCGCGGCATGTGGGATCTTCCCGGACCAGGGCACGAACCCGTGTCCCCTGCATCGGCAGGCGGACTCCCAACCACTGCGCCACCAGGGAAGCCCAGAACATCAGTTTTGGTTAATTATTTATAACAGCTTAAGAGAGTTTGATTTCCGTAGTCAAGTTAATTCAAGAACCAGATTGAGAAAAAAACAAGTTTTGTCTCCCCATTCTAAAAAAGAAGATATGTCTGGTGCTTTTGAATGAAGCTTAGGTTTTAATTGATAATATTTAATATTATTTAAAATACTTAAATTTAAAAACTGCTCTTTAACAAAATGCTTGACATTTTACTTATTCACTTCTAACATTTATAAAATAGAAAACATAATTAGACTCATTTTTGCATCTGTGTGGTCCTCTTATTTTGCTTGAATTCTTAAATGAACAAAGATTGGTTTCAGCACAATGTATGTCAAGAGAAAGAGTACCCCTTCTGTAAAGTCTTTGAGAGTAAAGGCATTCATTTGGTACTCAGACCACGGCACTTTTCTGTAGTCCCCCCATGTGCATATTGTATACTCAGGATTGTCTTAAATATTTTTAATGAAAATGGTAGTATATAAAATGAAACAAGAAAACAATTTAAGTAGAGTGATTAATCTAATTTTCTGATATACATCCCTGTTCCTCAAAGAAAAGATAACACAGACTTCATAAAAAGCCATTGAATCTTTCAAATGAGCTTTTAAATCGTTCTCTACATAATCCAAACTCTCAACATTTCAAAAATTGTACTGTCACGAAGAGCGACACTTTTGCTTCTCATAAAGTGGAGAAACAACTGTTAACTTGAATTATACGTCTTTAAGATCCTAATTCATTTTTCTCTTGAGAATGAATATCACCTTCTTGCTTTCATTCACAATTACAGTCCAGGGCTGCTCCTTATTAATATTTATTTGCTTATTTATTTGTGGAACATATGATATTAGCACTGATTAGCACTAGTCTGCAGGGCCCTGTCAGAACTATTAAGCAACAGGCCACGGGGACATGACTCCCCAAGAGTGTCAACGCTCTTCTGTCTCTTCTATCTAGAGGGAAAGTAAGCAACCTACAGGCACTACTTTAAAAGATCATCATTGAACATCTATTATTTGGTCTTCAAAAACTGCATAGAAACTAAATATTCCCCCTCATGTAGAATTTATAAAAATGCTCCTCTATCGCTTCTTAAAAAAAAATATCTTTTCAAAGCACAACGGTGTCATAAATAGAAACAGCTGGGGAAGGGGTATCAGCAAATGCCAGCCAAGAGAACTTGAGTGCATACAAATGAAGTGTGTTAAGACTAGAGACTTTTCTATTATTAAGGAAATGGAGTGCCATGAGAAAATGCAAGGAGACAAGAGTAATGGCAAAGTCATGAATCAAATAGTGACTTAAAAGCAAGAGTTCCTAGTTCCCTGGTACATGACACCTCCCTACTAAAGTTTATTCAGTGGGAATGATGAAATGGTACTCTTGCTTCAAAGAAATACATTCAAAATATAGAAAAATGATTTCAATATCAAGATAATTAGGGTGAGTGACATCGAGTATCTATTGCAGTTATTTTAACAACTCGTACTGGTCATATGCCTTCCTTGGCTCACACATAAGGACTTTCTGTGATGTGTATCTGCCTTACACCAAAATAAAAGTCAAACCTATAAACCTTATGTAGTTTATCTTGTCTGAACTTGCTACACTAGAGATGAATTTTGCAACTATGATAACATTATAAAAATATTAATACTGAAAGAGAACTGTCAGAATGTAGAAGCGGGACCAATGCACAGCTTTGGATCCAGCCTCTGTGATACTCTTGGAACTACTCCCATAACAGTCACTTTGAAAATCTCACAATGAAGGTAAAGTAGTTCTTCCTATACCTCTGTAATGGAAAGTGAAAGGGACTTAACCTTTAATGAAGTTCATTTTCACAGCCCATCAATCTTCACTTAAGTACCTTGGGAAAAATATGTCTTATTTATGATTCCTCAGTGCCTATCATGACATCTAGTATTTAATTAGTTCTCACAGAAGCTTATTGAAGAGAAGTATAAATGAAATAAGTACAGTGTCTAAGATATTTTTATCTACATATTTCTTTACCTATAATGTAAGGATACACACAGTAGCAAACAGTCAATGAATAATCCACCAGAATTGTGACCAAAGGCAGCAAGGTGAAATTTATTTTATTCCCTTGGAGTCTACATTTACAAATCAAGTGAACACTATTCAATGCACCATAAGAATCAAGGAAAATAAAAGTTAGATCAGCAAATTATATCATTTTGGAGTCCTTTAATAATTACTCCTGAAAGTTTTAGACTGTGTTCCTAAGAAGTTTGACAGGGTTTTTGTAGTTCAACTAATATGTATAGAATAGAATTCTTTATTCGGGACAGACAATATCACCTTTAGATAGTAATGGCAAATAGGTTTTCTTCGCAACTTGTCAAGAAACAAAAAGCCATTGAGAGTCCCAGGACACGTGTAGTTAATGTTGGGTAAAATTTTGAAAAATAAATAAATACCATAACTCACTGTGACTCATCAATTGATCACCATATGAAGGAATATTTATTTTCAGGGATATCCAAGTTTTTTCTCTCTTTTTTTTTTTGCGGTACGCGGGCCTCTCACTGCTGCGGCCTCTCCCGTTGCGGAGCACAGGCTCCAGACGCGCAGGCTCAGCGGCCATGGCTCACGGGCCCAGCCGCTCCGCGGCATGTGGGATCCTCCCGGACCGGGGCACGAACCCGCGTCCCCCGCATCGGCAGGCGGACTCCCAACCACTGCGCCACCGGGGAAGCCCCTTCTCTCTTATTTTCACTGATCCTTTTGCCAAAGTATCACTTCAGTCTTTGGAACTTCTTTTCAGGCTACTGGATCCCTTACAAATAAAACTTCTTTCCTGCACATGCACACCACACTTCCACCCCTACCTACCTTCCCTACCCGTCCCAACACACACACACATGAGGAAAGCAATAATTATTATTATTATAAAAATATTGACAGAAAACAAGTAGATTGCACACTTAAAAGTATAATGTGAAGAGATTTTATCTGCAGAGAGATTATTCAAAAAGGAATGGATGGGGCATATATTGGAGCCACAGAAGATTATTGAGAACCCAGGGCTCTTCGCTGCCAGTCAGCCACCACCATAGACTCTGAAAGATGAAGGAAAGGAGAAGTTATTGGAAGCCAAAAGGAGGAGAGTGTATCATCTCAGGCTGCCTTGAGAGGACTAAAGACTTTCGGTGGAGGAACCTAGCCAGCCTGAGGGTAGAAAGTGAAAATCTGCAGAAGAAAAAGGGAGTTATCTGGCACAGCAAAATTGAAAGAAACCTGAGTAGGAGAGGAAAAGTCACTCATTTGCAAAAATGAATGCTTAGTAGATGGCTCTCATCTTCCCTTGGCAGATGGATTTGGGTATGAATAACCCTGGAAATAATGGGATTCTGCTCCCAGGGAATTCTAACAAATATTCATTGATCAGCAGCAACTATGTGTCAAGAATTATTCTAAACACTAGGGATTAGAACATGAATAAAACATGGACTCTGTCCTGCAGAAAGTCATAGTCTGGAAAAAGAAGTAGGCCCACAAACAGATCATTACCATATTAACATAAAAAGTGCAGTCGATGAAAGAATGTATGAATTCCTTAAGGGAATGTACTAAATCATACGCTTTTTTGTATAACTAGCACCAAGTAAAATGCCTTACGCATAGTGAGGCTGAATAAATGTTGAGTGAGTGAAAGGTACGGGGCTTGTACCCAGAGGTAAGCTTGGAAGGGCTAGCTCTGCTCTCTGTTAAGTCTTCAGCAAAACTTGTGAGACAGAAATATTTGCAGGTTAACAGGTGTCATTTTACTTTTCCATTTATACAATTTTTCATTGTTTATTCCCTAAAAATATTTAAGGTTTCCTTTTATTTCCTATATGTCAGTGACACAGTCCATCTACCCTGTATAGACTGCCTCCTTTCTATTCCCAGTTAAGGCTTGTCCCCTTTCTTAGGTCCCTGCTTTTGCTATATATATATATATATATATATCTCATATAATGTGTGTTTTTAAATTATTCAATATGTAAAATATTTTAGGTGATAAAGAAGGCATATTGAATCATTGCAGGGGAAATGGTCTGCTCAAATACAGTGAAACAATTAACTAGCAATTTAGAATGAAGGTAAACTTTTCTACTTCATGCTTCATATTATAATAATTTCAGATTGAGTTAAGGTTTTAAAATGGAAAAAATGAAACAAAAAAATATAAGAAGAAAATTATTACTATTTAAATTCAATTTGATGTAGGAAGATTTTAGTACAGAAAAAAATTACTATAAACAAGGGTGAAAAATAAATGACAATGAGAAAATATTTTCAATATATGACAAAGTGTTAGTATCCATTGTGAAACAGAGAAGAGGGCATTGTGATTAGGCTTGGACGGTGTCTGGGAAAATAGCGTTTCCCATAATATAAATAAATCCACAGGTGCATGCTATTTCTCTCATATGTTCTAGCTTAGTAAATGAATAGAAAGCGTAAGGTAAAATTATAGCAATGCTAGTGAGTGAACAGTTTGAGGACGTACACATCTTTGTGAAGAATTCTTAAAAATCAATAAGAAAAAGCAAACGTCTCAGTAGTAACTAAGTAAAAGGCATGGATAAGCAATTCACAAAAGCATAGGTGGACAATAAACGTATGAAAGAAAAGCTTATGTTTTTAATCTAACAAATTGAGAATTATTAAAAGAACGATAAAATCCAATTTGGGCTGAAATGCAGGAAAATTGGCGCTCATATAATTTTTTGTCAATATGAATTACTTCAGGTTTTCTACGCGGTAGACATTTATACTACAAATAAAAGATGACCATGATATTGTCAAAAAGAAGCCAGATTTAAAAAAGAAGAGAAGAGAACATTATGTGGCTATTTGATGATATGAAGAAATTATTGTTAATTTGTTAATGATTGGTATTGAGATTGTGGTTGGTTTTGCGGAACAGTGCTTATCTTTTAGAGGTAAATGTTGAAGTATTTATGGATGAAATGATAGACCATCTGGATTTGCTTTAAAATTGTTCAGGGCTGGAGGAATAGGAGAAGGTATAGATAAAACAAGGTGGCTGTACCTTGATCATTGTTGATAGCACATGGGGACTCATTGTACAATTTTTCTAATTTTTATATGTAAAAATATTCCATAGTAAAAGGTTTTTAAACTGTTTATATACTAGCATCTAAATTTTGTAAGAAATAAGATCACATATGCATTATGCATAGACAAAAGAACAAATGAAAAGTACCAAAAGTTAACAATGATTTTCTTGGGGGGAAGACTTTGTTTTTATCCCCGTTGCTCCCTCATACATTCTAAAATGAACATAAATTACTTTTATCACCAGTAAATTAAGATTTTTTAACAAATGCATTCAGTGCAGTCACCTTAATCTTAGAAAACAGGAGCCACGGAAGACAAATTAATATCTATATTTTTTAGGAGACTTTTTATCCTTAAATATTTTGCCATTTTTATATTTTTTTCCTTCACTCCACTTGCTTTCAATTTAGGAACATAAGGCATACTGTTTATTGGCTTAGATTCACTTTTCTTTCATAATTTATTTTCTATTCAATCTCTTTTCTTTTTCCTACTTGGTACATCTCAATATTAGGCCTTTATTTTAACTAACCACAATTGTACATTATTAACTAAATCCAACATTTTGCCCAATCATACTTTCATTTGAAACCAGTGAGAAATCACTTATAAGCTATAAGCAACATAGAGCAAGATTTTAAAAATATGCCTTAAGATATTTCAATTATTCAGGCAGACACCATTGTAACAGGACTTGTAAGCAGTAATGTTAAGAGTCCATCAAAGTAGAACTGTGCTTTAAATGAAGTTTTAAATTAGCAGTGAACTATATTTGTCTTTGCACTTGGAGCACAATATTATAAGACCAGAGAGAAAAGTGAATTTTAAAATAAAATGTTTGAGGGGATAAAGTCAAACCCCCTGCCTCCTCCTCCCCCCCACCCCCCGCAAGTTTGCATATTCCATTTATGACCACTGACCCTCATAACCACCTCTGCAGGTTTATATCAGTACCCCTCTATTACAGTGAAAGAAACTGAGACTCAGAGAAAGATTAAGTATGTGGTTGAAAGTTGCACAACCTGGATTCACAAACTATTTCTATCTTTTGCCAAGGCCAGTGCTCTTTCAATTCCACCACACTGCATTTATGGACAGAGTGCATTATGTAGATTGATGGGGAATGAGATTGGAAAATAGTGGAGGCAGGAAAGCATGAGATGCGGCAACATTAAAGGGAGAATAAATACTCATTTCAGCTGTGATGGTTATTCTTATTCTATGTTTTCAGCAGTAAATGTGCACCAAAGGAATGTATAACAATGTATTAAATTTATAGAGACATCCCTCTTGCCATTTGCTGCATGCCAGTGTGTACTGGGATGATTCATGGATTCAGAGAATATTAAAACTAGAAGCAATAATAGAGATCATCTAATAGAATTTTTTCCTTCTAAAACAATTCGTTATGAGAGAATATTGTGAAGCGCTCTTTCATGTATAATCTCAATTGCTATTGCTATGTATGATGCAAAAAAACAATTGGGCATGAATTTGAATTTGCTTGAAAACTCCTCCAGTAGCATGCATATGTATACTCTAAATGCAGTGAATATCACATATGTTCGAGTAAATAGGTTACAGTGGAAGAAGGGGCAAGACACCGAACTGGAACTGGAAGCCCAGGGCTTTGGTTCTGCTTGGGTTTCTAACAAGTTGTGTGACTTTGATCACTTATGCTGTCAGATTACTCATGAGTAAGTAGAAGTAATTGGACTGAGTTCCCTTCTCTTGGGTCCAATAAAGGGAAACAACTTTAGAGCTCTAGTATTGAGGATGCAGCTCCTTTGCTTACACACAAGCGTGTGTTGTGATTGGACTTGGAAGTCACCCAAATAATGTTTTCTCAAAATATAAGTAAATCCATAGGTACATACTCTTATCTCCCCAGCGTTCTAGATTAGTAAGTGAATAGAAAACATAAAGCAAAATTGCAGCAATACCAAGCAGAGTGTGAACAGTGTAAAGTAATCCACAGGTTTTTTTTGTATCTCAGTTATGATAGTGTAAACCAAGTAGAAAAGAAATCAGAATGAGCAAGAAACTGAAATTCTGGTATCTGAGGCAATTGACACTTGGGAGAGCCACAGGAAGAGTCAAATACATTGATTTGTTTAAGAAATTGGTTAAAGTAAAAGAAAATAAAGCTATAAAATATTTTCTATATGTCTCCAATCAGGTTTTAAAATTTTTATATCATGTACTATTTTACCTCCATATTTGGTTCTATTGATGTATAAGTAAGTGATGTAACTTTAATTATTAATGCTATACATCTACTTTTCTCTTTGTATCTAATTCAGGTAAATCTGAAAATGGCTAAGTAAATAGCTACTCAAATACCTGACTCATGTATGCCTGGGGGATTATGGCATTAGCTACCCATTCAAAGTCTTTGAGAGAAATGGCCTCAGTAGAAAACTGTGATGCTATTTTTGTGAGGGCATCACAAGTGGCAGGCACCACTAGGATCTGGAAACCTGAACTTCCAAACCTATGACAGTTATATTTTACTACTCCCACTCAACAATTTGGAGATGGCCCTTATACTTGTTCATACATGCCTCATTCTTGGACTGAAATGGCATGGATAATAACACAGCAGACAAGGAAAAAATTAACAACAACTATGTCTGCTAAGTAGTGGCACGACTTATTTTGAGGAAGAAAAATGTTAGCACTATTTTAAGACCCGTTTACTTAGGACATTGTGTTTTTCCTTTATTTTGCAATCCTATTCTACTTTAAATACTTCTTCATAGTGTTTTTGTTTGTGTATTTACCAAATCAAATTCTCAAGTATGTTGTAGATAATCATAACTATAAGTCATGTGAACTGCTTTAACTACCTTATCTGATTTATTAGTAATTTTCATCTGTCTTGCTGAGACATATCGAAAGGGCTTATTTTTCAGAGTTGAAAATCAGTATTCAGAATAATCCCCTGAAAATAAAATCAAGCTCTGCGAAATTTCTCTTAGGGCAAATAAATACAAGGAAATTGCAATATGGGTGTGACTGCTTGTTTCATAGATAAAGCCCTCCCAGTAAGCCTTTTGATCTTCCCATTGTGATGAATAGGCTGGCAGTTCCATGAACCATATTGCTATACTCTAGTATACTCATCTAGACTAATTTACTAATACCCAAATATAATAATGTATACTAACAGAGAACCAAGCAGTGCTGGAAATGTCACTGGGCACCACTGTAGACATAAGGGGTGGACAGCAAGGAGTGAAAGAAGAGGAAGAAGTAAGATAAAGGGCAAAGACACAGGTATAATAGAGACAAAAAAAGGAGTAAGAATAGCAAAAAGTACAGAAAAGGCATTTAAAATAAAACAACAGAATGGCGGTGATAAGTGTAATGTTCGCTGTCATTTAATACTTGGCAATGTGATTTGTCCTCTTATACTTAAATTTGACCTGCAGTCTTTCATCATAAAATCAGCTCATATTAATGATTTATGTGGCATATTTAGAAAAATGATACTTTTGACAGGCTTTTTTGTTGTTGTTGTTATCATCAGCCCCACAGAAAGTCAAGAAATAGACACATGTAAGATTAAAATATTTCTGAGTCACAATCAAGAATTTTTTTATAAGTGTGTTTCCTGGTTCAACATAAGAATATCTCACGTAGAGCAACTACCAGCATCCTTTAAAGGCGGTAATAAATAAAATTTTTGTAAATCAAGTTATATATTTAATATACAAGTAAAATACTTCCTTTAAAAATACTTCCTTAGGGCTTCCCTGGTGGCGCACTGGTTGAGAGTCCGCCTGCCGATGCAGGGAACACGGGTTCGTGCCCCGGTCCGGAAAAATCCCACATGTCGCGGAGCGGCTGGGCCCGTGAGCCTTGGCCGCTGAGCCTGCGCGTCCGGAGCCTGCGCGTCCGGCCCGCGTACCGCAAAAAAAAAAAAAAAAAAAAAAACTTCCTTAAAATAAAAACTCCTTTTGTAAAGTGAATAATGAATGCCTGGCTTATATATATTTTATATTTCCATGCTCATTTATTGCATTTGCTAAGAGTATGGTAAACCTGAGTTTTTGCTGAAAGACTACATTTTGCATTCATTTTATTTATGGATACATTCCCAAGTTTATTGTTTTTTTAATTAGTTTATGCCACAAGTGGGCTCAACTTGTAAGTTCACTTTTCCTGCATATCGATTAATATGTTTAATCCCCGTTCTGTGTTTCTACACCAATGAACAGTGTTCAGGGTAATATGAAAACAAACCTTTAATTAAACATAAAATTATTCTAGAGAAGTTCTCAAAATAGTACTGACAGATGTTCAGTGGAATGCTCTGTTTTTCTCATAGTTAAAAAGCAATTGACCAAAAAGGGAAAAGTGTACTTCTTATCCCTTTTGTGCTGTAACTGGTAACATTTTAATTGCCCAAGGCTTTGTTCATGTTCTTTCATGGTTGATGCTTGCATAGATGTTCACTCTGTAATTGAAAACAGGGGATACATACACCCTTCCTGCCTGGAAGCTCCCTATATCACTAGCTTCTTCAGATTATTTCTTGTTAAAATCTTGGATGAATAAAATACAAAAGCTTTGAATTGTGTTGCTTATTATAACATATGTGGTACAAAGGCATCTCAGCTGAGATTTCTGTACGTTTCTGAGATTCTAAAGAAAATACTCTTGATTTTAAATGCTTGTGCCTTTTAGTCAAATGCAGAAATTGAAAGGACATATGAGAAATTTTATGGATGCAATTTGGATAAGATCATCTGCTCCAAATCCCAGAATTAATTATTTAAAAGAAGAAAATAAAGTATCTGCAGTTTCCAAATGAGTAGGAAACTGGAAGGAAACATACCTATTTTTCTTCACCCTGAAGCATCCAACATCTTAATGGCAGCCCACTGCTCCCCAGAGTGGTCACTATGCCTGGATCTGCCCTGTTGATCAGTTCTTCATCACTAGGAATTTAATCAGGTTGTGCCCTGAATAGATCTTAACAGTTTGTTTGGAGTATTTAGCAAGAAAATGCAGGTCCTCCCATTTCTCAGGAACCCTCTTCTAACTAAGAAGATTGTCTTTCCTGCCTGGGTGTGCAGCTTGAAAAGGAAAGCGTAGGGAACAACGAGGTGGGGAGGGCATAGAGGCCAAGTTAATTATCAGTTTGTAGTCATATCACTTTATATTTTTGTTCTGCATTCATTTAGGGCATTTCTTAGTATTAAAAATATGGGATTTGCAAGCATAAGGCATAGAAAAGGGAGGAAATGATTTGGGACAGAGAATCTTTAAGAAATTCTCATATAATACTACATGAGCAGCTGCTTCTAGCCTTCCACCTTCAAGCAGTCAGTAACACACATCCAGATGAGCAAAAGGAAGAGAATAGGGCTATCATTGTTATTGCTGAGAGAATGTTCACGAGATTGATTTTCCCATCACTGTGAAGTCCACAAAGGCTGTACATTGTGACTTTGCGGCCAACTTCATATCTGTAAGCTTGTGAAGTGGGCATTAACTGCCACTTTTTGTAAATAAGCTGGTAACCTGGCTTCTTTAGGCTTGAGATGCGTGAGTCCAAGTGAATTCTCTTACCTTTAGCCAAAATAATTCTTTCTTCCCTTCAAAAAATACTGATGCACAAACTTGAACTGGACATGGTCCCTGATCTTGAAAACTTAATAATTTCATGGGGAAGACAAACATGTAAATCAAATCAGGCAGATAATCCATCTTGGGCTTGAATCAAATAAGTGGAGGGAAAACGTATGTAATACGACATGACCAGTGTGGTTCTCTGGGCTCCTGGGTCATTCCAAGGGCAATATAGTTGGCTGTTGATGCCTATGTCTACACCAAGTCTGAATATACAGGCCTCTTCATATTTTCCAAACTAGCTCCTAGCCAAGAAGGCAGGAATACTATTAATTTACCTTTTTTCTGTATAATGATAACTCAGTGTCTCCAGGTGCCATTTCACGTTTATTCATAATTGTTGACCCCAGTCACAGACCTCGTACTTTTTTGTAATTTATCAAGACTTTATTTTTTTAGAGCAGTTTCAGGTTAACAACAAAACTGAGAGGAAAGCACAGAAATTTACTGTATATTCCCTGTACCCACACACATATAGCCTCGCCCATTATCAACATTCCCCCCACCCCCCCCAGCCAAGGAGTGGCACATGTTACAACTGATGAATCTACATTGACATCATTATCACCCAAAGTCCATAGTTTACATTACAGTTTACTCTTGATGTTGTATATGCTGTGGGTTTGGACAAATGTATGATGTCATATATCCACTATTATAGTGTCATAAACTATAGTGTCACTGCCCTAAAATTCCTCTTTGCTCTGCCTACACATCCCTTCCCAACACCCACTCCCCTGCAACCACTGATTTTTACTGTCTCCATAGTTTTGCCTTTTCCAGAAGGTCATATAATTGGAATCATACAATATATAGCATTTTCAGGTTAGCTTCTTTCACTTAGTACTATGCATTTAAAATTCCTCCATGTCTTTTCATGGCTTGATAGCTTACTTCTTTTAGCACTGAATAAGATTCCATTGTCTGGATGTACCACAGTTTATTTATTCACTCACCTACTGAAGGACACCTTGAGTGCTTCCAAATTTTGGCAATTATGAATAAAGCTGCTATAACATCCGTGTAAATGTTCTATGTAAACCTAAGTTTTCACTCTTTTGGGTAAATATCAAAGAGCAGGATTGTTGATCATAGGGCAAAAGTGTGTTTAGTTTTGTAAGAAACCACCAAACTGTGGTGTGGAAATGGCTGTACCATTTTCCACTCCTACCAGCAATAAAGGAGCAGTCCTGTCGCTCCCCATCCCAGCCCACATTTGGTGTTGTCAGTATTCCAGATTTTGGCCCTTTTGATGGGTGTGTAGTGATATCGTGTTGTTTTAATTTGCACTTCCCTGATGATCTTTTTATAGGCTTATTTTCCTTCTGTATATCTTATTTTGGGAGATGTCTGTTAAGACCTTTCTCAATCAGGTTGTTTGTTTTCTTGTTGTTGAGTTTTAAGAGTTCTATGTATATTTTAGATAACAGTCCTTTATCAAACGTATCTTTTGCAAATATTTTCTCACAATGTGTGACTTGTCTTACTCTCTTGACATTGTCTTTCACAAAGCAGAAGTTTTTAATTTTAGTGAAGTCCAGCTTATCAGTTATTTCCTTCGTAGCTTGTGCCATTGGTGTTGTATCTATAAAGTCATCACCATACCCAAGATCATCTAGGTTTTCTCCTATGTCATCTTCTAGGAGTTTTATAGTTTTGCATTTCACATTTAGGTCTGTGATCCATTTTGAGTTAATTTTTGTGAAGGATGTAGGATCTGTCTCTAGATTCATTTTTTTGCATGTAGAAGTCCAGTTGTTTCAGCACCTTTTGTTCAAAAACTATCTATCTTTCCTCCATTATGTTGCCTTTGCTCATTTGTTCAAGATCAGTTGATTAAATTTATGTGAGTCTATTTCTGAGCTCTCTATTCTATTGATCTATTTGTCTATTCATTCACTAATACCACACTGTCTTGATTACTGTGTCTTTATAGTAAGTCTTGAAGTCAGGCAGTGTCAGTCCTCCAACTTTGTTCCTCTCCTTCAACATTGTGTTGGATATTCTGGGTCTTTTGCCTGTCCACACAAACTTTAGAATTAGTTCATTTATATCCACAAAATACCTTGTTTGGATTTTGATTTGGATTGCATTAAATCTATAGATGATGGGAAGAACTGACATCTTGACAATATCTAGTCCACCTTTCCAGATAAATGGAATATCTCTCCATTTATTTTGTTCTTCTCTGATTTTGTTCATCAGAGTTTTTGAGTTTTCTCATGTAGATCTTATACATATTTTGTTAGATTTATACCTGAGTATTTCATTGGGGGGAATACTTATGTAAGTGGTATTGTGTTTTTAATTTCAAATTCCACTTGTTCATTGGTAGTATATAGGAGAGCAATTAACTTTTGTATATGAACTTTGTATCCTGCAACTTTGCTATAATCTCTTATTAGTTCTAGGAGTTTTTTTGGTCTATTCTTTTGAATTTTCTACATAGACAATCATGTATCTGCAAAGAAAGACAGTTTTATTTCTTCCTCCACAATCTGTATGTCTTTTTTTTCCCCCTTTTTTGTCTTATTACATTAGCTAGAATTTTTTTTTTTTATGGTACGCGGGCCTCTCACTGTTGTGGCCTCTCCTGTTGCAGAGCACAGGCTCCGGACGCGCAGGCTCAGCAGCCATGGCTCACGGGCCCAGCCGCTCCGCGGCATGTGGGATCTTCCCGGACCGGGACACGAACCCGTGTCCCCTGCATTGGCAGGCGGACTCTCAACCACTGCGCCACCAGGGAAGCCCAGCTAGAATTTTTAATACAATGTTGAAAAGGAGCAGTGAAAGAGGCAGACCTCTTACTTTTGACCAAGTTTTGTTCTCCTCCAATTCCTAATTTGAAATTGAGCTTTAGTTCCTGAAAATTTCTTCAAGAATGCTATCTTTAGTTCTTCTTTCCAACATGCCCTGTAGTTCTTTTCCACTCTCATACCTGACCTGAATCCCAGAATTCCAGCCCAGGCCAAAAGCACTAAGCTGCTTCTCACCCCAGAGAGCAGCTCAGGAAATTATGGAATGGTTCATCACTTCATCATATAGCCCAAATCATAGAGTATTGGCATGGTGAATAAGTAAATAATAACAACAATAGTAATACTATAACTGAATTTATGATCTCAGAGATATTTCTGTGATATTGTTAAAACGGGAAAAACACAAAGCCTAAAAAACATTTTACAGTGTCTTATATTGTTAGAAATTTTCCTATTTTGGACCTGCCTGACCCCTTTGTAAGATAATTTTTTTTTTTTTTTGATCAGCAGGCCATCCTCTAAATTAGTTAAGACGTGTAAGGCACGAACTAAAACTTTTAAACATACTCATATGACTTGAAAATAGACCACTTAGAATTTAGGTGTAAGTGCTGTGCTTGAAATAAAAGAGAGTGATGACTTTCAGCAATATAATTTAAATGGAATAGTGAGTTATTTGTGCACAGCAGCCCAGCTCCAAATACCTATTTGCTAAAAGAGTCCTGACTATCCCACAAAAAATAAGGGCCCATGATCCTCTCTTCAAGGCAACTGAGGTAATAGGACATGTGTTCCTGCTGCTGTTACTGAAACCTGAGACTCATGGGCAGAATTGCTCTTCATTCCCTGCAGGATGAGACAGGGACAGTTTCTCTGGGGGCCTCTAGGCTGCCTTGACTGTGCCCATTCTCCTTCTATACTATCAGCTTGCCTAGTAACCTATCTGGAATAGTGAGAAAATATAATCGTTTAATTCCCCTTCTACGAGTTTTTCTTCCCTACTGGGCCTAGGGCTTGCTTTGTTCTAATTGCATCATATGAATCTGTAAGACAAATTTTTAAGGATTTCCCCTCTTTTAACATTAATATACCTTGCTGAGATAATTCCTTAAGCCATTATTTGCTGATAACATTACAAGGATGGACTAAATCTGTGCTTCTTAAATTGAGACACACATTCTGTGATTTACGCAATAGTATGGTGGGTACCTAAAGCCACAAGGGAAATATATCACATCTACTTTAAATTAAATAAATAAATTCCTTTAAAAGGAATTTAAAGTCTTACCTCATTGTGACCTAGACAGAACTACATAATCTGTATCTCCTCTCCACTCTTTTCTTTTTTTCCTCTGATCTCATCTCCTCCTACTCAATCCATCACTCACACTGTTCCTGTCACACTTTGTTCCTTGAGCAACTCATGCTCCTGCCTCAGGGCCTTTGCACTTGCTGTTTACTCTGCCTGAAATGTTCTTCATGCAGATATCTGGATGGATGGCTATCTCACTTCCTTCAGGTCTTAACTGACTTGTCCCTTCTCAGTGAGGACTTTCTTGGCCACTCTATTAAAAATTATACATCTCCATCTTACATTTTCCAATCCTCCATGTTTGATTTACTTTTTCTCCATAGCACTTACTACAATTTAAAATACTGTACATTTTATTATTTACTTTTGTTATCTCTATATTCCATTAAAATGTCAGCTCCATGAAAGCAGAGGGTTTTTTAATTATAGAAAGGTACACAATAGTTGAAAGAATATTATAGTGAACCTCTACTATCACTCAGCTCTAACAATTTTTAATATTTAGCCAATCTTGTTTCTTCAATGTGCCTGACATATTTTATTTCTTATAAGTATTTAGAAGCAAATCTTAGACATAAGAGTTCATGTTATTTCACCTATAAATTCTTCAGTGTGTATCTTAACTGATATAACCGTGTTTTTGACATTTTTAAAGTTATCAGAGCACTATCACATTAAATTAATATTAACTCTTTTGTATTATTTATTCTGTTTGTATTCAAATTGTTCTGATTAATAATGTATATTCACATTTGATTTATTTCCACTGGGACTCTAACAAGATCCACACATTACACTTGATTTTTCCTCCTAAGTCTTTCTTTTCCCATGTTCTATACATGTGTTGGGAAAACTTTGTCCTCTAGCATGTCGCACATTCTGGATTTGGCAGATTGCTTTCTTGAAGTATCTTCCCCTTAATATTTTCTAAAATCTAGTTGTTATATACAGAGATTTAATTAGATTCAGGTTCATTTTTATAGGCAAGAATTCTGTGTTATTTCCTACTGTACTACATCACGAGGCACAAAATGACTGGTTGGCACACCTTAGTGATGCTGAAATAAATCAGAAGGTTAAAGTAGTATGATCCCGATTCCTTCATTATGATGTTTCCTGACAAAATTTTACTTGATGGTGTAGCATCCAGTGATGATGGTTCCCTACATTAGTTATTTTATTCTGGTACTTCTTGTTAATTTATTATCTGGAATTCAGCTTTAAATGCCCATTCTCCTGAACCTCCCTCTTTCAGTGATATAAATTTTTGAAGTATTGTCTAGGATTCACATAAACATAGTAGTTAAGGGCTTTTGACTTCTCTTTACTAAATTATGGCAGTCAAGGTGAACTTCTATGAATCCTCCTTGGAAAACATTAAAAACCACTCATCTACACTATGATATCTCTATCTGTGATAATATAAAATTAGTTAATTATTAAAAATTACTGAGACCTTACTATGTGTAAGACACTGTCTTAGGTACTGGGAATACATTGTTGTCATGGACTGTCAATATATAATAGGATTAATAGAAATTAAAAATGGAAATGCACTCTGGTAGCAAGCATCAAAAATGGCTCCCAGCACATTCACAGGAAGAGAGACAAGATGAAAAGGCAGAGGGCTATGTACCAGATGAAGAAACAAGATAAAACCCCAGAAAAACAACTAAATGAAGTGGAGATAGGCAACATTCCAGAAAAAGAATTCAGAATAATGATAGTGAAGATGATCCAAGACCTTGGAAAAAGAATGGAGGTAAAGATAGAGAAGATGAAAGAAATGTTTAACAAAGACCTAGAAGAATTAAAGAACAAACAAACAGAGATGAACAATACAATAACTGAAATGAAAACTACACTAGAAGGAATCAATAGCAGAATAACTGAGGCAGAAGTACGGATAAGTGACCTGGAAGACAGAATGGTGGAATACACGGCTGCGGAACAGAATAAAGAAAAAAGAATGAAAAGAAATGAAGACAGCTTAAGAGACCTCTGGGAAAATATTAAATGCAACAACATTCACATTATAGGGGTCCCAGAAGGAGACAAGAGAGAGAAAGGACCACAGAAAATATTTGAAGAGATTATAGTCGAAAACTTCCCTAACATGGGAAAGGAAATAGCCACCGAAGTCCAGGAAGCGCAGCGAGTCCCACACAGGATAAACCCAAGGAGAAACATGCCGAAACACATAGTAATCAAATTGGCAAAAAATAAAGACAAAGAAAAATTATTGAAAGCAGCAAGGGAAAAATGACCACATACAATGGAACTCCCATAAGGTTAACAGCTGATTTCTCAGCAGAAACTCTACAAGCCAGAAGGGAGTGGCATGATATACTTAAAGTGATGAAAGGGAAAAACCTACAACAAAGATTACTCTACCCAGCAAGGATCTCATTCAGATTCCATGGAGAAATCAAAAGCTTTACAGACAAGCGAAAGCTAAGAGAATTCAGCACCACCAAACCAGCTCTACAATAAAGACTAAAGGAACTACTCTAAGTGGGAAACACAAGAGAAGAAAAGGACCTGCAAAAACAAACCGAAAACAATTAATAAAATGGTAATAGGAACATATATATCGATAATTACCTTAAATGTGAATGGATTAAATGCTCCGACCAAAAGACACAGGCTTCCTGAATGGATAGAAAAACAAGACCCATATATATGCTGTCTACAAGAGACCCACTTCAGACCTAGGGGCACATACAGGCTGAAAGTGAAGGGATGGAAAAAGATATTCCATGCAAATGGAAATCAAAAGAAAGCTGGAGTAGCAGTACTCATATCAGATAAAATAGACTTTAAACTAAAGACTGTTACAAGAGACGAGGAAGGACACAACATAATAATAAAGGGATCAATCCAAGAAGAAGATATAACAATTATAAATATACATGTACCCAACATAGGAGCACCTCAATACATAAGGCAACTGCTAACAGCTATAAAAGAGGAAATCGACAGTAACACAGTAATAGTGGGGGACTTTAACACCTCACTTACACCAATGGACAGATCATCCAAAATGAAAATAAATAAGGAAACAGAAGCTTTAAATGACACAGTAGACCACATACACTTAATTAATATTTATAGGACATTCCTTTCAAAAACAGCAGATTACACTTTCTTCTCAAGTTCACATGGAACATTCTCCAGGATAGGTCATATCTTGGGTCACAAATCAAGCCTCAGTAAATATAAGAAAATTGAAATCATATCAAGCATCTTTTCTGACCATTACACTATGAGATTAGAAATCAATTACAAGGAAAAAAACCATAAAAAACACAAACACATGGAGGCTAAACACTACGTTACTAAATAACCAAAAGATCACTGAAGAAATCAAAGAGGAAATCAAAAAATTCCTAGAGACAAATGACAATGAAAACACGAAGATCCAAAACCTATGCGATGCAGCAAAAGCAGCTCTAAGAGGGAAGTTTATAGCTATACAATCCTACCTCAAGAAACAAGAAAAATCTCAAATAAACAATCTAACCTTACATCTGAAGGAACTGGAGAAAGAAGAACAAACAAAACTCAAAGTTAGCAGAAGGAAATAAGTCATAAATATCAGAGCAGAAATAAATGAAATAGAAAAAAAGAAAACAATAGCAAAGATCAATAAAAGTAAAAGCTGGTTCTTTGAGAAGATAAACAAAATTGATAAACCATTACCCAGTCACATCAAAAAAAAAAGATGGAGAGGACTCAAATCAATAAAATTAGAATTGAAAAAGGAGCAGTTACAACAAACACCACAGAAATACAAAGCATCCTAAGAGAATACTACAAGCAACTTTATGCCAATAACGGACAACCCGGAAGAAATGAACAAATTCTTAGAAAGGTATAACCTTCCAAGAGTGGACAAGGAAGAAATAGGAAATATGAACAGACCAATCACAAGTAATGAAATTGAAACTGTGATTAAAAATCTTCCAACAAACAAAAGTCCAGGACCAGATGGCTTCACAGGTGAATTCTATCAAACTTTTAGAGAAGAGCTAACACCCATCCTTCTCAAACTCTACCAAAAAATTGCAGAGAAAGGAACACTCCCAAACCCATTCTATGAGGCCACCATCACCCTGATACCAAAACCAGACAAACATACTACAAAAAAAGAAAATTACAGACCAATATCACTGATGAATATAGATGCAAAAATCCTCAACAAAATACTAGCAAACAGAATCCAACAACACATTGAAAGGATCATGCACCATGATCAAGTGGGATTTATCCCAGGGATGCAAGGATTCTTCAATATGCAAACCAATCAATGTGATACACCATATTAACAAATTGAAGAATAGAAACCATATGATCATCTGAATAGATGCAGAAAAAGCTTTCGACAAAATTCAACACCCATGTATGATAAAAACTCTCCAGAAAGTGGGCATAGAGGGAACCTACCTCAACATAATTAAGGCCATATGCAACAAACCCACAGCAAACATCATTCTCAATGGTGAAAAACTGAAAGCATTTCCTCTAAGATGAGGAACAAGACAAGCATGTCCACTCTTGCCACTCTTATTCAACATAGTTTTGGAAGTCCTAGCGGCAGCAATCAGAGAAAAAAAGAAATAAAAGGAACACAAATTAGAAAAGAAGCAGTAAAACTGTCACTGTTTGCAGATGACATGATACTATACATAGAGAATCCTAAAGATGCCACCAGAAAACTACTACAGCTAATCAATGAATTTGGTGAGGTTGCAGGACACAAAATTAATGCACAGAAATCTCTTGCATTCCTATACACTAATGATGAAAAATCTGAAAGAGAAATTAAGGAAACACTCCCACTTTCCACTGCAACAGAAAGAATAAAATACCTAGGAATAAACCTACCTAGGGAGACAAAAGACCTGTGGCAGAAAACTATAAGGCACTGTTGAAAGAAATTAAAGATGATACCAACAGATGGAGAGATATACCATGTTCTTGAATTGGAAGAATAAATACTGTAAAAATAACTAAACAACCCAAAGTAATCTACAGATCCAATGCAATCCCTATCAAATTGCCAATGGCATTTTTTACGGAACTAGAACAAAAAATCTTAAAATTTGTATGGAGACACAAAAGACCCCGAATAGCCAAAGCAGCCTTGAGGGGAAAAAATGGAGCTGGAGGAATCAGACTCCTTGACTTCAGACTATACTACAAACCTACAATAATCAAGACAGTATGGTACTGGCACAAAAACAGAAACATAGAGCAATGGAACAAGATAGAAAGCCCAGAGATAAACCCATGCACCTATGGTCAACTAATCTATGACAAAGCAGACAAGGATATACAATGGAGAAAAGTCAGTCTCTTCAATAAGTGGTGCTAGGAAAACTGGACAGCTACATGTAAAAGAATGAAATTAGAACACTCCCTAACACCATACACAAAAGTAAACTCAAAATGGATTAGAGACCTAAATGTACGACTGGACACTATAAAACTCTTAGAGGAAAACATAGGAAGAGCACTCTTTGACATAAATCACAGCAAGATCTTTTTTGATCACCTCCTAGAGTAATGGAAATAAAAATAAACAAATGGGACCTAATGAAAGTTCAAAGCTTTTGCACAGCAAAGGAAATCATAAACAAGACAAAAAGAAAACCCTCAGAATGGGAGAAAATATTTGCAAACGAATCAATGGACAAAGGGTTAATATCCAAAATATATAAACAGCTCATGCAGCTCAATATTATAAAAACAAACAACCCAATCCAAAAATGGGCAGATGACCTAAATAGACATTTCTCCAAAGAAGACATACAGATGGCCAAGAAGCACATGAAAAGCTGCTCAACGTCACTAATTATTAGAGAAATGCAAATCAAAACTACAATGAGGTACCACCTCACACCAGTTAGAATGGGCATCATCAGAAAATCTACAAACAACAAATGCTGGAGAAGGTGTGGAGAAAAGAGAACCCTCTTGCACTGTTGGTGGGAATGTAAATTTTTACAGCCACTAAGGGGAACAGTATGGAGGTTCCTTAAAAAACTAATAATAAAATTACCATACGATCCAGCAATCCCACAACTGGGCATATACCTAGGGAAGAACCATAATTCAAAAAGACACATGCACCCCAATGTTCTTTGCAGCACTGTTTACAATAGCCAGGTCATGGAAGCTACCTAAATGCCCATCGACAGATGAATTGATAAAGAAGATGTTGTACATATATACAATGGAATATTACTCAGCCATAAAAAGGAACGAAATTGGGTCATTTGTAGATACGTGGATGGATCTAGAGACTGTCATACAGAGTGAAGTAAGTCAGAAAGAAAAAAACAAATATCGTATGTTAACGCATATATGTGGAACCTAGAAAAATGGTACAGATGAACTGGTTTGCAGGGCAGAAATTGAGACACAGATGTAGAGAACAAACATATGGACACCAAGGGGGGAAACTGGTGGGCAGTGGGGTAGGGGGTTGGTGGTGGTGTGATGAATTGGGAGATTGTGATTGACATATATACACTAATATGTATAAAATGGATAACTAATAAGAACCTGCTGTATAAAAAAATAAAATTAAATTAAAAAAATAAAATGAAATAAAAAGTCCACCTTTATTTCACTGATTTAAGATGCCACTGAATTCTTATGTACATTGAGTATATTTCTGACCTTCATATTCTGTTCCATTGTGTGTCTATTCATGTATCATTACTACACTATGTTAATGATCAAGGCTTCATAATATAATTTAATATATTGCTTGGCTAGCTGCTCCTTACCACCCTTGTTTATAATAGTTTTCCTGGCCATTCTTACTTTTTAATTTTTCTGTGTGAACTTTAGTATCAGTATGACCATTTCTTTAAAAAATTCCTTTTGGGATTTTATTGAGATTTGGTTGAATTTGTGAATTAACTTAGGTAGAATTAATACCTTTATAATTTTTTTTCCATTAAAAACATGGAATGACACAATTCATTCAAATCACCTTTTGGGTTTTTTAGGAGTACTTAAGTTTTTGTACTATAAATTATACATTTTTTTAAAAGTTATGTTTCAATTTATTTTAGTAATAACATTCCTAGTTGTTTAATATTTTTGTTGCTCTTTTAAACTGAGTCTTTTCTTCTATTTTATCTTCCATGAGGTTACTGTTTGTATATATGCAGACTATTGATATATTAATCTGATACCTCACTACCCTACTGATTCTCTTATTGTTTATAGTTTACAGTAAAGTCTTTGGGGGTTTTCAGTTATACAATATAACAACCACAGATAGTGATAGTTTTGCTTTCTCCTTCTAAATTTTGTAAATTTTTTATACATCTTTTTCCTTTTTGCTACATTGACTAACACTTCAAATATAATGTTAAAAATATTAACTAGCAGTGATGACAATGCACATTCTTGTCATTTTCCTGAGTTCAGTGCAAGTAACTCCAATGTTTTACTTTTACTATGATACTAATACTAATATATATACTGACAAATATGTATATATGCACATATATTTATATATGCTTATGTCATATATACATACATATACACATACATGTGTATATACATATAAATATATATGTGTGTACATATACTGATATATGTGCATTAAATTATATATTTATATAGTATACATAAATATTATATATGTATTATCTGTATATATATGCTGAGATATGTGTGTATATGCACATTTTTATACATATATGTAAACTATGTTATGGAAAAAACAATCTGAATGATTTTAACAAGAACTGGTGTTGAATTTTATGAAAAACATTTTTGGCATCAATGGAGATTATCACATGATACTTCTCCTTAAGTCTTATAATGTAATGGATTTTATTTATTGATTTTCTAATATCAACCAACTTTGAATTTTTAGAATCTCTCTCGGTGCTGATATATTATTTTTTAAATGTGCTTTTGGCTTTTAACTGCTAAACTTTACTTAAGATTTATGTATTGATATTTATGAGTGATATTGGTCAGAGCCAATAATCTAGGACGTTATATATTTATTTACTTAATTATTTACTTTTCTTTTGGCAGGGGAGATGGTTTCCCTGGACTTTGCAGTTAACTTGAATTCAAACTCCAAACGAGGATAAGGGGACATCTGGTGAGCAAATTCTATGAACCCCCTCTTTTTTGAGAACCTTTAAGTGTCAGCTTTATGTACAGGTATAATTTAATTTCCTACTTTGTGCAGGCAGGGCCTTATCTCCTACTTTCACATGTCTTTAAGATCTAAGCCTCATGGTTACTGAGCTCAACTGAATGTATAAAGGCATGTTTGTCATAAACATGGTATCTGGCATCCCCCAGACCAGGTGATCTGAGAGAGAAACAGCAACCAAGATGGAAGTTGTCCTTTATAGCCTAATCTCAGAAGTGATATATTATTACTTCTGCCATATTCAGTGGTCACAGAGACCAACTCTGGTATAATATGGGAGGGGATTAACAAGGGTATTAATTGCAGGGGGTGGAGATCATTGGGAGTCATTTTTTTAAAAATTTTTAAATTTAATTTTATTTAGTTTTATTTACAGCAGGTTCTTATTAGTCATCAATTTTATACACATCAGTGTATACATGTCAATCCTAATCGCCCAATTCATCACACCCCCACGCTCACCCGCTGCCGCTTTCCCCACTAGGTGTACATACGTTTGTTCTCTACATCTGTGTCTCAATTTCTGCCCTGCAAACCAGTTCATCTGTACCATTTTTCTAGGTTCCACGTATATGTGTTAATATACATATATGTGTTTCTAGGTTCCACATATATGCGTTAATATACGATAGGAGGTGGATCAAAAAAGATCTTGCTGTGATTTATGTCAAAAAGTGTTCTTCCTATGTTTTCCTCTAAGAGTTTTATAGTGTCCAGTCTTACATTTAGGTCTCTAATCCATTTTGAGTTTATTTTTGTGTATGGTGTTAGGGAGTGTTCTAATTTCATTCTTTTACATGTAGCTGTCCAGTTTTCCTAGCACCACTTATTGAAGAGACTGTCTTTTCTCCATTGTATATTCTTGCCTCTTTTGTCATAGATTAATTGACCATAGGTGCATGAGTTTATCTCTGAGCTTTCTCTCCTGTTCCATTGATTTATACTTTTGTTTTTATGCCAGTAGAAGGTGGACTTTTTAATAAACGGTGTTGAGTAGCCAAGATAAGTTTAAATCAATATCTTACACTAAGATAAGTTCTCAAAGGATATAATATTTAAATGAAAAAGCAAGATCACAAACATACTGGAAGAAGCATAGGTAATTTTTTTAATATTTATTTATTTTTTTGGCTGCATTGGGTCTTAGTTGAGGTTTGCAGGGTCTTTGTTGAGGTATCTTTTGTTGCAATGCAGGCTCTTCTTTGTGGCGCGCAGGTTTCTCTCTAGTTGTGACACCCAGGCTTCTCTCTAATGGTGGTGTGCAGGTTTTCTCTCTCTAGTTGTGGCACATGGGCTCCAGGGCACATGGGCTCTGTAGTTTGCAGCACACAGGCTCTCTTTGAGGCGCATGAGCTCAGTAGTTGTGGCGTGCAGGCTTAGTTGCCCCGCGGCATGTGGGATCTTAGTTCCCTGACCAGGGATCAAACCTGCGTCCCCTGCATTGGAAGGTGGATTCTTTACCACTGGACCACCAGGGAAGTCCCAAAAGCATAGGTAATTTTTTTTATAACCTTGGAATGAAGAAGGCCTGTCTAGCTATGATTCAAATTCCAGAAGCCATTGAAAACTGATAAAATTATGCTCCATAAAAATCATCTTTTATAAGGCAAACAAGGAGCATAAGTCAAAGACAAACTACAAAAGCAGGAAAAAATACATGTAATTCAGATCCCAGAAAAAGAAGTAATTGCCCTTAAATTTTTTTAAAAAAGGTTGAGGGACAGACAAAATGTCACAATGGAAAAAATGGGCTAATGGGCAAAGGATAGGAACAGACAATTCACAGCAAAAGAAGTAAAGTTTGCCTTTAAACATATGAAAAATGCCTGTACATCAAAAGACATGATAAAATTTATTTTAAAACTCAATAAAATATCTACAGAGAGAATTTGTGCTCATCCTCAAATTAATGAGAAAAGGATGAACAACTCAATAGAACCAAGAGGCAAAATACTTGAACTGGTAATTCATAGTAAATATTAATCACCAGTGAGAATATGAAAAACTCCCACTTCAGTGCTAATCAGGAAAATGCAAATTAACACTATGACAGCATCTTACACCCATCAACTTGTCAAAACTTAAAAGCAGTTGCTACAAGTTGGAAATAACCTAAACATCTATCAACAAAAGACAGATCTTGGGGATTCCCTGGTGGCAGAGTGGTTAAGAATCCACCTGCCAATGCAGGGGACACAGGTTCAAGCCCTGGTCCGGGAAGATCCCACATGTCGCAGAGTAACTAAGCCCGTGCGCCACAACTACTGAGCCTATGCTCTAGAGCCCACAAGCCACAACTACTGAAGCCTGCGCGCCTAGAGCCGGTGCTCCACAGCAAGAGAAGCCACGGCAGTGAGAAGCCCGCGCACGTCAGTGAAGACCCAATGAAGCCAAAAATAAATTAAAAAAAAAAAAAAAAAGGCAGATCAAAAAATAGTGTTATATTCAAACAAAGAAATACTCTAGGGGCTTCCCTGGTGGCGCAGCGGTTGAGAGTCTGCCTGCCGATGCAGGGGGCACGGGTTCGTGCCCCGGTCCGGGAAGATCCCACATGCCGCGGCATGGCTAGGCCCGTGAGCCATGGCTGCTGAGCCTGTGCGTCTGGAGCCTGTGCTCCGCAACGGGAGAGGCCACAGCAGTGAGAGGCCACGTACCACAAAAAAAAAAAAAAAGAAATACTCCAGAACAATGAAAATAATATTAAGTGAAAATATAAGTTTTCACAACAGTATATGGAATTTTAAAACATGTCAACATCAAATATTGCTTTGAGACACACATTTATGTAGTAAACATGTAAAGATATAAATAGGAATGAAAAACACAAATTCAGGGCTCAGGAGAAAAAGAGAAAAGAGGGGACATGGATTGGTGAATATAATTAGGGATCCAACTGTATTTATGATTTTCTATTTCTTTACAGTTTTTATATGTCTGAAATATTTCAGGGAAAAAAGGAGATTAAAGGAAAAGAGAACACAAGCTTTTTGAAATCAAAACAAAACTCAATTCCAACCTCATCTCTACAACTTACTGGTTATGGGACCTTGACTAGGTTGTTTGATTTCTCTGAACTTCAGCTTTCTCAACTGTAAAATGAGGATAATAGTAATATGCCTACTTCCTGAAACTGTATAGCAGCAGCTAGCAAAGTAACAAGCACGTGATATGCACTTAATGTATTTGATATTTTCCTGAATTATTTCACTAAGGACAATATTGGTTAATAAGTGTGTATATGTATTGATACATTGCAAATGTGTGTGAATATGTTTGTGTGTTTACAGGGCATATACTTAGTTTTTTTGGAGCACAGCACTTGGGTTCTTAGAATTTTACTATCCTTTTTTACATATTACCTTTTTATTTTGCACTTCCTGTTTTAATTTTAAACATAAGAGGGACAATTTCTAGACAATCAATAGAACAGCTGCCAGGGGAAAAAATAGAAATGAAATGGCTAAATGATTGAGGGTTGACACTTAAAAGAATAGTTTTGCCGTTAACAGTTGTGTATCCCAGAAATAAAATATCTGATAAATACATCATAACAATGACCAAAATTGCTATCCAATACTGAAAATTCATAGCTAGAGAGCTGAGAACTATTGAAAAACAGTGACAAAATTTCAGTATTGACCTTAATTTTCGAAATGTGTTATAGTCAATGTGAATCAGAACAGGGAAAATAATAATAAATCCCCTACAAAGTCTAAATTTTATGCCATTTAAGGCATAAATGAACACTGTGAAATATTCTTTAGCAATCATGTTAAGCTTTCAAAACATGTTTTGGAAATTGAACAAGTAAATGGCAATGTTCTCCTTTAGCTCTAATAATCAGTCTCTGTTCTTTCTGTTCTTGTCCTGTGATCTTGGTGTACCCACAAATACCACACTGAGTCCCCCTCACACACATATACACACATACACACCCACACCCACACCCACCCCCACACACACACACATCAGTCTTTTGTCTCTCCTCCTCTCAGTGGTGTAGTCCTTTTCTCTTCTCTATGTGATGAGAGAGCTTATGAAATTAGAAAGCCTGGGTATCCTTCTGTGAGGTCACATTTGCTGAATGTGACACATTGGATAACTTTTTGCCTCTCTGAGCTTTAGTTTTCTTATTGTAAAATAGGGATTAAAGTGAGCTTACATCTATCACAGACCTTTAAGGAAAATTTCTGAAGCATCATCCAAATGCACGATATTATTATTTATTTTGAGAAATACTGTGACCTGAGTAGTAAAAAGGATCAGTTTCTCGGTAGTTTTTCTCCCAGAAAACAAAATAAAACCTTGGTCTGTTTGGCTTTCTGTTTCTGTACCTCCCAGCTACAGCAAAAGTAGATATGTATGAAAATCACTGTGTTGCCTTACTTAAGCTGATATATACTTCCCAGTTCATGTGGATTACATAAACCTTCACTTATTAATTTAACAAATACTAGTTGAGTTACCTTTTGTACCTTGTACATGTCAGTCACTGTGGTAGGTATTTTGGACACATCTGTGAAAATAAACAAAGATTCTTGCTCTCTTGGAGCTCAGCATTCAACTGAGGTGGAGGATGTAACAGATAATAAATAATAAATATTGAAAATAATTAATATTGACTGTATGTTAGAGGATGATAGTGCTATGGGAAAATGGAGTAGAGTAAGTAGAGTGGCTTCAGAAAGCTGTTGGGAAGGGGTTGTCAGCTGATAGAAGGAGGGGGCTGGATACATCATCTGTATGTGTCCATGAGAAAGTGACTTTTGAGCAAAGACTTGAAGGATGAGGGAATTACTCAGGAGAATATCTGGAGAAGAAAGTTCCATGAAAGGGAATATGGTCTGCTTTCCATATCCCTGGGTTTAGCACCTGCATTCAATTCAATCCATAGTTGGTTGAATCCACAGATGCCAAAAGTGGATATGGAGGGCTGACTGTATTCATTGTTCTACTGCCATTTTATATAAGGAACTTGAGGATCCAGGGATTTGGCATCCATTCCTAGAACCAATACCCCACGGACACCGAGGGACAACTGTCCCGAAAGCCAAAGCCCCAAGATGGAGCTTTCTTGGCATGTTTGAAACCACAACTAAGCCCTTCTGTCTGGAGAGGAGTTCAGGGAGAGTAGCAGGAAAGGAAATTGGAAAATTACATCTTCCCTCAAACCACCTTACCTACAACTCATGACTCTTATCAAAACTTTCAAAGATAAACTTCTTTATTCTGTACATTTTTAAAGCAAGAAAACTTCAGTTTTTGTTCCAGTGCCCAGAATTATTTCAATGAATATGTGACTATTTCTTATGTGTTACCCCTTACTGGTGGAAGAACATACTTGGTGTCCTGCCATTTACTATTCTCCTTCAGCCCTTTCCCCCTTTATGACTATAATCATCTCACACACACCCTACATTTTCTTTAATAGCTGCTTCCAGTAGGTTATAGTTTGCTCTCCAGGTTTTATCTCTACTCAAAGTCTCTCAAAATGATTATTCCAGAGGGAAAACCTTCTCTTTCCCTTTATGCCCTTCATCCAGCTGCCCAAAGAAAACACCTGTTTACCAGAGAGAAAACTTAATGGGTCCTCATTCCTGTTTCATTACAAGGGAGGGAAGAACATGACGAACCCAAGTCACGGATCACATGTATTTAAAAAATCAAATTTATATTTATTAGATAAACCTGTTCTGTATTTTGCCAGGTTTGCACTGGGAAAGGTTTAGATTTTTTCTGAGAAATTTTAATAAAACATAAACTGTTTCCACTAAGACTATCTTTAAAAATTTAGACTATCTGATCTTTAGGGCAGGATTTTTTGAAGAGTTGTAATTATTTTTTAACACCTCTGTAATACATCATTATGCTGTTTTATAGCACATTTGGGTAAAAACTATTTTTATTCATTTTATCCAAATCCCATCATCATATACATTGGCATTAAATGATTTTGTTTATGATTCTACTTTTAAGTAGCTGAGTGTCAAAATAACAAAAATAACTTGAAAGAATGTTTTAAGGAAAATAAACAAAGAGAAAACAAGCCTTCTCCAGTGTGGCACGTTTCTATGGATGCAATCATGTATATGGTAGAAGATCATGTCACTGCGGAATTTAGTATAAGGAGGGCATTTGAGAGAGCTTGCCTTCTTTGCTAAGTCAGGGTCATTAATTGGCACAATTCAAAGAAAGAACCCTGAAACTTTATAGTCATCTATTCTTACCTAACTTGCTACCACCAGTATGTTTAATTCTGATTTATGCACTCTCCTCCCTCTGTGTAGATACATTTCCTCTCCTGGAAATGCTATATTTCCTAATGGCAATGGGTAGAATCGTCACTACTTTCCAACCCTCTCAGCAGTAGCCAGACATTGTTTCTGATGCACTACCCTCCCAGAGATCAAGCTGATGGTTTCTACTTGTTGGCAAAACCCTAGGTTTACATTGTGTGTGGGTCACCTTTCAGGTTCCCTTGAGAAGAGTAAAATGGATCTGGCCGAAGCACACATGCTACTAAGTTCTCTTCTGCCAGCTTTCAAGACCAGCATGATTCTTCTTTGACCAAAATGATCATATTAACCAGTCAGTCAATGATAAAGGATAAAGGAAAATAAAAAGTGCATATCTTGAAAGCGAAAGGGGAAAAAATAATGAAAAAATATGAGCAGATTTGACTGTACAATGAATTTGTCTTTATGAAACTAAATTATTTCCATATATCAAAAATATCATAAATACATAAAGTGTGTCTCTGGAAAGAAGTACAAGAAATGTGTTTCAGTGGTTGTCTCCACTGAAGGAAACACTAAGAGATTAATTTTAAAGACAATAGTCTACTTCCTTGATAGTAGCACAGTGAAATGGGCACTCTCATAAACTGTTAGTGAAAATCTAACCTGAGCACACCATCAAAAAAGCAATTTGCAATATCAATCAAGGACTTTAAAATTTCTTATGCCTTTTGTCCCAGTAATTCCATTTTTTAAGAATTTATTCTAAGAAAATAGGCTAAAATATAGAGGAGTGTTTTTATGCAAAGCATGTTACTGAAATATTTTTTATAAAAGTGAAAAGGTAGGAAAACTTAAAGGCCCCAAATTAGGTAATCCTTTTCCTATTTCCTGATTATTTTGCACAGACATTTATTATAGCAGCCATCATACTAGGTTCTTTTTATTTCCATGGATATCTCCTTAAGAAACTGAGTGCTCAGAGTGGGACAAAGAATTTTCGTATCTTAGATCCCATAGCCTGCTATAATATAATAATTGGGGTCCACTAAGCTCTCAGTTAACACTTGTAAAATTAGTGAAACTTCGTGTCAACCATGCAATTCATAATGATCACTAAGATCATTATTTCTCCCCACCTCCCACTGCCTACACACCCATAAACATAATGAGAATAGTTCAATCCATCTGTCAGTTCAGCTAAATTAGGCTTTCAAAAACAAACTGAATTTAGGGATGTCCATTTGTACATATAGATAGAGCTATTGGCACAGCCATAAACAAACTGAATTGTATCTCAGTGTATAACCATGGTTAGTATTGATGTAAAGATAATCAGTAAGACAAGATAAAATGTTTCAAGTCAGATTTAAAATTTGATATGAACATCGATGCTTGGAAAGCCAAGAGATTCTATGTCAGAGGGATCCCAGAAGACATGTGAAACTGCCACAGTGTGAAATAAAAATTACAGAGTTTAGAAGTGAACTTATAAAAAAAAAATTACAGAGTTTAGAAAATCAATGTCATATATGCATATGTACATACCAAACTTCAGGTAACTTTCTATACCTTAAAAGTAATTGTTTTTAATACAATTAAAATAACTACTAAGCTGTTCTAAAAGGCATTCTATTAAATTTAAGCCTCCTAGCTGAGCTCAATCACATCCCAGGGCAATGAGAAAAATTGCAGGCCAGTTCACACAACGCTGTTGGAAAACTATTTGAGACTGTCATTTGGAAGTTGTCTGCACACAGAAGAGTAACAGCTGCAATTCACTTCAATCCAATTCTGCTCTTTGCAATTTACTCTAAGATGTGCCAATCTTCAGTAAATTATATGAGGAGGGAACAATGCAATCATTATTTACCCAAATTGTAACGCATTCCTATCTTACTCCAGGAATAAAATTCAATAAATCAATAATTGGAAGGGTTGATGTGTGGAGGATTAAAGTACCCACACATGCAACTTTTATTCAGGGTTTTGGAGTGGGAGGAGGTAGAAAATGATTTCAATATTAAAGAATTGGAATATTAGTGAAGTTTTTTTAAAGCGTGAAGAATTAAATCCACTTAATTTCTGAGACTCTCTCAATGTCATATAACTGGGTAATGTATTAAAATATACAAGAAAAAATAAATGATGGGAAAGAAAGAGGAAATTTCCCTTAAACAACTCAAGCAATTCCTCTAGGAAGGAGAAAATAGGAAAGGAGGGAGGGAGGGAGGGAGGAAGGGAAAGAGGGAGAGAGGGAGGGCAGACAGAAGGAAAGAACTTTTATAGCACCTAAGCCACCATCTTTCAGAGTATTGACTACCTCCTGGCCAGGTGGGCAGCAGACAAGCTCATGGCCACCCTGAAGGCAGAGAGTATTGCACACCAGGAATATGAACCTTAAAGTAAAAAGCCCCAGAATTTTGAAACTCAGTTTTACTATTACCAGCTGAGACCATCTGTTCAAAATAATTTCTTTTAAGTCTCCACTTCTACATATGAAAATGAGCTTTGTTCATACCGTAAAACCTTATAGGGTAAAACAATATATTTTCTGCTTAACAAATGTTTTTCTAAGTGCCACTCAGTAAATAACACGTTTCCTTCTATCAGAGCTACAAGGGAAGAAAAGGTGCATACCGATCAAAACTATTTCCAGTTGCAAACTTTATTTTCTGAACTCTTCAAAGATTGGTGTTGGCACTTTTTAGATGAATGAAATGCTTGTAGCTCCAGGAATCCTGTATATGAAGCTGAGTCTTAATTAAGGACTCATATGAGTCTAAGACTCCATGTAGAGAGTGCAACTGAGTTTTATATCCTAAGGAGGCTGTTTGAATACACAGTTGAGCCTTGAACATCACAGGGATTAGGGGGTGCTAACTCCCTGCACAAAAATCCAAGTATAATTTATATTTGGCCCTCCATATACTCAGTTCCCCCATATCTGAGTTCCTCCCGTATCTGCTGTTCTGCATCTGCAGATTGAACCAATTGCAGATCGTGTAGTACTGTAGTAAGTATTTATTGAAGAAAAGTTGCATATGAGTGGACCTGTGCAGTTCAACCCGCTGTTATTGAAGGGTCAGTGGTATTTCCTTGCATTCATGCATTCAGATAAAGTTTGTAATATAATTTTTAGATAATGTAGGTTTGAATATATTAAAGAGGTGGATAATTTAATATGACTTGGGGAAAATGATAGCACTCATAACCCATGTTTCCAGGCCATATTGGCCTGAGGGAACAATTAAAGCATTGTGTCAGGGTCAGAGTAAAGACAACATCGAACAGCAAAATGAATGGAACCTTTTTCCACTGGTCAATCCTTCATCAGTTCATTCATTCAACAAACATTTTATTGAGTATTGTATATGAAACAAACACTCTGCTAGGGCTAGGCCCGTGAGCCATGGCCGCTGAGCCTGCACGTCCGGAGCCTGTGCTCCGCAACGGGAGAGGCCACAGCACCGAGAGGCCCTTGTACCGCAAAAAAAAAAAAAAAAAAAGATTGCTTTGGCTATTCAGTGTCTTTTGTCTTTCCATACAAACTGAAATTTTTTGTTCTAGTTCTGGAAAAAATGCCATTGGTAGTTTGATAGGGATTGCATTGAATCTGTAGATTTCCTTGGGTAATATAGTCATTTTCACAATACTGATTCTTCCAATCCAAGAACATGGTATATCTCTCCATCTGTTAGTGTCATCTTTGATTTTTTCATCAGTGTCTTATAGTTTTCTGAGTACAGGTCTTTTACCTCCTTAGGTAGGTTTATTCCTAGGTATTTTATTCTTTTTGTTGCAGTGATGAATGAGATTGTTTCCTTAATTTCTCTTCCTGATCTTCCGTTGTTAATGTATAGGAATGCAAGAGATTTCTGTGCACTAATTTTGTATCCTGCAACTTTACCAAATTCATTGATTAGCTCTAGTAGTTTTCTGGTAGCATCTTTAGGATTCTCTATGTATAGTATCATGTCATCTGCAAACAGTGACAGTTTTACTTCTTCTTTTCCAATTTGGATTCCTTTTATTTCTTTTTCTTCTCTGATTGCCGTGGCTAAAACTTCCAAAACTATGTTGAATCAGAGTGGTGAGAGTGGGCAACCTTGTCTTGTTCCTGACCTTAGAGGAAATGGTTTCAGTTTTTCACAATTGAGAACGATGTTGGCTGTGGGTTTGTCATATATGGCCTTTATTAGGTTGAGGTAGGTTCCCTCTATGCGTACTTTCTGGAGAGTTTTTATCATAAGTGGGTGTTGAATTTTGTCAAAAGCTTTTTCTGCATGAGATTATCATGTGGTTTTTCTCCTTCAGTTTGTTAATATGGTGTATCACATTGATTGATTTGCGTATATTGAAGAATCCTTGCATTCCTGGGATAAACCCCACTTGATCATGGTGTATGATCCTTTTAATGTGCTGTTGGATTCTGTTTGCTAGTATTTTGTTGAGGATATTTGCATCTATGTTCATCAGTGATATTGACCTGAAAAACTGTAAAAAATACAAACACATGGAGGCTAAACCATATGCTACTAAATAACCAAGATATCACTGAGGAAATCAGAAACTACGTAGAAACAAACGATAATTGAAACATGATGACCGAAAATCTATAGGATGCAGCAAAAGCAGTTCTAAGAGGGAAGTTTGTAGCAATACAATCCTACCTCAATAAACAAGAAATATCGCAATTAAACAAAGTAACCTTATACCTAAAGCAATTAGAGAAAGAAGAACCAAAAAAAACCCAGAGTTAGCAGAAGGAAAGAAATCATAAAGATCAGATCAGAAATAAATGAAAAAGAAATGAAAGAAACAGTAGCAAAGATCAATAAAACTAAAACCTGGTTCTTTGAGAAGATAAACAATATTGATAAGCCATTAACCAGACTCATCAAGAAAAAAAGGGAGAAGACTCAAATCAACAGAATTTGAAATGAAAAAGGAGAAGTAACAACTGATACTGCAGAAATACAAAGGATCATGAGAGATTACTACAAGCAACTATATGTCAATAAAATGGAAAACCTGGAAGAAATGGACAAATTCTTAGAAAAGCACAACCTTTGGAGACTGAACCAGGAAGAAATAGAAAATATGAGCAGACCAATCACAAGCACTGAAATTGAAACTATGATTAAAAATCTTCCATCAAACCAAAGCTCAGGGCCAGATGGCTTCACAGGTGAATTCTATCAAACATTTAGAGAAGAGCTAACACTTATCCTTCTCAAGCTCTTCCAAAATATAGCAGAGGGAGGAACACTCCCAAACTCATTCTACAAGGCCACCATCACCCTGATACCAAAACCAGACAAAGATATCACAGAAAAGGGATATTCTTATTTAAGAAAAATAATACAGAATCAGTACAGGCCTCTCAAAGGCCCCTGAAACTGTACTTTCAACAGCTTCACAGTAATCCTGCCTCTGTTTAGGAGGCCCATTAGACTTCCATTTAGATCTAACTTGGAGGGGTTGGGGAAAGAGTGCAGGGAACTCGTTGAAAAGAAGACTTGGGCAGACTTATCTTAGTTCAGTGAGCATGACTGAATAAAGCAGGAGGCCACCCCTGCAGGAAATGTTGACAACAGCTGCTTCTGGATGCTTCAGAAACCCCAAGCCCTCAATTGCAGTGATGATCACTAATGTCCGTTTCAAAAATGGAGGCTAAGAGGACTTGCTCAATATCACAGATGCAGTACCTCCTACGGACTCCAGAAATAGTTAGAACAGGTTTTGAAGTGAGTTGGAAGGCCAAATATAGCAGGTGGGGATATCTGCCAGAGAAGGCACTGAAACTGTGATTCTCCATACCCCGTTCCCGAACTGGTGAATCCTGGGGGCACGCAAATTACATCCCCTTGTGACCTCACCCAAGTTAGCATGACTCTAATTCTAATAGTCAATTTAGACTAAAATATTCTTCTTCCACCAATGTTAAACTCTAAGAGTCAGTCTCATGCAGAGTATTCATGTATTCTCATTTTTAATAGCATGACTCTAAGCACATCCCCTCTATGAGGATGACCAACTGTCGTGGTTTGTCCAGGACTGAGGGGTTTGGGGGTGATGCAGTCCTTTCAGTGCTAACACCTAACAGTCTGGGCAAACTGGGGCACCTTGTCACCGTAAGTCTAACTCCTACTCTAAGAAGGTAGGAGATTCCTCCTGGATGGGACTGGAGAAAATATTGCCATCACGTCCCCAAAACAGGGTGCCTGAACCCAGCAGGTAATTCTTAGTTCTGATTTCACTCAGAGGCAGATCTTTCTTCTTCTTTAGACTCCTGAGAGATAAAGAAAGGCTATTATTTGCAACAGTGTGGAACTCAGAGCCCTTGTGTTATTTACAGAAACAGGTGGCTGTCCAATGGCTGTAATTTGCTGATTTGATTTTTTAAGAAATTACATTAAATATTATTTATTTTGATTACTGAGCTTTGGATGCCCCTTAAATTTTACTCCTGAGGCAAAGGTTCATTTGCTTCCCTTTACTCTGGCTCTGCCAATAAGCAACAGGCTTAGAACTCAGGTTCTAAATGGTTCCTAGTGGTCAGTAACTGACCCCCAATAGTACAGTCCCCAGTCTCTCCCATCACTTGAATCAAACCCTCAGTCAGACTAACCTGAGGTCCCACCAGCCTGCTGGGTGGACTCTGTGATACTCAAGCATGCAGTGAGTTAACAAAGTTAGGCTTATGCTCTGGGACATTTTCCATACTGTGTTAAAATCAAATGATGGTGATTTGATTCTTGGAAAATAGATATACAGTGTATACTTTTAATTCCACAGCAGAGATGGATAACCTGATGCAGAAGAAATCATGGTGTTAGGAAGAGCACAGCTCTTAAAATCAAATGAGGTCTCTGACATTAACAATTATAGTATCTTGAACAAGTTAATTAACTTTAATGAACCTCAGTTCTATCAACTATAAAATAAAGATAATATCTATCGCATAGAATTGTCTGTGAGGATTACATAAACTAATATGTATAAAGTGTAAATCAGGCACCTGCACAGAATGGGGATGCTGCACGTGCTGATTCTCTTTCCCTCTACACGTAGCCTGCCTGGATTCCTCACCACTTCGCACCAAAATCATTTCTGTGACTTTAACATTTGTGGATCTAGAATTTTGTCTTAAGAAGTATACTGAACATATTTTCAATGTTTTAGAAAGAAAATAGTTATTTTGTCATTGGACTATTAGGTTCAAAGTATAGTTTGTTTTGTATTCCCCTGAATTGTTTGATGTCTGAAAAGTAAATAATCAGGCTAAAGGTTTCTAAAATCCAATATGATTTTTAAGAAAATATTTATTGAGCACAGCAGTTTTCCTCTCCAGGTTCCCTTGATAATACTGGTTCTCTATTTCAGACTTCTAAATGCAAAATGTTGAGACTGGAATGCTGTGTTCAGTGCTCTCAACCAAGAGCTCCCCTTGGGCAAAACGACTTCCTCCCTCATGCTCTCGTCTGTCCATGGGCTCACCGCTTCTACAGTTCTTGCTTCCATCAGTTACTTCTCTGTAAGTTAAAATTTTTCCATCATCATCATGCGGGGAAAAAACCACTCATAGAACAATCTCAATTATTTTCCAACATTAAAAAACAACAACAACTTGATTGAGAAAGTACATGATAAAAGAGGGTAGTAGTAAAATAATGATGGCAGCTTCTCTGGCTACTACTTTATGCAGAGTCTAAGGATATAGGAGCAACCGTACTTTTTTAACCTCTTGTTTTATGCTACAACAATATCTTAAAGAACACTAGATCTCAAAACAGACCATCATCTATTAATAATATCTACGTTTCAGTGGGGAATACAACGTTCAGAATCTAGTTATTTGTTAGTGGTTCATTTTTTAATGAAATGCTATTATCATTCCAGCAACTAATGGAAAATACCCCAAGACCTGGTGCCATCAGATGCATTTTAGAAAATTACTATTTTACTGTTTTATGAGAACTATTATGCTTATTTTAATTGATGGGATTTACATTAACTCATCAGAAAATAGATATTTTAAAGGAACTAGTGGCAGTGATGTTTGCAATTTTTTTTCAAAAAATTATAATGTCACCAGCTGTCAAATAGCTTGTGTGTGTGTGTGTGTGTGTGTGTGTGTGTGTGTATTGTGACATGCATAAGAGTCTTCATTTTATCTTCTGACCTTGACTTAATCACAGAGGCTGGAAGAAATCATAGAGATCTTCTAGTCCAACACCTCATTTTATAGACAGTGAACATTTTAATGACTTTCCCAAGGCCAAAAAGCTGGGCTGAGGCAGATCCAGAGCTAGGGCCCAGGTTTCCTGGTTTCCAAACCAGTGCTTGTCCCAACCAACCAAACTCCACTATTTTTCAATGGCGTCCTTCCATCTTCCCGTCCACAAATGTATTTACAGGATAAGGAGAATGAGCTACTCACATCATAGTCCCCTTCAGGAAAAAGTGGGGCTGAATGAGAGCTTCAAAGTGGAAGGCTTAAGACCTGAATTCTAATAAAACAGATAACATAAGATATAAATATCTGTTGAAATTTCAGGCAAGAAGAGGCGCTCCTGTCTCTTTTTCTTGTCCTCTTGGGAAACAAAATCAAAAACAAAACAAAGAAAGGAAAGAAAAGAAAAAATTCTAAATTTCTTGAGTTTCAGGAAAAATGCTCTATTAGTGAGTCAGACTTTCAAAATAATGTTAGCAAAGGAAGTGACTGTCAATGTGTGGGAGAGATTTTTTTTTTAGAAGTCACATTAAAAAAATAGCTATGTGTGTACAGTTCTGAAACATTCTTCCTCCACTCTTAAAGGCTTCCTCAAATGTCCAGGCTGCCATGGACTAATTTAGATTTACTTTGCTTTTCCACCTCCTGCTTCATGCACCCCAAGATTCAACCCAAGAACACTATTATTTTCTTCCAATAGTCCATGTACCTTAAAATTTCTGCAAGTTTGCCATTGCTCTTTTTTTTGCCTGAAATGTCGTTTCCCTCCTTCTTCTCCACTTGCCAGAATCTTTAGCATCCTTCAACACCTGATTTAATATCACCTCCTCCTTAAAGCCTTGCTGATCTGCAAATTTGTAATTAGTAACTACTCCCCGTAACTCTTTGGTTGTACCTCTTTGAGATATTAATCCAGTCTACCTTGTTCTGTAGAGTACCTGGGTGCCTTCCCTGCTACATTCCAATCTATGTGAGGCCTGGGAAAATATCTCATTTTATACGTGCTAGGGACATGCTGTATCAGGGATTCCAGAGTCAAATGAACAGGCCCTTGGCTTCAAGAAACTATCTAATGTCTAGCATGGGGACTTAGATTATATTCCCCTGTCAGAAAGCAGACCTTGACAAAAGGATTTGGATGCTAGTAGTTTATTTGAGAAGTGAGGAGTGAGGAAGTGAGATAGTAAAGGAAAGAAAGCCAAAAGGGACACATTATTAGTGATCAGGTTTCCGTGGAAACAAAGAGTTGGGATTGCCAGGGGCTGGGAGGTAGGGCAAGCGGTGTGTGTGGGGGGAATGTTAGTCAAAGGATACAAACTTCATGTTATAAGATGAATAAGTTCTGTGGGTCTAATGTGCAAATCCTGACTATAGTTAATGATACTGTATTGTACACTTGAAATTTGCTAAGAGAGTAATCTTAAGCATTCTAGACATTCTCATGACCAAAAAAAGACCCATAGTAACTATGTGAGGGCATGGATGTGTTAATTAACTTGATTGTGGTAATCATTTCACAATGTCTATGCATATCAGATTATCTTATTGCACTTTAAATATGTACAATTGTATATGTCAATTATACCTCAGTAAAGCTGGGGAAAAAATAATGAACAGGTTTCCATTGTGGAAAGTCAGGGCCCAGTCCTGCTGGGGACCCTCTGAGAAACCATGTAGAACATGCCTGAGATGAGGGACTGAGGTATAAAGCCCACAGTTCTGCCCTCCTTGTTTCAGGGTTGCTCCTAGGGGGTTAACTGCAAGCCGTGGCTGGCCAGCCGGGTATTCCTCCCTGTAGCCAGAGAAGGCCCTGGGGCAGAGACATAAGAGATCTAGGCCAGGAAGCTGTCACAGGTATTGCTTATCCACCACCGCTGCAGATGACCTCAGGGTGGGCCAGAAGGACACAGACAGAGCAGCAACAGCATCAGCTGCAGGGCCATAAATGGTTACTGTTGAGTTTACTTAACCTGTTTAGTTCAAGTAAATCTAGTTACTACCCTTGATGATATGTAAATGCTGAGAAAGTATTGACTTTACTCTTTTCTAAGGAAACTGAAGGTGTTTTTCTCAGTATAATTTCTTTACCAAACCTAAGTATGTATCAGATTTGATTTTCCATGAATTGCTGAGTTATAAAAAATTTTTAATCTCATGAAGAAATTAGATTGTTCCTGATATAGGCTACTTGCCAAGAGTAGGTTTGGAAACTGAGTCTTGTCAGCAATATACTCTTCATTTTCCTTAAGACTTTATCTTTCTCTTTTTTAAGAGAAAGATGGTAATTATAGAAACATTATAAAATACATAAGAGGAAAAGAAAGATAAAATAATTTATTGGTTCCACTAAATACCTGTCCAGAAAAACTAACATAATATCATTCTGACTGTAGGTCCCAAGCATTTCCCCTTTAGTAATAAGATTATCTACTAAACTGTGCCTCAGCTATGTTATGTTAGTGGTAAATTTATTATATTATTAAAGGCTACACTAATTACCTATCATTTTTAAAAGACTTCTCTTCTTATGCGTTATCAGCAGCCTAGAGAAAATATTGCTGCTTATATTGCAGACATGTAGAATTTTAAAAACTATTCGTTACTGATTTCTAATTATTCTATACTATGGTAAGAGATTATAGTTGACCTGATGTTAATATTTGGAACATGTTAAAGCTTCATCCTGGCCTAATACATGACTGTGTTTTTGAATATTCCACAGATTTCTCAAAAACATTTTGTAGCCTCAGCTTTTTGAAGGGTATGTTTGTGCTACCTTCTTCACACTAAAATCTTGAGGATTTCTTAGGTAACAGTATTGTACTACACTTTACATTTACATTTATTAACCAAACACTATAATAGTGTTCAATGAGTGTACCAGTTTTGTCAGTTACGATGCCCTTAGAGAGGTTTTAGGTAGAATCTGTTCTCCTACTCATTACAAACTTGAAAGAATAAATTTCTCTGAATGTCATCCAGAGCATGTTGAGACAGATTTTTCCAGGAGGACAGCAGAATAGGGGAACTGTATGTTCAGAATATATGCATAGAAATACAATCCCCTCAATCCTAGTGCACACTGTGGAGGATGCAGGGGACACACTCTGTCAGAAGGATACCTCTGACAAAGTATACTGCTCAGAATTAAACCCCAAATTCACAAAGCGTTCCTCAGTATTTCTCATGAGGCCAGCTGTATTCTTCGTGAAGCTCCCATGTTCCCTTAAAGTTTACAGAGAACACAGTATTGATAAAGAAAGTTGTGAATATAAAAGAAGACATGTAGTCCTAGCATCTAGTCATTCTCAAAGGGGATGACACAAAAACTATTTGGTAAATAATCTGTAACCAAAGTATGCCATCTGTTTAAAAAATGCATTATTGGCAGTTTTCAGTAGATTCCCCATTACATTCTCTGAAGAACTAAGTACTTACAAATCCAGAAATGTTCCTGTAGCTATAAGAAAAAAATATTAAAGAATATATAAAAGAAATGAACTTGGGTCCTTGTGCAATACATCTTTTGTGATACAGAGACCACAAATGGATTGTGAAAAAGATTCTTTAAGTAGTAATGAAATTCAGCTCCTACAGACAGTCAACAACATTCTATTCTTTCTGGGAAGAAAATCTTTGTAAAACTTGACCTTGCTGGAGCTCTGAGTATGAATCCAACACTGGAGTCTTTTCCCAGGGTTTTAGCCACCCAATTGTCTATAAGACAGAAAGCCCTATATTTAATGCTGTTATCTTGCATACTTTAGCTTTCTGTCATGAAAGATCACCAATTGTATACCACCTCTCCTGTTGATGTTAATATTAGAAAATGTGCTTCTCTGAGAAAATATGTTTGTTCCATGTTCAGCTAGCAGACTCACAACTTTGGGACAGTACCTGTGGTTAAACTGAGATGTGGCTATAGTAATTTTGCCGGGCAGAGAAATTTTTCACTCAGGATAACAATGACAGGATAAAGATGACATTTCTTCACAGTTTAAGAAACTGATTTCCTATCCTGAAAGAGTTAATTACTACAGTTTACCAAGAAATCCAAATTCCAAGAAAGTGGTTTATAGATTAGAACAGTATCATCATTTTCTAATGTAAACTCTGAAATACATTGTCCAAGGCCTAAAGAAGTTAGTTATCTGTGGCTTTTGGTGGTGTTTGGAAACATATCCCCCAATTTCTTAAGTACATTTGTGCACACACACACACACACACACACACACACACACACACAATGCCAAAATGGAGAAAAGGGAATTTTCTTTTCTCCTCAAGAGCAGCAGCTAATTTTTTTTTAATATCATGAGAGGGAGAGAAAGAAGCAAAGAGAACTGGTTATAATATAATCTTTCCTCCTTTTCCGTAACATTTTACTATTACTCTGAGTTTAAGGAAGCTATGCAATTCTCTTACTTCAATAGCTGATAATCCAAGCAAAGCCACATTTAGGGGACAATCTCCTGGACCTGCTATCAAGAACATCAAAAGTAGTAATTTGATTCAGACTTAAAATGTATAAAGTTTAGAGTTGCAGAGACAAAAACAAAGATTACTGCTGTCATTTGCTTCAATCCAATGAGATAAATTAAAAACATCTTGAATGTTTTCACTTGTTCTATCTAAGCTTTCAAGGGTGCTAGAATGCTATTGCTAAAACAGAAAAATTCAGATGAAAAGAATTTAAATTTGTTCCCTAACATTGTGATGAAAGAATAGTCAGGCGTATTTTCATTCATGAGGGAAAAAATGTGACTAAAAATAAGATGTATCAACTATTAAATCCTGCTCTAAGTTACATTTAGTAGTTTAGAATATATACATTCTTACTGGCTTTTAAAATTAACACTGGAGGACTTCCCTGTTGGCACAGTGGTTAAGAATCTGCCTGCCAATGCAGGAGACACGGGTTCGAGCCCTGGTCCGGGAAGATCCCACATGACGCAGAGCAACTAAGCCTGTATGCCACAACTTCTGAGCCTGTGCTCTAGAGCCTATGAGCCACAACTACTGAAGCTCACACTCCTAGAGCCCGTGCTCCGCAACAAGAGAAGCCACTGCAATGACAAGCCCGCACACCGCAACAAAGAATAGCCCCGCTTGCGGCAACTAGAGAAAGCCCGTACGCAGGAACAAAGACCCAATGCAGCCAAAAAGAAATAAATAAATAAGTTTATAAAAATAAATAAATTAAATTAACACTGGAAATGTTAGAGTAATATTTTTTTAATTACCCATTTCATCCTTAAAAATAAACTTATGAATCTACATTCTATATCCTAGAGGCTAAAAGTCTAGTGATTTAAATAATTTGGCTAATCTAATGTGTTCTGTGTTCCAGAATATTCTACTTCAGTTTTACTTGTAATATTATTTGATTTACTCTATACTCTCAGAATACACCAAAAATTTATATGTATTATAAACAGGTATACTGGAAACAGAACGTGTACACACATAAAAGACATTTCATCCAGCCAAGAAATAGTCACTGAGCATTTACCATGTTCTAGGCACAGTGATAGATCTCTTCAAATAAATGTTTATTTAGGGAGTATCTTCATCTCATCAAGTAATTAGCTATTATACTTAAGTATTTAGTATGTATGTGTATAGGGAATATTCCCTACACACACACACACACACACACACACACACACACAGAATGCCAAAATAAAACACTTTTAAAATTACTTAATTACTTATATTTTATTATTTTTCTGGAGAAAACCTATGCTGTTATAATTTATTTCAGATAGATAAAGGCTTACTTAAGAAGGGCTTACTTTTCTATTACAAAAGTGCATTTTTTATTCAATGATTTTTTTTAAGTGATAATATCAAATTCACATATTACATTGGTGTGGCTTTAAGACACAAACACAAAATGCAAAAGATCTGCTTATTAATATCGTAAGTCTAAGCTCGGTTATTCAACAAATATTTATTTAATCCTTATTCTGTTCCGGGAATTGTTTTAAGCCCTGGAAATGCAGCAGTTAGCTAAACAGAGATCCTGCCTTCATGGAACTTAGCACTATTATGCAATGCTGTGGAATCAGTCTTGTAGTTTTCTGGATTATCTTTATCATAGGCTCTTAGAACTTCGATTATGCATCTTGCAATCAGACCATATGTCATACTCCATGGACTGTTAATAAATATCCATCAAGGAGTCTAATAAGTCCTAGAAAGAGAAAGCCTTCCATTCTTTTTTTGTTGAACTATATACATGATAATCCAGATTGATGTCTGTGAGTCAGAGGTATTATTTAAGTTGTTAGTTGGTTTTTATAGAACTGAAATTACATTATGAGTCTTAAAAGTAAAAGAATCAGTTACCAAGTTAAGAAAATGAGTATTGAAAGCATTCCTATGTGCTTGATTTATTTTCCAAGTAGACTTGTAAAATCTTTACAAACTTGTCATCTTTATAAAGCCATTACTAATTGTTCCACTTGCAAACATAGAATTAAAAGCAAGGCTTGTGACTCCAGCACTATTACAGTAGCAGGAAAAAATGCCCAGCCATAGGGCTAGAAACTGGGAATTGGCTTTGGTTTGAGCAATGATAATTATTCTACTGACATCTAGAAATAATATATACCAGACTTTATCTTACTCTTACATAAAATGAATCACTATAATTAATAACATTTTTAAAATACCAATATTACCATGCACTGTACATTTCATATACATCATCTTTTTTCTTTACAGTAAGCCTCTCTACAAGATGGGCATTATTCTCCCATTTTGCTGATGAGGGAACTGAAACTAAGGGAGGTGAAGTGACCTGTTCAAAACCATAGAGCAAAGACAACATTCAGGATGTGCATTTTGAACCATTGGATCATTTGCCGCCAAAGTACCAAACTCACTGGTAACTATTTAGCCTACCAAGCACACTAAATCAGGCCTGGATGTCAAAGTAGAAAGTCTGTAGTACAGCATATAATTTGGTCAACTGGAGCAACACAAATGATTTGAAAAAAATTTTAATTGTATTAGTGTCTGAGATATTTTAGGTAGAAGCTACCTATTTCCTCAGCTTTCTACTTTAACTTTTCTTCACATTAATCCATAAAAGGAATGAGCCTGAAAACACAGATAATCACAACTAAGCCCTTAGTCACTGTTATTTTATTATGAATGTACTTGGAGATAACCTTCTCTTGAATTCTTTGAGTTAGCTAAACAGTCCCAGAAAATCCTATAACGTGACCAATGGTCTAAATTAAATACATACATACATACATACATACATACATACATACATACATACACACTATAAGCCAGATTTGTAGTATCTTAAACTACAACCAAGTACAGCTGAGTAATTGGATGTAAAAACAGTTTCCAAATTCCACTCCTCCCCTTCTCTACAGTATCTTGCTCCCCTACTTCAGAAAAATAGTTTACTCAAGATGAAGTTACAGTTTAGCATGACAAATACATAAAAGGGAAAGAGGCTACTTTTCCCACTGCCAGTGTCTTTTGGAGGTGATCCTAATACAAATTGTTTTTGGGGTGGCTTATACTTGCAATGTTTTTCTTAATTATGAATAAAAATGCTCAATGGGCAAACAGTGGAATATGTAGAAATAGTTCTCATTGAAGTCTCATGTTCTAGATGGTGAGAAACAGCAGGAACTTAGAATTGACAAATAGACATTTAAGGTAATGAAAAATTTGGCAGTATACTTGGCCATAGTATACATTCAAGACAGCAATTTTGAAATCCATCTGCCTTATTTTGTAAGCAGCCTTTGATGGAGCTGTTTCCAAGTGGGTGAGATTCATTTAAATAATTTCCTCCACCCAAAGAACCAGACCTTGACAGACATGGACTAAACGAATCTAACCTGTTTTCGAATATCAGGATCTACTAGAAAGGCAGCCAACCAAGAAGAAATAACTTTCTAGTGTAGGAGAGACAAAATCGCATAGAGCAGAGCCAAGGGAAAATGTAGTTAAGAAAGATCACACTGCTCTCAGTCAAAAGTAGGCTGAGGGCTTCCCTGGTGGCGCAGTGGTTGGGAGTCCGCCTCCTGAGGCAGGGGGTGCGGGTTCGTGCCCCGGTCCGGGAAGATCCCACGTGCTGTGGAGCGGCTGGGCCCGTGGGCCACGGCCACTGAGCCTGCGTGTCCGGAACCTGTGCTCCGCCGCGGGAGAGGCCGCAGCAGTGAGAGGCCCGCGTACCGCAAAAAAAATTTTAAAAAAAAGTAGGCTGAAATTGTAGGAGTCCCAAAATCAACTTTTGATTAATGGTGTGGAAGAGAAGAGGACAATGAAACGTGTATGTGGGAAGAGAAAAAAATGCCTTTTTTTTTTTTTTTTGCAGTACAAGGGCCTCTCCCGTTGCGGACACGCAGGCTCAGCGGCCACGGCTCATGGACCCAGCCCCTCCGTGGCATGTGGGATCTTCCCAGACCGGGGCACGAACCAGTGTCCCCTGCAGCAGCAGGCGGACTCCCAACCACTGCGCCACCAAGGAAACCCAAAGTTGCCTTTCTTTAAATTGTTTGGTGAGTCCTTCAGAGGTAAGGCCTGGCTCAATGCCAAAAGCAACAAAAAGAATCTCTGGCAAGTATTTTGCCAACCCATACCTGAAGGCTAGTACTTGTGTGATGGGACCGTGTTGGGATTAGCCTAGTGGCAGAGAGTGCTCCTTTATAAAAAAAAAAAAAAAAAGTATGTTTGAGGCAGAAGTAGTGCTAGAACTGGAAATTCTAGGCTAAAATTAAGAAGAGAAATGATACTTTCATTTCCACTTTCCAATAAATACTAACATATGGACCTTGACAATATCATTAGATGGAATCTTTCAAAAAATTTGCAGAGAAACTGAGCCTATGGAAAACATGAAGATATTTTCATATAAACTCTGAAATCATGGGAATATAGCAGGTGAAAAACAAAGATTCTCACTGGTGTATATTTATGATGCTAAATTGCCCTATCCAAGAGGAGGTAATGTCTTTCTTTTTGTTGTGGGGTCTCTCTCTCTCCTTCTCCCTCTCTCTCAGCTTCAGGACAGTTTTGAAGTTTCTCTTTAAACTTTATATCTAAGTGTCTTTTATTTTTGTTACTGTAAGTGGGTTTTTCTCTTTCAATATATCTTCTAACTGGTATCAATTTGTGTTTGTGAAGGCTATTTACTTTTGTGTGCTAATCTTATATCCTGAGAGATTATTTAATTTCCTTAATGTTTGTGTTAGTTTTATCTTTGATTCTCTAGGTTTGGAAAGTTCACTATCATGTCTTCTACAAAATAATGATAATTTTACTTGTTTGCCACCCATTTTTTATGCTTTTAATTGTTTTCATTTTTCAAATGACCATGGCTCATGACTCCAGCACAGCTGTAAATAGTAGTGGTGGTAGAGGGCATGTTAGCCTTACTTCTGACATGGAAGACACCTAGTGAGTTCTCATTATGTAAATGTATATATAATAGGTTTTTTAAATAAGTATTAAATTGTGTTGAAGATCTTTTACCATTTATGGAGATAATTGTTTGGTGTTTTTACTTGAATTTATAATATGGTGAATTACATTAATATGGTTCCTTATTTTCTGGAATAAATTTTACCTGGTCATAAAAAAAAAAAAAAAAAGAAAAACAAAGATTCTCTGCCTTCATTCAGGGGATAAAAAAGACATTGTCTAACAGAAGAGAGGGTATATCTTCCACTATTCAGAATCCCAATTCTTTCTCCTATTTAGAACCCAAGATCTTTTTAACTCTAGTATTCATTTTCTCCTTGTCTTGCAATAAGATGAATTTGGATTTGCTTTATGTAAATGACATGGATAGTTGCCTAAATGATGTTTTTTAAGGAGCATTAGAAAATCCTCTCAAAATTTCTTCCACGGGCCCAATACTCCATCATTATAGTCATCCCTTGGTTCATTGGATTGTCATTCCTAAGGGTACACAGTAGGGGTACTGTGTACCCCTTTCCCGTATGATGTGTACACCAGATCGCATTCCATAGTAGCAACTATCTGAGAGGAAATCCAATTGGTGCTAATCTCCTGATAAACATTGATTAGAAAGAAAAGGAAGACAGAAAATGGACTTTGGAGACTTGATCACTAGAGAGACTTGCTCCAAAATCAGGGATGAAAACACATATGCACAACATCTAATAGGCCTGAAAATATATTTCCAGCCAACAGAATTAATCTTACCCTCACTTTTAGCTTTACCACTAAAATTATATTTCAGATGTTATTGCAAACTGTTCGAATAGAGGACATGAAAACTGAGACCCAGAAATGTTAAGTGATGTGCCCAAGTTTACTAAGAGGTTTGTGGCAGAATCTGCTCCAGACAACTAGGTCAGCTTTCTTCCTGTTATTCTATGCCAGTGTTGTTTGCTAATCTTCAGTCATTTCTATTTCCTTGTTACTTTTTGCCTCATCTTACTATCACTAGTACTATCATATTTTTCTGAAATTTATTCACTTTTCTTTACTTAATACATTTATATAAATAAGAAACTTTGCATTATTACCACAAATAGAAAACCAGAACCATTTGCCATAAATAGAAAGTAACAGTAAATATTAATACAATGTAATAAAAATAGCAAAACATGGTAATATATTTTAGCTATTATCTTACCTGACGAAAACTCTGTCAGAGCCTGCTCTGCCTTGTTAAAATGGAGGATTTGAGAAACTTAGATTCAGATTAACACCAAACTACAACTTCCTCCCTGATATAATCACAAGGATTGAAAGATGTTTGCAGAGAAAAATAAGGTTGTCCTCATGTGACCCAGTGCTAGTTAATGCCATATTCATGAATTTTATGTCATGTCTTGTGCCTCTTAATATCATCTTGGATGTTATCAGTGGTAAATGTCCCATACTTCCAAAAAGACACTGCTTAACGGTGTTCTAGATTGATAAACTGAGTTATATAATACTTAAATTTCATAGGATAATGCTGATTGAATTCCAGGTCCAAAAGACATATTAATTACCTGATTTGACTTATTTGGTGCTGACTTAAAAGTTTCTTAATTACCACCTTAGAGGGCTTCAGGAATTATACTAATCTGATTGTTTGGATAATCAGCATCTTAGGAATTGATTTGTGGCCCTCAAAGCACCTAGCGTGAGGCGCTGGGGGAGGGCCTGTTCCAAATGCTTCATCCTGATGGGGTCATGGCTACTGACCAGGCCATGGTCTGGTACAGAAATATGTTCACATCCCATGCTCTCAGGAACTGGACTTTGCTGGGCTACGTTTTCTACAGCTGGGAACAGCACAGCTGCTAGATGACAAAACAGTAAAAGTAAACGTATGTCTCGATAACTGAAATACCTGACTACCCAAAAAAGTTTCCTATGGAAGTAATCACTAAATATAAAGGACATTTTTTTTCCAATGACTTGCAGGATACTGAACTACTTGAAATTATGGACTAAAAGCCCTAATACTAACTCTATAATGATTACTAATTTCTGGAAATGAGCTATTTAGTTCAGCATGTAACAGAGCCAGCCCTAAAAGGCATCACCTCTCAACTCCTGGGCCAAATATTGGCCAACCTTTCCCCACCCAGAATCTGCCTTCTATTCTTGTGTATTAGTGAGTACTCATTCAGTTATAAATAAAATGAAACTTTGTCTCTCCTCCAAATTATAATAATAATAATTAGCATAGTGAAAAAACATATAGAAGCTTGACTACACTATTAAGAGATTTACCTTGGAATCAGAGACCCAAGTTTGAACAGTTACTTAGCTCTACCACTTAATAGTTATGAGAGCTAGGAGAAATCACTCAACATAGCATATTTCTGCATTAAGGAATTATGGATAATTATACTTTACTCATGGATTATTATGAGAATGAAATTGAGTTAACATTTCAGGTTAGTTGGATTTGACTAAATATTGGTTAAATTACTTGATGTGTTCATTCATTAAAACTTCACCGGTTCTTTAAAGTTCTTATTCTGCCACAGCAATACTGTAAATAGCTTTTTTGTGCTTTAGCTCTAACAAGATACTTTACTTTATAAAAATTAAGCATATAAGTAGATTTAAATATTTTATATTTTAAACAATAGGGGAACTAAAATGTTGAAACCCACTCTTCAAACATATTATGCTTATTGTTATCATTCATCTCTTACTAAATCTCATGACCACTTTTCCAAACAGAATTTTTTAAAGTAATTTTACTTGAGTTTTGAAAAATATGACTTGTGAACAATAGACTAATAAACAGACTCTACAAAAGTAGGTGGTTAAACTGGGATAAACTCTACAAACAAATTGCTGAACTCATCTTTGTAAATAATATAATTCTCAGCAAACTCAATCTTTTCAATAATACATATTAAGGGATTAGAGACTATTCCTAGCACAGTTACAGATTTGGGAAAATAGAAAAGAGTACTTCAGGATGTCCTGAGAATGTTGAATATATATGGGGAGGGGAGGTAAATAATATGTATATGTGGAAATAAGTTGGACCAATCATAGAATAAAGAACATCTAGCCAAGTATAGTGTTACAACTGAGTAATGATTTTATTTTCGTATCTTAATTATATTATAGTTGTCTTTCTGATGTTTGGTATTTGGGCTATAAAATATTTCTTAAAATGAACTGTAAAACTATATTTTCATACTACAGCACCTCAGAATAAAACCCTTATAAAAATCAAGAAATCTACCAATACCTTTTTCCCATGTAAACAGCTTCTTTTAGATAACCATGTTTAAGATTGGAGTCTAATTCTAATTTTCTCTTTGCGTCACCTCTGCTGTTTAAACCACCTCTACTGTGTTTGTTTGAATTCCAAAGTTGAACAAATATTCCTGTTATGTTTAAATATCTAGAGGAAGGTGTGTTTCTCAAAGTGTGTTGTTGTGACTGTTTTTATTAAAATCAGCTGGGACGACTGTTAAAAGGCCAGTCTCCTGGGCTCCACCACCCCAATCCTACTGTGGTAGGCAGAATAATGACCCCCTAAAGATGCCCACATTCTAATCCCCAGAACCAATGACTATGTTATGCTACACACAAGGGAGAATTAAAGATGTGGGTAGAATTAAGGTTGCTTGTCAACTGATCCTAAAGTAGGAAGAGGATCCTAGGTTATCCAGGTAGGTCCATTGTAATCACAAGTGTGCTTAAAAAGTAGAATAGGAGGCAGAAAAGGAAAATCAGTCTGAGAAAAACAATGGAAGAACGGTACAAAGCAATGCACTGTTGCTGGCTTTGAAGATGGAAGACATGGCCATGAGCCAAAGAATGTGGGCAGCCTCTAGAAGTTGGAAAGGGCAAGGAAACAGACGTTCCTCTAGAGCCTCCAGAAGGGAATACAGTGTTGCTGACACCTTGATGTTAACCCAGTAAGACCAGTGTTGGACTTCTAACCTACAACACTGAGAGATAAATTTGTGTTGTTTAAGCCACTAAATTTGTGGGAAATTATTATAATAGCAGTAGGAAAATAATATACCTACCAAATCAAAATCTCTGGATATGAAGTACAGGAATTTGCTTCTGGAAATGAGCTCCGCGGCACGTGGGATCTTCCCGGACCGGGGCACGAACCCGTGTCCCCTGCATCGGCAGGCGGACTCTCAACCACTGCGCCACCAGGGAAGCCTAGGAATTTGCTTTTTTATCATTCTCCCAGGTGATTCCTTTGTACTCTAACATTTGAAAACCTAACGCTAGTTTTGAGTTCTAACACTAGACTTGAGTCCTTTTTTAAACGTTAAAGATATTTTTAGGTCCTTGTACCCGCGGTGAGCCACAGCCACCCCCGCTGCTGCAGGAGACCCTCCAACACTAGCAGCCATGTGGCTGACAGGGTCTTGGTGTTCCGGCAGGGTGTCAGGCCTGTGTCTCTGAGGTGGGAGAGCCGAGTTCAGGACATTGATCCACCAGAGACCTCCCAGCTCCACGTAATATCAAACGGCAAAAGCTCTCCCAGAGATCACCATCTCAACGCTAAGAACCAGCTCCACTCAACAACCAGCAAGCTACAGTGCTGGACACCCTATGCCAAACAACTAGCAAGATGAGACCACAACCCCACCCATTAGAAGAGAGGCTGCCTAAAATCATAATAAGGTCACAGACACCCCAAAACACACCACCAGACACGGTCCTGCCCACCAGAAAGACAAGATCCAGCTTCATCCACCAGAACACAGGCGCCAATTCCCTTCACCAGGAAGCTTACACAACCCACTGAAGCAACCATAGCCACTGGGGGCAGACACCAAAAACAACGGGAACTATGAACCTGCAGCCTGCAAAAAGGAGACCCCAAACATAGGAAGTTAAGCAAAATGAGAAGACAGAGGAACACACAGCAGATGAAGGAGCAAGGTAAAAACCCACCAGACCAAACAAATGAAGAGGAAATAGGCAGTCTACCTGAAAAAGAATTCAGAATAATGACAGTAAAGATGATTCAAAATTTTGGAAATAGAATAGAGAAAATAAAAGAAACCTTTAACAAGGACCTAGAAGAATTGAAGAGCAAACAAACAATGATAAAAAACACAATAAATGAAATTAAAAATTCTCTAGGAGGATTCAATAGCAGAGTAACTGAGGCAGAGGAATGGATAAGGGACCTGGAAGATAAAGTAGTGGAAATAACTACCACAGAGCCGAATAAAGAAATAACAATGAAAAGAATTGAGGACAGTCTCAGAGACATTAAATGCACCAATATTTGAATTATAGGGGTCCCAGAAGAAGAAGAGAAAAAGAAAGGGACTGAGAAGATATTTGAAGAGATTATAATTGAAAACTTCCCTAATATGGGAAAGGAAATAGTCAATCAAGTCCAGGCAGCACAGAGAGTCCCATACAGGATAAATCCAAGGAGAAGCATGCCAAGACACATATTAATCAAACTATCAAAAATTAAATACAGAGAAAAAATATTAAAGGCAGCAAGGGAAAAGCAACAAATAACATGCAAGGGAATCCCCATAAGGTTAACAGTTGATCTTTCAGCAGAAACTCTGCAAGCCAGAAGGGAGTGGCAGGACATATTGAAAGTGACGAAAGGGAAAAACCTACAACCAAGATTACTCTACCCAGCAAGGAACTCATTCAGATTTGATGGAGAAATTAAAACGTTTACAGACAAACAAAAGCTAAGAGAATTCAGCACCACCAAACCAGTTTACAACAAATGCTAAAGGAACTTCTCTAGGCAGGAAACACAAAAGAAGGAAAAGACCTACAATAACAAACCCAAAACAATTAAGAAAATGGTAATAGGAACATACATATTGACAATTACCTTAAATGTAAATGGATTAAATGCTCCAACCTAAAGACATAGACTGGCTGAATCGATACAAAAACAAGACCCGCATATATGCTGTCTACAAGAGACCCAATTCAGACCTAGGGGCACATACAGACGGAAAGTGAGGGGATGGAAAAAGATATTCCATGCAAATGGAAATCAAAGGAAAACTAGAGGAGCAATTCTCATATCAGACAAATTAGACTTTAAAATAAAGTCTATCACAAGAGACAAAGAAGGACACTACATAATGATCAAGGGATCAATCCAAGAAGAAGATATAACAATTGTAAATATTTATGCACCCAACATAGGAGCACCTCAACATAAGACAAATACTAACAGCCATAAAAGGCGAAATCGACAGTAACACATTCATAGTAGGGGACTTTAGCACCCCACTTTCACCAATGGACAGATCATCCAAAATGAAAATAAGTAAGGAAACACAAGCTTTAAATGATACATTAAGCAAGATGGACTTAATTGATATTTATAGGACATTTCATCCAAAAACAACTGAATACACTTTCTTCTCAAGTGCTCATGGAACATTCTCCAGGATAGATCATATCTTGGGTCACAAATCAAGCCTTGGTAAATTTAAGAAAATTGAAATCGTATCAAGTATCTTTTCTGACCACAATGCTATGAGACTAGATATCAATTACAGGAAAAAATCTGTACAAAATACAAACACATGGTGGCTAAACAATACACTGTTAAATAGCCAAGAGATCACTGAAGAAATCAAAGAGGAAATCAAAAAATACCTAGAAACAAATGAAAATGAAAACACGACCACCCAAAACCTATGGGATGCAGCAAAATTAGTTCTAAGAGGGAAGTTTATAGCAATAGAATCCTACCTCAAGAAACAAGAAACACCTCAAATAAACAACCTAACCTTACACCTAAAGCAATTAGAGAAAAAAGAACAACAAAAAAAACCAACGTTAGCAGTTAGTGGTCTGAATCACCTCTCCATGCACACCCTGAAACAATGGTCCCTTGCCTCTTCGGCAGCTCCAGACTTTTTCCCGGACTCCCTCCCGGCTAGCTGTGGCGCACTAGCCCCCTTCAGGCTGTGTTCACGCAGCCAACCCCAGCCCTCTCCCTGGGATCTGACCTCCGAAGCCCGAGCCTCTGCTCCCATCCCCAACCCACCCCAGAGGGTGAGCAGACAAGCCTCCCTGGCTGGTGAGTGTTGGTTGGCACAGATCCTCTGTGCGGGAATCTCTCTGTTTTGCCCTCCACACCCCTGTTGCTGCTTTCTTCTCCATGGCTCCGAAGCTTCCCCCCTCCTCCCACCCCCCTTCTCCGCCAGTGAAGGGGCTTCCTAGTGTGTGGAAATTTTTCCTCCTTCACAGCTCCCTCCAGAGGTGCAGGTCCCGTCCCTATTCTTTTGTCTCTGTTTTTTCTTTTGCCCTACCCAGGTAGGTGGGGAGCTTCTTGCCTTTTGTGAAGACTGAGGTCTTCTGCCAGCGTTCAGTAAGTGTTCTGTGGGAGTTGTTCCACATGTAGATGTATTTCTGATGTATTTGTGGGGAGGAAGGTGATCACCACGTCTTACTCCTCCACCATCTTGAAAGTCTCTACTGAACAATTTTTACTAGGATTATTAAACTTTTTAAAAAGGATTCGATATTATGTATTCTCTATTCAAGTGCAATAGAATTTAAAGGAGAGAACAATTAATGTTAGTTGGAATAAATGGGAAAGATTAAAGGGATTTTCAAGGACAAGTGGGATTGAACATAAAGTGCTAAGAATGAGAGTATTTAGAAAAGCAAATATACACTATTAAGAACTGAAATGTTGCATTTTGAGGGACTGTGAAACTAACTTGATTAACATGTGGCAGGGGTGCTGGTGAAGCTGTGAGAAGACAGCGGCGATAGTAGGGAATTCTGGGAAATAAATTCAGATGGTTAATGATTATAGAAAGTTTTGCCTGCCAAAGACTTTTGCCCAAACTGTGGACAAATTGTTGTTGAATGGAATGCTATTGGGTGTTTCTCAGCATGGTAACCTGATAAAAGTGGTCTTTAAGGGACATTGATCTGCCATCGATATGTACAATAAATGAGGGAAAGAGCCAAGGCAACCACTCTGCAGGAGGTTTTAGAGTAACTTATGCTTACAGTGCCTAAGGCTGGATTCAAAAAACTGGCAGATACTAGACTAGAGTTGGAGACATTAGTGTGTACTCAGGTTTAGCGTAATATAGATACAGGTGGATACATATAGAAATATTTATAGATATGTGTATATACATAGACTAGTATACATACATATATTGCCTTTCTTTGTCAGTTGAGAGGTTCTAAAAGCAACAATATCCCAGCAGCAATGGGCACACCAAGTGCCCAAATCTTGGTTTCTAATACCATTCTCCAATAAAAGGAACTTGGACTCCTTGGAGAAGTGGTTAATTCAATAGCTATGGCATTATGATAGAAAGAATAATGCGCCCCCCAAAGATGTTCACATCCTAATTCCCAGAACCTTTGAATCTTATTTTAAATGGCAAAGAGGCATTAAGGTAGCAGACAGGGTTAAGTTTGCTGATCAGCTGACTTCAATATGCAGAGATTATCATGTATTTTCCAGGTAGGCCCAATGTAATTACAAGGGTCATAAAATGTGGAAGAGGGAGGCAGAAGAGAAGAGCCGAAGAGATGACAGCATGAGAAGGATCCAAGCTGACATTGCTGGCTTTCAAGATGAAGGAATGAGGCTGTGAGTCAAGAATGCCACCAAACTTTAGAAGATGGGAAAGGCAAAAAAAAAAAAGAAAGAAAGAAAAAAACAAATTCTCCTCTAGAGCCTCCAGAAGGAATGCAGCCCTACCTATACATCAGTGTTAGTCCAATGAGACCCATCTTGGAATTCTAACCTCCAGAATTATAAGATAATAAATTTTGTGTTATTTTAAGTCAGTAAGCTTGTGGTAAGTTTTTGCGATAGTAGTTTGAAACTAGTACCACCAAAAATATGCAAGATGACCCTAGCGCATCTTAGTGTCAGAAAGTAAGGAAGTGTTACAAACTATAATGGAAAAGAATAAAAAACCAAAAAATACATATATATATATATATATATATACACATACATATATGTATGTGTGTATTATGAATCACTTTGCTGTACACCTGAAACTAACACAATATTGTAAATCAGTTATACTTCCATAAAAAACAATTTTTTTAAGAAAGTAAGTAGGCATTTAAAACACACATCAAGGAAATATGTCAAAGGGGAATAGGAGCTAAGTAGAAGATCTCCCAATGGCTGAAGCTGGAAAAATTTGAACAAGAAAATTAATAACATAGTATAGTATTATAACTCTAAGTATAAAATAAATATCCATGAGTCCATGTTGATATAAATTAAATAAATAAATGGGAAGACTATCCACACTCCATGCAGAATTCCAAATAGTTCTTTAGATACTCTGTCTTCAAGGGGAGCATGACTACCTACTCTTTCAGTGTGGGCTGCACATAGTGACTTTCTTCCAAAAAATATAGTATAGAAAGGCGGAAAAGAGAGTAACTTGATAGTGGAGAAATCTGACTAACCCAACCTCACCTAGATGATCAAGGTTAACACTGACAGTAGTTTAGTCATGTTGACAGCATCTACTTTTTTTTTTTTAACATCTTTATTGGAGTACAATTGCTTTACAATGGTGTGTTAGTTTCTGCTGTATAACACAGTGAATCAGCTATACATATACATATATCCCCATATCCCCTCCCTCTTGCGTCTCCCTCCCACCCTCCCTATCCCACCCCTCTAGGTGGCCACAGAGCGCTGAGCTGATCTCCCTGTGCTATGCAGCTGCTTCCCACTAGCTATCTATTTTACATTTGGCAGTGTATATATGTCCATGCCACTCTCTCACTTCGTCCCAGCTTACCCTTCCCTGTCCCGTGTGACAGCATCTACTTGTGATGTGATGTGATGTGATGAGAATAGCACCTTACTCTGGTAGTCTTCCTTTCCAAAACTTACCTCAGTCTAATCATGAGAAAAACTTCAGACAAACCCCAGCTGAGGGGAAATCTACAAAATACCTGACCAGTATTCCTCAAAACTGCAGGGTCATCAGCAACAAGGAAAGTCTGAGAAGCTGTCACAGCCTAAAGGAGCCTAAGGAGACATAAATGTAACATGGTATCCTGGATGGGACTCTGAAACAGAAAAGACAGGTAAAAACTAAGGAAGTCTGAATAAAGTATGGACTTTAGTTAATAGTGCATCAATATTGTTTCATTAGTTGTACCAAATGTACCATACTAATGTTAAATGCTAATAATCAGGGACATTTGGTATAGAATATAATGGAACTCTTTGTACTAGCTTTCAATGTTTCTGTAATTCTAAAGCTATTCTAAGATAAAAGGGTTATTTTTTAATGGCAGAGAGACTTTATAGGAAGAAATGTTTTATGCAAGATTTTAGAGGAAGTAAAATCTGGGTTGGTGATTAATTGAATAAAGGAGATGAAAAAATAATGAATGAGTCATAGATAAGGCTTGAATGGCCAGGAGAATGTAATGCCAGTGACAAAGAGGAAAAATGAGAAAGGAAGCTTTCTGGTGGTTAAGCAAACAATAAATTTGGGACATAATAAATTTGAGACAAAAATGGATAACTCAAGTGTAAATATAATCAGTAGCTGGAGATAAAGAATTTGATGTTGGGTAAAAGTTCATGAATGGAAATGTGAATTTAGATTTAATCAGTTAACCAGCAGATATACATAGAACAAATGCTTTTAAGGTCTTGTATGAAGAAAGGGAAGGGAGTGAATACTAACATGCAAATTATTGGAGAGTCAAGGCTTATGTCTACATAGAGGGAACAACAGAAAAAAGTGCCTGTGTCAAATAAGAAAGGAAAAATAAGCAGCATTTAAGAGTTTAATATAGATTCCCCAGCATGCACACTTTGTTAGTGTAAATGAGATCTCTGAGGAAACAGATGGTGTTATAAACTGAATGTTTGTGTTCCCTCAAAATTCACGTGCTTAAGTCCTAACCCCCAATGTTGATGTATTTGGAGGTGGCGCCATTAAGAAAGTAATTAAAATTAAATGTGGTCATAAAGGAGGGGCCCTGATCCAATAAAATTAGGATCTTTATAAGAAGAGACACCAGAGAGCCCTTTCTCCACCCGCCTTCCCCCTCCCTGGGTACACAGCAAGGAAAAGTCATGTGAAGGCATAGTGAGAAGACAGCCATCTGCAAAGAAGGAATAGGGCCCTCATCAGAAACTAAATCAACTGAAACCTTAATCTTGGACTTTTAGGCTCCGAAACTGTTAAGAAAATAAAATTCTGTTGTTTAAGCCTGTGATACTTTGTTATGGCACCCTGAACAGACTAATACAGATGATCATAAGAGGGCAAATGAGGAAATGTGAATAAGAGAGTGGTAAGAAGAAAACCAAGATAATGTAACAGCAAGGAAACCAAGGAAAAAGACTTTATTTATTCATAAATATTTATTGAGAATTTATCTTGTTCCAGACACTGTATAAGACATAATACATAATAAATAGTGCACAACTCCTACCTACATACAAGTTATATTCTGTGATGAATCACAAACAAGGAATAATAGACAAATAAATAACCAGATAGAGATCATAAGTACTCTGAAGGGAGATGCAATAAAGAATAACTACATATGATGCAGGTATGTCTTGAATAGTCAACGAAGAACTCTCTGGGGAGATGACATTTAAGCTGAGACCTAAAGAATGAAACCAAGCTAGATGTGCAAAATGCTGAGGTATGAGCTTTGTAGGCAAAGAAAACAGGAAGTGCAAAGGCTGTGGTGTCAAAACGCACTTGGGGAATTTGAGAAACAGAAAAGAGGCCAATGGGATTGGCGTATTGTAATCAAGGGAGAATGTGATGGAGAGATAGATGAAAGCCACATCATACAATCTTGTAGGCCAGCCTAAGAAGTATGGCTCTATTTCTAAGATGCTGAGAAGCCATTGAATGGATCTAAGGAACAAGAGACATGGCCTGATTCATGTTTTTAAGTGACACCTCTGATTAGAATGTGAAAAAATATTTTTGAATAAGAACAAGATGGGAATCAAAGAGACCAGTTGAGACGTATTTCAAATTGCACAGAAAAAAGATTATGGTGGCTTAATTTAGGATGATGGTATATAGGTTGAGGGAAGTGGCAAAGTCAGATATTTTTTGGTCGTAGAAACAAAAGAACTGGATGGTGATTGGACGTGGGGAATTGCAGAAAGAGAGGAATTAAAGCTGATAACTAAGTTTTATGCAAGAAAGTGGATGAATAGTGGTGCCAAATGCTGAGATGAAGAAGAGTAGGTGAAGATAGATTTGTGAAGAAAATCAAAATCTCAGTTTGGAACATTGGGCAAGAAATTTAATTTTGAAATCCGTTAGCATACTTTAGTCAACCCTCTCTGTCCATGGGTTCTGGATACACGGATTCAACCAACCATGGATCAAAAATATTCAGAAAAAAAATTCCAGAAAGCCCCAAAAAACAAAACTTGAATTTGCTGCTCTGGCAACTCTGACATAGTATTTACATTTAATTTACAACTATTTACATAGCATTTACATTGTATCAGGTATTAAAGTAATCTAGAGATGATGTAGAGTATGCAGGAGGATGTGTGTTGGTTATATGCAAATACTATGGCATTTTATATAAGGGACTTGAGCATCTGAAGATTTTAGTATTTGTGGGAGCTCCTGGAACCAATCCCCCGTGGATACCAAGGGACAACTGTAAAAATACTTAAATCTATGAAAGTGAATAAGATCACTTAAGAAAAAAGTTCTGACATTTGAATTTGAAAGAGGACTAGCTCTGAGCTTTGGCAAAGAGAAGGAACAACAGTGAGGTAAGAGAAAAATCAGGAGAGTGTGGTGTCAGAGAGCCAAGAGAAGAAAAGATTCCAAGGAGGGTGTGTCTGGCTGTGTCATATGTTGTCAAGGCATCTAGTGAGATGACAGAGGAGTTAAGTTTGGCGATATGGAGATCGTGGGAGATCTTGACAAAAGGAGTTTCAGTGCAGAGGTGGAAATGGAAGCTAGATTAGAATGGGGTGAAGAATTAATTAGAAGTAATAAAGAGGTGATAGTGAGCAATGATAACATGTTCCACATGTTTAACAGAAAGATACAGAGAAATTAGGCAATATCTGCAAAAGAATGTGAGATCAACAGAAGTGTGTTTATTTTTTTAACATGGGACATGTTAGTATGTTAATTGGCATGATCCAGTAGAGAGGGTGAGAGGTAGAGGAGACAGATGTAGATCCCAGTTCACAAGAAAGCAAGAGGAGATTAAATCCAGAGAAAAATAGAAGGGCTTGCACTTGATAGGGGCAGGGGTATTTCTTTCATTGGAACCACAAGGCATAGGTTCTGTTTGGCTAGATTTAGGGTGGGAAGATGAGGAAGTTTGCCATTGACGCATCCTATTTTCTCAGTTAAGCTCAGGGAACAGGTGTTAAGGGTAAAGAGAAGGTTTAAAACAGTCATCTGAAAAAGTGAAAAGCAAATTTACTAGGAAAACATACAAGAGTACTAGGCAGGATTGAATGGGCATTTGAAGTTTTGGTCATGAATTTCAAGTACTATCAGTCAGTCTTGCTTTATTCCATCAATGTTCACCTACTGAAGTGCAAGCAAGGAGAGGGGTCTGTAGATTGGATTACAGTGGGTTAAAGAATTGCAGCAATGGGAGAACAGGATGAGTGAAATAGAGCAGGAGGTGATGGTCATAAAGTAAGATACTTTAAATAACGTCTTAGGAGGTGGTTTATTTACTGATGATGACAAATTCCAGTGCTCATGTGAGTAGGTGGCAAAGGTGGAGCTGAGGAAGAGAGTGAAGGAGAGGTCAAGGAACAGAGAGGCTTAAGTTTAGGGTATTTCATCCACATGGTTCTTACAATCACTAAGAACAATGACAGGAATTAAGATATACAGGAAGGCAGTGAGTCAGTAGTTGAAATCTTAAATGAATGAGGAGAAGTGATTAGGAAGGTAGCTAGGAATTATCACCAAGAAGTCATAGGTAGTAAAGCTAGATAGGAACCCACAGAGTACATGTTCAGCTAAGTTTATAAGTCTATTGTCCTGAAGACAATGCAGCATGGCTCTATAAAGAAAAATGTATATATATATACTATTACATAACTAATAATGTTTTCTAAAGTGAGTGTCTTTATTTTTGTAAATCACATACTCCTATCAATCAAGAATTTTGAGCATATACTATAATATTTATTTATTTATAAATTACATATGTGCTACTCTAAAGATATTTATTATGAAAGATTTTAAAGGATGAAATTTACATGAAATAAACTATACTTAAACCTATTTCATTATTACTATTATAAAATCTTTTTGCTCTCACTAGAACATTACTATTAATCATTTTATAATTGAAAATATTTTTTTACATCCTGTAAAAAATATCTTTTTTACATCTTGATTTAAACTTTGTAACTGAGTGATCTGACAGTCTGGTACTAAGTTTAGTTTATATCAGTACATTTTTTAATGACTTTCCTAACTGAAAGAGAAACTTCACAAAAATATTTATATCCAAATGAAAGAAGTTTTTTGTTGGCTGTGTTTACCAAATTCTGATACTCATTTTTTAATCTCGTCTACCAAGTATACAAATATTTTCAATAATTTTATGTAGTAAATTTCTTCTTATTTTTTTATTGAAGTATAATTGATTTACAATGTTGTGTTAATTTCTGCTGTACAGCAAAGTGAGTCAGTTATACATACACATACATTCTTTTTTTGTTTGTTTGTTTTTTGCGGTACGCGGGCCTCTCACTGTTGTGGCCTCTCCCATTGCGGAACAACAGGCTCCGGATGCACAGGCTCAGCGGCCATGGCTCACGGGCACGGCCGCTCCGCGGCATGTGGGATCTTCCCGGACCGGGGCATGAACCCGTGTCCCCTGCATTGGCAGGCAGACTCTCAACCACTGCGCCACCAGGGAAGCCCTACATTCTTTTTTTAATATTTTTTCCATTATGGATTATCATAGGATACTGAATATAGTTCTCTGCACCATACACTAGGACCTTGTTGTTTATCTGTTCCATATATAATAGCTTACATCTGCTAATCCCACCCTCCCACTCCACCCCTCCCCCAACCCCCTCCCCCTTAGCAACCACAAGTCTGTTCTCTATGTCCATGAGTCTGTTTCTGTTTTGTAGATAGGTTCATTTGTGTGATATTTTAGATTCCACATATAAGTGATATCATATGGTCTATGTCTTTCTCCTTCTCTCTTACTTCACTTAGTATGATAATTCTAGTTGCATCCATGTTGCTGCACATGGCATTATTTCATTCTTTTTTATGGCTGAGTAGTATTCCATTGTGTATATGTACCACATCTTCTTTATCCATTCATCTGTCCATGGACATTTAGGTTGTTTCCATGTTTTGGCTATTGTGAATAGTGCTGCTATGAGCATAGGGGTGCATGTATCTTTTTGGATTAGAGTTTTGTCTGGATATATGCCCAAGAATGGGATTGCTGTATCATATGGTAATTCTATTTTTAGTTTTCTGAGGAACCTCCATACTGTTTTCCATAGTGGCTGTACCAACATACATTTTCACCAACAGTGTAGGAGGGTTCCCTTTTCTCCACATCCTCTCCAGCATTTGTTATCTTTAGAGTTTTTAATGATGGCCATTCTGACCAGTGTGAGGTGGTACCTCATTGTAGTTTTGATTTGCATTTCTTTAATAATTAGTGATGTTGAACATCTTTTCATGTGCCTGCTGGCCATATGTATGTCTTCTTTGGGAAAACGTCTGTTTAGGTCTTCTGCCCATTTTTCAATTGTGTTGTTTTTTTGTTGTTGTTATTGAGTTATATGAGCTTTTTGTATATTTTTGAAATTAAGCCTTGTTGGTCACATCATTTGTAAATATTTTCTGCCAGTCCATAGGTTGTCTTTTCATTTTGTTTATGGTTTCATTTGCTGTTATAAAAGCCTGTAATTTTGATTAGGTTTGTTTATTTTTGCTTTTATTTCTATTACCTTGGGAGACTTATCTAAGAAAACATTGGTACAATTTATGTCAGAGAATATTTTGCCTATGATCTCTTCTAGTAGTTTTATGGTGTCATGTCTTATGTTTAAGCCTTTAAGCCATTGTGAGTTTATTTTTGTGTATGGTGAGAGAGTGTGTTCTAACTTCACTGATTTACATGTGACTGTCCAAATTTTCCAACACCACTTGCCAAAGAGACTGTCTTTTTCCCATTGTATATTCTAGCCTCTTTTGTTGAAGATTAGTTGACCATAGGTACGTGGGTTTATTTCTCAGCTCTCTGTTCTGTTCCAATGATCCATATATCTATTTTTTTGCCAATACCACACGTTTTTGATTACTGTAGCTTTGTAGTATTGTCTGAAGTCTGGGAGGGTTTTGTCTCCTGCTATGTTCTTTTTCTTCAGAATTGCTTTGGCAATTTTGTGTCTTTTATGGTTCCATATAAGTTTTAAGATTATTTGTTCTAGTTTTGTGAAAAATGTTATGAGTAATTTGATAAGGATTGCATTAAGTCTGTAGCTTGCTTTGGGTAGCATGGCCATTTAAACACTATTAATTCTTCCAATCTAAGAGCATGAGATATCTTTCCATTTCTTTGAATCATCTTCAGTTTCCTTTATTAATGTTTTATTGGTCTCAGCATATAAGTCTTTCACCTCCTTGGTCAGGTTTATTCCTAAGTATTTTACTTTGGGGGATGTGATTTTGAAAGGTATTTTTTTTTACATTCCCTTTCTGATATTTCATTGTTAGTGTAAAGAAATGCAACTGATTTCTGTATGTTAATCTTGTATTCTCCTACCTTGCTGAATTCATTTATCAGTTTTAGTAGTTTTTGTGTGGAGTCTTTAGGGCTTTCTACATATAGAATCATGTCATCTGCCTATGATGACAGTTTTACATCTTCCTTTCCAATTTGGATACATTTTATTTCTTTTTCTTGTCTGATTGCTGTGGCTAGGACTTCCAATACTATGTTGAATAGAAGAGGTAAGAGTGGGCATTCTTGTCTTGTTCCAGATTTTAGTGGGAAAGCTTTCAGCTTTTCATCATTGAGTATTATACTGGCTGTGGGTTTGTCATAAATAATTTGTATTATATTGAAATATGTCCCCTTTGTACCCACTTTGGTAAGAGTTTTTATCATGAATGGATGTTGAATTTGTCAAATGCTTTTTTTACATCTATTGAGATGATCATGTGGTTTTTGTCTTTTATTTATGTGGTGTATCACATTGATTAATTTGCATATATTGAACTTGTGAACTTGCGATGAATCCCATTTGGTTGTGGTGTATGATCTTTTTTATGTGTTGTTGGATTCAGTTTACTAATATTTTGTTGAGAATTTTTGCATCTATATTCATCAAAGATATAGGCCTGTAATTTTCTTTTTTGGTGGTGTCTTTGGTTTTGTTATCAGGGTGATGTTGGCTTCATAGAATGTTGTTAGAAGTGTTCTCTCCTCTTGAATTTTTTGGAAGAGTTTGAGAAGGATTGGTATAGTAAGTTCTTCTTTGTATGTTTGGTAGAATTCACCTGTGAAGCCATCTGGTCCTGGACTTTTGTTTGTAGAGAGTTTTTAAATTACAGATTCTATTTCACCTCTAGTAATCAGTCTGTTCAAGTTATCTATTTCTTCTTGATTCAATTTTGGTGGGCTATACGTTTCTAGAAACTTGTCCATTTCCTCTAGGCTGTCAAATTTGTTGGCATATAATTGTTCATAGTACTCCCTATGGTTTTTTGTATTTCTACGGTATTGGCCGTTATTTCCACTTTTTCATTTCTTATTTTGTTCATTTGGGTTCTCTCTCCTTTCTTCTCAGCAAGCCTGGCCAGAGGTTTGTCAGTCTTGTTTACCGTTTCAAAGAACCAGCTCTTGGTTTTATTGATTTTTTTTTCTATTTTTTTTAATCTCTATATTGTTTATTTCCTCTCTTGTTCTTTATTATTTCCTTCCTTCTGCTGACTTTAGGTTTTGTTCCTCTTTTTCTAATTCTTTTAAGTGGTAGTCTGTTTGAGATTTTTCTTGTTTTTTGAGGAAGGCCTGTATCGCTATGAACTTCCCTCTAAGAACTGCTTTCACTGCATCCCATAGATTTTGTATGATTGTGTTTTTAATTGTCATTTGTCTCAAGGTATTTTTAAATTTCCTCTTTGACTTCATCATTGACAGTAAATTTCAATTTACATTGGTATCAATCAGCTTTCCTATAAACCAATCAAAAGATATATTTTAACACTTGTAGCAAATGAATTTAAAACTCAATAAATTATTTGAATCATTTAGAATAAGTTGGAAAATTCTTTTTTAAGTGTGCAGATAAAGGAGCTTTATAGGTGCTGTACTTAATCATTTTCAGCCATGATATCCCATAAACATGGAAAAATTTGCAAAGATTTGTATTCAAAATTCTCTCCCTATAACACACATTTCTCTCAAAATTAAGTTGATTTTTCACTAACTGCTAAAGTACTATTTTTATCTTTAAGGAACAAATTAAATATAAGCATTTTTTTTCTAAAAAAACTTCTGGGTAAAATACATACTTGGAACAATCGTCTTTTTGTGATGAAAAATGACTTACTCGTCTTGGCCTCATCAGTCCTTGGGACCTTTGTGCATTTACTCCAGCAGCTATTGCAGCAACATTCTCTGTGGACTTCAACCAACTTCACACACATACACGCTAACAGTGCCTCTCCTCCAGCCCTGGGACTCTTTTGATGCTGAAGCATAAGATGCCACAGGACTGCTTGGCAGTCATGCAAAAGTCAGAGTGTGGGGGAATTAAAGCCCCACAGGCTGAACCTTTGTATTAGTTAGAGTTCTCCAGGGAAACAGAATCAATAGTATATATGCATATATAAAATGATATTTATTATAAGATATTGGCTTGTGTGATGATGGGGCTAGGAAGTCCCACAATCTGCTATTTGAAAGCTGAAGACCTAGGAAAGCCAGTGGTGCAGTTTGAAAGCCTGAGAGCTGGAGCCCTGAGTCTGAAGTTTTGAGAGCCAGGATCGCCAAGGGCCGTAGAAGATCCATGTCCCATCTCGTATATGCATTCAGGCAGAAAGTAAATTCAACTTTTGTCTGCCTTTTGTTCTTTTCAAACCCTCCACAAATCAGATGGTCCCCCCAACCCCAACACTGGTGAGGACAATCTGCTTTAATTAGTGCACCAATTCAAATCTAATCTCTTCCAGAAACACCTTCACAGAAACACCCAGAAATAATGTTTAACCAGGTGTCTGGACATCCAGTGGCTAGATAAGTGGACAGATAACATTAACCATCACAATCTTTCATTAAAAGAAGGAGGCCAGAAGACTATTACTTCCTAATTTGTCTTTCCAAGGGATGATGAAGGGAGGATGAAGTCACTTATACTGTTTCATGGAAGATGATCTCATAGACTGAGCTGTGGCATTTGATACTAATGGTGACAAACTTGATAATGCAACTTTGTATTGGCTCTTTCTCATTCCCTGCCACACTCCCCTGTTCTGTCACATGACACTATAACACATAAACCTTCCCTTCAGACTCTGAACCTAATGTAATATAAATACTTTTCCCTGAGATAAGTTATGAACCTTTTATTGTATAAAATATATTCATGGTAATACTTCTTCTAATTATATACTATTTCAGATAATATAGGAAGTATAACCACCTGATCTATTCAGCCAAAAACATATAAACTGCACTACATGGTAATATGATTTTACACAAATGTGGGTGCCAGTGTAAAATCTTCCACACTGTGGGACTCTTTCCTCAGTCATACCTCACGTTCTGTAAGTAAAGTGTGAACATCTGTCAGAAGGTCTGATTTTAGTCGGATACATATATATGGATCTCCAGTCAATCCATATATTAAACATAAGTAAAGTTTAATATATCTATCTGTATTGAGTTGACTACGCACCCCTTCTTGGGGACATACATCTCACTAGCGAGATAATTGTTCTAGAAGTTACAGTCAATGTCTCTATTGCAACAGTTACCTCCATGATAGTAGTGAAGTCATTAGTCATCTATTCCCCACAAAGAAAGAGTTATAGCCAAATAGGTGGGAAAAATAATATTCAGAAATTGCCAAAATTAATTTTAATTGCTTCCTGAAATGATACAAGGCAATGCTTTTTAGAGCAGAGGATTATTTTCTTAAACAGTATTTGCTAATTTCTTACTCAACATCTAAATATAAATTAATTGTTCATTTTGAGACAAATTGTTCTATCAAAGATTTTGTGTATCATCTACCACTAATTTCATATTTTAAGTATAGCTATTAATTCTGAGCCTCAATTGAAAATATTTGACATTATACCCGGACTTATTCAAATTATATCTCCTCTGATATTAGTCATCTCCTGCTCAACTCATTTATACTTTAGCATTTAAACTGATATTTTCTGTTCTATAAAAAGTAATATTATTTCACAAATTTTTAAGAATATGTGTTTACTTCATAATAAGTTTTGCAGACATTAGGGAAAGTTTACCTCAGAAAACAGGCAAAATTCTGTTACATACTATATGATACAAAAACAGCTACATACTGGCTAAAGATCAAAAATCACAGATTAAGTAAATACTGTTGTTTAAAGTTATAATTTAAATACCAATCATAATTAAGTATATTAACAAGTTTGATGTTTAACTTAAATAATTGTATATCAACAGATGACATTCCAATCATAACCTCCAATTAGAAGGAATATTATGTAGATCTTTTAAAAAATGTTCATTTGTTCACTCTCATCTTTCTAGTCTAAGATGACTGCCCTATGCAGCCATAGTATTGTTTTTACAAGTAATGTACTATTCATTATAACATGTATAAAGCAAACAAACTGTTTTCAGATTAACCCTTCCAGAAAGATGGTTCATAATTAGGCCACTCTCTTAGCGTGGGTTCGCCGGAAACCATGGCCTGGTAACATCTTATGGGCTATTACTTTATCTTAGATTCCAGTTCCAAGGAAGCAAGAGTGCGAAAAATAGGGTGTGAGGCAGAGCGTGTTAGGAAGAGTGCATTACCCAGTTGCCATTGTTTGGTACTGAGCACAACTGATTGCTTGTCATAGGACTGTCTTCCAAGATATTATATAAATCATTTCTTCTCCAGACACTCCGTAAAAGAAGGGAGAAGAATTTACACGCCAGCTCTTATTTCCCATTGCAAGAAGTTCTCTGCACAGGAAATTACTCTGTTGCTCTCCCAAGCTGGGCCTGCCTGGGTTATGAGGGGGTTCTATAGCCTCTTATGATTCAGAGGCAACAGGGAAGTCCTGGTGTAGAAGGTGAGAGGCAAATGACACAGGCTTGAGGAGAGGTGATGTTGCATTGTAGCCCTGAGGACTTGGTTATGTGGATGCAGCAGAGCACAGCCTGTAGAAAGTTCATGACAACAGCAGTGGCTGGGGTAAGACAAGAATGTTTGAGGAAATGCCAAAGAGTTGTCTTATGGAGTTGCCAACTGTGTGTCTATTTTCCTCACTTTAAAAAAAAAATTCAAAAAGTAACACAGACCCAACATAGAAAAGGAATATTTTAGAAAGAAAAACACAGCCAAAAATTACTATTTATGTTTAGTTGAATTCTCTTCCAAAATTGTAGTTTCTTTATATTGCTCACATAATGGATATCTAACTTTTTCTAAAACTATTTACTTAAGTATATAAACATACAGTCTCATGGTAAAATTTCAAAAATACAGAAAAATATAGCTACAAGTGAGAAAGCAACCTTCATTTCTCTAGGCTTCTTGCCCCAAACCCTCACCCTTGTCCAAAATAATAGTTTGGTGTAGGATCCTATCAAGCCATTTTCTATATATATACACACACACATATATACACATATATATACACACACACATATATATACATATATACACATATAGTGTATAAATTATACACTTTATTTTTTAATAAGTAAGATTTTATATACATAAATAGTCTGTGACCTGCATTACTCAATTACATCTTTGATATATTTCCATGTTAGAATACCTCAAAATATGCCAATTTTTTAATAGTTTTAAAGTATTACATAGTATGAATACATGTAATGAATGTAGCAGTAACGTTTTAATGAATATTTGTGAAGTTTTCATTTTTTCACTATTGCAAACAATTCTCAATGAATATTTTTGTATGTGTGTCTTTATACACATTATTTTTTAAGAGTACGGGTTCTGACAAATCCCAGCTCTCCTACTTCCTAACTCTGTGTGACCATGAATATGTGGAAAACCTCTCTGGTCCTCAGTTTTCTCGTTTGTAGAATAAACAATAGTAGTATTTACCTGATAGATAGTTGTTGTGAGAATAAGTTTGGAGCATTCAGAAAATTTCTAGCACGTTGGAAGCATCCAATTTGTGTTAGCTATTATTACATGCAAGTATTTCTGTAGATACGTTTCTTAAGTAGGATGGATAGTTAAAGGGTATATGCATTATACCTTTGTATAGATACTGCCAAGTTACCCTACAAAAAAGCAGTACCAATTTAAACTGCCGTTAACAATGTATGAGAGTGCCCAAGTCCATACATCTTGTCAGTATTGGATATTATCACTTTTAATTTTTGTCAGTGCAATGAATAAAAAAATACTTTATTCTTGCATATTCCTGATTACTGGTAAACTTGGATCATGTTTTCATAGCTGTTAGTCATTTATACTTCTTCTGTGAATTGCTTGTTCATATCCTTTGGCCATGTTTACATTGAGTTGTCTTGATCTTATTTGTTTGTGGGTCTTTTTTATATAATATAGATATTAAAAATCGGTATGTATAGTGCAAATATTTCTCTTCAGTCAGTGGTTTGTCTTTTAAGGTTTTTTTAATGGTTTCCTTTGTCTTGCAGACATTTTAATTATTTTTTAAATAAATTTATTTATTTATTAATTTATTAACTTTTTGGCTGCGTTGGGTCTTCGTTGCTGTGTGCGGGCTTTCTCTAGTTGCAGTGAGCGGGGGCTCCTCTTGGTTGCGGTGCATGGGCTTCTCACTGCAGTGGCTTCTCTTGTTGGGGAGCATGGGCTCTAGGTGCACAGGCTTCAGTAGTTGCAGCACGCAGGCTCAGTAGTTGTGGCTCGTGGGCTCTAGAGTGCAGGCTCAGTAGTTGTGGCACACGGGCTTAGTTGCTCCGTGGCATGTGGGAATCTTCCCGGACCAGGGCTCGAACCCATGCCCCCTGCATTGGCAGATGGATTCTTAACCACTGCGCCACCAGGGATGTCCCAGACATTTTAATTTTATGTGCTCAAATCTACCAACATTTCCATTATGGTTTCTGATTTCTGGATCTGGCTTAGTGAAGATTTCCCTATGTAAAAATTATGAAAATAGTTTCTTATATTTTCTTCTAATATATTTATATCCATTGGTTTTATTTAATGCTAATTTGTCTTGAAGTTTTTTGTGTGTATGGACTAAGCTTCAAGATTTTTAATTGTTTCACTGATCTATTAATATATTCACATAAACAATTCTCCACTTCTGCTTTTCCTTCACTGTTTTTTAATTTTTTTAATAATTTTTTGTTTTTATTGAAGTATATTTGATTTACAATATTGCACTAGTTTCAAGTGTACAGCATAGTGATTCATTTTTTTGCAGATTATATTCCATTATCAGTTATTACAAGATATTGAATATAATTCCCTGTGCTATACAGTAAACCCTTGTTGCTTATCTATTGATATTTTATGTTTAGTAGTTTGTATCTCTTTATCCCATACTCTTAATTTGTCTGTCCACACTTCCCTCTCCCCTTTGGTAACCGTAAGTTTGTCTGTGAGTCTTTCTGTTTTGTATATAGATTTATTTATATTATTTTTTAGATTCCACATATAAGGGATATCATATAGTATTTGTCTTTGTCTGACTGATTTCACTAAGCACAATATTCTCTAGGTCCATCCATGTTGCTGCAATGGCAATATTTCATTCTTTATTATGGCTAAGTAATATCTCATTTTATATATATGTATATATATACATATACATAAGATTTATATATATATATACATTTATATATATATAACACATCTTCTTAAGCCAATTGTCTGTTGATGGGCACTTGGGTGACTTCTTATTAAAATAATACATTCTCAATATAAAGTTTAAACAATAAGGAAAGTTGAAATAAAAACATCACCCCAGTTCCCACTGTCAACAAATTTTCATTGAGTGCCTACTTTGTACACTGAACTAGACACTGAAGATCTAGCAGTGAATAACTCTAATAAATTTTCCTGCCCTCATGGTACTTATATTCTAGAGGGTCAAAAATCATATTTAACATTGGAATAAAAATCATCCCAGACATCTCTTTACACAAATATATACAAATGAGAGTATAGTTTGATAGAAGAAATATGTTATAATGGGATGACAGAGCCTGTTTCAAGTAAAAATATTAAAGTTAATTTTATTGGAATTTACCAAAGGTGAAAGGTCCTAATGTGACTGAAACAATTAACATCAGATAAATGTTTCTTGATCTCCAAAAGATATTAAGGTTTTTTTAAATCACTCTAGCTTGAGGAAATATTAAAATCATTGAGTTTGAAGTCATTGTGTATTTTTTTAATTCCTTGTTTTAATTTTAGCCATTTGTTGATTGACTCCCTAATAATAAATAGAGGAAACCAGCATGCTTAAAAGCTTCCTCCTGTCTCCTTCTTATCATCTCCCAATCCTATTGGTATTTATTCCATCAGTTTGAATAATATCTACCCTCTGTCCTCTGACATAATATCCACATTGCTTAGTCTTAGTTCTATATTTAAATGGATTTAATATTCACTAGAGTCCTTTTATCACAATTTCTCCATTCCTGAGTTGTATTGTAATTTTTTCTTTTTCTTTTTTTTTTTTTGGTTTGGCTGGATTTATTTGAATCACAACTCTTCCCTGGGTCTCCAGCCTGCCAGCCCTACCTGCAGATTTGGACTTGCCAAACCTGCACAGTTTTGTGAGCTGATTTATTTAAAAGTTCTCTCTCTTTCTCTTTTTATGTATATATCCTGTTGATTCTGTTTCTCTGGAGAATCCTGACTACTAGAGTAGTAGGAATTCTTTCATTATTTTCTTCTCATAAATATTTCATGGTTATTCTCATATTCCAAATGAAATTAAAAGTTATCTTGTGAATTTTCATAAAAAATACTATTAGAATTTTTAATTGGATTACATTAAATTTGTATATTAATTTTTAAATAATTGATATTGTTTCAAAAATTATTTTTTCCCTCCAGAAATAAGGCAAATCTTCCCAGTGATTCAGAGCTTTATGTATGTTGTTCCAAAAGTTTTGTAACTTTCTTAATAGAAATTATACACATTCTCTTCTTTACTTTTATTCTCAAATCATAAATATTTCAAGCATACTGTCAAATATGTAGAATAGTATAACAACCATATACTCAGAATTCAGATGTAAACAATATAAATGTATTCCCATGCTTGTTTTAAATTTTTATTTAAATAAATAAAACATTTGAATACACTTGCTACTCCTTTGGTAGTTGTCCCCAAATTCCATTTCCTTCACAACATTACTAATCACTAGTCTGAAGTTGATATTCCTCCTTACCCATATTTTTATGCTTTCTAGATAAATATGGGAGCCTAAACAATATGAAAATTAGTTTGTATGTTAAAATTTATATAAAAGGTTTGATATATTATATATATTATCCTTTTGCAACTTGTTCTTTTGATTCAAAAATACATTTTTGAGAAATATCTGTATGGATACATATAGGTCTAGTTCACTTATTTAACTTGACCTGTATCATTCTACTGTGTAAATATTAAAAAATGTATTATTTGTTCATTAAGGGACAGTTAGATAGTTTGCAGTGTTTTATGATCAATGTTGCATTGTGGACCTTATGCATATCTCCTTGTACACATGTGCAAGATTTCCTATAGGTTATAAAATAGATACCCAATTTCCAGTTTTTAGGATAAGAACATGTTCAGCTTTACTATATATTGACAAATTGCTCACCAATACAGTTTGCCAAATAGGGTTGTTATCCAACCAAACTTAAGTCAACTCGCCCATGCAATAAAGCCAATCTACTGACACTAGGTTGTGGTGAAGGAAAGTGCAACGTTTATTTCAGGGCACCAAGCAAAGAGTACAAGGAACTAGTGCTTAAAAGACCCGAACTCTCCTCTGGCTTTCAGGGAAAGGTTCTGAAAGACAGGGTAAGGGAGAGGGGTTGTGGGGTGCATGATCAGCTCGTGGACATTCTGATTGGTTAGTGGTGAGGTAGTCTGGAGTCAGTATCATCAGCCTTCTGGTTCCAACCCGTCTGGGGTCTAGGTGCTTGTGGGCAGCACACAGTTAAATTCTTCCACCTTGTGGGGGTTTCAGTATCTGCAAAACAGCTCAGAGGACATGGCTCAGAATATTATCTATATCCCTTGAGGGGGAACTAAAAGTCTTGCTTGACTGTTTTCCTTTCTGCATTTTCTCATTCCTCTGATTAAAATTATTTTTTGGAACTTGGGGAAGGCCTAGGAGGCTAAAGTTTTTCTGCAAACAACAGACAGGTAGAGGAAATGGGGAGGGGTGGGGTCCTGTCCTGGGAAGGCCCCATAGGGTCCTGCTCAGTTACAAGATGGCATTTGGCTGCATGTGTAAAAGAACCTAACTATAGCAACTGATATGTTTGCAATTCTCTTTGTCTTTATTCTTGGTGACAGGATAGTTGCCACAGCTCCAGCCATCATTTTTAAGTACAAATAAGGAAGTAGAGTGGATAGGACAGAGACAGCAAAAGTTTGCACAGAAACAACACCAAAATATTTCTCCTTATGTCTCATTGGCCAGAAAAGTTTCACACAGAGCTGCTATCTGCAAGGATGGCTGAGAGAGAGGGGAGAAGTCATGTCTGGGTCAGACTAGTCATGAGTCATCACTGGGACCCTACCTCTTTTTGTTCTGGACAGTATTGTGCGTTTATTCTTTAGGAAGAAAGAGGGATGAATATTGGATAGGCAGTTAACAGTGTCTGCTATAGTAGTTGTTCAAATTCATGCTTTTATTAGCAACTTTTTGATTTTGTTTGATTTGGGGATATGTATGTGTGTGTGTGTTTTACATGCTGACACTTTAAGGCTTTTTGTTTTCTAGTTAATTTGAGTTTTGTATATCTGTTCTGTGTTATAGGTAAACTCAATTGTTCACACTGGCATTTTTCAGATACTAAAATAGTTGAGCATTTTTTCATATGTTTATTAGCCATCTGGGTCTCTTCTGTGAACCATGTTTATGTCTCTTTTGTTATTCTTCATCTGTTTGAGGAGCTCTTTATGTAGTCTAGACATGAAGTATTTTATAAATTGTATACATTGTAAATATAACAAGTCTGTGACTAGTCTTTCAATTTTATTTTGATGTCTTTATTGGAACATAGATTATTAATTTAATGTTATCTAATTGTCAATATTTTCATTTTTGTGCCTGGTTTATGAAATCCTTCCCTATCCTCAAGTCATAAATTCTCCTATATTGTTCTAAAACTTTTAAACTTTTGCTCTTTACATTTAAATTTCATTCATCTGGATTATATTCTCAAAAATAATGTAAAGCAGAGATTTTATTTTTTCCCATGTAGTAAACAGTTATCTCAGCATCATTTATTGAGTAGGGTTTTTGTTGTTGTTGTTGTTTTTGGTTTTTTTAAGCCCTGAATTGTAACGTCATGCCTGTCATATACCAAGGTCTCACATATGCGTGTGTGTTCCTATCTCTGGGTTTTGTTTTATTGGTCTATAAATTTATTCATGAAACAACAACACAGCTTTACTAATTTAACTTTAGGATATCAATATTTAGTAGGGCAAAATCAGTGACACATTTACGCATTGCATGGGAAAACATTAAGTCATCGTATAAACCTCATTAACAGCTGACATACAGATATTCTATTGATTTTGGTACCTTGCTCTTATATTCAGGAACTCTGCTTAACTGTCATATTAGTTCTAGTTGTTTGGTTGTAGATATTATTGGATTTCTGTACAAATAATCTTCAAATAATAAATATTTGATTCTTCCTAATTCATACAACTGTTATTTCTTTCTTATTTTATTTCACTGGTTGGAAACTCCAGAGCAATGATGATTACTGATGGAGATAATAGGTATTATTTGCTCATTCCTAATACTAATGGGAATGTTATAATGCTCAAACATTAATCCTGGGATAAACCATCCTCAACCATAGTGTATTTTTTTAAATATTTGTTTGATTCAGTTGGTCAACACTTTAAGATATTTGCTTGTGTACTCATAATGGAGGTTAAGCTATCATTTTTCTTTCTCTTACTTGCTTTTCTAGTTCTGGTACCTAAAATACATTAACCCTATAAAAGCAGCTGTAGAATTTCCCTCTTTTTCTACTTTTTAAAAATTTTTCTGCACAAAAAAAGAATTTTTCTGTCCTCTGAAGTATTGGTAAAGCCTGCCTGTAAGATTTTCTGGACTTGGTGCCTTTATTTGCTATAGATTTTTGTCTGCTAACTCACTTTCTCTGGTGGTTGTTTCATCAGATACAAGTTTATTCCTTTTGAGTTAATTTAGGTAATCTAAATTTTTATAGAAAATTTTCCATTTGAGTTAGTCTTAAAATTTGCTTTTATAAAATTTAACATATAATTTTTTTATGATCTTGGTATTTTAATTTGTACTATACCTGTCATTATCTTATTTCTATTCTTAATATTATTTATTAATGTCCTCTCTTTGCATTATTGGTCATTCTTTCTGATAGTCTTTTATTTTTATTACTCTTTGGGAAGATCCACCTTTTGTTTTATTGATCAATGTACTTAGTCAAGGACCCAGTCATCTTTCTTCTTGTGGCATACAATCTTCATCATGTGGTCTCCACGATCACCCCAAAATGGGAACAGAAAATGGAGGATGGGGCACATAAATTATTTCTGTGTACCAGGACTAAAAGTGGCATAGGTCATTTCTGTCCACATCACCCCAACCCAAGTGTAAGACATCTGAGAAATGTATTTGAACTTGCTGGTCCGGAAGAAAAGGAGAAAAGGAACGTTATGTGACCATTTCACTCTTAGTTCTACATGAAGAATATACTCATCTTCTCTCCAGGGAAGACAGCCCAAAGTGCCTTCCAGTCAGTGCATTCTAAGTCCAAAATATCCGAGGAATGTGCAGTCTTCTCCAATACGTGACTATTTGGCTTCTCCTAAAATGGAATCCTATGAATGAAAGACAAGCTTATCTTCACGACCACTCCCAAACAAACACACATCTAGTATAAAATAATGGATCACAAACAGGATAACTGTGATAAAAACTCTGATCAGTATGGGGGGAAATGGAAGGCATGTAGCAATACATAATGCATATCTGTCTTCAACAACAAATCTCAAATATCACTGCAGAATGGAAGAGTCTGAAAGGTCACACATCAAAGGAGTTAATATACCAGACCTAGAAGTGGCAAATGTAATTGGATATATTCCATTGGCTAAAATTCAGCTACACTGTTCTAATAAAATTATAAGAAGCCTATGGAAGGATTTTAGCTGCCCACCAAAAAAGAAGAGAAGAAAATGAATATTGATAAGCTCCAGCAGTCCTTGTCTTCACAGTGAATTGATCCTTTTATCATTAAGTAGTCAGCTTCTTTAACCCTAATAGTGATATAGCTATAAAGTGTTTCTTCTAATATCAATATTACTCTGCCAGATTTATTTTGGTTTCTTTGTGTAACCTTTTTCACCCCATTATTATCACCTCATTACTTTCAATTTGCTGAGATTATTATATTTTAGGTGTGTTTCTTGAAAAAAACAAGTATAGCTTAAACTTAGATTTTTAAAAATCTAGTCTGAGAATCTCTGTATTTTTCAGGTGAAGTTAATCCATTTTCATTTTTACAAGTTTGGTGCTAGGAAACAAATATCTTCAAAGGATAAAACTGTCTTTTAAGATTTATTGCAAAATAAAGACAGTTATCAGGAAAAGAAACCTAGTTTACCACTTGCAGACCCTCCTTAAAAGAAATGCTAAAGTATATGGGATGCAAGAAGCAATATTTGTGTTTTAAAAAACGTGGTAAACATGTTGATAAATCTTACTAAGCACTGTAAAAAATGACTAATCTTAGAGTGCTTAAAAACAAGGAGGACTTAAAATACAGTATAACTAAATATAGGAGTGGGATATCAAGCTTAAAATATTTCAAAGTAGTTGACTTTGGAGGGAACAGAAGAAAAATATTTGTGGAAACTGTGGGCTACAGGAATAGGTTTGGCAACTACTAATAAAGAGAGAAGAAAGTCACAGGAGTATTTTTGGATGAAGCACTTTCTCTAGCGGACATGAATCAAAGTAATTCTAGGTAATATAGTAAGGTAGGCTAACAGCTCTGAAGAAAGAACTCAAAGTGTACAATGGCGCAAACACAATAAAACTTTATTTTTCTCACAGTAAAACCGACCAAGACAGCTGCAGGTTCCTGGGTGGAGATGAAAGGGATTCTGCTCCATGCAATCATTCAGGGACCCAGGAAGAAGAAGGCTTTTCCATATCTTCCACGTTGAGCATCAACATCTATCCAGTGAGGAGGAAAGGAGCATGTTGTGCCTTTCTCAATGTATCATAGCAGGAGGCAATGATGCTGACGCGTCTCAAAGTAACATCATCAGTATGAGACGCGTCAGCATCATGAGCCTCCTGCTATGAGGCAATGAGAAGGGCACATCACTTCTGTGGTGAGCTTGCCAAAAATGCCTAATCTGAATGTAATCCTAAGGAGATGTCAGATAAACCCAAACTGAGTCACATTCTTCAAAATATGTGACTTGGACTCTTCAAAAGTGTCAAGGTCATCAAAGACAAGGATCTCTCAGATTGGAGGAGACCAAGGAGACATGACAACTAAATGTAATGTGTGATCAATTAATGACATTTTAATAAGACCTACAGATTAATTAATAGTTATTAATTTCCTGCTCTATAATCATCCTGCGATGTTAACATTTGAACTATCTAGGTGAAGTAAATACAGAAATTCTTTGTAATATTTAATAATTTCTTATAATCCTGAAAATTTTTCAAAATGAAAAAAAAATTTTTAATGAATAAGCAAATTAAGCCCCATCATGCTTCCACACAGATGGACAGCTGTTGTCTGACATAAAAAGTATTGTGAAGACCACTCAGGTGCCACTACTCTTTGTTTTTCATCCTATATCTAGAGTATCATTAGATTAGCTGCACCCGTGTGATTTTTTTTAATAACTAGGGTGACCCCTACCCTTTCTGGAGTGTAGCTAACACACACGTTTACCTGAGAATATAAGTGTTTAATCCCTAACAGTCCTGCAATAGCAGGCATCCAGATCACGAATCTAACGTGTTTGGAAGTTCCCACACTCTCTCAGTTATGCCTCCGGTATTCCTCTCAGACTCTTTAGTGTCTGGAGAGACAGGGAAGTCCAGTCTGCCTCCAAGCATTAGCTATAGAAGAGTGCAGTATAGAAGCTGGGTGACGTCTTGGGTTTTCTAATGCCTCAGATTCTAAGGTCGTATTGTCTCCAGCAATCTTGACTGGTCCTAATCCAGGATTATATTCAGTTAACAGAATTTTTACCTGAACTAATCAGGGTCCTTTGAGTTAAAGGACATGGAATAGTTGAGATTAGGGATAGAGTGGACCAGTGCTGTTGAGCCCAAGATGAAATGGGAACACATCGTTTTCTGTATAAGTGATACAAGCTCAGAGAGGAGGCAATAGTGAAGACTCTCAGGTGGAAAGGATGGGCTACAAGAAAAGAGTTGACGACTTTTCTCATTTGTTAAAAAAGAAAATCAGAAGTGTATTCTCTGATGGGGCACTTTGTCTAGGGTACTGAATTTAGTTAAGGTAAACTAAACTGACTAAGACCTGTAATAATTTGACCCCAAATTTATAATGGCTCAAACATAATGGAAATTTATTTCTCTCATACATAAACAGACCAAGGCGGCTGAAGATTTTTAGGTTGCATTGGGGTTTATTTGCCCCACCACAATCATTCAGCACTTCGAACTGTAGCAGACTTTGCCTACTTCCACTTACACCTTCCAAGATCATCCTTTAGCAAGTGAAAGAGGAAAGGAGAATGTAGGATCACATGGACCTGGTCTAAAAATGACACACCACACTTTCTTAGATTCCACTGGCTAGAATTCAGTCGTATGGACATACCTAATTGCAAGGAATGCTGGGTAGTGCTTAGTGGTTTGTCCTGGAATAAAAGGAAAAGGTCATAGTGAGCAGAGGTTGTGCCTGTGCCAAAGACTCCCATACACGCATATGCTTTGTAAACAACTAAATTTTTACCATTTCTTTCTAGGTGCAATATATATATATGTATATATATATATATATATATATATATATATATATATATATCAGAGTCTTTGTTCTCTAGAAGACTACAGGGATTATAGATGTTGGGATACTGGAAGCATTCTGTTTACTCCTACTCTTCCTAAGGTATAGCTTTTTTTTATGACAGATGGGGAAGAGGTCAGACAAAGTACAAAATATGTGTAGTCCTTAAGAGAGTTGTTCTCTCTTAGAAGAACAGACCATGAGAGGGTATTGGTGCTTGCATTGGATTGCAAGCCCCCCAAAGTTGGTTCCTCTTCACTACCTTTTTCAAATTCATCCTTCCTATCCTTCTGTAATGAACTTGGATGTTGTGTGAAGTATTTTAAGCATCATGAAATCAATGTGAAGGATTCATCCCTTGCAAGATCCATCAGATTCCCTTTGTTTTGTAGTTGCTCCTTCTGATTTCTTTCAGTTGACACTAAGAGAGACAAAGCAAAGAAATTCATGCAAAGAAATTTCTATGAAAATGCAAACCCTTCACCACTTTTGGAAAGAAGATGAATACAATTTTTTAATAATGCTAACCTCCAAGCATTATCTTTATAAACGAAATACAGCGTGCTATAGTAAGAATACAGGCAAATTATGGGCTGTCTATATATTAAGATACTAAATGGAAACAAATTCATTTTTGCAACTATAGCCACTCTGTCTTGACAGTTCCATTCTTCAATCCAAAAGTGTATGGGATTCCAAAAGTGTATTGGATTCAGAATTAGAAGACTCAGTTCCAGTTCCTGTTCTGCCACTTAGTAACTTGAATTTTGGCAACCTAATTTCTCTATATAATTTATTCATCTGTAAAATGGGGATAACAAGAACTGCTTTGCCTCACCAGGATGTTATGAAGTAGAAATGAAATACAATATACGACAACCTTATAAATCACTATACAGATTACATTTTTACATGATCACTAATGGTCTTAGGATCAGAGTGACAAGGATCTGATCCAGGGTGTTTTCTTATTTCTGACATTACCTCATGCTCTTGGCCATGGTTGTTGACCTTCAGGGCATTGTGCCAGAGATACCTTTTTGTGTTTTTATTCCGTTCCTGGTTTCCTGCTAGGATGTGTTTTTTTACTTCTGTTTTTTAAGCAAAATTTCATTCTTTAGCAAATACACTTCAGTTGATTGTAGTTTTTATTTTTATACTACCAGAGCTCTGTCATTTGTAAATCTATTTTATTAAATTTAAAAATCAACTCATTTCAAAATGATTAAATAATTTTAAAAGACTAATAGAAATACTCCAAAGGTTTTGCAAAAAAAAAAAAAAAAAAAAGGAAATCCATTGCTGCATCTTAATTACAAAAAATTTTTGACAAAATTTGGTTAATATGAAAAGAAAACATTATAATGAAGGAAATGACTAAATTTCATATGATCAATGGTAATACATAAAAATATGTACGTATATCTAATTATTTATTATAAGGAAAAAAATATATGAAAAAGCAGTAAGTTTTCCATGCCCACAAATGTTCCTTTATTTTCAGATCACTGCTGCAAAGTTACTGGTTTACTCAGACTTTCCCTAGGAAACAGTCACCATCTGCCTGATTAGTCTGTTTCCTTGGTATCCTGCCCATTCTAGCTATTTAAGTTTCTGCTCTATTTCGAGAAATGTACTCATTAGGATGGTCACATCTGTTATCATTTGAAAAGAAGTACACATATTCAAAAAACATATAATAGGGCCTTGATATTTTATTAACTATAAACAGGAAAATCTCCTTTCAACTATCTTACCCTTAAGTGCTAACAAAGGATGACATGATCTCTAAGGTTCCTCTCTCAAATTCCATGAATCTGAAATAAAAAAGGAGTGCTCAAATAGTAAAATGACAACTTATACATTTTCATTACGTACATATTTATAAGCACATTAAAAAATACCATCTATTAAAATTGTTTGACTGAATACTAGCAGAGAATAACATGTAAAACACCTATATTGGCCTATTCTGATGACAATTTATATCTGCTTATCTCCTAAAGCTTCTGAAATGGTAACATACTAGTATCTTACATATATATATATATCCTAAACTTTCTAGAAATGTATGCTTCACATGCTTCATGTGGTATGGTATTTTTATATTGTTTTCCTCTAATGTGTCCCATGTAATTGGCCACATAGTAAATATCTGATTCTTAGTTAGAATTCTTAGATGGCCTTCCAAGATTCCCGGCCCCTGATGTACACATATCTTCTTCCACTTATTCAGTCAAAAACCATGTGTTGGTTTGAAGGGATTTTACAGATGTAATTAATGTCCCAAATCAATTGACTTTAAGATAGGGAAACCACCCTGGTGGGCTGGACCTGATCATATGAGTCTTTAATAACAGAGTTTTTCTCTGCTGATCACAGAAGAGGAAGTCAGAGAGACACATTTTGACTGGTCTACAAGATGGCAAAAGCCAGCTGTGCATAAGGCCATGTAGCAGGGAATGGTGGGCAGCTTCTAGGAGCTAAGAGCAGCCCACAGCTGAAGGCCAGCAAGAAAGCAGGGTCCTCAGTCCTGCCACCACAAGGGGTTGAATTCTGTCAACAACCTGAATGAGCTTGTATGGGAACCTGAGCCCCAGATATGAAGTGCAGGCTCAGGCAACACCTTGACTTCAGCCCATGAGACCCTAAGCAGAGAATCCTGTCATGTCGTGCCTGGACTTCTGACCTACAGAACTTACAAGTTCCCTTTGATCTGGCCACTCTTATGACCTCCTTTTTTTTTTAATCAAGAAAGAAGATCTACCACCCTTGGCAGATATATTTTGAGCAACTTTATATGTAGTAATTGGGAAGAAAAGTCAAAGAACATGTTATGAAAGTGACAACATGGTACAATGAAAAACATTAATAAAACATAAAGGCAGAAAGAAGAGTTGCTAAACAACATTCTGATAGGGGTATGTTTCCCCTTGTCTTGGCCACTGATTACGAGAAGATTTTCTTAATTGAATTATTTAAATATAACAATGCCTGGTTGAGTTCTTTAACTGTGATGTTTTTTGTTTTTTTGTTTTTTTGGCTGTGTTGGGTCTTCGTTGCTGTGCACAGGCTTTCTCTAGTTGTGGTGAGCGGGGGCTACTCTTCGTTGCGGTGTACAGGCTTCTCATTGCAGTGGCTTCTCTTGTTGCAGAGCATGGGCTCTGGGCTGCACAGGCTTCAGTAGTTGTGGCACATGGGCTCAGCAGTTGTGGCTCGCAGGCTCTAGAGCACAGGCTCAGTAGTTGTGGTGCGTGGGCTTAGTTGCTCCTTGGCATGTGGGATTTTCCTGGACCAGGGATGGAACCCGTGTCCCCCTGCATTGGCAGGTGGATTCCTAACCACTGCACCATCAGGGAAGTCCTACCTGTGATTGTTTTAAAGGAAAAAAAGATTTGTTAAGGATTTCTATTCTATACAGAATAATACTTATATTCCATTAAACAGTTAATATAAGTATATATGTATATATATATATATACTTTATTTAACAGTATATATATATGAATAAAGCATATTGACTATAAAGGCTAGTCAATGGGGTCCTCATCAATAAAATACTGAAAGCTATCATTAAGGACAGGTAAAAAATAAATTTTGTTCTGGTCTCTAAATTTCTCTTTTTATACCATTGGTCTTCCATTGTTTCACTTTCAGTTAACTTCCTATCTTGATCCTATCTTTCATTATACAGAAATACAAACTGCTCTGGTTTTATTAGAATAAGTTCAATGGTTGAAGAAAGAGTGTTTGGAGTGTAACCGGAGCTGTTATTCAGTTATTTATGCTCTATTTAACAATATCTGTTCTGATTGGTTGCCATCCATGCATTACTAGTAGTTAAATATATTGACTGCAGTTACTTGGATATTAGTACCTTCAAATAAGCCTGGCCTAAAAAGGTAGGTTATGAAAATAATATGACATATATGAAAGTACTTTGAAAAAAGTTAAAAATATCATGTAAAACAAGATATTACTATTATTGCACTTAAATGTATTATGTTGTCCCATAGTACCAGAAAACGTACTTACCTTTCACTTTGTGGAAGTCTAGGAATAAAACAGCCTTGCTTTAGAGATCCTGAAATGGAACTAAAATATCCCTGTCATGATATCAGAACAAAGTGGACATAAAGGCAAGAAGTATTGTTAGAGATAAAGAGGAAATTTTATAACAATAAAGGGATTCATCCACCAGAAAAATATCATAATTCTAAATCTGTATGCACCTAAGAATATATATTTAAAATATATACAGCAAAAATTGACAAATCTCAGAGGAGAAATATACAAAGCCACAAACATAATAGGATACTAATAAAACTCTCTCAAGAGTCAATAAAAAGAGAAGATAGACTATCACTGTGGGTATAGAAAATTTAAACAACACAATGAACAAATTTGAGCTAATCAGCATAGATAGAGCACTGCATCCAACAATGTCAGAATACAAATTCTTTTCAAGTGCCTATGAAATAAAATAAATAAAAGGCACAAAGATCATGAATAAATAAAACTGCCATTGTTTGCAGATATGATTGTGTACACAGAATATCCAAAAGACAACATACCAAAATTAATCTCAGATGAATTGTAGAGCTAAATGTGAAAGGTAAATTATAAAGCTTCTAGAAGAAAACATAGAAGAATATCTTCATGTCTTTGGAGTAGGCAAAGGTTTCTTAAATGGGACACAAAAGATGATAAACTAAAAGGAAAAAAGATGTTTGGCCTTCTTTAAAGCCTAAAATTTTTATTTACCAAAAGACACCATTAAGAAAGTAAAAAGGCAAGTTATAGCATGGAAAAATGTATTTGCTGTTTATATGTTTAACAAATACCTCATATCTAGAATACATAAAGAACGTATACAAATAAAAAAGAAAATGACTGATAATCCAATAGGTAACTGAGCAAAAGACTTAATAAAGCACTTCACCAAAAATAGCCAATAAAATGTGAAGAAGGTGAACAACTTAAATATTTGTCAGGGTAATGCAAATTAAAACCATAAAGTGACAACACTCTATGTCACCAACATTGTTAAAATTAAAAAGAGACAATATCAAGTGCTGGTGAGGATGCAGAACAACTGGAACACATACATGCTGTTAAGAGTGTAAATTGGAGCAACCACTTTAGAAATGTTTGGCAGCATCTACTAAAGCTGAATATGTGCATACCATATGTTCTAGGAATTCCACCTCTTGGCATAAACTCAACAGAAATGTATATACATGTTCAACAAAAGAAATGGGTAAAATGTAACATCACTATCTATAATAGCCAGAAACTGGAAACAAGCCAAATGTCCATCTACAGTGGAATCCATAATTCTATGTTCATACCATAGAATAATATATGGCAATAAAAATGAATGAACTACAACTACAACAACATAAATGAATATCACAAACAAAATGCTGAGTAAAAGAATCCAGATATTAAAGAGAATATACTCTATGATTCTATTGATAAAAGTGTAAAACAGGCAAAATGAATCTGTGGTGTTGCATTCAAGTTAGTGGTTACCACTGGGATAAAGGGTGTAGGAACTGGAAAGGGGTTTCTAAGATTCTATCATTGTTCTATTTATTGACCTTGTCACAGGTTACTCGGGAGCGCTCATTCTGTGAAAGTCAACTGAGCAGTAGAGTTATTTGTATACTTCTATGCATATGTTATATGTCAGTAATATTTTATTAAAAAGCAAAACTAAAGCACCATCCGTCTCACCAGCAAAAAACCTCAACAGAATAGCACTTCACTTACCTGTCTTTATGTACCTGAAAATGTAGATTAACTGAAAATTAAACTTAAAATCTTGTTAAGCTGGGAAATGCAAATCAAAACCACAATAAGATATCATCCTCACACCAGTCAGAATGGCTATCATCAAAAAGAACCCAAAGAACAAATGTTGGTGAGGGTGTGGAGAAAAAAGAACCTTCATACACTATTGGTGGGGGGAATGTAAATTGATGCAGCCACTGCAGGAAAAACATTATGGAGGTTTCTCAAAAAACTAAAAATAGAACTACGTGTAACCTGGCAATTCCACTCCTGAGTATATATCCCCAAAAAACAAAACAAAACAAAAAAACCCCACTAATTTAAAAAGATACACATACCCCAGTGTTCATAGCAGCATTATTTACAATTGCCAAAATATGGAGGCAATCTAAGTGTCCAACAGATGAATGGATAAAGAAGACGTGGTACATATATACGATGGACTACTACTCAGCCATTAAAAACGAATGAAACTTTGCCATTTGTAACATGGATGGACTTGGAGGGCATTATGCTAAGTGAAATAAGCCAGACAGAGGAAGGCAATACTGTATGATATCCCTTATATGTGGAATCTAAAAAATAAAACAAACTAGTGAATATAACAAAAAAGAAACAGACCCACAGATATAGAGAACAAACTAGTGGTTACCAGTGGGGAGAGGAAAGCAGGGAGGGGAAATATAGTGGTAGGGGATTAAGAGGTACAAACTATGAGGTATAAAATAAGCTACAAGGATATATTGTACAACACAGGGAATATAGCCAATATTTTATAATAACTATAAATGGAGTATAACCTTTAAAAATGGTGAGTCACTATATTGTACACCTGTAACCTATATACTATTATACAACTATATACTTCAATAAAAAATAATAAAAAATTAAAATATACTCAATAACTATTAGAAAAATTTTTAAAAGGTTGTTAAGCCTATTGCTAAAACTTCAGATAAAACTATATAAGCACTAAATATTCATTTGAAATCAAAAAGCATGCTACTAATCTATAGATATCACACACATACACACAAACATTTTCCCTCCTTTGTTTGTAGTACCAAAGATGATTATTTATAACTAATTAATATCTGGACATTAATTTGTACTTTAAACATGTGACTAAAGGTATTATCAATCAAATTATATGATTAACAAATATTGAGGAGAAGGTTATGGTCAGTGATAATTAATCTTCTAATAGGATGTTCTGAAAAATTAAAATGATAGTAATCCAGAGGTAATTCAACTACTAATCTATGCCAGAGGCCATAAAGTCTAAGGTTTGGATAATTAAGGACAAAGAAATATATAAACTGGGGTAATCAGTGCCCCAAAATTTCAAAAGTAGGATAATGATACTAACATTTAATATGCAAGATAAAGAAGCTGGTGGATTATAATAGAGTTATAGGTCCTGTGTTAGTTTTCTATTATTGCATAACGAATTGTCACCAATTTTGCAGTTTAAAAAAGGCACAAGCTTTTTGTCATGGTTTCCGTGGGTCAGAAGTCAAGGTATGAGTTAACTGCATCCTCAACTCAGGCTCTCACCTGGGTGTCAGATGGAGTTCTGATCACATATAAAGCTCTGGAATCCTCTTCCAAGCTCACTGGTTATTGGCAGAATTCATTTTCTTGCCATTGCAGGACCGAGTTCCCTGCTTTTTTGCTGGCTGTCAGCTGGGACCTGTTCTCAGCTTCTAGAGGCTGCCCACCATTCCCTACCACATGGTTCTCTCCACAGTATGGCAATACTTCAAGGTCAGAAGGAGAATTAGTCAGCTTAGGTGGAGTCGTATATAATATAACCTAATCAAGGGAGTAAATATCTTGTCATATTCATAGGTCCTGCCCATACTCGAGAGGAGGGTCTGTATACCAGGGAGAGTGGATCCTAAGGTTCGTTTTAGAATCCTGCTTACATAGGCGCACATTAATCATATATGAATTTCCAATATAAGGAGCAAATTTAATAAGCCACTCTGTCATGATGTGAAGATTAGAAAAGAACGTGAGAGACATATTTAAAGAAGGAGGAAGAGGAGGAGAAACAGTGATGGCTCAAAGTTAAAAACTACATAGATAAAACAACGCAAACATAAAATGATATAAATTGAACATTATTGTCCTAAAGTACAGTATACAATTTTAAAATGAAAAGAAACCCATTTGGGTTACCAATATTTGTACTTTTTACCCTAAAATAGTTCATTTTAAGAGAAATAACCCATGCAAGGATGTTTTTGAATTTTTCTAATATCTTACACAAAGGATAACTCTAGAGATCATTCACAAAAAAATAGGACGAATTTTGTTGTAGCTAACATATCTGTGAAACATAAACTGTCATTGAATTTGTTTAATAACTACAAGCATTTACACATATCTTAAATTGTAGTCAACATTTCTAAAATAAAATGCAGCATTTTCTTCCGTGAAACTCCTGTTCCTTCCTAATTTATCTATTTCCATTCATGGCATCACCATCCTCCCAGTCACTAATAATAGAAACTTCAAAGTTATCTTCCATGCCCTTCCCTACCTTATCCCCATAACAAATAGAGTCAGTTCGTTATATCATTCTCCTCATTCATTAAATAAACATTTACCAAGGACCTGCTGTCTTTAGGTACCATGCCAGGCATCAAAACTGGCACAATGAGTAAGTCATAACTCCTGCTTCTAGGACCTCGGGGCCCAGTATAGTGGTTTTACAGTGTTTCCTTTAATTCCCATTGTCACTGTTCCTGCTTTATGTCAAAAACCTCTGGACTAGTTGCCTTGCCTCTAAATTCTCCTTTTATCTAGTTTGCTCTGCATACTGCTGCCAGATGAATCATTCATTCATTCAGTGACCTCTCTGTTAGGCACCTGTCTAAATGTGAAGACTACAGCAGTGAAGAAGACAGCCAAAGTCCCTGCCCTCAGGGAGCATATGTTCTAGCAAGTAGGAGGATACATATGTAAAAGAGTGTATCATATAATATCAGAGAGCCACAATTACTCTATAGAGTCTCCTTCACTGTGTCACCCCATCTCAATCTTCATTTACTTTTAATGCTTAAAAAATAAGTCCTTAACTTTTAGGACCTTCCTCAATGTGCTTTTTCCTCCTTTTCACTGCTCTTTTTTACAAATCATCCCCTTTAGTTAGGCTAGCCTTCTGACTTCATTTTACAGCTCACAAGCCCATGCCTACATTTCCTCCCTCTCTTCTGGCTTCCTTCTTCCCTCTACCTAATTCTACCTAAACATTCTCTCATTCATTACAAAATCTTTCCTGACTGATTCAACTCAAGGTGCTTTCCCTCTTCTGACCTACCCATAGTATTAAAGCTCATATTTTCTGGTAATATTGTTAGTTGCTTTTTTGCAAGTATATGTTTCATATTTCCACCAGGTCTCCATCTCCTTTGGGGTAAGAACTGTTTCTTTTGTGTCTCAGAATCTTTAATACTAATTTTGTTGAAGATACAAATGAACATTTCTGTCTTTCAGAATTAATCTCCTATCCAATACATAGTCCCTTTAGACAGTAGTCATTGTCAGATAATTAAATCATTTATATATAATTTTTCCTCACAAAAATGGAGGGGTACTTCCTGTAAAGAAAACAATTACAATCACTAATACAAAAATAAGAAATTTGTGGGAAAAAAATCTTGAAAAATTCCTATAGAAAGTCTATAAAAATAACAAGACCTCTGCGTCCAACCTATTTTTGTATTCCCCAGAGTGCATTCTTTCCAGAATTTTGTCATCTCCAAAGCACCATCACTTTGACACCCTAGTCACTCACCCCATAATAACTAGCTATATTGAGCACTAACTATGCTCCAGACGCTGCTCTAAGCATTTTATGAATATTGTCTTCAAATCTTACACTCATCCTAAGATATCCGCTATTACCGCCAAGTCACATAAAGACAGACTTCTGTTACCAGCAATATGGCAATCTATATCTGAAAAACCTCCAAAAGAACACACCAAAAAATGCTTGATAAAATATAAGAAACCTCCTTTTAAACACATAACTGAGCTTGCAACAAAGTAGAGGAAATCCCTAGAGGTCAAACGTGAAGAGAAAACTAAAAACTAAAGCTCAAAGTGTGAACTGATGGTGGGGTTGTCTGAGGGAGGACACAGGAATGGCTCTCACTCACTATAAGCATAGATATGGGGGAGACAAGGATTGGGCCAGGCAGGGTTGGGGGTTAGAACTGATCCTCTGCAAAAAGATGGACTAACGGTCATCCAGGGAAAGGGTGATGTAGAAAAAATTAACCCAGTAACACTAAGAGACAGAAAAGCATGTCATCTCCCTGCTTTCTGCTTGAGAAAATAGCCTCCCCAGAATTTACCTCAGAACAGCACTCAGATTTGAGATTTGAATTTTTACTCTCTGTAGGGCCTGGAAAACTTTAAGCCAAGAAATTCCCAGCCTCAGTGCCAACTCCCAGCCTCTTATTTGTCTAAGGCCCACTCTCCTCTCCCTGTGTGTCCATTAATATCAAAGCTAATAATACTCATAGGGGGACTTGCAGAAGCAAACACCGAGTCAGTCTATAAAATTTCTCTATCCTTGGTAATATTCTTTGCTTTGGAATCTATTTTATCTGGTATTAACATAGCCACTCCAACCTTCTTTCCTTTGGTTAGTGTTAGCATTGTATATATTTTTTCTGTCCTTTTACCTTAAAACTGTCTTGTTATTTAAAGTGGGCTTTTTGTAGATAGTGCATGGTTAGGTCTTGCTTTTTATCCAATCTGTCAATCTCTGCCTTTTATTGTAATTAGGGTTCTTAGAGTTGAGGAGACTCTACAGGTCTCTAGAACTCTCTATGAAGCTCTCTCCTCCTTGATACTGTGCTGTATAAATTCCAGTCTCCTTAGCCTTTCACATTCCCAGTTCCACCTCTTTACCTCAAAAAACTGCCAGGCTCCTCTTGTGTGCCCTTTCTCTGGAAGCCTTCTTAATTGTGGAGCTCACCTCATTCATTTCCTATCTCTCAGAGGTCATTGTCTTTGTTCTTAATGTCTGTTGTCTTTAAAAACTGTTGCTCCATATATTTTGTCCAGAATTTTAGTTGTTTCAGGCAGGAGGATAAATATAGCCCCTGTTACTTCATCTTGCCTGCATGTAAAAATACAAACTATTCTAGAAGCATAAGCATAGATATGGGGGGGACAAGGATTGGGCCAGGCAGGGTGTGTCCATGGTTGAAGGACACACCATGTAGGATTACCACAAATAAAATTCTCATTACAATGCACTCACAATCCAAAATTACAAAACACATGAGGAAATAATCCATCATGTGTTAGTCAACACACACAAGAAATAGCATGCTTATATCCCAACAACTTTAGAAAGTAGAATTATTAGATATTGACTACAACTTAAGTATGTTTCAAATAATTCATGATTTTTTTAAGTAGAAAAAATGACATTCTCAAACAGTATCAGGCAATTTTGAAAAAATACCAAGTGGAACTTCTAGAACTAAAAAATATAGTAATTTTAGTTATATATATAGAAATAGAAGTTTGTTAAGTTTTATTTGCTTAAAATCACCCTACTTGTATATGGTGAATCTGAAAACAATGCCTGTGATCTTTTTATTATACTGAATCCTGAGTTTAGTGGGAAAATGAGTGAGCAGAGGGCTTTCCATATATAATGTCTCCTTCCAGTCTTTTGATTTTATATTAACTAATATTTGAGTCATTGATAATGAAATTAACATAACATCTTTATAATGGTGGCCTTAAAAAGCAGCATTAACACACGTGCTTTAGGCTAATGTGAGTGAAGCTCATTTTATAGAACTGAAACTTGAATAAAACTGGGACTACCTTATTTCAACTTCAGACCCATATCAACTTGGAAACACATCCAAAATAAATGTAGATGTAACTCTAAAAGCAAATTATGCATATTCTGATCACCCTTCAAAAGTTCATTATAACCTTCTTTACACATCTTGCTTTCCCCCAAACTATTTTCTCTGCCTAATAAAATGAAACAAGCAACAATAACAAAACACAACTCTGCTCCCCTTCGTATTGTTTTCTCTCCTGTCTATTCCTTCATTATGATGCCATTTCTTTATTATATAAAATCTTATTCCAGTTCCTCTCATTTACATCTTTGTGACATACTTGAAAACAATTTGGATGTTTAATTTTTGATTTTACTTGGTCCCTTCTACCCCACTGTCTCCCTTTTTTTTATTGTTTTCTTAGATAGAGATGAAAATAAACATTATTTAGCTTTTGGTTTGAATCACGCACAGGAGGGATTTGGCTTAGCATCAAACCATACCACATTCAATAACCCTTGCCTCTTGTTCTTTTAATTAACATTTTTGCAGAAGTGAATCCTGGTAAAAATGAAGCTATATGATTAGAAAAATTTGAGTGAGAATTCAGTACAAGCGTGGCTTTAATGTACATCATGCTATTTGTCTTATTTCATTTCAAATCAAAGAGTATTTGAATCTTAGAATTGAAATGGAACTTAGAGGAGGTATATATATATATGTGTGTGTGTTAATTGCTTTATTTATTTTGGTTCTTAACTAATCTAAATGTCATGCTGATTTTATTTTAGATTCTTAATTTGCCTTAACGAGTCAAATGTATAGTGAAGAGAAAGACCCAAAAGAAATAATAAATAGCTACAAAACTATGACATAATGTCCTAAAAGTTGGGGTGTGATATTGACTCATAGCATCTAGTCAGTCATACTAACGGAGTGTTGTAATGTAACCTCAGTGTAATGAAAAGACCTTGTGTTTTCAAGAACGTTTGGTAGATGTCTTCAGATCCATTTTGTACTGTCCTCCTTTCAGGCTTTTCCTTCTTCTGGGCTGGGCAAGTGTTATTTCCAAATGCTTGGGAAATGATAATTTTTTTATTTCAGTTGTTGGTTGATATGAGTGCATCTCTCTGAGGTGAGCCCTTCTCAGCTCTTGCTGGAACCTCCTCCCCCATTGTTCTAAGGATCTTTATACAAAGTGAGTTATAAATAACTAATCGAAGTTTAAAATGTTACTGTTTTTTATTCTATTTCTATGGAACTTTTCAGGTGTACATCAAAGTAGAATGAATAGGATGATAAACCTCCAAGTACCATCATCACCCAGCTTCAACAAGTATTCACGTTTTGCCAATTTTATAAAAAATTATGTTTTCTCAAATCTATTTATAAAGATGCATAATATTTTAAAGGAGCTCTTCCTATAATCTATGTGCCTAACTTAGATCAAAACTGTAAATGGGGGGCTTCCCTGGTGGCGCAGTGGTTGAGAGTCCGCCTGCCAATTCAGGGGACGTGGGTTCGTGCCCCGGTTTGGGAAGATCCCACATGCCACGGAGCGGCTGGGCCCGTGAGCCATGGCTGCTGAGCCCGTGCGTCCAGAGCCTGTGCCCCGCAACGGGAGAGGCCACAACAGTGAGAGGCCCGCGTACCGCAAAAAACAAAACAAAACAAAACAAAACTGTAAATGGTTGTATTCCATCTGTAAAGAGAATCGTGATCCACTCAGAGGAAAAGGGGATGCATGAAGCATATCTCCACTACAGAAAGCAGTAAGTGATTCCTTCTTTTGTTAAAAAATACAGTGTTTAACTACAAAAAGCCCCTGTTTAATTTTCAAAAAGTGCAGTGCCAGAAATCTTTTTGACACACACAAAAATTTTCAACAAAATTTTGGATAAATCAATATATTTCACATATATTTATGGAAGTTTCTCTTTTCCTCCTTGGTATTTTCACTCTAAAGTGGATGTTTGTATGAGGTGGAAGAAGGAAAAGGCATTTTGAGAAGGTCGATTTTGATCTCCCATTATCCAAACTTTTAAATATAATAAAAGCTTTCCCGAATGCCAAAGATAATTATAATATGAGAGGCTTATTGGTGCTTCCTCTTTTTAATAATACCTCACTCTGAGAGTCAAAGATGTTTTTAAAGCAGCATAGGTGTGTAATGGGAGAAAAAGCAGACAGTAATAAGTGCAGAAAAGGAGAAAGTTATATTTAGAGAGAGAGAGAGAAAAAAGGTGGATGACTACTTCACTCCTTATTCCAAAACAAATTCCAGATGAATTAAAGATTTGAACAACACAGAAACTGAAACCATAAAAGCACCGGAAGGTAACTTGGGAGAATTTCTAAAAATAGTCTTATAATGAAGGAGGTCTTTTTAACAATGACAAAAATCTAGAAGCCATTAAGAAACCCATATAAATCACGTGGCTGTGTTTAGTTGTAAGGGTGTGTGGGAATTAAGTTTCTGTCAAATGGGAACAGGGTTGTTAAAGACTGCTTGGAGCAGTTAGGATTCGTTGCTCAAGAGGGCTCATTGCTCTCCTGAAGAATTCATGATTCAATTAGCAGGAAAGGAGGTGGGAAGAGGTTTGTGGATAAACAACTAACAGGATCTGCCATAATCACTGTGTCCGTTCCCTGCAGAATCCTTAAATTTTGTCATAATATTTCCTGATCTTATCTTCTCCTAATATTTTAATTACAGAGGTAGAAATAAATGCTACTGTATCAAAAAATTAATCAAAAATATAAGTTATAAAATATGTGCTATGATAGAATATGAGACTAACATAAAAGTTTTAGATAAGTACTAATGTTATAACATGGAACAATGGAAGTCTTAATTAAAGAAAATATATTTACCTAGTCTGTATAAAATGAAAGAAAATGTTAATATTTTATCAACTTAACCAAAAAAGAAAAATTTCAAATCAATTTAAAAATAATTACTATAAGGAAGAGCAAATTGTTTCAAATAAAAATGAATTACAGAAAAGTAATTCCTTTAATAAATCTCAGAACTCTTCTTCACATCAGATGAATAATATAATATGAAAACTTTATAGCTGCAAAATATAGAAAAGAAAACAAGTATAACCATATAATCTTCCAATAATTATTTAACTAGTTTTAAATTTATTACTGTGATGTTATAATGATTGGTTTAGTAGAACATTTTATAAAGCTAAATATATTTACATCATCTAAGAACAAAGATTATATAAGCAGCATATTGTCCATGACTTCAGTCAGAAAGCTCAGGAAATAAGCTCATCAATATATAATGCATTTAAGAATCTTCAGGCCAAAATCATCTCATGGTTTGGTTAATGCCAAGTCTTAAAATTCTGTTTATTTTACTTGAAGAAAGCACAATTTTAAACAAATCAGACTATGTGAATAAGTCATAAAATTTTAACTACTAGGAAAATAACATGGCACTGTATTTTTCAACCTACTATGTTTGTTTTGATCTTTCAGCAAAAAACTTCTTGACCAGATTTTCTGGTTTGTTCAAGCATTCCAAAAAGTATAGAAATTTAATGGATATCCTTTTTATTAGGTAAGACATAAAAAGTATTTATACCAAATATCAAAGTACAAATTCAGAAACCCTCAATAGCTTTAGGACTTATTAATAAACAAAGTGAATGGAGATATGGCAAAATTGAAAACATAAAATCAGTTTGAATACCAAGGTCTAAAAGAACAAAAAAATCTAGATTCCAAACAAAAATTAATTATCTATGGTATCTATTACGATTGCTCAAAATCTGTAGAAAATTAATGCATCTTGACCTACCAATGGCTCTGTAGACAGTTATGTAGATAAATCAGATTTTAAAGCCTTTTCATTCTTCAATAATCTTCATAATCTTATGGAAGATATTTTTTGTTATTCCATATGGTAACAAAAGCTCATTTATAATTCAGATTTTAGGCTATATAAAGTTGCAGCGTTCTCAATCCATTAACATAATCCTAAATCATCATTACTTTTCACTATATTTGATTCTATTCGTTATAGGCCCATCACCTTTATCAGTCAACTTTGCTTCAAGAACAAATGATCCTAGTAATCTGTTACTTAAAATAACAATGGCTTATTTCTTGTTCACATTACATGTTGGCCAACAAGTTTGCCTGTAGTTTTACTCCATGTATATTTTCTTATTCATATTCTGGTACCTCGACTGGAGGAACAGTCTCTGGGTAGAACACTCTGTTCTTATTGGCAATGAGAAAGAGCAAGATTGTTGGCAGAAATGTCCAGTGGTATGTGTCGCTTCTGTTTACACATCATTGGCCAAAGCAAATCACATGACCAAACCTGACAGTGGGTCAGGAAAGTATACTTCACTGAGCAGGGGGCACTGCAAGTCCCAGGGTAATGAGTAGGGACACATAATCCCTCTTACAGATAAGCAGGGAACAACTCAGGAAGAATATAATCTACCAGTCCTATCCTCTTAGGCTTAATATATTGGAGTCATTAAAAAAAAAGGAAAAGAAAAGCCTTTGTCTTCTTTGCTTCTCACACCCAGTCAGTTACAAACTCTCTTTAATTCTTCCCCTGGAGTATTGCTTGATTCGGAGATCATCCTAATAAGGATCTATAATCCAAGACAAGTTAGAGAATACTAAATGGGAACATGGTTGCTTTGAATGGACTCCAACAAATAGCTTCATAAAAATTACATCCTAGTCTACTGAAAGAATTTACAGATGTGATAATGGATTCCCTGATACGCTGAATGAGTTGTTGTAATGATTACAAGAGAAACCAGAAGATAGATGTTGGATATATGTTCTGATTAGAAGAGTACTGTAGTATAGGCTGACTTGGCAAGTAGTTTAAACTTGGGAGCTTTGGTTTTCTTATTTACTGAATGGGAATAGTATTATTTCCATAAGTTCACTGACAGGATTAAATGAGATGAGATGTAACACAGAGTAGAATTTTAAAATATTAGCTCTTTCCTCTATTAAAAAAAAAAGTTTCCAGAAATGCATAATAAATATATCAGTGCCTAACAAAACTTTAGAAAACATCATTAACCAATTGTCTTGAGTCTAGAATGAAAACAATGATTAGTTATGTTCACCAAGGAGAAATTCATAACAAAATATATGAAGCTCTCCTTTGTTTTATTTTGGGTTTATTTTGATAAAGTTATTAAATTGATAGATGGAAAAATGCTATAGACATTCTTTTTGAAATTAGAAGGTATTTTTCAAAATCACTTGTAATATACATAGAAATAAGATAAAGGTAGGTTAAGAGGATTTATTGCTTGTTGAAAAAATACTCCTAAATAGTATTTAAAAATGGATTCATGTCCACACAGAGAGGTTTCTGCTTTGTAGTCTTTCATTGTATTATTGATTTGGATTTGAGTGATGATATACATGAATTGCTTTTCACATATTTGGACACTGTTTTTGCCAGAGTTCTCCAGAGAAACAGAACTAACATGAAATAGAAAGATGATAGTTATATAGATAGATAAATAGATAGATAGATAGAAAGATAAATAGACCTAGATATCTATCTATATCTCTCTAAAGAGATCTCTCTATAAATCTGTATTTATCTCTATCTATATAAGATATATGATGTGATATGATATATATGATGTATATATGTGTGTATATATGTATATGTATATATATATATATATATATATCTCAGAGAGAGGGATTGAGATTTTATTTTTAGGAATTTCCTTACATAATTGTGGAGAAGGCAAGCTAAAAATCTATAGGGCAGGTCAGCAAGCTGGAAACTTGATAGGGGCTGACAGTGCAGTCTTGAGGCAGAATTTCTTCATCAAGAAATCTGTTTTTGCTCTTAAAGCCTTAAGCTGATTGGATGAGGCCTACTCACATTAAGAGTACTCTTCTTTATTTATAGTCAGCTGTTAACCATATCTTCAGAATTCCTTCACAGCAACACCTAGACAGTATTTAATTAAATAACTAAGTATCATAGCCTAGCCAAGTTGACACATAAAATTAGTCAGCACAGATACCAAAAATGTGGAAGAAACAGTCAACATATTTTATTACAATGTGGATTTTTAAAAAAAATCTTGAAAGCTTGAAATATTAAACCTAAATTAAAAGAATGCACCAGATTAAATTCTATGAGTTGCATAAACACAGCACTGGGGAGACTTCACTTGGTGAGCACTCAGAGGGAAAATATTTCAATAGTAATGACTCTAAACTCAGTTTTTCAACAATGGGTGTGAATTGCCAAGAATTCTATTCATTCCTTCCATTCTTCCTTCCTTCTTCCTTTTTTTCCTATTCTTCTCTCTTTCCACAGAGACTTGTTGAGAACTTACTAGGTGGCAGGCACTGCCCTAGGCAAGCAGAACATAGCAGTAAATACAGGCAGAATTCCTGCACTCATGAAGCCTATGATCTATTTGTGGAGGTAGACAAGAAACAAGTAAACAAATGAAAATATGCCATAACTTCAGGCACTGAAAAGCACTAAGAAGGAAAGTCAAACAGTGTAAGTGGAGGTTAAAGTAGTCAGTGCAGGACTTTATGAGGATATGACATTTGAGCAGACTTCAGGGAAGGGAGGAAGTAAGACAGGCAAAGCTCTGTTGAAGAGCATTTCATGCAGAGCGTATAGTAAGTCTAAGGACTCTGAGATAGTAGACTTTTTGGTATATTCAGTAAACAGCAAGACATTCAGTGTGAGAAGACTACAGTAGAGGGGTAGAGGTGTGTGGTAGGTCTTAGGGTTATGAGAGAGGAAGAGGTCATGTCATGGAGGACCTTACAGATCCTCCTGTAAGGAGGAAGAAGTTTGCATTCTGTTACGTGTGATAGGAGGATCTTAAAAAGGGATGTGAGGTGACTTGATTTACATTTTAAAAAGGTCATTCTGGCTAATGTGTGCAGAATAGGCAAGAGGAGTAAAAGTGGAAACAGGAAGATTGCTAGAAGATTCTATTATAAAAGTCTAGGTAAGAGATGATGGTAGCTTAGACTGGGGTGTTAGCAATTAAGATTGAAATGTAGTTAAATACAGGGTATCTTTTGAAGGCAGAGCTGACAGGACACGTGGATGAATTAAATGTGGGATGTGAGAAAAAGAGAGGAATCAATGATGTTATTTAGGTTTTTGGCTAGTAAGGGAGCGGAGATACCATTTGCTACATGAGGATACTGGGGGAGGAGCTTTTATGCATAGGAAATTCAAGAGTTCTAGTTTGAACATGAGATATTCAAATGGAGCTGCCAAGGGACAGTTTGAGTTAAGAGGAGATGCTGGGGTTGGAGATATTAATTTGGGAGTTATTTGCATATATATGGTATTTAAAGTCGTGGATCTAGATCAAATTATTTAGGAAGAGTAGTAGACAGTGAAAAAGCCAAGGGTACTCCTGACATTTAGAACTTAAAAAGGTGTCTTGAAGGAATTATTAGTTATCTTCAAGTATTATAAGGGCTCTATGTTTAATAAAAATTTAGAAACATGAATCAGGACTAATGTGAGGAAGTCACCAGGAGCACATTTCTGTTCAATAAAGGGAACCACTTTTTAACACTTATAGCTAATGCCATATCTTATGAACATGGAATCACTGCAAATGTTCATATTTTCACCAAGTCACAGACTTTCTAGAAAGGCCTTTTGTATTGGGTAGGACTTATTCTATATAAATTCCAATGTCTTTTTCAAGATTTAAGACTCAATGTTCATCCTTCAATTTTTGTTTTCATGATGGTTTTCCTTATTCAGCAGTCTTCAGAAGGTGCCTATTTGCCTCAAGATAAAATCCAAATGCCTCTGATTAACTTTTAAAAACTTCCTTAACTTTGCCCTAACTTACAACTTCATCTTCCTTTGTGATTATGAATTCTCTGCTCTAGTAAGGCTGCTTCTTCCTTCTCTACCACAGAAAAATGTTCATCTTGTCTTCTTACCTTTTCTTATCTCCTTGCCTGAGAGATCCAGTCCCTTTTCTTTCACTATTAAAGGAGTTAGAAACTCAAGGAAAAGCTTTGCCCTTTTTCTCTAGGACACAATCTATCAGACTCTTCTGAACTGCCATTGTGGTAATATAACATGTTAACTCATGTTAACAATCACATATTGATTTTACATTGTAGTGTGTTATTATGTTACCACTTCATAAGTGCATATCTCATCCTCTCAACAAGAATTTTATTCATTGTAATAGATACAGTTTATTGAGTTCCTACTTTGTTCCATTATCTTCTTATCTCAAATCCTCATAAAAACCTCCTGAAGGTAGGGTGTAGAAGCTCTCATCGCCTCACCCACGTTCCCTTGTCACTCACCATTCTAGTGCATGGCCATGGAATCTGCCTGGTAACTCCCAGCTTTGCTTTCTCTCACCTGTGAGCATGGGACATCTCAGAAGTACAGCGAGTTAAAGAATCTAGGAGCAGCCTTCACCAAAGGTGGAAGGGAGTTGGGGGATAAGTACCTCAGCTTCCTCACTCCTCATGTAGTATAACTCTGAGGTGTGTTTAACAAGATTTCCCCTAGTTCCCCATCGGATTGAGCTCGCACCCCTTGCCCACACTGATTACCTACTTGATGACATACCCATTATTGGCTTCCTTCCATTCCCTGTCTCACTTCCCTCTGCAGTGGAGTTTCTTGGGATGATCTCTCAAATAATTTATAAACCAGTTCTAGTCTTGGGGTCTGATTTTGGGGGAACCCAACCTCACAATAGGTATTGCTACCCACACAGGTAACAGATGAGAAAACTGAGACTCAGAGAGGTTAAGCAACTTGACCAGAGTTATAGAGCTAGCAGTGGCAGAGGAGGGATTTACATGCAATCTCTCTGTCCAAGCAACTCAGGTTTGGAGCTGATTTACTATCTATGTTATCGTACTGTAACGCTCTGTGAACACTCAACAAAGAATCTGTCAAGTGACTATAAAAACCATACAGATTTCAAGTCAGTTTAGCTTTTCTTTCCCTAATATCATTTATCTTAGTGTTAAATGCTGCATTTATTTATTAGATGATTAAATGTTTGCCTCACTCTAAATTGTATGATCCATGAGAGCAAGGACCATGCCTATTTTGGCTCAGCATTGTTTCCTTGGAACTTAATAAATATTTGTTAAGTGGAAGGAAAGATGTAATGGAAGCCATGAGTAAGCAGGAATCCTGAGATAGAGAGGTGTGGAGAGAGAGGTGGTTGGGGGTGGTTGATACTGGGGGCAGAGTCAGAATCAGTGGCTGTGTTGAGCAGAGAAATAGAGTGAAGGAGTGACAGGGCTCCTGAGCCATGGGAATGGTGGCACCGCGAAAGGAGATAATAACATGGTCCCCATTCTTCAGACATGACCACAAGCATGGCTGTTAGTGATCTTACGGTTCCCTATGAGACTAGATGTTTCGTTGGGGGACAGTTTGCTTCTCCTACCTTACTTCCCCAGAAATCCTTATAATAAACCTTCATCACTTAAGGTGAATCGACCACACCTTTGGAACTCAAAAGCTTACAGATCTGTCTGCTGAAGATAATAATATTGTCATACTTTTTCAGAGTTGTGAAAGAGACAGTGCACAAGAGAACGCTTTGACAACTTTAAAAGTTTCTATCAATACAAATATAAGGCATGAATTTTGTACAACTTTTAACAAAACAAAACATATTATCAGATTATTTCTTCACGAATGCCACTGTAATACTCATGATAGTTTTTCTTGAATTTTTCCCATTTGGTCGTCAATGAGCTCTTTTATGTCCAATGCATAACCACTTTTGCTTCTATCCTATTATTTAGCTGAAAATACATGTTAACAAAAAGACAAAATATATTTGAATCAAGCAATAAATAGTCCTAGAAAGTCACTCCCTGTGGTCAGCATTGCTCCAGTGATAATATTCATGACTGGGAAATGGGTTCTCATCCCAGCCACACCATGACTAACACTGAATAAGCTTCTTAGCCATTGTGCTAAATAGCCTTTGTTAGGTCATACAATAGGATAACTGAAATACAAAATGACTCCAGTATAACAAACAACATGCCTATATTTAACAGAAATAAATTCTTCATCACAGGGGTTCTCAAACCCTGGTGTAAGTAGTGTGAAGCCCCTACCCTTTGGCATTCATCTGTTCTATGCAGGCAGTGGTCTCTCACTGCAAACACCAGTTCCTTTCTACCTGTGGGCTTTCTCTGGCTAGGGGAGATGCTCAGGCTGCACACAGGGCAGTCTGGAGGTGTTGCAAAGGAGATGCTTTCAGAAGAAGCCCTCAACCAATGACAAACAGGAGCTCAAGAAAAAAAACCAGTTTCAGTGTCCTTCAGGTGTGTCAGCTCTCAGAGGAGTTCTGTGCTATCTCCCAGAGCTCCCCGGTAGGATCGAGCCCCAGCTGCTCTCAGCAGTGACCAGATCCTTAACACATCTTGTATTAACTTCCTTCCCTTCCCTACTCTCCTTCTGAAATTTCCCAGGATCACCTCCCAAATAAACAACTTAACACTCAAGTCTTAGTTTCAGAGTCTGCTTCTGGGAAAACCCAAACTAGGATACCTGGTCTGCAAACCAATGCCAATTTTTAAAAATCCATGGAAAAATGAAAAAGAAGGACATAATATACCATGCACATTTCATGAAGCTAAATTTATGTAATTCAAAAGACTTTGCTTTTTTGCTGAAATTATTTCCTTCCCTTTTCTTTTTGTTTTTTCCCTCTCTCCCTTCCTTTCTCTCTCCCTTCCTTTCTCTCTCCCTGTCCCCTATTCCCCAACCCTGCTTTTCACTATTTCTGCTAGAAATGTCTTTTCCTTTTATGAAATAGAGTTGTAGGAAATGATTGTTAATAATAACAAAATACTCCTCACTTCACAAAATTCATAATTTAGTAGTCTCTCAATTTTGTTGAAGCTTTAGTAGTCTGTAAAATCCAGAAATCTGGAAGTTACTGCTGTACTACATGTTATATTTCATTGTTATTTTCACAATTAAAGAATGAAGAGAAAGTTAAAATATTAAAAAGTTGTGTTGAGATAACAAGTGAAATTGAGTTCTTCAAAAATGTGAATTAAGAAATAATTATAGTTAGAAATATCTTAGAAAGGTAGTTTTAGTTAGGTAAAGTTACATTACTCACAATTTCTTTTGATGTACATAAAACTCACCTTATTTTATCTGTAATTATCTCAAGGCTCTATTTAACCCATTCATTGTATAGTTACTTTAAAGCCTATTAAAAAGGTTTGTGTATTTGATGTACTAACTAAATTCAGAGATGAATGGGTTACTGGGAGATTCTCAGGTAGACCCAAGAATGCAACCTGAATTCAGAGACTTTGCAAGATTCCTAAGGTGAAGAGGCCAAAGGTTAGTTGGATTCCATGACTGTGTTTCAGGTGGTATTTAAATTGTTACAGACAGAGGCAAAGAATGGGAGTGTAATGATGAGGAGAATGTGAACTGGAGTCCTATACCACCTTGAGTCCCCCATTTCCCTTGCCCTGAAACCATTCCACTTCCTTTTCTCTCTTACTTCTAGCATGGAGCACTATCACGTAAAGGAACCTGGTGCAGAAAGGAAAAATAGAACTATTCCTGGTTAGAGGAAACTAGTAGGCAAAGAAAAACAGACTAGAATTGATGAAGGGGAAAAATTTCTGATATAGAATAATGAAAAATCGGCAAAATAAAGACCAAAGGATAAAAATAACCTAAATAATAAAAAATAAAGATATTTTTCTACTCTTCTTTCAAGAGAAGGGATATTTAGATCTAATTGATCTAAGCTCCTTTAACCATATGTAAGTTTAAATGTTTTAAGAGGGTTCCCAATAATTTTCTTTGAAGTTTATTTTACTGCCTCAGAGATTGTACTATTCTTTAATTTCTCCATCGTGTTTATAATTTTCATCAAGCTTAGTTATTATACCACATACTGTAACCTCTGCAGAGCTATTTACTTTTTCATCAAAATAATTTCCATTAACCTGTATTTCCTCAATGTTATTTGCTCAAAACACCTCCCTAATAAGGAAATTTGTGCTCTTGAAAATTTTAAGATGAGGTCAACAAATGCAGTAAGGATATTAGGGGTTAGGAGAAAAGGCTTCTTTTCAAAATTCTGAGGTCAATGAAACCTTTTGACACTCTTTAGAGAAACTTGGAAGCCTATTTGTTTAGCTGAGTATGCACTAGGGCATGAAACACAATAATACTCATCATGACTTCTTGCTTAGTTTTCCCTTCAGAAACTACTCAGATATTTATCTAAATTCCTTGAGTTTCTCTGAAATTGTATTACTGAGTCAGAGTTACCTTTTCACATATTGAGTTATCAAAACTGCAAAATGTTTTGGAATGTATTACATTCATATTTGAGTGGCCAATAAAATCAGAATGAGCCAAATTCATTTTTTAAAAAATTGTGTTCAGGTTCTTTTACCCATGTCTTTGCCCAGCATTTCTGATTGTTTATTCTTCATTAAATACTATGTTTAATTCCATATCTGGAATAACTTTTCTTAAATCACAGATATCAAAAATTGTTTTACTAAAAGTAAAAGCTATTTTGAATTTTCCTCTTTTCTTTTGTATACTGTTTTTCAGTGCCTCCCTGTTTAATATTATCTGTGAATTTAATTAACAGACTGTTTACTTCCCTTTGTTAACTAATGTTACATAACACCACACCTAACACCAGTCCCTGCAGAAACCCTGTAATGCCCCTCTTCAAATAAATATTTCATAGGTTTTTGTTCTTTTAAAATTTTCTTCAGTTTTTGACTCATGAAACTTCAAGGAGTGTATCTATGTCAGGAAATTCAGGGGCTTGGAAGAAAAGGAAAGGGAAACACAGAAGAAACTGAGAGAGAAATTAGCAGAAAAACAAAAACAAAAACATGAGACTATAGAGACTGTAAATGAGAGATGGGCAGGTCAAGGTGAATAGAGAAAGAAAAAAGGCAATAGACAGAAATAAAGGAGGTAAAACATTTAGCCCTTTTGGAAAAAATTGAAAGTCAGTGAAGATAGAAGACTGCTTTGAGATTAAGGAAATACACAAAGAATAGTAAAGATCAAGGCCTAGATCCATCCAATAAATGGAGTATATAAAAACATTTGAAAATATCTCATCAAAAATATTTGGTAATCTCTTTAGATGAAAAGGACAACACTACTCTAAGACTGAATATAATGTAAGATATTGGTATTAGGTTGATACACAAATAGACATAGTAGATCCCACTGGTTGAGCGATTGATGTCTAAAGATGTGAGCTGATCTAATCCAGGATTTGTTAAAAGAATGGAGACCTGTTCAAAGCAGTTGGCAAGGATGCATAGCATTGGGCTAGGTAGTAGGATAGACTACAGGCTGTATCTGCAGTATACCTTTGTAGTAACTAGAAAACAATATAAATCAGTATGTAATTGATGTTGGACTACATTAAATATTGGCCTTTAGATGCTAAAGAATTTTCAAAAAAGGGGAAGGACATAATTCCGCAAATTAGAGTAGTGAATCTTACCTGGAATCTCAGGAAGAATACCTATGGTGTGTGAGCACTTAGAAAATATCAGTGATAACCCAGAGCTGGTGATTACCTACCAGTCCAATGTCCTACTTTCAAAGGCTGATGATGGTGTTGCATACCATTTTCTTGTTTAGCGTACTATAATATAGTGGTTCTTAAACTTAAATGTGCAAATCTTGGAGGGTGCGTTAAAACACAGATTACTGCATTTTCTGATTCAGAGGGTCTAGGGTTGGAGGGGTCCAAGAATTTGCATTTCTAACAAGTTCCTAGGATATTGCTGGTCTGAGACCACTCTTGCGATTAGTCAGTCCATCTTCACTCTCCCAGGTAGTACACTGCATAAGAGGTGAGCAGAATAAAGGAGTCCTTAGGATTACTGGTAATCACATTGTCACTGATTTGGCAAACAGGGTTATGGAAATAGACATTTCTAAAGGAAAATGTCTTGTGTGCACCTTGCCACCTCGTTTACTGGTCTTTTCCTTTTTCCCTTGGCCTCTATTTCAGACCCTTCCCATCCTTAATGTGCTTCTTGTTGGTTTGACTATCCTTAGCAGAGAAAATACTGATCTCAAAGATCAATATTTAATGGCATTTAATGTGGGATTCCTCCTGGGAGAATGCAAAATATAAGAATAATATATGAATCCAAAAGGGCAAATCAGATACTGGAATTTCAAAAAATGGGAACGATTCCTCCACCTATGTTTATACATATTCCAGTAGAAAAGACAAAAACAAAAACCATTCTCTTCGGCTATATATTAAGAGTGAAATTTCAGTTTATTGATAATTATTGAAACCATACATAATTGTAACTGACACTTTGGGACCTTGACATCTGCCAGTTGAAAGTGCTCTGTGCATTCACATGTACATCGTGGAGTATGCCCTGCCGTGTTTTGCACACAAACGAGGACAAAAGGGCGTTGATTAGTGATGTCTGGGGCACCTCTCCTCTCCACACCTTATTAGTTACCCGACAGACTTGCAATGGCAAGGTAGTGTGTGTGAAAGAGAAAGAAAAAGAGAAAGGGAATAGAGGGGGAGTGGGAAAAGAAAAAACCTGTACGGTGGTAGAAATCTGACTTCAAACAACCACTATTTCTACTAAAATTCTTAGCCCTCCCCATATGGCCCCCCCCATTATCCATCTCGCTTCCTTTGAGTTTCAGAACCCAGTTTTTAAAATTTCATTTTATTTTTTAGCTTGTAAGAGTCATATAGTAATTTATACTGTGAAAAGAAAACGTAAACAGTCACAGTACGGTCTCGACCTTCCAAGCGGGCCGCCCCCTCCAACACCCCACCTCCGAGGGCCTTGAATGTCTGGTTTCTGCGCCGCCGGCCACGGGTGTTTGTTCTACCGGTCAGGAAGCAAGGAATTGGCTTCGCGGCATCTTCCTTTCCCTCTCCCAGGTCCTCCCTCTTCAACCCCTCCTTGTCTCTCCCGTCTCTCCTGTTTTCACCGCGCTGAGCAGCCGCGCGCTCTGGACCCACTCCTCCCCTCCTCCGCCTCACCGGCCCTTCAAACAAAGCCCAGGGAGGCCGGCGCGCAAGAGATGCAGCCGCGCCGCCACGCGCTCCACCCACAGCGGGACAGCGAGCGCGGCCGCGCACCGCGCGTCCCCGCCGCTTCCTTCCCTCCCGACTCTTCCTTTTCCTTCTCCAGGCCCAGCCCCCCAACCACCGCGCCGGGAAGGCGCCTGCGCAGAAGCTGCTCTCTCCCTCCTCCTTCCCCGCCCTTCCTTCCCTCTGCTCCTCCTCCCGTGCCCCGCCTTCCTTTCTCTGTCGTCGATTTCACTGAGCGCTCCAGGTTGCGAGCAGTTCAGTCAGTTTTCCCACTACCCCCGCCCCCCTTCCTCTTTTCTCCCCACCCCTCGCGTCTCAGCCCCGTGGAGGATGAAGCGGCTGCAGTGGCCCCAGCCCCAGCAGCGGCACCGGCGGTGGCTGCGGTGGGGGTGGCCGGAACTGGGGTGGTGAAGAAGCGGTGGCGGCGGGGGCCGTGGCGGTGGCTGAAGGAGCAGCAGCCGCCCCAGCCGCTTCCCCTGTGCTTCCCTTCCTCTTGAGTGCAGCCAGGAAGTTTTTCGCTTCTGTGCATGTGTGTGTGCGTGAGTGTGGGTGTGTAAGGTGAAGATTTGGGCGGCGTTTGTGCAGGCGTTGGGTTTTTTGCCCACTTCTCTTCCCGTAACCCGGGTAGCTCCCGAGCCTGGGCTGTGGCCCGAAGAGGGGGCGCGGCGGCGGGCTCTCTCCTTTTGTTGTTGTTTCCTCCGCCTGGGGAGCTGAAGAGGGGACGCGCCTGGGTGGGGCGGCTCGGAGCCCGGGCCTGGTGGCCCCCGGGGCTCCCGGGCGGGCAGGGTAGGGCAGAGTAGAGCGGGCTTCAACATGATGGCGGCCGAGGCCGGCAGTGAGGAGGGCGGCCCGGTCACCGCCGGGGCAGCCGGAGGCGGCGGGGCCGCGGGCTCCAGTGCCTATCCGGCAGTGTGTCGGGTGAAGATACCCGCCGCCCTGTCTGTGGCAGCCGCCCCCTTTCCTGGGCTGGCGGAGGCTGGAGTGGCCGGGACTCTGGGTGGCGGAGTCGCTTTGGGGTCAGGGTTCCTGGGACCCGGGTCTGTGGCGGGGGCACTGGGGGGAGCCGGACTGTCAGGGGGAGGTGCTGCTGCTGGCGTGGCTGGTGCTGCCGCCGCCGGACCTGGCGGGGAGATGGCTTTCACCAAGGGGACCACTTCGTTGCCTGCTGAGACCTTCGGGGCAGGCGGCGGATTCCCTCCTTTGCCGCCTCCTCCTCAGCTGCCCCCTTTGGGCGCGGGCCTGGGAACAGCGGACGAAGGTGACTCTCTGGATGGACCAGAATACGAGGAGGAAGAGGTGGCCATCCCGCTGACCGCTCCGCCAACTAACCAGTAAGTCAAGACCGGTGTTTTGGGGGAAGCTGACTCCTGGAAAGAAGTGGGAAAACATGCCTCGTTCTTTCAGCTGTTACTCGTTGTGAAAAGTTTTGAAGCTTATGGTTCTGTGCATAGGGATTTAATTTGATCACTCATCTTCCCTACAGGCACACTCCCTGGCGGCTTGGTATATCTATTGCTCCTCTGGGAAGATCTAAAGTTTTAAAGATGGGAAGCATGGGAAAATGTGTATCCAGTGAGAACCGGATATGGTTCTGCCCCTTGCAAATTGAGGTGGCGTCCTGGGATTCAGCTGAGCTTGCAGCTACCAAGGCAGTCGTAGTCTATGTTAACCTGGTTGTGTTCCCTGTTGAAGCTAGATGACTAGTGAGAAGCTTGGAATACAAGCATTTAAATGAGTATTGTGTTAATATCATTCGAAACATGCATTGGTCAGAATGCTTTGTTTTTGTTGCACTGCAAATCCCAGCTTCTGCCTGTTGAAATCATTGCGATGCAGAGAAGTCTTTGGATCACTTTTGAAAACGTGGGTCAGCGAGAAAGGAAAGGAGTTCTGTTAATTACAGGTGTGGTTAAGGGCTCATACTCCAACAATATTTGTAACTTGTGCCGTAGAATTCCCATTTATTAATATTAGTGTAATTCTTCTATAAGTTGAAGCTTTCTAAACACAATATTGGAGCAAAACAAAATTAATAGTGTGCTTCCCTTCAACACTTTGTTGGTGGCAAATACAGTATTCTATTTGAAAATTAATTTTGCCAGTCTACTGCGGAATATATATGACAAATGACTTTTCTATATATAGTACCTCCCCCTTGTTCTCTTCATAAGTGAACTTAGGTATGTATTTATAAAGCTGGACCTTGATGAGAGGAAAATGTTGATGGGAAGAGGTAATAGTAGGTAAAACTTGCTTTATAGATCCCTCATATCTGTCTTAATTTTCCTTTAGAATGTTGACAACCTTGGTGAGTATCAGAAGAAGAAAGATTTGGTTTCTGTGTTGACAATCACTCTAGACAATTGCAGGTTTTTTTGTTTTTTCGTGGGTTTTGTTTTCGTTTGTTTTTTTGATAATCTTCTTTGGAAGAATTAAAAACGACTTAACGAATTAGGACATTTTTGACTTAAGGCTACATCTTTTGATGGAAAAGTAAAGTTAGTCTTACTTAGGTCAGCCATGGTATAGGGGTGTTGTATTCCTTTTATATTATTCATTGTGAGTTCAATTTTTTGGTCTGATTTCATACCAACTTATCATTTCACATCTGTATATTGCAGACTTTTCTGAAGGTGTTCTGAGAGTATTAAAAATTTAAAATATACTGCACTGTTTACACACCTTCAAGCCTTCTTGAAAAAATCACTTAAGTATTAAGGTTCCTGTGGTTACGATAAAGTGCAACTTTTCATTATGAAAGAATATAGGCTTATGCCAGTTATTAACTAAATTGAATTAGGCATATTTAGTATATTGCAGTTTTAAATATTTTTAAAGGTAGAATTTATTTTGTAGAGCAATTTTAGCTTCACAGAAGAATTGAGCAGAAAACACATAGTGTTCCCATTAAATTTTTAATAATAAACATGAGTGAGTATATAAGAAAAATTATGTTTCTGAGAAGTCCATTTGAGATTTTCATCATTGTTTGTTTTTGGGAATAAAAATATTATTTGTGTGACTGTGTATATGAGAATTGTACCTGTTCTAAAAGGTATCCTCCATTTCTAGTATGTTTTTTAAATTTGCCACTGAGAAGTACAAATTTCCCTCTTTTCTTATCTTAGATATCAACCCAAAGTCACTGGAGGCAATACAGTGTAGTGGTTAAGCGTGCAAATTCTGAAGTTAGACAAGATTTGGGTTGGAATCCTGACTCTGCTACTAACTAGCTGTGTGATCTTGGAAAGGTCAGTTTCCCCATCTGTAAAATGGGGACAATAATGGTGTCTCCCTCATATGGTCGTGTGTTTTTTTTTTTTTTTTTTTTTTTTTTGGCGGTACACGGGCCTCTCACTGTTGTGGCCTCTCCCGTTGCAGAGCACAGGCTCAGCGGCTATGGCTCATGGGCCTAGCCGCTCTGCGGCATGTGGGATCTTCCCGGACCGGGGCACGAACCCGTGTCCCCTGCATTGGCAGGCAGACTCTCAACCACTGCGCCACCAGGGGAGCCCCATATGGTCGTTTTTAAGGTTAATGAGAACCCCCTGAACATATTCAGCACAGTCCCTGGCACATAGTAAGTGTTCAATAAATTAGTAGTCTCCCCAAATAATAATATATTATTTTACTGTCATTAAATTGCCTACTAATTCTATTGCTATAGGAACTCCCTTACTAATAACTATTTGAGAGAATGTTTTGAACTCCGAAGGTCTGTCTACTATGATTGATTATATCAAAAATTTTATTTTAAATTCATAAAGGCTTCTAGCAGGCTAAGCAGGTTTAGAGATGGAATTCAAGTGTTTTCTATAAATTCCTATTTTTAAATAAAAGGAAAAGCCTTAACGACTTTGTTAAATAATGTCAAATCTTTCATAAAAGTATTGAAGAAATGCTTTTGGACTAATATATGATTACTAGTGACTGGTCACCTTAGTTATTGATAGCATGATATTAAGGAGGTTCAGGTCATAGGATCGCGTCCACAGTGGGCTTGTTAGATAGACCAGGGTTCCCTGATCATGGAGTTCAACCATGTGTCCAGCTGGTTCAGTGCTGTTGGTCACAAGAGTCAAGTGACAATATGTAGATAGACCAGTGCAAATATAATAACACTATTAGTATTTTGTACCTTGCTTTTCTGTGTGCATGGTGAATCATTAGTCTCATGTTTATTACTGAGCATTTTCATTAGTTGGGTTAAGGCCAGAAAAGTTTGTATAATTATAACTATTACATGTATTTGAATATTCTTTTTTTTTGGTGCAAATTTTGAGGAAAAAATTTTAAAAAGAAAAAACATTCTCCCCATATATTTTTATGCTATAAAAGGTTTTGTATCTAAAACTGCTGAAAAAGTTTTTTTTCAATACAGGTACTCCCTGTATTGTTATGTAGCTGCTTTTCGTGGTCCTTGTTATTTCTTTCTCTTTTCCCCAGGGGTGAGGGGTGATAGGAAAGGAGAAGTTCCCTTAGTCTACCATCAATTATGTACAGAGATTTTTAACTATGAGCCTGCAGTAGCGGGAGGCTCTTGGGCTGAATCCAACTGACAGATATATATTGCTTGCTCGTAGTGTATTTGGAGCATTTAGTGATTACTTGCCACCATTTAAAAATAGGAAAACTTCATGTTTAAGAAGTCTCGATTTCTAGCATCACTTGAGAAATCAGAGGAGTTGGCTCTACCTGGTTGCTGTTCCTGCTTGAGAATAGATTTCTAGAGCTGAGTAGTGATTGCCCCATTTAGGTGAATTCTGAGCTCTACAGTTAACTGTGGTTACTACCAGGCCTGCTTTGCCTTTGATGTTATTTGCCTGGCATCTGGCTTAACTAGATCTTACCTTGGACCTAAAACGCAGGCTTTCTCAAGCCTGAAAGTTGAAGAAAAAAGAAATAAGGAATGTAAATAATACCTTTCTTTTCCTTAAGAATCATCTTACTGTTTCTACAAAAATAAAATCATTCTTAAGTCAAATAATTGTTAAATGTTAGTACTAAGACATGTAGCATTCATTAACTTTGTCACTGATTGCATTGTAACTCTGGCTGAGTCATTATTTCTTAATAAAAATGGGGGTGAGAATTGAAGAGATTAGTTATGGACAAAGTGGTTTCTGACCAGGACCAGATATTTTTGCTATGAGTAGTAGAGCAATGTAGTAGGAGCTTAATTTAAGGGATACAACAATGAGTAAGATACCCCTTTTCTTAATGTCTCTCTAGTAGAAAGTTAAGTTACCAATTACTGTCATTCAGGCTAGCTTAAGATAAATATCATGAGTGAAGTATGAGCAAAGGGTCATGGGGGTTAAAAGAATAAGATATTTATATAATTAGAATCAGTAAAGTCTTAGAGGAAAAGTAGCAGGTATGTTTTCAATGCTGCTTAATTTATTCTGAACAAGAGGTAATTGGTTCCTATGCCCTTTGCCTAAAGATTCTGTCAGGTAGAAAAGAATTACAAATTAATGAGTATAAACTTTTGACCTTTAGTGAGGAGTCTGTCCTACTGAACTCTTTTTTTTTTTTTTTTTTTTTGCGGTACGTGGGCCTCTCACTGTTGTGGCCTCTCCCGTTGCGGAGCACAGGCTCTGCACGTGCAGGCTCAGCGGCCATGGCTCACGGGCCCAGCTGCTCCGCGGCATGTGGGATTTTCCCGGACCGGGGCATGAACCCGTGTCCTGTGCATTGGCAGGCGGACTCTCAATCACTGCGCCACTAGGGAAGCTCCTATTGAACTCTTAATTATTTACCTGTGGTCTGGGGTAGGTTGAAGGGGGTGCCTACAGTTAACTGAGAATACACAGCACTACCAAAGGCTTGAATTGGTCTGGATCATTGATTAGCCACTCTAGGGAAACCAGGCAAACATTATTGACAGAGCCAAAAAAAAAGACCCAAAAGCCAAAACAACAGCAACAAAAAAACCTGACGGGTAAATTAGGAAGAAGAAGGGGAAAATAAAGAGGTCTTTTGGTTGCTTTGCTCCCTATCTCTTTACTAGCCATTAGGGAAATGAGAGAATGCCTTTAAGAGCAGCTCAAATACTCCAAACAGTACCTCGGTGGGGGCAGGTGATGGAACTTAGAGCGATTATTGTCAGGTATGACTGATGACATTTCTTGGTTGCTTACTACCTAACAGGAACTGTTCTAATTGGTTTGCATGTGTTGTTGTAGTTGCCTATTGCTTCACTCCAAAACTTAGTTGCTGAAACATTTATTTGCTCTTGATTCTAAAATTTGGGCAGGGCTTGTTGGGGACTGCTCCATGTGTCACCTGTTGGCTATAATGTCCAAGGTATCTTTTTAACTCATAAGTCTGGTACCTCAGCTGGGATGGCTGGAACAGCTGGTGGATAGCTGGGCATCTGTGTGTGTATGTGTGTATCTGTGTCCATGTCTCCCCCCACCCCAACTTCTCCATTTCATTAGCTTGAACTTCTCCACAGCATGGCAGATGGGTTCCATGAGGGAGCATTCCCAGAGGACAGGCCTCACCTGCCAACACGTATTAAGCCTCTCTGTTCTTCATGTTTGCTAACGTTCCAATGGCAAATGCTAATCACGTGAGTCAGTCTAGATTTAGTGTGGGAGTGGGCTATAAAAGGGCACCAATATTAGAAGGTGAGATTTCTTGGGGACATCAGAGTAACTGCCTACTGCATGTATTATTCATTTACAAGTAAATATTAGATAATATTAGAATACTAGTGGTTAGGGAGAGCGTGGGAGAAACGGCAAGTACTTTGAAGTTTTTCCCTTAGGGTCTACATGGTAAATTGTCTTTCATCGAATGGTCCAAATATCCCCACAATATATTTTGCTTCTGACCACCATTATCTTAATTTTAAACCAAAGATACTGAATATGGATGTTGGTTATGGCTCATTGTTTGAATATGCCAATGTATGTATGGTAGGTGTGTTATCTTGAAATCACCTGCAGTACATTTCAGTTGTGGGCTAAATAAAAAATAGTTGTTATCAGGTAAAATGTATGGATAACTTCTCCATATGTCTAATCACATCTCAATGGGATTTGGAGTATGCTTTTAGGTGTTCCAGTGATTACATGATTTTGTGAGTAAAACAATGAACATTGCGGGGGACAGAAAGAAATATAAAAGAAAGTACAATGTAGCTGGACAATAAGGCATTAATGATATAGAAATAAGATGATAAAATTAATCTACGGACACATTGTACTAATTTTTCAAATTAGAGGATAGTTTTGGAAGAGTTGAAAGAATGAGAGTGTATGAAAGTGATTTTGAAATTTTATACTGTAATTCTCTTTTACTAAAGCTTTATAGCAAGTTTAATTAGCTTTTGTAGCATCAGTATTTGATGTTATAGTAGTTCCCCCTTATCCACGGCTTCACTTTCCACGATTTCAGTTGCTCTTGGTTGACCATGGCTCAAAAATATTAAGCGGGGCTTCCCTGGTGGCGCAGTGGTTGAGAGTCCGCCTGCCGATGCAGGGGACACGGGTTCGTGCCCCGGTCCGGGAAGATCCCACATGCCGCGGAGTGGCTAGGCCCGTGAGCCACGGCCTCTGAGCCTGCGCGTCCGGAACCTGTGCTCCGCAATGGGAGAGGCCACAACAGTGAGAGGCCCGCGCACCACAAAAAAACAAACAAACAAAAAATATTAAGCGGAAAATTCCAGAAATAAGCAATTCATGAGTTTTAAGAATTGTACACCTTTCAGAGTAGTGTGATGAAATCCTGCTCCATCCCGCCCAGGCATGAACCATACCTTTGTCCAACGTATCCTGCCATCACCGTGGTCGTCAGATTGACTGTTGCACTATCACAGTGCTTGTGTTCAAGTAAGCCTTATTTTACTTAATAATGGCCCCAAAGCGCAAGAGTAGTGATGTTGGCAATTCGGATATTCCAGAGAAGCTGTAAAGTGCTTACTTTAAGTGAAAAGGTGAAAGTTTCCTACTTAATAGGGGATGAAAAAAAATCATATGCGGAGATTACTAAGATCTACAGTAAGAACGAATCTTCTATCTGTGAAATTGTGAAGGAAAAAGAAATTCATGATAGTTTTGCTGTTGCACCTCAAACTGCAAAAGTTATGACCACAGTGTGTGATAGTGCTTAGTTGAGATGGAAAAGGCGTTACATTTTACAGAAAGATATTTTGAGAGAGACTACATTCATGTAATGTTTATTACAGTATATCGTTATAATTGTTCTATTTTATTATAGAACATATAATAAATGTTATTGTTGTTAATCTCTTACTGTGCCTAATTTATAAATAGGTATCTATATATGGGAAAAATAGAGTATGTATGGGATTCGGTACTAATTTGAGGTTTCAGGCATGCCTGGGAGTCTTGGAATGTATCCCCTGAGGATAAGAGAAGACTACTGTGTAATCAGGAGAGTGATATGCATAGATACATAGTATTTTAGTAAACGAGGAAACTCTTTCATTGACCATTGCAGAAGCAGACTCTGGTAGAGTGACTTGCTTAAGGTCAAAGAGCTAGGTGGATCTGGGACAGAATCCAGTTCCCATGATTTTTTAGATATGTTTCGATTTGAGTAATATTTAATTAATTTTTGCGGGGGGAGGAAGTGGAAAGGCAGAGGCCCATTACTGAGTAATCATTTACTATATTCTAGGCAGTTTACATAGGTTATCTCATTTAATTCTCATAACTATACAGTGAGAATAGATATTATCCACATTTTTTTTTTGTTGAGAAAACTGGTAGAACTGGAATTCTCATGCAAATACTTTACTTGTTCCATTCCAGTGCATATAATACACACACATATACGTGCACCCATACAAAACTTAATATACTCCAGGACTGGCTAGTCATGGGGTGTTGGACTGAATTATATCCCTCCAAAATTCATAGATTGAAGCCCTAACCCCCAGTGTGACGGTGTATGGAGTTAGGACCTTTAAGGTGGTAATTAAGGTTAAATGAAGTCATAAAGGTGGATCCATAATTCTATAGGACTGGTGTTCTCATATGAAGAGGAGGAGACAAATGGGAGCACATGTGAACAGAGAAAAGGCCATATGAGTTCACAGTGAGAAGGTGGCTATCTATATATAAGCCAAGGAGAGATGCTTCACTTAGAAACCAACTCTGTTGGCACGTTAATCTTGGACTCAGCCTCCAGAACTGTGAGAAAATACATTTCTGTTGTTTAAGCCATCTAGTATATGGAATTTTGTTATGATATCCTGAGCTGACTGATACACTGCATAAACCTGCATCTTTAAAGATGGCTTTGGAGGATTTGGAGCAGATTAAATGCTCATTTACTACTTGAGAAACAGGGTCTTCATGCTTTTATTTCCTATTTTTCACTGTAGGAAAGAAAACCTTTCCTTATACTTTAGCTTCATTCTTCATGAGTTCGTGACTTAACATCTCCTCTTTTGGCTATACTTGTGTTGAAAGTTGGAAAGCATTTAAATGCATGTCTGATTATTATAGTGTGAAAAGATCCTACACACGACTGTGGGTGGTAGCTGTAGAAAGCCTGTGGGTGAGACATTACTCCAGGAGATTTTCTGTATTCACTCTGTGTTCATTGTTGTAACATTCAGTGTTACTTTTAAGATTCTTCTCTTTTATGTATCTGTCTCTAGCGAAGGGAAAGACCTAGAGATATCCCTCTCAATTCTTTTAAGTCTTCTTTGTAGGTATAGCCCACTACACTGGGTTCACAGTTAAGATACTTGTATAATAGTAGAACCATACCTCTCTTCCATCCATGTCTATCTACCTAAATATTGACTTATCTCTCAGATTTTCCAATTAAACTTATTTTGAGATAATTGTAGATTCATATTTAGTTGTAAGAAATAATACAGAGATGTTTCCTTCACCTATTTTTCCAGATATATGGCAATAGCTCGTGATATCACAACTAGGAGTCAATTTCATTGATATAGTTCATTTATTCAGATTTCACCAGTTCTACATACACTATGTGTGTGTGTGTGTGTGTGTGTGTATGTGTGTGTGGTGTTTATTTAAATCTATGCAGTTTTATCACATGGGTAGATTTGTATAATCATCACCACAGTAAAGATACAGAACAATTTCATTACTCCCAGGATCCCTTGTGTTGTCCTTTTATAACTAAACCCACCTTTCTCCATCTTTAACCCCTGGCAACCACTAATCTGTTCTTCATTTTGTCATTTCCAAAAGACTATATAAATGGACTCATACAGCTGGTAACCTTTTTTTTTTGGTCAACGTCTTTACTGGAGTATAATTGCTTTACATTGCTGTGTTAGTTGCTGCTGTATAACAAAGTGAATCAGCTATACGTATACATATATCCCCATATCCCCTCCCTGTTGCGTCTCCCTCCCATCCTCCCTATCCCACCCCTCTAGGTGGTCACACAGCACTGAGCTGATCTCCCTGTGCTATGCAGCTGCTTCCCACTGGCTATCTATTTTACATTTGGTAGTATATATATGTCCATGCCACTTTCTCACTTCATCCCAGCTTACCCTTCCCCCTCCCCGTGTCAAATCCATTCTCTACGTCTGCGTCTTTATTCCTGTCCTGCCCCTAGGTGCTTCAGAACCATTTTTTTTTAGATTCCATATATATATGTGTTAGCATACAGTATTTGTTTTTCTTTTTGTGACTGACTTCACTCTGTATGACAGTCTCTACGTCCATCTACCTCACTACAAATAATTCAATTTCGTTTCTTTTTATGGCTGAGTAATATTCCATTGTATATATGTGCCACATCTTCTTTATCCATTCATCTGTCGATGGAGACTTAGGTTGCTTCCATGTCCTGGCTATTATAAATAGTTCATACAGCATGTAACCTTTTGGAATAGCATTTGTCACTGAACACAATTCCCTCAAGATTTATTCAAGTTGTTGCTTGTATCAATACTTTGTGCCTTTTCGTTGCTGAGTAGTATTCCATGGTATGGATATACTACAGTTTGTTTAATTATTCACTCATCAGAGAACATTTGGGTAATTTCCAGTTTTAGCTATTATGAAAAAAAGCTGCTATGAACCTTTGTGTTTATGTTTTTGTGTGAACATAAGTTTTCATTTCTGTCAGATAAATGTCCAAGAGCGCAACTGCTGGATCGTGTAGTAATTGCATATTGAGTTTTATAAGAAACTGCCGATCTATTTTCTGGAATAGCTGTATCCTTTTACATTCTCACTAACAATTCATGAGTGATCCTGATTCCCTATGTCCTCACTACTAACCATTTTTTATTTTAGCAATTCTCATTGCCTAGTGATCACTAGATGCCTAGTGATATCTCATTGTGGTTTTGATATGCATTTTTCCTAATGATTGATGATATTGAAACTTTTTATGTGCTAATTTGCTATCTGTATATCCTCTTGGGTGAAATGTCTGTTCATCTCTTTTGCCCATTTTCCAGTAGGATTGTTTGTTTATTATTGAGTTTTAAGAGTTCTTTATGTATTCTAAATATTAGTCCTCTGTCTGATAATGTGGTTTGCAAATATTTTCTTCTATTCTGTAGCTTGTCTTTTTCTCCTTTTAACAGGGTCTTTCACAGAGCAAAAGTTTTTAATTTTTATGAAGCTTAAGTTATTAATATTTTCTTCTGTAGGTTGTGCTTTTAGAGGCAAGTCTAAGAACTCTTTGCCTAGCCTGGATCACAAAGATTTTCTCCTATGATTGTTTCCAAAAGTTTTGTATTTTTATGTTTTACAGTTAAGTCCATGATCCATTTTGATTTCTTTTTTATAAAAGGTATGGTTTAGATTGAGGTTCATATTTTTGCCCAGGAATATATGATTACTCTAACACCATTTGTTGGAAAGGCAAATATCTTTCTTCCATTGAATTGCTTTTGCACTTTGATAAAAAATTAATTGGGCATATATGTGTGAGTTTACTTCTGCGTTCTTTATTGTATTCTGTTGGTCTGTATGTCTCCATTTGCTGATATCACACTCTTGATAACCGTAGCTACGTAGTAAGCCTTAATATTGGGTAGAGTGATTCTCTTTTCAATATGTTTTTAGCTATTCTAAGACATGTCTTTATGTATAAATTTTAGAACAAGCTTGTCCATGTCTACAAAAACTTTGTTGAAATTTTCATAGGAATTGCATTAAACCTATAGATCAGTTTTGGGAGAACTGACATCTTCACTATATTGACATGGTATGTTTCCATTTATTTAGTTCTTTGATTGCTTTAATCAGCATTTTGTAATTTTTAGTATATCAATCCTGTATGCCTATTGTTTAATTTGTACTTTTTTTTTGGTTTTGTTTTATTTGGAGCGGTTTTGTAAATGTTATTATGTTTTTAAGTTTCCACATGTTTCTTGTTAGTATATAGAAATGCTGATTGATTTTTGTATGTTGGTCTTATATCCTGTGACCTTGTTAAACTTATCTTTTAGTTTTAAGAGACTTTTTACAGATTCCTTGGGATTTTCTACATAGACAATCATGTCAACTGCAAATAGGGGCTGTTTTTTTCTTTCTTTCTGATCTGTATGACTTTTTTTTTTTGTCATATTGCAGTGGCTAGAATTTCTAGTACTATATTGAATGAGAGTGGTGAGAGCAGACATCCTTGCTTTGTTCCTTGTCTTAGGTGGAAAACATTTAAATGTGTTTTGCCATTAAATATGATGTTAACAGTAGCTGTTTTGGGGGGAGAGTGGATAGATACTCTTTATCAAGTTGAGGTTGATCACCTCTCTTCCTAGTTTACTGTGAGTTTTTACCATGAATGGGTGCTGGATCTTTTCAAATTCTTTTTTCTGGGTCAATTTATATGATCATATGATTTTTTCCATAACATGTTGAGATGGTAGCTTACTGATTTTTTTAATGTTGAACCAGCCTTGCATAGCTGGAATAAATCTCAGTAGGTTATGGTGTATAATGTTTTTCAAGAATTGCTGAAACTCAGGTTTTTGATGTGTTGAGAATGTTTGTGTCTAAGTTCATGAGAGATATTGGTCTGTAGTTTTCTTGTGATATCTTTGTCTTGTTTCAGTATTTGAATAATACTGGCCTCATAGTATGGGGTAGGAAATGTTCCCTACTCTTCTGTTCTTTGGAAGAGTTTGTGAAGTATTGGTATTAATATTTGGTAGAATTCTCTAGTGAAAACATCTCAGCATGGGATTTATTTTTTTTGGAGATTTTAAATTATGAATTCATTTTAAATGGTTATAGGGTTATACATCTTATTTATATTATTTTGGTTGGATTTTGGTAGTAAGTCGGTTCATTTCTTCTAATTTGTCTAACATAGCAGCATAAACTTGTTTGCATTATTACCTAGTTACCCTTTTGATGGCTGTAGAATAGTGATATTCTCTTTTATTCTTGATACTTGAATTTGTGTCTTAACTCTTTTTTGTTTTGTCAGTCTTGTTAAAGCGTTATCATTTCTATTAATTTTTTCAAAGGGTTAGCTTTTTGTTTATTGATTTTTTTTCCTTATGGCCTTGTTTTCAATTTCATTGATTTTTGCTCTTATTTTTATTGTTCTTTTTTTCTGATTGCTTTGGGTTTATTTTGTTCCTGTTTTCCTAGCTTCTTGAGGAAGGAATTTAAGATGATTGATTTGAGACTTTCCCTGTTTCCTAGAGTAAGCATTTAATGCTATACTTTTCCCTCTTAACCCATCTTTAGCCATATTCTGCATCTTTTGATATGTTGTCTTTTCATTTTCACTCAGTTCTGTGTTTCTTTTTTTAACTTTACATTGAGACTTACATTTTGACTCATGAATTATTTAGAAGTGTGTTGTTTCATTTCCAAGTGTTTTAAGATTTACCAATTGTCTTTCTGTTATTGATTTCTCGTTAGAGTCCATTATGGTCAGAGAACATACCCTTATGATTTCAGTACTTTTAAATTTGTTGAAGTTTGTTTTATAGTCCGGGACTTGGATATGGTCTATCTTGGTGAATGTTCCATGGATGCTTGAAAAAAATGTGTATTTGGCTGTTCTTTGGTGGAATGTTCTATATATGTCAATTAGATTCTTCTGTTTTGTTCAGAACTTTTAAATCTTTCCTCATTTTCTGTTTAGTATTTCTGTGAGTTTCTGAGATAGGAGTCTTAAAGTTCCCACTATAATTTTGAATTTATCTATTTTTTCTTTCAGCTCTATCAGTTTTTGCTTCATGTACTTTGGGGCCCTGTTGTTTGGGTGTGCACATTTAGGATTGTTATGTATTTCTGGTGGATAGATCCTTTTATCATTATCTAATGTCCCTCTTTTGTCTCTAGCAATTGTCTTTGCTCTAAAGTCTATCTAATAGTAATATAGCAACTCCTGCTTTTATTTTGTTTGCCTGTACATTTTTCCATCATTTTACTTTCAATGTGTCTTATTTTAAGTGATCTAATTATAGAGAACTTATAGTTGGGTCTTTATTTTTTTTTTTAGTTCATGCTGTTAATCTGTCTTTACTTGGTGTATTAAATATGTTTACAGTAATTATTGATATTTTAGGGCTTAAGTCTGCCATTTTACTTTTTGTTTTCTGTTTGTTCTCTTTCTCATTTCTCTTTTTCTCTTTTCTTGCTTTCCTATGGGTTACTCAAACATTTGTTAGGATTTCATCTTGAAGTATTTATAGTGTTTTTTCAATATATCACTTTGTAGATACTAAAATAACGTGTAATTTACCACAGTCTATGGGTATAAGCATTTTATCAATTCGAGTGAAGTGGGGAAACTATTCTTCCACTTAGATCCCTTTACCTTCCCACTTTGTAAATATTGTTCTCTTGACTATTTCTTCTACATACATTGGGCAGCTTTTCAGATGGTGTTAATATTTTTGTTATTGTGATAAAATATACATGACATAAAACTTATTTTAATCATTTTTAGGTGTATAGTTCTGTGGTATAAAGTACATTCACATTGTTGTTCAACCATTGTCACCATCGTTCTCCAGAACTTTTCCATCTTCCCCAGCTAAAACTGTACCCATTATACGCTAACTTTCCAATCCCTTTTTCCTCAGCCCCTGGCAACCACCATTTTACTCTCTGTTTCTATGAATTTGACTACTCTAGGTACCTCACATAAATGGAGTCATAGAATATTTTACTTTTGTAACTGACTTGTTTCACTTAGCATGTCTTCAAGGTTCATCTGTGTTGTAGCGTTTGTCAGAACTTGTTTCTAAAGTCTGAATAACATTCTAGACTTATTGCACATTTTGTTTATCCATTTATCTGTTTGTGGGCGCTTGGGTTGCTTCCACTTTTTGGATATTGTGAATAATGCTGCTTGAACATAGTGTATAAATATCTGTTTTAGTCACTGCTTTCATTTTGGGAATAGGAATTTTTGGGTCATAGGGTAATTCTGTGTTTAAGTTTTTGAGGAATTGCCATATCATTTTTGATAACAGCTATACCATTTTATAGTCTCACTAGCAATGTATGAGGGTTCTAACTGCTCCATATCCTCACCATCACTTGTATTTTTTTTTTCTTTGTTTGTTTTTTGGATTTTTTTGGAGATGAAATAGCTATCCTGATGGGTGTGAAATGGTTTCTTATTGTGGTTTTGACTTGCATTTTCCTAATGAATAGTGATGTTGAGCATCTTTTCATGTACTTATTGTCCTTTTTTATATCTTCTTTGTAGAAATGTCTCTTTTCAAGTCCTTTGCCCATTTTTTAATCAGGTTGTTTGTTTTTGTTAAGTTGTAGGAGTTCTTTATATATTCTGGATATCAGTCCCTTTTCAGATAAATGGTTTGCAAATATTTTCTCCTGTTCTAAGGAATTGCTTTTTCACTCTGTTGATAGTGTCTTTTGATACACAGAGGTTTTTAATTTTGATGAACTCCAGTTTTTTATGCCTGTATAATTTTTATTCCATTCATCTGTTATGGTTTTAAAACCTCTTGAGTAGAAAGGTAGTCTATTGTACTTACCCATATTTTTGCTTTTCTCATTGTGCTTTCTTCTTTCCTGATGTTCCAAGAGTCCTTGTTTTATCAATTGAAGAACTTCCATAGCCATTCTTGAAGGATACATCTGGTAGTGACAAATTCCTTTAGTTTTCCTTTGTCTGCTGTGTCTTTATTTCTGCTTCATTCCTGAAAGATAATTTTGTCAGATACAGAATTCATGGTTAACAGTTCTTTTCTTTCAGCACTTGAAAAATTTTTTGTTACTTTCTTCTGACCTTTGTGGTTTCAGATTAGAAAACTGCTGTCATTTGAGTTGGTGTTCCCTATAGGTAATGCATCCCTTCGATGTGGTTGCTTTCAGGATTTTTCTTTGTCTTTCGTTTCAGATATGTATGTCAAGGTGTAACTTCTGTGGGTTTACCTGTTTGTGGTTTGCTCACTTTAATCTGTAGCTTTACATCTCTCTCCAAATTTGGAAGTTTTCAGCCATTTGTTGAATACTCTTCAACTCTACTCTTTTTCTCTTCTTTTCATGGGGCTCAAAATGATATGGATCTAGATCTTTCATTATTGTCCCATCCATCTACGAGACCTTGTTGTTTTCAGTGATTTTTCTTTTTTGTTCATATTGGGTAAATTCTGTTGATCTGTCCTCAAGTTCACTGAGTCTGTTCTCCATAATTCCTACTATTGAGCCCATCTAATAAGTTTTTGGTTTTCTTTCTTATTGTAGTTTTCAGCTCTGTAATTTCTTTTTGGTTGTTTTTTTTTTATATTTTCTATTTCTTGGGTTGAATTTTGTCTGTTTCAAGAGAATTTGTAATTGATGGATGGAAAATTTTTATGATGGCTGCTTTACAGTCTTTGTCAGATAATTCCAATGTCTGATTCATACCAGTGTTGGCATCTGTTAATTGTCTTTTTCTCATTCAAGTAATGATTTTTTTGGTTCTTAGCATGATGGATGATTTTTGATTGTATGTTGGACATTTTGTCTTCCATGTAATGTTTTTAAAATCAGTTTGTCCTGTAAGTATGATTTTTTTTTTTAATTTGGCTGCACTGGGTCTTAGTTGCAGCATGCGGGATCATTTTTCGGTTGTGGCATGTGGACTGTTTAGTTGTGGCATGTGGGCTCTATTAGTTGCACCATGTGAGATCTAGTTCCCTGACCAGGGATTGAACCTGGGCCCCGTGCATTGGGAGCGCAGAGTCTTAGCCACTGGAACTCCACCAGGGAACTCCCCCAATAAGTGTGATTAATATATATTTACTGTAGAAAATTTGGGGACTATTGAGAAATACAAAGAAAAAAAATCACTTTTCTGTTGTCAAAGATAGTTCCTGTTATGAATAATACATAACATTTATCTGAAAGGAAATATGTACAGGTATGCTTTGGAGGTATTATATTGCAAGTTCCATTTCAGACTACCACAATAAAGTGAACATCACAATAAAGCAAGTCACAGGAATTTTTTTGATATCCTATTGAATTAATTTTAATTTATCCATATTAAAATTATGTTGATGGTGGTGGGATGAATTGGGAGATTGGGATTGACATATATACACTAATATGTATAAAATAGATAACTAATAAGAACCTGCTGTATAAAAAATAAAGTAAAATTCCAAAAAAAGGTACAGAAAATTATATATGAATTCAGAGAATACAGGCGATCATTAAAAAAAAATTATGTTTACACTGAACTTTAGTGTCTGTTAAGAGTGCAATAGCATTATGTCTAAAAAATACACATACCTTAATTAAAGAATACTTTATTGCTAAAAAAAAAAATTAACCATTATCTGAACCTTCAGCAAGTCATAGTAGTAACATCAAAGATCACTGATCACAGATCACCGTAACAAATCAGTAATAAGGAAAAATTTTGAAATATTGTGAGAATTACCAAAATGTGACACAGAGACACAAAGTGAGCAAATGCTGTTGGAAAGATGGACTTGCTCCATGCAGGGTTACCACAAACCGTCAATATGTAAAAAAATAATTATTTGCAAAGGGCAATAAAGTAAAGCACAATAAAATGAGATATGCCTGTGTATATCCCCATCCCCTCAAATATAATTGTAGCTAACACTTTCACAGATGAGGAAATTGAGGTAAGGAGAGTTTTAGGTAACTTTCCCAGATCACAAAACTACCAAATGATTCAACGCAAACTTTTGATTCCCGGGTTTATGTGTTTAACCACTGTGGTACAGTCTCTCTTGTTCTGTTTTTTTTCTTTTTCTCCCCCTGTACCACTTCAGAAAAATTGTTTCAGTAGGAGAATGAACTTATTTTGGGAGGGATAATCAATAGGTTAACAGCCCTCTAAAAGGCATTTTGAATAGTGTTTATTTTAAGTAGTTCAATATATATGTCTATAGATACTTGAATGTGTTTATATACATATATATACACATATGTGTGTGTTTGTGTGTGTGTGTGTATATATGTATACACACACACATATGCATTTTGGAAGATTATCTTAGGTAGTAGAGAAAGGAGTTTTGATACCTCTTGTTAGGCATCCACTTGGGAATATTTAAATAAATGAATACCTCCTTCCATTTGAATGGGAAGCAATAACAGGCTTTTTTTTCTTTTTACAGGCTTTTATCTTCCTTGAAAAGAAAGTTGTGTTTTTGTTTTTGTTTTAAGTAAATCATTGTTAGCTTCCTTACTCATTTATTGAGGAACAAATTGTGTAGAAATTCTTCCACGCATTATTTCACTTAGGTGACTGTAAGGTCACCCATCACATGTATGTAGTGAGCTTGGTTGTTTATCCATATCAGCGAGTTTTAGGGTAGCTGTCTAAGAATTGATTTAGGGGAAATTCCTAATTATTGGGTTAAATAGTGACTGTATGAGGGCTTAGGAATAACTCACTACCTTTTAGTTTGTACCGAAGAAAACTAATCCAGTTATCTAAAGTGCAATTGCTACTGTATGTATTTACTTATGGGACACAGCAATGGTAGCATGATGGTAAGAGAAATTAAATATCGAGAGAAATTAAATCTTCAGCAATTCTTTGGAATCCTATTAGAATCCTCTACATTTGTCATTGCTGGCAACTAAAGATGAGTTAACGATGTGGTTTGATGTTTGCTTTTAGTCATTACATAAATTTGACTTTTCATGGAATTCAGGAAAAAGGAACACACTGACAGGGGCTGTATCCTCTAGTTAATAGTAGAATTCATGAATATTATCCTCAGAATATTTTCATCATGAAACCATTTTGAAATAATTATAAAAGTGAATAGCATTTAAAATACCTAATCATTTTATTTGACACTTTTTTTTTTTTTGCGGTATGTGGGCCTCTCACTGTTGTGGCCTCTCCCGTTGCGGAGCACAGGCTCCGGATGCGCAGGCTCAGTGGCCATGGCTCACGGGCCTAGCCGCTCCACGGCATGTGGGATCCTCCCGGACTGGGGCACGAACCCGTATCCCCTGCATCGGCAGGCGGACTCTCAACCACTGCGCCACCAGGGAAGCCCTATTTGACACTTTTTTAGGGACCTATTCTGTGTAATTTGATAAAATGACACTTATCACTACAGAGTCAGAAATCATACAAAGTCTTAGAGTGCTGTGGAGAAATAGTACAATACGTTTTAATAAATTAGTATTAACTTTCATGGAAATAATATTATTTTGCCTAGTGCACAGGGCCTGTGAATGAGTACAGTGGATGAGAGGTTGAAATGTAATAGCTAGCAGACATATCTTGATATGTTGTAAATGCCATGGTAAGGAAGGAGCCTGAGCATTGTCCTGTAGGCATGTGGAATCCATAGAAAGCAATCTTTTTCTACTTAAGTTTTCAAAACTTTTTTTTTTAAGATTTCAGTCAATTTGCCCTTTTCTCCTTTCCCACTTCAATGTGATCATTTACTGTGATGGTTCTTTTCTACTTCCTAAATTGCTTTGGAATCTAGCTTTTTTAAAACCTCCTGTGGCTTCAAACCCTCATTTTCTCTTTCCTTCTGTTGGGGTAGTCATTAATTTTTCCCTGTCCCTGATCTCTCTCTTTGCCAATTAATAATTCGTTTTGCAGTGGTTTTCAGAATTTTCTGATTTCATCCAAGTAAAAATTAAGAAATTTATTGTACATTGTGACAAAACTTGGGTGTGTGTAAATAGAAAGAAAACCAAAAATTGCATGAAAAATACCCTTTTTAATGACTACTTATGATACATTTTGCTGTCTTTTTTTAAACTCTGTTCTATTCTACTTTAAAAAAAGACATATTGGTGGAGAGTAAATTGAATTCAAGACTCCCAGCAGTTTTCAAAACTGCTTTATATTACTGCCGGCATGATTTTTTAAATACAGACTTTACTGTACACTCTCTTGAGACCTTTCTGTGAGTCTCCATTGTCTAAGAGAGTAGTGGCTTTCAAACCTAATTTTGACCATGACTCACCAAAAGAAATAGATTTTACATTTGTGACCCAGCGCACACATATAAACAAACATATATAACAGAAACAAAGTTTAATGAAACAGTACTACCTGGGATGCACTCTATTTATTGTTCTTTTCTATTTCACTTCATTAGAAAAAAGAAAACAAAACTGATTGTGACCTACTAAATTGATTCCTTGACCCAATGGCTTGAGACCTGCAGGTTGAGATCAGAAAATTAAAGCTTTATTACGACATATAATGCCATTTTACACTGTTCTCCAATATTTAATTTTTCATCAATACTATGCTGTTTATTCCTTAAACTTGCTATGGTATTTTCTGTTACTCCATTTACTATTCTGTCTGGGGTGCCCTCTCTCTTCCTTGATTGTGTGACAAACTTTGTTCATTCTTCTGAATTTAGCTGAGATGTTACTGAAGGTGGTGGAGAATGACAAAAATAAAAGTTTCTTCTCAAGAAATGATGACAGGGATCTTATCAAACAAACTTCGAAAGAAATCTTTTCTTAGAGAAGTAAACCACAATATCTCAAATTAACGTGGTGACTTAAAGATGCTTTCTGTTTAGAAAGATCTGACAGTAACAAGTTGGTGGTATTGACATATTTAAAGAATGGGGATTATAGCAAGTGACATAGTCATATTGGACTCATAGAAAATGGAGCCTTATTCAGGGTAAGTGTGTCAGTGATCATCTATAAGTTCAAGGAAGTGGGAGCCCAAGGATGAAACCTCTTTGTTTCTGGTGCAGTTTTTTTTTAATGTTTTTTTAAAATGTTTTCATTCTGTATATGAATTATATATATCCTTTGTGCAGATTTCGTGCTCAGTAAGCAACCTCCCCCCACAATTTTTTAAGTTGAAAAATCTGCAGAAAAGTTATAAGAATAGTGCCCTGAGTAACTATATATCCTTTACCTTGACAGTTTGCCACATTTCGTTTATCCTTTTATCTTTATACATCCACATATTGTATATTATTTTTACTAAACTGTGAGTTACTTGCAGAGATCATGTCACTTTCCTCTTAAATACCTTATCTTATATATCCTAAGAATAAGGACAGTAGCTCATATAGTCAAATATAATGAATTAAACACTAACATAGTATTCATATACCTTCAATTATTCCTGTAATGTCCTATATATGTTTTTTTTTGTTTGTTTAATTCCATTTAATTGTTATATCTCTTTAGTCTCCTTAACCTAGAGCAGTCCCGTCAGCTTCTTTTTCTTCCATGATATTGACCTTTCTTAAGAGTCTAGGACAGTTGTTTTGCAGGATATATCTCTATTTGTATTTGTCTGATTGTTTCCTCATAATTAGGTTCAGGTTAACCATTCTTGGCAGGAATACTCCATTGGTTCTTGGTACATCATGTCCAGGGCGTATGATGTCAGTTGGCTTATGGATGAGGTATATAAGTTTGAACTTGGTTTAGGTAGATTCTACCATATTTTGCTATTAAAAGGTAATTAATAAATAGTAAGTACCCAGGGGTTTTAGTATTCATTGATGATTTTTACCTGAATCAGTTATTACTCTGTTGTAATGGTATGGTAAAATGGTGATTATTATTTTTTCCTATTTATCATTCCTTTGAAATGTATTAGTTAGCATTCTTCATTACACAACCTTGTGATTATAATTTGGCTTCCCACTTAACAGGCTTTCAGGGGTAAAGTAAGCTGGAAAAAGATGTGTGAAGGCTTTCTTCTTTTTTTTTAAGAAGATGTTGGGGGTAGGAGTTTATTAATTTATTTATTTTTGCTGTGTTGGGTCTTCGTTTCTGTGCGAGGGCTTTCTCTAGTTGTGGCAAGCGGGGGCCACTCTTCATCGCGGTGCGCGGGCCTCTCACTATCGCGGCCTCTCTTGTTGCGGAGCACAGGCTCCAGACGCGCAGGCTCAGTAGTTGTGGCTCACGGGCCTAGTTGCTCCGCGGCATGTGGGATCCTCCCAGACCAGGGCTCGAACCCGTGTTCCCTGCATTAGCAGGCAGATTCTCAACCACTGTGCCACCAGGGAAGCCCTGAGGCATTTTTTGTTGTTGTTAATAGAAAAATTGTTATTTTGGTTTCTGTATTAGTCACTTGTGAGCTTTGTTAGGATGGATCAGCAGCCTCGAATCCAATCTACTATCGAAACTTGACTAATTTGAATTTGAGTAGCAGATCCTGGAGAAGTCACCTTGGCTATTGCTACTCTATGAGTCTCTTGGCAGCCAGCACCTTACCCTTTTGTTTCAGTGTTTTACAGTGATCTTTTCCAAATAATAAGGGCTGGGAGGATGCATATCAGAAAAGGTGTTGGATTTAATATTAAAGGTGATGGGTAATTAATAGGAATGCTATTTGGATATTAGAAAATAGTAAATGCTTGTAGATAGGCTTAAAGGAGTATTTTTTTCCAACTCAGTTTTTTTAAGTTAATAAACTTTATTTTTTTTTACAGTAATTTAAAGTTCAAGGAAAAATTGAACAAAAAGTACAGAGAGTTATTATATATCCCCTGTCCCCACACATGTACAACTTCCCCCACTATCAGCATCCCATACCACATTGGTACATTTGTTACACTCGAGGAACCTACATTGACACATCCTTATCACTCAAAGTTCATGGTTTACATTAGGATTCACTGTTGGTGTTGTATATTTTATGGTTTTTGACAAATGTAAATGACATGTGTCCACCACTGTAGTAACACAGGGAATAGTTTCATTGCTTGTTCTCTTTGTTCATCCCTCCCCAACCCCCCTCAATCCTTGGCAATCTTTTGTACTATCTCCATAGTTTTGCCTTTTCCGGAAGGTCATATAGTTGGAATCCTATAGTATGTAGCCTTTTCATCTTGGTTTCTTATACTTAGTAATATGTATTTAAGGTTCCTATATGTCTTTTCATTGCTTGGTAGCTCATCTCTTTTTAGTGCTGAATATTTTTGCATTGTCTGGGTGTACTTCATTTTATTTATCCCTTCACCTACTGAAGGACATCTGGGTTGCTTCCATGTTTTGACAGTTACCAATAAAGCTGCTGTAAACATCCGTGGGCAGGTTTTTGTATGGACGTAAGTTTTCAATTCATTTGAGTAAATACCAAGGAGCATAATTGCTGGGTTATGTGGTAAAGGTATGTTTAGTTTTTGGAAACCCTGAACCTGCCCTCCAAAGTGGCTGTACCATTTTGCATTCCCACTATCAGTGAATGGGAGTTCCTGTTGCTCCCCATTCAGGCCAGCATTTGTGTTGTCAACATTCCAGATTTTGGCCATTCTAATAGTTGTCAGTTCTTCGGTAAATGTCTTTTGCAAATATTTTTTCTTAGTCTGTGGCTTGCCTTTTCATTCTGTTGACATTGTCTTTCACAGGTCAGATATTTTGAATTTTAATGAAGTTTAGCTTACCTATTATTTTAATGCCTTTGGTGTTGTATCTTGAAAGTCATCACAATACCAACGGTCGTTTAGATTTTCATCTATGTTATCTTCCAGGAGTTTTATAGTATTGTGCTTTACATTTAGGTCTGTGATCCATTTTGAGTTGATTTTTGTGAAGGATGTAAAATCAGCCTAGATTCCTTTATCTTATTTTGTTTTTTTTTGGCATTTGAATGTTCAGTTGTTCCAGCACCGTTTGTTGAAAAGACTATCTTTCCTCCATTATATTGCCTTTGTTCCTTTGTCCAAGATCAGTTTGGCTATATTTATGTGAGTCTGGTACTGGGTTTTCTGTTTGTTTTCCATTAATCTGTTTATTCTTTCACCAATACCACTCTGTTTTGATTACTGTGGCTTTGTAGTAAATCTTGAAGTCAAATAATGTCAGTCCTCTGACTTTGTTCTTCTCTTTCAATATTGAGTTGGCTCTTCAGGGTCTTTTGTCTCTCCATATAAACTTTATTTTATTTTATTTTATTTTTTGCAGTATGCGGGCCTCTCACTGTTGTGGCCTCTCCCGTTGCAGAGCACAGGCTCCAGACACTCAGGCACAGCGGCCATGGCTCAAGGGCCCAACCGCTCCGCGGCATGTGGGATCTTCCCGGACCGGGGCACGAACCCGTGTCCCCTGCATCGGCAGGTGGACTCTCAACCACTTCGCCACCAGGGAAGCCCTCCATGTAAACTTTAGAGTTAGTTTGTTGATAGCCGTAAAATAACTTGCTGGGTTTTTTTTGGTGTTTTGGGTTTTTTTTTTTCTGTGGTACGCGGGCCTCTCACTGTTGTGGCCTCTCCCATTGCGGAGCACAGGCTCCGGATGCGCAGGCTTAGCGGCCATGGCTCACGGGCCCAGCCGCTCTGCGGCATATGGGATTTTCCCGGACCGGGGCATGAACCTGTGTCCCCTGCATCGGCAGGCGGACTCTCAACCACTGTGCCACCAGGGAAGCCCCTTGCTGGGGTTTTGATTGAGATTTCCTAGAATGTATACATCAAGTTAGGAAGAAATGACATCTTGACAATAGTGAGTCTACTTATCTATGGACATGGAATATCTCTCCATTTATTTAGCTCCTCCATGATTTTGTTCATCAGAGTTTTGTAGTTTTCCTCATATAGATCTTACACATGTTCTGTTAGATTTATACCTGAGTATTTAATTTTTTGCTAATATAAATGGTAATGTGTTTTAAATTTAAAATTCCATTTGTTCATAGCTTGTATATAGGAAAGCTATATTAACCTTGTATCCTGAAATCTTGCTAAAATCTCTTATTCTACCAGGTTTTTTGTTGATTGATTTGAATTTTCTTCATAGATAATCATGCCATATGTGAACAATGAGACAGTTTTATTTCTTTCTTCCCAGTTGTATGCCTCTTATTTCCTTTCCTTGTCTAATGCATTAAGACTTCCAGTACAATATTGAAAAAGAGTGGTGTGAAAAGACATCCTTGGCTTGTTCCAAACTTAGTGAAAAACTTCAATTTTCTCACCATTAAGTGTGATGTCACCTGTAGGTTTTTTGTAAAGTTCTTTAAAGTTGTGAGATCTTTATTACGTAAAGGAAGTTCCTTTGTGTTTCTAGATATTTGAGCAATTTTCTCTTATCATCAGTGAGTGTTGGACTTTGTCAAATGTTTTTCCTGCATCTATATGCGTGTATGATTTTTTTCTTTAGTGTGTTGATGTAATGGATTACATTGATTAATTTCCAAATGTTGAACCAGCCTTGCATACTTGGGATAAATCTCACTTCGCCATGGTGTATAATTATTTTAATGTATTGTTGGATTTGATTTACTAATACTTTGTTAAGGAGTTTTACATCTGTGTTCATGAGATATTGGTCTGTAGTTTTTTCTTGAAATGTCTTTGTCTGGTTTTGGTCTTAGGATAATGCTGGCCTCATAGAAACAGGAAGTATTCCCTCTACTGTCTTCTGGAAGAGATTGTAGAGAATTGGTATAATTTCTTTCTTAAATGTTTGATGTTTGGTAGAATTAATCAGTGAACCCATCTAGGTCTCGTGCTTTCTGGTTTTGAAGGTTAGTAATTATTGACTCAGTTTCTTTAGTTGATATAGGCCTATTCATATCATCTATTTTTTCTTGTGTGAATTTTGGCAAATTGTGTTTTTCACGGAATTGATCCATTTGATCTAGGTTATCAAATTGTGGGTGTAGAGTTTTTCATAGTGTTCCTTTATTATCCTTTTAATGTCCAGGGAATCAGTCATGATATCCTATCTTTAATTTCTGATATTAATAGTCTGTGTCTTCTTTCCTTTTTTCTTAGCCTGGTTAGAGGTTTTTCAGCTTTATTGATCTTTTCAAAGAACCAGCTTTGGATTCATTGATTTTTCTCTATTGATTTCCTGTTTTCAATTTCAATTTCAAAAAAACTGAATTTTGCTCTAATTTATATTATTTATTTTCTTCTTACTTTGGGTTTAATTTGCTCTTCTTTTTCTAGTTTCCTAACATGGAAGTTTAGATCATTGATTTTATATCTTTTCTAATTTATGCATTTAGTGCTATAAATTTCCTTCTAAGAACTGTTTATACTACATCCTGAAAATTTAATAAGTTGTATTTTCATTTAGTTAAAAATATTTTTAAATTTCTTGAGATTTCTTCTTTGATGCATGTGTTATTTAGAAGTGTGTTGTTCAGTCTGCAAGCATTTTGGAATTCCTGAGCTATCTTTCTGTTACTAATTCTGTTTTTAATCCCATTGTTGTATGATCTCTATTTTAAATTTAAGATGTTTTTATGGCCCATAATATGGTCTGTCTTGGTGAATGTTCCATGTGGGCTTTGGGAAGAACATGTTAACTGCTGTTGGATGAAGTAGTCTATAGATGTCAGTTATATCCAGTTGATTGATGGTGTCCTTGAGTGTAACTGTGTCCTCATTTTCTGCTTGGTGGGTCTGTCCATTTCTGATAGAGGATTGCTGAAGTTTCCAACTGTAACTGTGAATTCATGTGTTTCACCTTGCTGTTCCATCAGGTTTTTCCTCACAAATATTGCTGTTCTGTTGTTAGGCATGTACACACTAAGGATTGCTATGTCTTCTTGGAATATTGATTTCTGTATCATTATTTAATGCCCCTCTCTATTCTATCCTTAATAAATTTCCTTGCTCTGAAACCTGCTCTATCTGAAAGTAATATAGCTACTCCAGATTTTTTTTTTTTGATTAGTGTTAGCAAGGTATATCTTTCTGGATCTCTTTACTTTTTTTTTTTTTTTTCTTTTTTTAACACATATTTACCTAGTTACTTTTTTTGGGGGGTGGGTAATGAGAAAGTTTAAGCTCTCCATCTCTTTATCTTTTTAACTTTTAGTCTTTATGTGTCTTTATATTTAAAGTTGATTTCTTGTAGGAAACATACAGTTGAGTCTTGCTCTTTGATCCACTCTGACAATCTCTGTCTTCTAATTGGTACGTTAGACAATTGACTTTTAAAGTATTGATAATTATTGCTATGATTAGATTAGTACCTACCATATTTGTTACTGTTTTCTATTTGTTGCCCTTGTTTTTGTTCTATTTATGTCTAACACATTTTTTTCCTGCCTTTTGTGGTTTTAACTGAGCATTTATATGATTCCATTTTCTCTCCTTTCTTAGCATGTCTGTCATAATTCTCATTTTACTTTTTTTAGTTTTTGCCCTAGAGGTTGCACTATACATTTACAACTAATCCAGGTCCACTTTCAAATAATATTATACTGCTTCACAGGTAGTGCAAGTACTTTACCATAACAAAGTATTACTAATTCCTCCCTCCTGTCCCTTGTATCATTCATTTTATTTATATATAAGCTTATATATATGATATGTACATAAGCATACATAGTCAAATATCTTGTTGCTATTATTTGGGACATACTTTTATTTGTTAGATTAGTTAAGAATAAGAAAAATACAACTTTCAGCCGTACCTTCACTCATACGCTTCCTTTCTTTATGTAGATCTGAGCTTTTGACCTATATCATTTTTCTTTTCTTTGAAGAATTTTTAACATTTCTTGCAAAGCAGATCCATTGTGAACAAATTCCCTCAATTTTTGTCTGAGAAAGTATTTCTCTTGCACATTTTGCAGGGTACAGATTTCTAGGTTGGTTGTTTCTCTCAGCACTTCAAATATTTCACTCCGTGTTCCTCTTGCTTGCATGGTTTCTGAGGACAAGTTAGATTTAATTTTAATCTTTGCTCCTCTCTAGGTGTAAGGTGGTTTTTTTTTCCCCCTCTCGTGCTTCTTTCAAGATTTTTTCTTTGTCTTTGATTTTCTGAAGTTTGAATATGCTATGCCCAGGTGTAGTTCTTTTGGCATTTATCTTGTTTGGTGTTTTGAGTTGCCTGGATCTAGGGTTTGATATCTGACATTAAGGGAAATTCTCAGTCATTATTGCTTGGATATTGCTTCTCCTCCTTTCTCTTTGGTTTCTCCTTACGGTGTTCCCATTACATGTATATTATATCTTTTGTATTTGTCTCACAACTAAATCTAAAAATCTGAACTCTCAAAAGTCTATTTTTTTAACTGAAAATGTAAATTTATAAATATATTTAGGAATTAGAATGCTGTAGGTGGCAACATGCAGTTCATTGTTTTGTGGTTTTATTTTAGTTTCTACTTGTGTTTGCTTAAACAAAATGATGGCTTATAAACACATAGAAGCACTTTATTGCCCATGATATATATATATATATATATATATATATCTTCTTTAGAAAAATTAAAAAGAAAATTAAAAAAAAAACTAAATTCACAACTAAGTTCTTTGGATATTAAAAAAAAAAATTTTTTTCCCCAGTTTTTTTTCTCATTGCTTTTCAGTTTCAGAAGTTTCTATTGTCATATCTTCAAGTTCAGAGATTTTTTCCTCACTTGTTTCCAGTCTACTAGTGAACCTATCAAAGATCAAAGGCAGTCTTCATTTCTGTTAGTGTTTTTGATCTCTAACATTTCTTTTTGATTCTTTTGTAAAATTTGCGTTTTTCTGCTTACATTATTCTTTTGTTTTTGCATGTTGTTTACTTTATTCCGTTAAAACTCTTACCATATTAATCATGGTTTTTTAAAAAAGATTTCTGGTCTGATAATTCCAGCATTCCTGCCATATCTGACTCTGGTTCGGGGGCTTGCTCTATCTCTTCAAATTGGTTTTTTTTTGCCTTTTAATGTGCCTTGTAATTTTTTGTTGAAAGGTGGACATGATGTACTGGGAAAAAGTAACTGTGGTACATAAACCTTTAATTAGGTAGTGCTAAGGTCTGGAAGGCAGAGGGAGGAAGTGTTCTATAGTGCTATGGTTAAGTCTTAGTCTTTTGGTGATCTCATGCCCCTGGATTGTGAAATTCAGTGCCTCTCAGTTGTTTTATTAAAACAGGATGGCTCTAGAGGATTGGACTTGGGTATTTCCCTTCCTTCAGGTGGGTTGGGACTCCTGATAAAACCCTAGCAAGTTAGCCTCTGGTAAATTAATTTCTCCTGGGGACAGGCTTTGTTAAGAAAAACAGAATGCTCTGGTATATTTCAAAATGGTTTCTTTCCTTCTGCCTCCTAGAAGCATGAGGTGGTTTTTCTCAGATATTCACTGTGAGGACCTAGTAGAGCTTCTGAAAGTGTTGGGGTGCCCCCTTAATGCCTGGGTCACCCTGGAGTTAAAACTCCATAAGTTGTCCACACTGAACCTTCAGTAATTTGTCAGATACAGTTCAGGTTTCCCTACTCTGTTGTTGGTTCCCTAGGGAGATTTCTGCTCAGGTAAAGTATGATTCACTTCATCTGGCTGGCTGTCTCTCAATTTGCGGGGCAGCAGTTTGCCTTATGGCCTCACTTCTCTGATGGATCAAAGAAGAATTGTTGATTTCTCAGTTTGTGCAGCTTTTTACTTGTTAGGACAGAGTAGCAACTTCTTAGTTCCTAATATGCCTGATTGGAAACTGGAAGTGGCTTAAAGAGGTTTTAACTTAAAAGTTTTTTAACAATTAAAAAAACATTTTTTTCTTTTTCAAAAAAATTTATTTTTTGGCTGCATTGGGTCTTCGTTGCTGCGCATGGGCTTTCTCTAGTTGCGGTGAGCAGGGGCTACTCTTTGTTGCGTTGCGCGGGCTTCTTATTGCAGTGGCTTCTCTTGTTGCAGAGCATGGGCTCTAGAGCGTGTGGGCTTCAGTGGTTGAGGCGTGTGGTCTCAGTACTTGTGGCTTGTGGGCTCTAGAGCACAGGCTCGGTAGTTGTGGCACACGGGCTTAGTTGCTCCGCGGCATGTGTGATCTTCCCGGACCAGGTCTTGAACCCGTGTCTCCTACGTTGGCAGGCGGATTCCTAACGTCTGTGCCACCAGGGAAGTCCTTAAGTTAAAAGTTTTAAAGAGGTTAAATAGCTTGGTTTATGGGAATTTGGAGGATAAATCCTTCAAGAGAATGGTAGCTAGGGGAGATAGCAAAGTAAGGGGAGCAACTTTTTCAAAGTAGAAGCAGAATGAGAATATTTTTATTCCTAACAGTAAATATTTAGGTGTCTTTTGAAGCAATCACTTGGGTTGAATTTCTTGTTTTTACTCAAATATATTCAAAAGCAAGTTGTGCTTTATATTTTTCAATCTATGTTAATACATTTAATCAAAATCTAGAGAATTAAGGCAGAGGCTTTATCATTAGAAGAAAGTAGTTTGAAAAAAGAGGTAATTACTAGCCAGCCAACAAGAGTCCACTGTTTGTGTCTTGTAGCGTTTTATAAATTGCACACTGCATTGTTCAATTACAGGAATTGGTATTCTGTGACTTTTTTTTGACAGTTAAATAATTTGGGTCTGTGTTTTTGGAATTCCAGAATGCACACAGTACAAGATTCCTGAGTCTTTAATATACTAAGCAAAGCCTTTTGTTAACTCTGCTTTTCCTAAGCTTAAGTACACGCTTGATGAACATTCTTTGTAGAGCATGCTTTGAGAAACATAGTAATAGCAAGTAGCTAGGTTTCTGTCCTCTTGGTGCTTATAGGGGAAGTGTAGTATAGGGGAAGAACCCATAGTTTAGTCTTTGGAAAAGTTGAGTTTCTGTTTTTAATGCTTTTAGTGAATCACTGTATTGGAAAGTTTATTTAATTTCCTCATGCTTTAATTTTCCTTTTGTGAAATATGGTAACTTTTCTCCTTTTCTAATTCACAGTGATGTTGATGTTTTATAATTATCAAAAAAGCTTTAGTAAAACATATATAAGGTTTGTATATTGTTCTTATAGAAGGTGAACATTTGACGCCTACCTTCTGGGGGCAGGTGACGTTGATGTGAATTGTCATAGAAACCAGAAACCTGTATAAATATTGAAATAGTAAATGAATCAAGTACATAAGTGAATGGCTTGTTAATGTTAAGTCGAAGCAGGAGTGCCAAGAACTTATGTTTTCATGTAAGTTTTTTCTTTGTACATACTATAACATGTGACCACAATAAGATGACAATAAAGCAAGAGTAAATATACATTTTAGTGTTACTCATTAAGATTTACAGGGATAAGAGGAAGTTTCCTTAGCAAGGAAGTTTGTTCTAATTATTAATGACACAAATATGATAGAAACAGGATAGAACATTTTGGGGTAAAATCATGCAGTTGTTTTTGAGATGACTTATACACTTTTAATTGCTTTGTTCTAAGGAAGTTAAAACTGAGTTTTAGAATAATGCCTACAATAATTTGGGGTGGAAGAGCTTTCTATATGGAGAGAGACTGAAGTATTCACAATTTTTTTTTATTATTGAAAAAGCTTAAAAGTGATGGATATGAGTAACGTTTACATAATTACTTAATGAATAAAGTGAAAAATGGTGACAAAATCCCTAGAGGTATAAAAATACACATGCCAAAGAGGCAAAAGCATGTATTCCCATCATATCTCTGACCTCAGTGGTCATAAGTCATGGGAAGACAACAGGTGAGATGGGGCTAGAGCCTGGCTCTGTGTCATCCATTGACTCTGCTAGTACTGACCATAGACTCTCAGGCTGTTGAGCAGAAGATAATGTAAATTTGCAAAAGTTACCACAGTCTTGACCTTTGCAAACATTTGGTGGTATTGGGGGTTAAGGGAGTTTGAGTCCAAGATATAGTAGATGAGGGGGAGGGCAACAGTATGCTGGACAGTTGTACAGTATACTGGTATGAGGTATGTAATATAGATATAATTTTGACTACATAATGTTGTTTGCATGTGTATAAAAATGTATTTAAGCATGTTCCCCTTTAATATCAAAATTAAAGTTTTAGTGTAAAGAGTTTTTCTGTATTTCAAGTTACTTCTTTTTTAATTTATTTATTTTTTTGAATTCTATTTTATTTATTTTTTATACAGGAGGTTCTTATTAGTTATCTATTTTATACATATTAGTGTATATATGTCAATCCCAATCAAGTTACTTCTTTTTAAGTATGCTTTTTTTTTTGACATATAATGTACATAAAGTATAGCATCGTAAGTTTTCATCTCAATGAATTTTAGCAATGTTATTACTAGGTGTTGTATGTACATAATATTATGTATTAATACATATTAATGCATTATTATTTGCTGATAATACCTATGTAATCCAGCTTTAAATCAAGGAACAGTATTAGCATCCTAGAAGTCCTTTTGTGTCCCAGTCTAATACCCATACCACTTATCCCAAAGATAGACACAATACTAACTTCTTATACCAGAGATTATTTTTGGGTTTTTGAATTTTCTATAAATTGAGTTTTATATAAATTGAGTGATATAATATGAATTCTTTAGTGTTACTTCATAAACTTTATGAGGTTTATCCATGTTGTTGCATGTAGCAATATTTCACTCTTTCATTGCTTGTATTGTTACACTGTGACTAACACATTTATTATCTTTCCTGCTATAGATAGACATGACATTTAGGTTGTATCCAGTTTTGTCTATTACAAATTGTTGTACTACTATGAATTTTTATTGTATTTTTTGATCAACATATATATGCAGTTAGGATTAGAATTGCTGGTCATAGGATGTTCATATGATAAGGTCGGTAGATACTGTTGTTTTTGCAAAGGGCTTATACCAGTTTACATTCTCAGTAGCAATATATGAGAATTCCAATTACTCCACATTCTTGCTAATGGTTGGTATTGTTTATTTTATTGTAGCTATTTTGGTGGGTGTGTAATGAAATAGCCCTTGTGGTTTTAATTGGTATTTTCCAGATGTAATGATGAATGATGGTGTGTATCTTTTCATATTTATTGACTTATTTGGATCACTTCCTCCATAAATTGGCTGTTCAAGTCCTTTGCCATTTTTCCTGTTGGCTTTTCTTCTTTCTCTTTCCTGATTTCTAGTTGGTCTTTTTCCTGGGCCTGAGTCCTTCATTGGATATACATCTTATAGATAGCAATTTTGTACCTTGCTTCATCCTCCTTCCTCCACCTCCTCCCCCTCCTCTTCCTTTCTTCCCCCTCCCCCCTCATTCCCCCCTCCTCCTTTTTAAAATATTGATATCCAGTTGACCCAGCAACATTATCTGAATGACCATATTTTTCAGGTTTATTATTGTCATAAATTAATGGCAGGCTGTGTGTGAGCCTGTTACAACTCAATTGTATTCCTTTGGTTTACTTGTTTGTCTTTTCAATAAGTCTTGATAAATGATAGTGTAACTATCATTTGTATCAACTGTTCTTCTGTAGGACCTTTGATTTTCTCCCTTTTCATTACTGAAAATGAAAATTTATGACTTTTTTCTTTTTGATTAGTTTTTCTAGAACTAACAATTTTGTTAATCTTTCCTGAAACCAACTTTTGATTTGCTGTCTGAAGTTTTGTTATACCTTTGCTTTTGAATTCATTAATTCTGTTATTTTCTACTTTCTGCCTTTTTCAGATTTAACTTTTTGTTCTTCCTCTAATTTCTTGAGGTAGATACTTAAATAATTATTGTCATTCTCCTTTTTTGATATAAGCATTTAGGGCTACAGATTTAACTCTTAAGTATAGCTTAGGCTGCATGTCACAACTTCTTATATGTCCTATCTTCATTATCATTTATTTAAATACACCCTATTTTCCATTGTGATTTCTTCTTTGATTCAGTAGTTAGGAGGTATATTGCTTAATTTCCAAATAGCTGTATGTAGTGTTTTTTGTTTTTTTAAATTTTGTTTTAGTGACTTGTTAGTATCATTAAGTCCAGAGAACATACTCTGAATGATATCAGTCCTTTGAAATGAGGCTTCCTTTTTGATTTAGCATATGGCAGTTTTGATAAATGTTGCATGTTCACTTGAAAGGAATGTATGTTCTTTTGTAATCACATGTTATTTCTGTGTAGGTCTTTACATTATATTTATGAATCTTGGTCATATGTTTACTGTTCTTTTTGTTTGTTTGTTTGCTTTTTGTTTTGTTTTGCGGTACGCGGGCCTCTCACTGCTGTGGCCTCTCCCGTTGTGGAGCACAGGCTCCAGACGTGCAGGCTCAGCGGCCATGGCTCACGGGCCCAGCCGCTCTGCGGCATGTGGGATCTTCCCGGACCGGGGCACGAACCCGTGTCCCCTGCATTGGCAGGCGGACTCTCAACCACTGCGCCACCAGGGAAGCCCTGTTTGCTTCTTTTAACAACTATTAAGAGGAGCATGTTAAAGTTTCCCAACCTACTGTGCTTTATATTTTGATGTTCCATTATCGGGTATATGCACCACCAGCTTAGCTTAAATTCCTGGTGAATTGGTCCCTTAATTATTATGAAATGCCCCTTATTATCTGTAATAATACTTCTTGCCTTAAAATCTAGTTTGTCTGACATCATTTTTTATTTGATTTTGCTAGCATGGTATAACTTTTTCCATCCTTTCACTTTCAACTTTCCTGTGTTTGTTCATTTAAGATATATCTCTTACAAGTGTGTTTTATTTTTTATCCTTTCTGACAATCTTGATCTTTTAGTGGTTGCCCGAGAGATTACAACACATATCATTGGCTTATTGCAATCTACGTAAAATATTTACTCTTACCACTTCCTTAACAACGCTAAGAACTTAGAACACTACATATGCTTCTCCTGCTTTTTACATTATTGTTGTGAATTTTCATTTATGCTTCAGTACTCATTAGATCGTATTGCTTTATACAGTCAGTGTTTATTTAGATTTACCCATATGTTTACCTTTTTTACTTTTTACTATATTTCCATGCTTTTCCGTGGGAACCTTTTTTTTTTTTCTATAGAACTTCTTCGAGTATTTCTTTTGCTAAACATCAACGGTCAACAAATTTGCTTTGTTTATCTAAAAGCATGCTAGTTTTGGTTTTTGAAGGATATTGTCTTGGGCATAAAATTCTAGGTTTGCAGTTATTTTCCTTTAAAAATGTAAAGATAGTCTAGTTTCTTGCTTCCAGCAGAGTCAGTGAGGAGTTTTATTCTTTCTTTGAATATAATGTCTTTTTGTTCTGAGTGCTTTTAAAATTTAGTCTTGTCTTTGGTTTTTAGCATCTTTACTGTAATGTACCTAGATGAGTCAGTCTTGTCTTTTTCTTTCTTTCTTCCTTCCTCCCTCCCTCTCTCTCTCTTTTTCTCTTTCTTTCTTTCTGTCTCTGTGTCTCTGTCTCTGTCTCTCTCATCTTTGGGTTGATATCTTTCATTGGATTTGGAAAATTCTTGGCTATTTTCTCTTCAAATTTTGCCTTTGCTCCATTCTCTTCCTCTTCCTTTTCCTTCTGAATGCCACATAAATAACCACTTAAAAAGTTATGTCCCATTTATCTTTTTTTCATATAATTTTTTATTTATTTATTTTTGGCTGCTTTGGGTCTAAATTGCTGCACACAGGCTTTCTCTAGTTGTGGTGAGAGGGGGCTACTCTTCGTTGTGGTGAGCGTGGGCTTCTCATTGCGGTGGCTTCTCTTGTTGCAGAGCATGGGCTGTAGGCACGCGGGCTTTGGCAGTTGCGGCACACCGCTCAGTAGTTGTGGCTCACGGGCTCTAGAACGCAGGCTCAGTAGTTGTGGCACACGGGCTTAGTTGCTCCACGGCATGTGGGATCTTCCCGGACCAGGTCTCGAACCCGTGTCCCCTGCATTGGCAGGCGGATTCTTAACCACTGCGCCACCAGGAAAGTCCCTGTCCCATTTATCTTATATGCTCTTTTCTCTATGTTCTGTCCTTTTCTTTTTGTGCTTCAGTAAGGATACTTTCTATGAAAGTTGTCCATTTATTAGCTTTTTAAAAATATACCTAATCTGCTGTTACTCTAATATATACTTAGTCCTTAATTTTGTAAATTCAACTACTTTTTTTTTTTTTTTTTTTTGCGGTACACGGGCCTCTCACTGTTGTGGCCTTTCCTGTTGTGGAGCACAGGTTCCGGACGTGCAGGCTCAGTGGCCACGGCTCATGGGCCTAGCCGCTCTGCGGTATGTGGGATCTTCCTGGACTGGGGCACGAACTCGTGTCCCCTGCATCGGCAGGCGGACTCTCAACCACTGCGCCACTAGGAAGCCCCTCAACTACTTTTTAATCATTCCAATTTTGTGGCTAAATTCCAGCTTTACCTTTTCACATATTTTCTTGGATTATTAAAGTCTCTGTTTATTAATTTCAAATTAATTCACTTGTGAGTCTGAGATTGATAATTTGTGACATTTTTCTTTTTCTGATCAGTCTTTTTAGAATTTCTCCAAGTTATTAGTCTTTCCAAGAACCAACTTTGAATTTTTTCTGAAGTTTTATATTGTATCTTTGTTTTATTTTGCTTATTTGTTTCATTTTATTGGGTCCTGTCTCTTGGCATGCTGTTAATTTTTAAATTAAGTGCCAGACCTGTTTGACAATTTATAGAAGATCTGAATGATAATTTGATACAGAAGATGCCTCACCTTTTCCTCTGCTAAGCAGATAGAATGCAGTCAAATTACTTTAATCACAAAATTTTCCAATACTTCATTTTGCTTTGCAGTTTTTGCTGAGCTTCTTATCCCTGTAGCTTCAGAATTCAGTCTCTAGGAGGGAATTAGTTCAGACTATGGTTCAATTTTCTGTTTCCTTTATAACGGGAATCCTGGCCCTTCAAGTCTCTAATGTTTCACTAGCTTTGTGAGACTGTCGAAAAGCTCTACTGGATCCCTTTCCTTCTACTAGGACCCAGGCAGAAGAAGTGGTCTTTTGCATGGATTATCAGCCTCTTGCTTTGTGACTGCAATCAGCAAATACTCAGAGGGGAAAGGTAGGCAAGTGGCTACTGAACGGCACTCTGACTTTCTCTGAAATTTTGGCTCCTCAGATTCTAATTGCCTTACCAGTTCTTGGATGACTTCAAATGGACAAACCTCTTTTTTTTTTTTTCTTGTATTCTATTTGCCATTTCTGGTTTTCTTAGTTGGAGGATTATTCTGCTGCACATAATGTGACAAGAATTAATAAATACCTCTTGTTAAAAAAAAAAATACAGGAAAATGTCTACTCCATTTCTTCATACCTCCCTAATCTCACTGTTCTTAGTAGTAGCCATTGCTATTATATAGTATATACATAATATATATTTTTATTTACACACATATATGTATAATATTGAATACATATTGTTATGAGCATTAAGATTATTAAGTTTTCAGTAGGCAATATATACTTGCACACAGGGTAAAAAATGCAGTATGTATAGAAATGTATACAGAATTATTCTTTAGTTAAAAAAAAAAATCCCTGTCTACCATTGGCTCTCAGTTCTCTAGTTACACTTTCTAAGCTCAACTATGTCACTTTTTTGTGTATTTATTTATTTAACAGATAAACTTTTTAGAACCTATCGTATACCAGGTACTGTTCTAGATGCTTAGGATAAATGAATGAACAGATGAAGATACTTGCTTCTTTGGTGGTTACATTTTGCTGGGGGAAAGACATAAACATAGTAAATAAATCATACAAAATATTAGAGGTAATAAGTGCTATGGTAAAAAAAAAAAGAAAAGAAAAAATTGGATAGGATAAAGGGGGTATTAATAGTGCCAGAAAGGAGGGTGCAAATTTTAATTAGGGTAGTCAGAATAGGACTCATTGAGGAGATTTTGTACTTGTATACATTTGGATTATTCTTTTAAGTAGCTACATAGTTTTCTATTGGATGTACATAGTTTATTTACTCTGATCTCTAGTTATTAATTTTTATCTAATCTTTTGGAATTGAAAACAACTACAGTGATGTTCCTTGTGTGTGTTATATGAGCACATGTGTGCACTTAAAATTTTGCTTACTTTTATTTTGACATACTAAGTTTTTGTGCTGTCAAATCTCAATCTTTGTAGCTTTTTTTTTTTTTGGCTTTTAAGCATGGATTATCATATTAAGATTTATATGTAAACCTATAGTTTTTATAGTTTGATTTAAAAAATATTTAATTTCTCCTGCACTTATTTTGTGTATTTTGTTTGGAAATCTTTGCCTGATGACTTTCCAAACAGCTAATTGGTTGTGGCAGGACTATTAATGAATACTTTTTGTAATATGCCTCCCACTGCATATTCAGTTTTTATGTGCCACAGGGTCAGTTTTTGGAATTGATGTGTGTGAGGTGGTTGACAGATGTGCTGCTGGCTGGGTGATCTGGAGAGAAGGCTTTAGGGGGGGAAGAGGAAGGAGGCATATGTAATGTTTTGACTAGAGGAAAGGTTCAGATTGTTCACTATGGCAAGTCATGTCAAGGAACTTATTGACTTTGAAGGTCAATTACATGATAATTGACTGGCTTGAAGTTCATTTCTTTGAGCATAATTTAGAGTGATCTGTAAGACATTCCGAAATAATTGCTGAAATTATGTTAAAGGTAAGGAATCAAACCATCAAGTGGAAACTAAGGAATTTTTAAAGAATTCCATAAGCCTGTAATTCAACTAAAGAAAAATTACTAATCTAAAGAGAATGGAATTATTCATCAAAATATTAGTAGAGAAAGATGTCAAAGCTAGGAAGTTTAAAAAAACTGAAACGTCAATAAAATAAAATAATGTTTGAATTAATAAAATATTTGGAAATAGGGTGCTTCATAACAGAGTTGATCTTATATAAAAACAATGACAACGAAAAATTCATAACTATGGAGGCTGGGTGAGCTTGGCATAAAGAAATAGAAAGGGAGGGAAGAATTAAAATTTTGGTTATAATATTGGCAATGGCTTTGTCTTCCATATTAAAGGCGACAGGCTTAGCTGAGATGCTTCAAGAAGTTGGAATAGCTTCCCTAGGACTCTTGTAGTCTGCTTTGACTAGGATATTGGCTTCGAACCCTGGGGTTCCTTGAGACCCTTTCGGAGGTCTGTAAAGGTTTTCATAATACTAAGTCATTATTTACCATTTCCATTTTGTTGACGTTTGCACTGATGGTGCAAAGCAATAGGAGGTAAAAACTTCTGGTACTTCAGTATAAATTAATGCAGTGTCACCAAACTATATACTACTAGGCATTTTATTTATCACTGCCATACACTTGTAAAGAAAAAGAAAAAAGCCAGTTTCAATTAAGAATGTCTTTGATGGAGCAGTGAAAATTATTAATTTTATTAAGTTACAATTCTTGAGCATATGTCTTTTTAATATTTAGTGTGATGCAATGGAAAATTCACATAATGCTGCATCCCTAAGTACTTTGTCTTGAAAAGAAGTTGTGTGATTATTTGAGCTGAGAGCTGAACTGGCCCCTTCTTTTATGGCACACTATTTTACTATAAAGAATGATTGACAGACAAACCTTGGCTAGTCAAACTTGAGTATTTGGCAGAAACTTTTTTGGGAAAAGAACAAAGTGAGCCTCTTACTCTAAGGGAAATAACTGACAGTATTTGGTGCTTTCAAGCAAAATTTGAGCATTCAAATAAAAATTAGAATTTTGGAAACCTTGTTATCTGCAACTGTAAGTTTGAGAGCTTCCTATATACTTAATGTCTTTTCTGATGATATTTTTCTTTCTGGGCAAAGATTTCTTATGGCATTATTAAACTATTTAACATTTTTTCAAAATATAAGAACTAGTTGGATGAAATATTACATCCTATAAGCTTCATATACCTTATGAAGGTATACGAAGCTTCAATGAGCTGTGCTCATTTACAGACTGTATATAGTTTAACAGGTATTTTTGCAGCTTATTTTTTCCAAAGAGAAAAATCATTTGTGAGGAATTCTTTTCTTGTTCCAAGATAAAATTGCATGTTTATATTTAAATTCCTAATATATTTAAAAGAATAAATCTAATATTAAAAGGTATAATTAAAAAATAATTCAGACTCTTGATCTGAGAAAAAAATGTCAATTGATAAGCATCTCAAAAAAATTCAGGTCAGTATTTAAATATACCATTTATTTGAAATGCTACTAATCCATAAACTACAATATAGATATTTTTCACATGTGCAACTATAATAGCTAGAATTAGCAACGGACATGACATTTCACTAAAACAAAACAAAACAAAAATTAGAACTTTTATGCTGAACTCTAGAACAAATCTGTGGTCAGCTAGAAAGGATATATAATGTACACATGTGATGCTTTTTATTTCTTGAAGAACACCCCACCAAACCCAGGGTCAGATCACTTTTTTGAAGACAGTGCCACTTTTTCTTCAAGGTTACACTTACTACCTGAAAAGAGTTGTGACACCCATGTTATATTGATGCCTGTTGTTGGAGGTTCCTAAAACCACACTCAGTTTCGGTGATTTTCTAGAGGGACAAACAGAACTCGGCAGAGCTGTTACACTCACAGTAGCAGTTTATTATAGCCAAAGGACACATTAAAAGCAGCTAAGAAAGAAAGTGCATAGGGCAGAGTCCAGGAGAGAATAGATGCAAGCTTCTAGTTGTCCTTTCCCAGTGAAGTCACACAGACAGTACTTAATTCTCTCAGTAACAATGTGGGACAACACATGTGAGGTATTGCCAATCAGGAAAGCTCACCTGAGCCTTGCGGTTTAAAATTTTTAAGGTGTAGTCATGTGGGCCTGGCGCCCCCTTGTGGCAGACCTTAGTTACTGCATCAGTTTGACTTCAGAGGTGGACCAAATCCCCCACCATAAAATCATATTAGCATAAATGATCTGGCATGGCCCAAAGTTCTCAGTAAACAAAGACACTCTTACTGGGCAGGATATTTCAAGGGCTTCGAGGTTATCTCCTAGGAGCTGGGCAAGGGGGAGATAGGCAGTTTAGACAACCCAAGCCTACCTTATTGTGTAATGGTGATATAAAGAATGTGATATTTTGATATTATAAAATAAAACATGTTAACACTTGGGAGATCTTCATAACTCAGTGACCCAACATTGCCAAGTGGCTATTGCATAATGCTACAAAATACGCATGAATAAATGGTACACCAATGGATTTTAATAGCAGAGTGGAACATTTGTAGGTGTGGTTAGATTGTACATTTTATTTAACTTTTAAGTAGCTTCATTGAGTAGCAGTTTTCGTAACCTATGAACCAAAACAATATACAGCAACTGATTGAATTCAGAAACAGATATGAGAATCCAACTGTCTTCTATTAAGTGAGCTATGAAAGAGTATATAAAATTTAAAATAAGGCTACTCTTTTCACTAAATGTTTTTTGGAAATTATAGTTATCTTATATAAGGAATATGTTTTCTATATTGACAATATTAACTCCACTATGTGTTAATTTAAAATTAATAGTAAACATTTAGAATGTACTCAGTTTTAATTTCTATTAATATTGATAGAAACTACCTACATAAACACATTTCTTGGGGGTCCAGTAATTTTTTAAATACGTGAAAGGACCTGGAGATCAAAAAACTGGTCTAGAGGTAATAGATGGGTGAGATGAACAGCTAAACTAAGGGAAGGGTAGGCTTGTAACTGGGATCTCAGAGATAAGTGCAACAGGGGTTTGAATGTTCTCATGAATCTTTAGTTCCATCTCTATCTGTTTGGCCCTGTCACCTTCATTCTTTCTTATTATAGACTGGGTCTTCCAAGTGGTGGAAAACCTAGCAAGTAAATAAACAAAAACCCTTTCTTTGACCTTGCTTCCTGTAGCTTTTGCCTTCAGAAAAAGACTGTCAGTTTCAGCGTGAAGAACTCTGCTTGGTTCAGGTGCTCATCATGGAATGATAGATTTTGACTAGGCTGCATTCTTCAAAGAAAATGAAAGCTTCCTCGGAAGTGGGGGAGGAAGAGTATCCAGAGGGTGGTGTGAGTGTGTTTTCTCCGAATGGGGTGGGTGCTGAATAGGCAACAACCAAATCAATGTCTTTGAGTGTCAGCAATTTGTATAAATTGCCAATATTGTGAAAGTTCAGAGTAGGAGAGGTTGGGGGTATTGGGGTATTCAGGTGAGGGAACTAATATTTCTACTCAGTTTTTCTACTGAGAAAATAGATGTGACTACAAGGCATATACTAGATGATTTTTAGACTTGAAACATCACTTTGGGCAGAATGGTCTTTGGAAGATTCCTTTGAGGGGTTGGCATTTGGGCTCAGCCTGGAGTCACGGTGTCCCCTGGAGGGAAGAGTGATAAAAGATCTCTAGAATGCAGGTGGGAGGACAGTGCAGCTTGAGGAAATAGTTTGAATGAGAGAATGCAAGGCATTCTCTGTGTGGATTCCAGTAAGGGATTATGACTTGAGAATTTCAGCGTAGGCAGGAATTTTTGACAAATTTGTTTTTCTTGGCCTCCCACCTGTCAACGCCTGCCATGCTGAAAGCATTGTGCCAAGGGCTAGAGTAGAGAATGTGAAGATGACTTAACGTGCCCAGTGTCCTCAAGTACTTTTCAATCTAATGGAAAAAAGAGATGTGAAAATGACTAACTATATTACAGTAAGATAAAATATCAAAAAAGAATGTAAGAAATAAGCTGGTAGTATGATAGAAGAAGATTAATTATGCCCAGAGGTTCAAGGAGATAGCACGTGAGGTAGGCATTGAAGAATGACATGGATTTCCGTAGGCAGGCAATAAGGGCATTTCAAATGAAAAGACTAGCATGATCAAAGGGATAGAGGCTTCAAAAGTATGTGCTTGATGTGTTTAGGAAGTGGCAAGTAGTCCTGTGAAGACTGGAAAAGTCATAAGAATTACTGAATGTCATGTCAAAAGTTCGGATTTTATTCTATAAGCAATGGGACCATTTCAGTTTTTGAGACGTGGTTTCAAGCATAGCTGTTTGGGGAGGTATTATTACAGATATATAAGGAAATAGAAGAGCAGTGAAGCTAGAAGACCTAATGCAGGAATTACTACAGGACATGATGAGGAAGAATGTTGACAGTGAGAAGGGAAAAGACTAGATAGATAAAACGGTATTGAGAATTTGGAATTGTTAAGGCTTTTTGACTAATTGGATATGAGGTAAACAGAATAGAGGAATAAGTCGGAGGTACTGATGAGAGGTTTCCACTAGGTTGAACCATATGTAATTGTTTTTTTGACCTTAAAAAACACAGCAGTATATAGTTTTACCTAATAGCTTGGGTGAGTGGATTGATGTGTGACATAAGTCAAGATGAGAAGCAGGAGAGAAAGAAGAGAAGGGATGTGGGAAAGAATGATGGGGAAGTCTTTTTTTTTTTTTTTAACATCTTTATTGGAGTATAATCTTTGCACAGGTGTAGGACGGGTTGAAATAGAAAGAGAAAAAGAGGGCCTGAACGACAGTAATTGGTGAGGTTGGAGATGCAGTATGCAAGTTGGCAGTAGTGTTATGGGTAGAGAGATAGGAAGGAATCAGTGTTGCTTTTGAAGTTTTGAGTCTAAACACTAGGAAAGATGCTGGTGCCATTAACAGGATAGAGGAGTAAAGAGGAAGAGGGGTGTGTGTGTGTGTGTGTGTGTGTGTGTGCGCGCGCCTGCACGCATGTGTGTTTGTAAGGATAGTTGCTGATATTTTAGATTTGGCTATAGTCATCTTAAGGTGAAGTTTCTTAGCAGGTACTTGGTAACTTAGGCCTGAAGCTTAGGAGGAAAGCCAGCTTTAGGGAGAACAATTTGGGAATTATCCTCATAGAGAAGTTATAATTTGAGCTGAAGAGATACTGATATTTCTATGAGTGAGAATAGAGAAATAGAAATTTCTGAGGGGAAAAAAAAAACATAGAAAATACCTTAATTTTAGGATGACTTTTGGCTAAACTGCATAATCTTTTCACCTTATTTAAAAAAATGTTACATAGGAAAAAATTTTGAGAAAGCATAGGGAGAAAACCTATGTCTAAAACAGTGCCTAAACATAGCAGGTGCTTAAAAAATATTTGTTGAATGAATAAATGCAATTTGTCTGGGATATAGGGGACATAGGAGAGAAAAATGGACTTACGGTGGAGAACTTTGAGTGCTGTGTTCTAATGCCTGCCCCCCCCCTTGGGTTATTGCTGGGAGCAAATGAGTGGATAGATCTGAGAATATTTTGAACTTTTAAAATGTTCTTTGAGATACATTTCTCTTTGAGGTACCGAAAGAAGTTCAGCAAGTAAGGTTATAAATCTAGTCTAATTCAGAAGGTTATATTCTTTCCATATTATCTGATAAGAATTAGGCTTGCAAAATATATTTTGAAAGTTTAAAGTATTCTCATATTCCCATATCTGTATATGAATTTTTTTTGACCTTTGCTTGTCTTTACTTTTTCCCTCTGCCAGTGACATCTTTCTCACCTTCTCAGTCCCTTGCTTTCTCTGAATTAGTTGCTACTTGGCTTGTAGGTTTCCGTTTAGCCATCAGTTTTTTCAGGAAGTGTATACTAAAATGCTAAGACTGAAGTTTTTCCATATACCCCCGCATTCTAGTACTTGCTGTATCAGATTGCAGTTCCCTGATTTGTCTGTTCTCCATGAGACCTATGTCGTGGAGTTCTGTGGTATTAACTTGTTTTTCTACCATGTAGCCCAATGCTTGACACATAGTTTGTTGGAGATGGACGAAATAAAAGGCCATGCCAGACTAAAGTTTGCTTTTCAACTTCAGATTCAGTGTTTTAAAGGTATATCTTAAAATACAGGTTAAGAAATGTTATAGTTGCAGTAGGTAGCCACTGAATCACCATACCCTCCAAAGTTTTGGATTAAACATTGTGAAATTAAACAAAGCAAAACAAAAAAATCACAGTGTTTCTCTTTAAGTAGAAAAACTACCCTTCAAGATAGTTTACAACTATGTTGCAGTAATGCATTCATTGGACCAGATGGTCACAAGTCATTTCGTTGCCCTCTTTTCATGTACTTAGTTACTGATATGACCCTGTAATTGTTGAAGTTCTAAGAAAAGGTCAACTGTAAGAATTGGTAGTTTTTTTTGAGAAATGAAATTTCACTGATATAAGGGCTAGAGGCTGTGAGGTAGGAACTGATGTTAGCCTCGGGCTAGTAAGTATTGTGCTTTTCCTTTTTTTTTTCTTTGTTTTTTTAAGTAATATGTTTGATTAGTGTATAACATTTTTTGGAGAGGGTGTGGCTCTTTCTACTCTTCATTATCTGTTTTCTAGGGTGATGGGAGTTAAGGTTAGTGAGAATGAGACTATCTTGGTCAAGTGTACTTCAATATAAACTTTTTTTAAGTCTTTACTGAATTTGTTACAATATTGCTTTTGTTTTATGTTTTGGTTTTTCGCCTGTGAGGCATGTGGGATCTTAACTCCCCTACGAAGGATTGAACCGCACCCCTGCATTGGAAGGCAAAGTCTTAACCACTGGACCACCAGGGAAGTCCAATATAAACTTGTGATTGCATAAGCATTGTGTTGTTGGTCCCACCTTTAGTATATTAGTCTTTCAGTAAACTGAATTTTTGGGTGGATGGACATGTAACAGTGTTGTTTCTTTAAAAAATACTCCCACAGAACTTAAACCTTCTTTGGACCCTATAAATATGTTACCTGTGGCAAAAGGAAATACAATTTCCTTTCTTAAGCTAATTTGATCTGAGATATGTAACTAAATGCATAGACAAACACACAGACATACACACATACTTCTTATTTGCCTGAACACACAAATATACTCAAGATGTCAAACATACACATGAATATTTCTTAAGTAATGCAGTTGGTCTGAGGGGCACTACACCTCTTATGCTTAGTCCAGTGGTTGTTCAGGTGAATTTACTAGTGACCAAATTTTAGCCTGTCTGCATAACAACGTGGGGGAAAAAAAAGACAATAAAATCATTTACTATAAGGTATCTTTACTTTGCCTTCACTTTAAAAAGTCAGTTTATTTTTCTTGACCACCAGCTCAGACTGTATGACTGTGGGGACTATGTTAGTTAAAAAGAAATATGGAGAGCTTCCCTGGTGGCGCAGTGGTTGAGAGTCTGCCTGCCGATGCAGGGGACATGGGTTTGTGCCTCGGTCCGGGAAGATCCCACATGCTGCGGAGAGGCTGGGCCCGTGAGCCATGGCCGCTGAGCCTGCACCTCCGGAGGCTGTGCTCCGCAACGGGAGAGGCCGCAGCAGTGAGAGGCCCAGGTACCGCAAAAAATAAAAATAAAAAAAGAAATATGGAGGTTTCAGGAGATTTATAGTAGTTATAGCAAATGTTTTTAGTATATGTCTTAACCAGACTGAAATAACCAATTTAATTTCAGAAAGGACAGCATGTGTGAGAAAATATGATTAACATCTTTGAGAGTTACAGAACAACTTTAAAAGTTCATGGTATGATCAGGCACACAGAGTTCCAGGTAATTCAGGTGACAAGAGATTGTTTGGCAATTAGATTTCTGCACTTAACGTTTCTCTTTGAGAACTTCGGTGCCTGTCAGTGACATAACTAGGAAGAAGAGCATAGTGGAAAGTAAAAGTGATCTGCTGGGAACTTCAATTTAGTTTCCTTTTTAGACAGAGGAAGCTTGTTGATGGTAGTGCTATTTTAATTGTTTTCTACTCTAGTAGACAGTTTCCATTTAGTATTGTCACGTTAGTTTTAAATAATTGTGTAGTTTGAGTTGTATCTGTCTATATTCACACCAGGTTGCTTTCTCATTGTATAGATTTCTATATTATTCTACCTGATTAGGAGAGACTAAAAAACACAAAGGCCCTCCCAAGGCCCCTTAAATATACTGCACCAATGTACAACATGTTTATAAAAACATTCATGTGATTCCAAATTTAAAAGTAAAATGATTCCTGCAGCTTGTCCAACTTGTCTCTTTTCTTGTTGACTTACTTAATACGTAGTTTCATCTTGGATGTTTTATTTTAGATAACCTGATTGTGTAGCGTCTAAGAAAATGAAATCAAGAGACTCCATATCTGTCTGTAAGATTTCGCAGCCAAAAATTGCAAAACTAGCTGAGAAAAATGTATTTACTTCTTAAATTTCCTGCTGTTTCTTTTCCCAGTCTTCCTTGAAAGAGAGAGAGAACAAGAGAGAGGAATAGTTTACTTTTAAATAGAACATTAGATATTTTATTATTAATTTAGGCAAATTTAAGTCACAGTATCTCAAATGCATATTGTCTTTGCCATTCCTCCAAAGAATATATCCACATTGGGGAAAGAGTGGGGCTATTTGAGGGTTTCCTTTTAGAATTGCCAGAAGTGGAAGAATTTCTAGTTTATGAATACTTTGGAGCTTCCAATGTCAATTAATATGTATGATCTGTTACTGTTCAAAAAAGGCACTTTGGAAAAAGAAATTTCCTCTTAAAAATCAATGTTTTAGCAGAAATGAAGATTGGTTTCTCCTGTTCTCTTCCCAAAATTAGATGCAGTGTAAACAGGACTGGAAGGTAGGAAGATAACAGAGGCTTAGGTGATCTAATCATCCATTATGCAACAGTATAAAATTTGATATTTTCATTGATGAAGCTGAATTAGCCCCATAGTCTGTGTATACTGTATATAATTTATATGTATATAATTTTATATGTATTAGTTCATTTATAATAATATCATGCAGCCTTCTATGAACCAGGTACTGTTATTATGTGCCTTTTTTAGATGAGGAAACTCAGGCTAAGAAATTAAGAAATTTGCCCATATTTGTACAGCCAAGTGGCAGAGCTAGGATTCAAACACAAGCAGTGACTCTGGAGTCTTTACTCTTAACCATTATACTATACAGCCTATATAGTGCTTTTTCAGTTTTGTTTTTCTTTGAAGGAGTTTAGGACAAATATTTAATGTGTTCTAAGGTTGAGATGGAGATTATGTTCCCTTTTTTTTTTTACAAGTGATAGTAATGAGGTACAAAGTATAGAGACTTGACCATAATTATGGAGGTTTCTGATAAGTCCTAGTCTCACCAGTCAGCTTAATCTCTTCTGAAGACGTCTAGGAGGTATCAGTGCAGCCATCCTATCTGTGCAGATATTTAAAATATTCTTGTTAGTATGATTCACCTTGATAATTTGAAGTGAACAATAAAGATAATTCAAGAAATTCTAAGTTTTGATTAAGACCATTCAGTTTTTTCCTAGAACAGCTGGAGACTTGTAACAGTGGAATGTTCTGAGGATCACGCTCAACTACATATGTGCTCATAAGCCTATTATTGGATAACTTAATTTCAGTTTATAGTCATAATCAAGAATTGACATGTTTTACCTAACGTGTTCAAAACTTAAGTTTTGGGCATAAAAGGAATTACTAATAATCAGGAAACAAAGTTGTTTATTAAGATTTATGTCTCTGTCTTGAACTGAATACCAGTTTTAATGCCAGAATCTTATAGAAAGTACATAGATGTAAAAACTGAAAATCACAAATATATAAAAGTCTTTAGTCAGGTATTTATTATAAATTAGTTATTGTGTAATGCCTCATGCACCTTTGTGTATCGTCTTATGGTGAGTTCACAAGATGAATGAGATTAAAAAGTCTTTTAATCTTGACATTTTGCTTAAAACACACCAGAAATTTAACAAGTATCAAGTATACAAAAATAGGTACTTTGTTTAAAATTGTCCTTAATTTTGTCTTTGTTCAATGTGTAAATCTGCTCTGTGGGTTAGCTCCACTACTTAAGGTAATAAGGAATGTACCAGCTTCACATTCCAAGGTTGTCCCATATATTTTCACAGTTAAATAAACTTCTAGCCTAGAATTTCAAAATATTGTCCTGATCATCTACCATTAAATTTTAGCTCTTCAAGGAACTTTTAATGATCATTGGTCCAAGCTTTTCCTATTAGAATTAAAAAAAAAACAAAACTACAAACAGCTCTTAAAAGCTAAATTTGCTTGTCAGTAGCCTCAAAGACAGTGGTTGAACTAGGCTAGAATTTTAGAGGAATGCAATGTTTATTCTTTCCTTTCTTCCTCTAATACTAATGGTTTACAATTATGTTTTTTTCTATTGAGTTATACTGAAGCTTCATGATTGTTTTTCATCATTTATTTTATTTCTGTCTTATACACAAACTGTCAAATAAATGGGTTGGGTTTTAGAAGAAAATTAACAATAATTCTTTGGGGAAGTTCTAAGTTTTTTTTTTTTTTTTAATTAAGGAGTCAGTGTAAGCTTTCATTACAGCAATCTTACAAAAGTAGTCGTAGTTCTATTATAGTCTTGACTGTCAACTTATGGCTAGATATTTAAGTATATCAATGTAATATGAATGTTTATTATTTTCCTCTGAATGTTTCAAGTTAGACAAGTACCAAAGGAAAGTGTAAAAATATTTCATAACAATTACTTTGTAGATTTGTTACCATGACCATATGAAAATTCCAGTCTGTTTCTAAGTGTGCTTCTGTTTATATCAATCCATGTGGCTTTTATAGGCGTAGATTGGTAGTATGGATAATGCTAGAGTTGTAGCCATGGTATAGCCAGTCATTTAAGCAAATCATCTAGTAGTATGGTAGGTAGAAGATAGTTAAATTGAGAGCAGGAAAGTTAAAGGGACAAAGGTATTATTTATTGGTTTGGCCAAAAAGTTTGTTTGGGTTTTTCTGTAAGATGTTATGGGGAAACCAAACGAACTTTTTGGCCAGCCCAGTATTTCCCACATGTTTGTTAAATAAATGTGAAGAGTTCAAATGCTTGGTTATGGAATGGATCATCTTAAGACAAAAGAGAATAATCAGCTTCATATTGAAATAGGAAATTAGAATAGCAGCCTTTAGACAGTGTCATTCTGTTTTTCTATTTTAGGGCACAAACATTAAAATGGAATAAAGTTTTATTTTCTCCCAGGTACCATGTGCCTTGTTATATCAAGTCTTGGTTCCTTAGTATATAGAGAGGTAGTAAATGAACCATTTGTTTCCATTTACCCATCTTACTCTCATTTTTCTAGGTAGGCATTAGATTGTAATAAATGTTTTTATCTTGAACAGGTAGACAGTCCTGGAGGTAGAGAGATGGGCAGAAATAGAAGAGGTGAATATGTGAGGTGATTAGACCTGAGCTTATCGAACAGATTAAAAACTGAGTAAATGAATTATTTTTGAGAGACTGAGAAATTAAAAACAATTGAGTTAAAATTGGAATGACTGGTTCAGAGTAAAATGTAAATGTCTAAGTTACATGTAGGTATGTAAAATCTGTAGTAGTATGTTTTTCAACTGCCAATAGTAATTTTATGGTTGCTATTTTTATTCTAATCTCTTAACCTTTTTTCTTAGGTGGTATCATGGAAAACTTGATAGAACTATAGCAGAAGAACGCCTCAGGCAGGCAGGGAAGTCCGGAAGTTACCTTATAAGAGAGAGTGATCGGAGGCCAGGGTCCTTTGTACTTTCATTTCTTAGCCAGACAAATGTTGTCAACCATTTTAGGTAAGTCTTTATTCCTATTATGAGGCTACATACTGTAGCTATTTTGCTGTAGTATTCATAAATATACCTGCTTTAGTGACATTTAAATAATGGAGAAAGAAATGTGTTTTCAATTAAATGATTTAATAAGTGATTTAGAGTAGATACTATTGAATGCTTACTTTTTTTTAAAAAACAGTATCATTGGACTTTTTTGTGCTAATCATAAGTGTAGTTATCACTTTTAAAGTATAAAGAATTACAAAGAAACTTTGAGTGGTAAAGCAGAGACAAAGGAAATGTATACTTTCAGACCACAGAGTAACAGAAAATATAGAAACAGTATTTTAAGAGTGCAGTTTAATTCATTTTAGCTTCACTGTTCTGAAACTCTTTGCATTCATTTCAGTTAAACAGGCATCGAGATTTTCAAGTACAGATATCAAAGTCTGTATCAATATATTTACATATATTATTGTCTTTGATTTCATTTTTGTGGGAGCCATTGGAAAAAAAATTATCTAGTGCCTGTAAAGTTAACTGATAAAATGTTTGTATACCCTTAATTTTCAGATTTTAAAATAGACTTTAAGAGTACTGTCATATCACGTGTAAAATGTGAAATTATTATTATACTCTGTAAATATTTCAAGAGATCTGTAAACTACTTTTAGCCAAAGAAAACTAATTAAAATTGCTATTTTGTCTTAAATATGGAAAGTAAGAAGAGTTATCTGAGGATGGATTTATAAATATTTTAATGAATTATGTAATTGAGGATTATAAGTCAGATATGTATTTCATATCAAATGCATACATATATCTTTTCAAAAGAAATAACCTCAAGTAATTTGCATATGGTGAAGGTATTAATAAGTGGTATTTTAATACAAGGATGCAGATAAAGGAAAAGTATGAAAATTATCGGTTTATAATTTATATGGAACTTGGTCTTAAAAATTGGTTATAAAGGTTTTTGTTTTACTGTATTTTTTTTCCTGTACAAATAGGATTATTGCTATGTGTGGGGATTACTACATTGGTGGAAGACGTTTTTCTTCTCTGTCAGACCTAATAGGTTATTACAGTCATGTTTCCTGTTTGCTTAAAGGAGAAAAATTGCTTTATCCAGTTGCACCTCCAGAGGCAAGTAAAATATCTTTCAAAACTTTATTATTTCATTTTACTAATGGGTTTAGCTCTTGTTCAGTTTCTCGTGACGTTTATTGTAATATAATTCAAGATTTAATTCTGGTTGTACTGTCAGACCATAACTGGCAACTTCTTTAAAAAAAGAAAGTAACTTTTCTGTTACTTTGTATTTAAGTTACTAGATTTTTTTTATCGTACTGTATGGTGATACCCTAACAAATATTTCTGAATGAATGAGGAGTAATTACTGATATCATAGTGCTAATGCTGAAGTTGCTGCAAGATTCTGAAATGTCTTCTGTATCATTGGAGAAATGTTACTTTATATGTTGCGTAGTGTATTTAAAATTAAATGATAACTCATATTACCTGATTAAAAACATATTGGTTATACTGTTAAAAGAATTTCTGTACAAACAACAACAAAACAAGATGAGCATTTCCAGGGTTTGGGTATTTAGAGCTTCAGTAAAAAATAGTTTGAATGATCCTACAGAATTTATAATGTGGAGTTTTACTGGCTTTAACTTTGTGTGGACATACCCAATTTGACTTTGACATAGAAAGGGTTATCTTTTGTAAATCAATTTTTTTATGGTTTCTAGCCAGTAGAAGATAGAAGGCGTGTTCGAGCCATTCTCCCTTACACAAAAGTACCAGACACTGATGAAATAAGGTATTTTATAATATAATCTCGTTTATAGGCATTTGAAACAGGCATTTGAAAGACTGAAAATTTGTTGCTCTTGGACTAGGAAGGTTTTGGAAATTGAGGAAATAGCATCCAGCAAAGCATGCCCTTAATATTAAGTCCATTGTTCCTGTCCCCCTGTGTTGGCTTATCTGTTCAGACTGTGAATTTGGATCAGAGAGGCCACAGTGAAGATGACAGGAGAAATAACTTAGCTTTCATTAGACTATCTGTGACAAAGTGAGGAGAGTTCTTATATATAATTTGTTTTTATTATTTCTATAGAATTTGATTTATTATATAATTGGATAATTATTATCAAATTATCTGTATCTTTCTATAAGTTTAGCTTTCTGATAGAAAATTTGTTTATTATTGGTAAAATGTTAAGGCTACTTTGAATAATTACTGATTCTGAGTTTACAGCTTCTCACTGAAATCAACAGCAGTATTTAAAATGTAGTGATAACTTTTGGGAGGTACTAAAAATTTCTGGAAATATGGTATTTTAAAAAACAAAGATTCAACTATCTGAAATCTCCAAGTAGGCATTCCATTTTTATATGATTGTCCTCAAAATAACTTCTCATTTAGTTCTTATTGGCACATGTTTTTTTGTGATCTAAGCTGGAAAAGCCAGCGAAAGAAAGAGAAGGGAAAGAAAAACAGCACTGAACTGCAAATTCGGGAATTTTGGGTAATTTGTAAATTCCCAGTGGGATCATCTAGGACAGCAGCTCTCAAAGTGTGATCCATGTAACCCTGGGGATCCTTGAGATCCATTCAGAAGATTCATAAGATCAAAACTATTTTTATAATAATACTAACACATAATTTGCCTTTTTCACTGTGACATTTACATGATGGTTCAGAAGCCATGGATAGTAAAACTGCTGGTGTCTTAGCACAAATCAAGGCAGTGGTAACAAATGTATATCGTTTTTCAGTGCCCCATGCTTGCAGTTAAACAAAAAAAGCCAGTTTCGCTTATGAATGGTCCTGGTGAGACAATAAAAAATATTTGTTTTATAAATCTCAACCTATGGCTACACATCTTTTTAATATCTTTGTGATGAAATGGGACATACTCATAAAGCACCTCTACCGTGTACCACGGTTCAATGTCTTGAGGAAAAGAGGTGCTTTGAGAGCTGAACTAGCTGCTTTTTTTTTTTGTGCACATCATTTTCACTAAGGAGAATGGCTGACAGGCAAATTATGGTTATTCAGACTTGAATATCTGACTTTTTAATTTTTTTAAAGAACAAAGTGAATCTGTTACTTCAAGGGAAATAACTGGCAGTATTTGTTGCCAATGACAATTTGAGCTTTCGAGGAAAAATTAGTATTTTGGAGACCCTATATTTGCCATCAGGAGTTTGACAGCTTCCTAGATACTTAATGACTTTTCTGATGAAATGTGCTGATATTGAAGAATGTGATGTTTTGATACTGTATAATGTGTTTATATCTGGATGATCTGCACAGCTCAGTGAACCAGTATTTTCTAAATGATCAATGCATGATGTTACAAAATTATGGCTGGGTAAAAGATCCATTCACAGTGCAAAATAGACCAATAGAGGTTATTAGAATGGTACAGAAAGTTCATTGATACATAGTTTTAGATTCCACATTACAACCAAGCTCCAAGAAAGTACCACTAGTCAAGTTTTGGGGTTAATGTAATAGAATATCTATAATTATCTGAGAGGCTATTAAAATACTCATCCCTTTCACAACTACATATTTGTATAAAGCCAGATTTTCCTCATATACTTTAAGCAAAAAAACGATATAGCAACAGATTGAATAAAGAAATGGATATGAGAATCCAATAGTTTTCAGTTAAGCCAGACATGAGATTTGCAAAAATGCAAGGCAATAACATTCTTATTAAACTTGTAAAGATTATAATTATTTTTCATTTTTTATGTTACCATGTTAATAGGGTATATTATTATTTTAAAAGGAATTAATATTTTTAAACATTTACATTTTAAATTCTAATATGGTAATTATCAATAGATATAATCCATGTAAGTGAATAAATGAAAGCCTGTTAGGGTATCACTTTTTAAAACTGTGAAGGGGTCCTGAGAGACCTTCCAAAAATTGAGTACTTCTGATCTAGGAAGATGAAAATTTAAACAAGAATTAGAATGACAGAAATATGTATGAAGTTATGAGTCTTTTTAAATTTATATATACCTGAGAAGTGTGTTGTTTTTTTTTAAAAGTAAAAACATCTGAAGATTAATGAGATTTAATAAAGCACTTTAACCTGTTTTGAGGAAAAATGCAAAATAATGCATAATTAATCTTAGGATTATGATGTTTCTGCCAGTAAGCTTTTTATTTTTCATGTTTTTGTTTTTTGCATCATAAAAAGTTTGTAGTATAGAAACAAGTCAAAATTAAAAAAAAAAATCTTAGGACTGCTTTTGACCAAAAGTGAAACTTGTCATTTCTCATTTCTCTGACTTCTATTTTAATGTATTTATTTAGGTGGTTGGTTCCAGAAAGGAACAATTTATGCTTGGCTAAGTGGTAATGTCTGCCCCCTTTCAGCTAGTGAAATACTGGTCATTGTTAAGAGTTGTAGAATCAAGGTAGAATGCAGTATTCTGTGCTTATTCAAAAAGAGTGCATCTGAAGCATCGTGTACAAGTTTTTATCCTTGAACTGGTCCAAGTAACAGTGAAGCTTCAGATATTTTAGAGAAAAACAAAGTTTTCAAAGGTATGAGAAGAGATTTACTTACTATAACTTTGGTTTGTGAATATTAAGACTTAAAGGAAAATTTATTTTAAAAATACATATATATTACAGATAGGGATATAGATACAGGGTCAATGGTAGCATCCAGTCAATCTTAAAACCTTCAGCACTCAAAGGCATTTGTTCAAGCCTAAAAGGAAAAGTTCAAGGAATTACTGATGGTTTTATATTGATGACATACATCAACAGCTTTTTAATCCTGTGATTGTGTGGAGGTTGAAAACATCTAGATTCCAATTAAAAGAAACTAGATTGTGTATACATCCCTCCACTCAGGTATTGGTAACAGAAAAAACATGCATGCATTCTCATTATATATACCCCTTGGTACCACTTTCGGAGAAAGAATGCTATACTTGTTGGACCATGGATAGCTGAGTGAATTAAATAAACCCTAATTTTTTTTATGAGAAAAATGTTACTCTCATAAGCATCTGTGTGATAAGGCTAATTATGCTTATTTAAAATAAACTTCTTCTAAAGTAACCTTATCTTGTATATGTGGAATGAGTTAATAATATTTAGTTTATGTTTATAATTTTATGTCTAACCTATATCTGAAAGAGTAATAACATTGAAACTTAAATTTTAAAGTTGTTTTCTTTTAGTTACACCCCAAAGCCTGTAATATTTGTATAATTACTGTTTACATAAATTCCAGTTTGAATCTAACAATAATCCAGTGATACAGATAGTATAGGTACCGTTATTAAACCCATTTTATGCATGTCTAAATTAAGATTCAGATAAGTGTCTTTTACATGTAGATGATGACAGAAACAGGACAAAAATCTAGAGTATTTGACTTTAACCCCTTGCATTTTCCAGTATCCTATTATCTCTGTGAGGTGGTACATAATCAATTAAATTTCCATGTTAAAAATTTTATTTAATTTTAATAACTTCATAATTGCTATTTTCAGTTTCTTAAAAGGAGATATGTTCATTGTTCATAACGAGTTAGAAGATGGATGGATGTGGGTTACAAATCTAAGAACAGATGAACAAGGTCTTATTGTTGAAGACCTAGTAGAAGAGGTGGTAAGTTTTGTTCTTTTCTTCTCCTTCTCAGAATTCTAAATACTTTTTAAATTTTGGAACTTGTCCATAATCAGGGAAATTAGCTATGGATATATTTCTTTTATGAAAAACCTCAATTCATAAGTACAAGTAATTTTTCATTAAAACGTATTTACTGTTGGTAATGCTATTTATTTGTAAATAGCACAACCAAGCTAGCATGTTTTAATCTGTGGTTGCCAATTTTCAGGATGTTTTCATGAGTTTCTAAGAATTAAAAATGTATTAACATGTGTGCTTATTTGTATCCCTTTTTGTCTTCTTGGTCTTCCTTATAAATGATGTTATGTCCAACTGATCATGGAATCTCAAATGGTTGCACGTTTGCTTTCAAACACTTTATCTCCCAAATATATGTATAATTTTCTAGTAACCTTGGAAAAATGGAGTTATATTACACATATATTATCACATGGTTCTATATTTTGAATATTTCCCTTGTTTTCAATGTCATCACAAAATACATTATCAGTAGTCTTAGACACTATAAATAATCGTGTTTGTGCATTTTTAGATACAGATCAGCGTTCAAGCGGCATATGCATTTCAGATACAGTATTGAGTATCACTGAAACATATTAAACATTGTATTATAGTTTTGGAATTCACTCTTCTCTTTTGGATTTGTCCAGCAGGATGGAATGGTTGTCTGTTATTTTTTACAACCCTCAGAGTGACTGTTTTTAAATTATGCCTTGAACCTGGTAATATGCTGAAACTTGTGCTCTGATTGTTCCAGGAGGACGGCAGTGGAGAATATTTTTCTTTGCTATTAATTCTCTTGTCTGCCTATTCTGGCAGCCAGATCTTGATATGTAGCAGTAAAACATACTGAGGAAAAGTGGGAGGAGTTGAGGAAATGGTATGATACGTTCCATACTCATAGTCACATAGTTACTTAGTGGAAGAGCTGGGATTAGAACTAATTCCTAGATTAGAATTATGTACTCTACAGCAAGAGTGATATTTATTCTGTATGGACAAGAAGTGTTCAAACTGAAGAATCTTAACATCTACGTTAGTTTTACTACAAAGTTTCTTAGTAGTATGTTGGATTTTCTTTCTGCTGTAACCCCCCTACCCCCATTATTCTGATTATTTAAAGGAATTGAGGTGTAGTTGAACTTTTCTCTCAAGCTCTTGGAACTCTGGGTCAAATTTAACAAGATAAATTTTAATAAGGATAAGTGAAAGTTATCCATTGAATATAGGGGAAAAAAGAAAACAAAAGCCCAGTTTAAGATAAGGAGACATGACCTAACATACAAGGAAAGAAAAAAAAAGGAGAACAAGTTAACAACTCAGTGTGAGTGAACAATGTGATGTGGCTGTTACAAATGAATATGGTCATACTTTGAATTAGTAGTGAAATGGTTCTAAGTTAGAATTATAAACAGTTTTTACTTCAGTATTTAGAATAATTTTTCATAATGGTCTTCATTGAAACATAGTGAATCCTTGTAGATTGGAGAGCCATTTGGAGATTGTCTAGATTTCAGACATTTGGTTGCTGGATGGATTTAAGGAAGTTCCCACCCTGAAATTCTAATTTTCATTACTGTTCTCCAAGCACATTTGTACTATATTATGTCTTAATTCCAGAATGTAAGCTCTGTGAGGATTTTTGTCTCTGATTCAATGTGTCCCTGTTGCCTAGAATAATGTCTGGCATTAGCAGGCATTCAGTAAATGTTTGTTGAATGAATGGATGTCTCTATGCCTATTCTTTTCCCTCTTCCTTGACACTCCTGCCCTGCTAAAACTGCTTTGTAAAATTTGATTCATCTATCAATTCGGCTCAGATGTTGCCCCTTTTTTCACACCCTTTCTTAGGCTAAGTTGTTTCCTCGTGTGTTTCCATAGCACCTTGTTAACTTTATATCCCATTACATTTAAAATTAATTAATTCTGTAAACCTCTTATATAGAGATTAACTCCTTTTGGGCAGGGATAATGCATTTTGTTTTTATGTAATTTGTTTTTAGCATTTTGTAATATAGAAGGCATTTAGCAAGTGTTTGATTTTAATTTGGTTAGATATTTGATATTTGAGTGAGGACCAAATTTAGAGAAGTAAATCCATGTGTACTTAGTTCATTTTTCTACCCTTTCCTTTGTTATTCAATGGAAACTTGATGCCAGGTACTGTGCTGGGTACTAGGACTACAATTCAACAGATATTCAGTGAAAATTATGTGCCAAGCGTTGTGTTAGTGGTTGTGGTAGTCAGTGTTAACAAAAAAGGTCAGGTCTTAAGATGCTTATAGCCACGATAATGGAATGAATATCACCTAGTATATCTTAAATAATGGCAATATCAAATAGAGTAGGGTAAAGTTCAAAAGATGAAAAAAGAAGGATGTCTTTTCTATTCAGAGTAAAAGTTCATGTTTATGTTTTAGGGACTCAGTGTCTTACTGAGGAGGTAGTGTTTGAGACAGATCCTGCCTAGATGGTTTAGGTTTTAACTAACAGGTAGGAAGTAGTGAGTGGAAAGGACATTCTAAGTAAAAAAGAGCAAGCTACAGTGGTGGGAAAATGTAGATTAGCAAAGAAGTAGTTTATGAGTGACCATGATATAGATACCTAAAGAGAAATGGTAGTATGAGACAGGAAACGTAGACTTGAGTCATTTGGTAAAGGATTCTGGTTGTAAACTGAGGAATTTGTGGGCAGTAGAGAGGTACTAAAGGTCTGGTTTTTAAAATTTGTTTATTTTTGTTTGGTTTGGTTTGGTGTTTCTTAATGCAGGGCAAAGTTGCAGTTGAAACTGATGAATCCAGATTGGAGTGGTGGGGTGGGATGGGGCACAGAGATAATTATACTAGTTGGCTGTTGTTAATAGTTTAAGAAAAGAGAGGAGAAGGGCCTGATTTAGAGTAATCACAACAAAGAGAGAAGAGGACTAAGGGGGAGAGTTTTGGAAAGACCTTTCATGAATAGAAACACCTTTACTTGTATATACATAAATATGAAGGTCAGGGTGTAGATATGTTTGAAGATAAGATTTTATTAATTTTAATAAAAATATATTAATAATTACATAAAAACTGTCTTAATGTTTTTCCTTTTAGGGCCGGGAAGAAGATCCACATGAAGGCAAAATGTAAGTCCGTGTTAACTATTAAAGGGGAAAAAAATATATTGTAAACTTACTAATTGGAAAACTTTGATCTAAAAATATTTTAAAAGAAAATTGATATTTCTTGAGCTGACTTAAACATTTTTTTTTTATTTGGCTTGAGTTGATTTCTAACTATTTTCTTAAGGACCTAGTGATAATGAAGGTGGCTTATACCTACATATAACTCTTATATCACCAAACTAAAGACTTTTTGATAAACAGTACATTAATAACATTATGAATGTCATAATTCCTCACATTTTTTTTGGTTTTCTTATTGATTTATTCATAGTGTTTCTTGTTTTTATTGCCATTATCTTTTATGTACTTTATGGTTCAGTTTTTGTTTTGTTTTTTTAAAGTCAGAGAGCTTTTCCCCCCCAAATTATGGTTCTTTACCATATTAATAAGATTCTGCAAGGACTTTATTTTCATAATTTTTTCAGGCTGATTTTAAGTATAAGGGCTAATTCAAAGACCAGGTATTACTACACCTACTACTTGCCACATTCTTATTTTATATTCCTACTATTTGCTACATTTTTCTCTTATATTCCAGAAGTTATTAGTGGCTTTTATGGGAGATCACTCCACATGGTGTTTCAGCTTTGCTCTAATTTTATTAATGTCCTTGAAGATATTTTTAGTGTCCTTCTCATCCCTCTTGATATTTATTTGTATGTATGTTTTCTTTTAAAGGGCTTAACTTTAAAAAAAATTTTTTTTCTTTTTTTTTTTAACATCTTTATTGGAGTATAATTGCTTTACAATGGTGTGTTAGTTTCTGCTGTATAACAAAGCGAATCAGCTATATGTATACATATATCCCCATATCCCCTCCCTCTTGCATCTCCCTCTCACCCTCCCTATCCCACCCCTCTAGGTGGTCACAAAGCACCGAGCTGATCTCCCTGTGCTATGCAGCTGCTTCCCACTAGCTATCTATTTTACATTTGGTAGTGTATATATGTCAATGCTACTCTCTCACTTCGTCCCAGTTTACCCTTCCCCCTCCCCGTATCTAAAGGGCTTAACTCTTAATCCAAATTCTGTTTTACTCATATTATTTTAATAAACTGTTCATCTAATATGTTTTCAGTGGAATATTTTTTCTTTCCTTCCTGTCGGCAATTATGGATGGAATTTAAGGCTTGCCTCTCGAGTGTTTGCTTATTCTGAATTCTAACCATTAGAACATGAAAACAAACTGAATACTCCACTTTCAGTCATCTAATTTAGTTCCCACCCTTTCTTAAGTGGAACATATGAGATTTTCTGAGTTCATTTTCCTTATTGTTCTGTGTAGCTGCAAAGTAGGCTTCATCAGTGAGACTGTACTTTGTTGATAGTACTAGTTTGAAGTCTTCTCACTACCTATGTGAGGAGTTGCAAATTCTAATTAATGTTTGGAGGAGGCATACAGATAATGTAAGCAAATGAACTGGGTCAGGTGTATATATTCCCATTTTTCTCAAATTACAATAATCTTGATCTTTCTTATTTTCCCACTTTGATAGCGATCAAGGAACATGGAAATGTTTGGCTACTGTAAGAAAATAACACTGCAAGTGTGGTAGTAAATGGAAACTAACATTTACTGTTTGTATCACAGAAGACTGCAGGAAGTCAAAAACTAGACAGTGTTTGCCGGCAGTGAGGTGACCCATCTAACTGATGTGTGAAAGTGTGTGAGTCTAGTGTTATGAAAGCCTCCTGATTTTCAAGAGAAGCAAGAAATCTATATTTTTATCCCTATTTAAAATAATACCATAAATTCTTTTTAAAAAGAAAAGAAAATAAAAGAGAGGTCAAATACCAAGAAACATTTAAAGCTATATCCAGTTTTCTTATAAAATATAAATCCCAGTTTCACTGGGAAATCTTTTATTAAAATTTAATACATTTGTGATCATTCCATATTCTGAACTTTATAGTTTTCAACTTATTTGGTATTTAGCATAAGCTAAATTTGCATTGTTGGTTTATTTTATGTATTTGTCAGCTCCCTCTGATTTCTTAAGGTGTTGACTGGCAGTGAAGCATCCTCATTAACATCCCCGAGTGCCTTTTGAGACTAAATAGATGGTATAACTTTAGTTGTGTTCCTTTTCAGCTCCATATTTCCATGACACAAGTACCAAGTCCTGCTGTTTTTATTTTCTAAAATATGTCTTGAATGTGTGCCTTCTTCTCAGTCTTAAGCAACCATATTCTAGTTCAGGCCCTTTTCATCTCGTACCAGGACTCTGATGTAGCAATAACCTCTAAGTTGGTCTTGCTTGACACTTTAGTCTCATCAAATCCTTTCTTCTAACAGCTAGAATAATCTACCTAAAACATGTGTCTGACTGTATTACTTTCTCACTTAAAATTCTTGCCTGATTCTCTTTACCTTAGCAGAGTCTGAGAAGATCTGATCCAGGTCTTGTGTCCTTTATAAGCCCTATCTCTTGTCATTTCTAGTTTTATATTCTACTCTCCGGCTTGTAGATCTTCAAATGCTCAGTACTGTTTTTCTCCTTCGCTCAAGCTACTTCCTAGGCCAGAATTCCCCTCCATTGTGTTTGGTTAGTGCCTATTCTTACTTAGAGACTTAACCCATTTATCACTCTTCCCAAGAAGTCTTCTGTTATCTTCCCCCTTATACACCCTACAGAATTAGTGCCCTTCTCTGTTATTCTAAAAATGCCCTCAGCATGTACCTATCACTGCGCTTTGTTATATTTTCTACATTCTTTTTATAGTTATACAGTATTTATGTTCCTTTTCTTACTAGAATGGGGACTTCCTAAGGTCACAGTCTCATTTTTCTATTATTGGTACAAACCATGTGCTTGAAATATACTCATTTTACATGTGGTAATAAATGCCTGAATGAGGAAACTCAGATCCAATCCTTTCAGAAAACAGTATTGCCAATTTGTTCTCTAAACGCTATTTTTTGCCCCCTCCCCCTTTCAGATTCCCCTTTTCTCCTTTATTCTAGCTATAGAGAAATATAGAATGGGCCTTCGAGGTCATCTAATCAACTATCTACTAGAATATAGAAATGTTGTTTTAGCCTTTGTAGTAAGTGGTCATTTCAGCTGTGTTTGAATGCAGTATGGAACTTTACTGCCTTTCAAGGCAGCCTGGACTGCTCCAGTTATTGTATACTTGTTTTAAATTATTCATAATTAACTTTGTGAGCCTCAGGAAATCTGAATTAGTGAGTTAAGGGTTGGAATAAAGTTAAAGAGAGAAAGTAAAAGTTTAACATTTTATTCATGTGAAAAGGTAAAAATTCAGTTATATTTTATACTCTGACCAGTAATAATATGGATAATTTAAAACAGTATGAACAGCCTCTAAACCTGTAACATTGGATTTTAGGGCATTTATATATTTTAGTCTTGTAGTATGTTTACTTTCCAACTTGTTCTTTAAGCCACAATTAAAAATAATTATAGACCCTAAGAATATATGGCAAAGTGGTAGAGAGGTAATCTGGAGTTGTCAGCTTGATATTAACATATAACATGTCTTAATCAGCAAGATAGATAATAGTCCTTCAGATGAGAGATTTTAAGTAATTACTAGTAATTAATTTTTTAAACCAGATATATCATTTTAAGGTAAATTATTTAAATACTTTAGTTATTATATGCAGATTTTGACTATAATGCCTTTTATAATAATTTCTAAAGGCTTATTTTAAGTATGCAGAATATTAAATATTCTAGCAATCTGATATGCTAGGCCATTAGCTCAAATAGAATTAGTAATACTAAGTCATTCTTTTCTTTCAGTTCTTGATGTTGGTATCTATTATTTCTCATCATTCAGTCTTATTTTCTGGCTTTCAGTAAAGTATGAATCAACCATGTTGATTTGAAGAGAGAACTTATAGAGAAATTCACTTTGAGAGAAGTATGAGAAAAATTAATCCACTAATTTTTTTTCTGGGCAGTTCTGGTGGGCTCTACCTCTACCACTCCCCCCTCCTAATAAAAAGAAAAAAGAATGCTAGCTATGATGTAAGCTTAACAATTTGTCATTATCAGAATTAAAATCATTGCTGTTTTCGTATTGGTAATTAATACGGAAATTGTAGTTCATAATAGATAGTCCCTAATTTTTCTATATTTTATTGAACTTAGGCATGTTTACAAAGTGTAGTAACAAATGTAAAAGGAATGAGGTCATTTGATCAATTGCATTGCATTTATTTCATTATGTCAGCTTGAATTAAACTTATGTTAGTTGTTTAGTTTTGATGGTATAATAGCAAAAAAGACTTTTGATTTACATATTTAATATATTCTTTTTTCAAGATGGTTCCATGGGAAAATTTCCAAACAAGAAGCTTATAATTTACTAATGACAGGTATTTATATATTCACTTTCCTTTTCTAATGTTGTTATTTAAAAAGAATAAAAAAGTGAACCAACCATTTATCATGTATTTTGCCTTTAGCATTCATTTGATATTTATGTATATTGTAATTTCTTGCCCAGCATAGAGAAATTGGTGTTCTTGGTTTTGGGTGTTCTTTAGTTGAAAATATGCAATATAAAATTCAGTGCAGTGCGTTTTCCTTCTGCACCAGGCCCCTGTATTCTTCCTTAGAAGCAGTGCCAGATGAGTGTTTTTTCCAGAAGTTTCATGTCTGTCTTCCTCACCCCTACTTACCCCACTACACATACCCCCCCCACATGCTCTCACAGGAACATACAATACACTTTTTTCATGTTAAGATGTATTTTGGGAAATCATTCCGTATCTGCATATATAAATTTTCATTATTCTTTTTAATGACCATAAGCTTTCCATTGTACAAATACCATAATTTATTATCAGTCTCTTATAGAGGAATATCATGTTGTTTTCATTTTCTTGCTGTTCAGGTGCAGCAAATGTTCTTGCATTTATCTTTGTATACTTGTAGAATTTTAAAATTGGGCCTTATTTAAAATATGTTGATTTTAACATTTCCTAAAACTGTGCGGTTACAGAGATATGCAAAATAAAAATTGAATTGTACTGTGGGTTTATTATTTAAAACAAAAACTATTTCATTATCACTTATCCTAACTAAAATTTAAGACTGAATTAATTTAGTTACCAAATATCTCTTCAGGAAACCATACTTTAGAAGGACTCGAGAGAAGTTTAAGCAGTAATCTGTAATTTAGAAGATCTTAGTTCTTTAAAAATGACCAGAGTTCAATGTATATGATGAATAAACCACTGATCATTTAAAGATCTTATCTGAGTTACTGTTCAAGCCATAAGGCATTGCCTTTAATGTAATTAATAGTTAGCTCTTTTGAAAGATTTATGGCAGTTTTAGGAAGTATTCAATTTTATTGTGGGGATATAGGTTAAAAATTCATTAAAGAACATGGTAATTCTATATGGTAGTAACAGAGACCAAATGCTCAACCAAAATGACATGGTACCTGCTTTCAAAGTGGGACCAAAATATTTATTTTAGTGAATTTACTGAATTTTGAATATACACTTATGATTTTGAACTTGCACCACCAAATACCTGAGGCACTCAGTCTTGTTTTAGACATGTAAATTGAAAAAGAGCTAAACTTAATTTCCTTATGTTAGTTTTTATTTTCTTTCGGTCATGTGCTCTTTTAAGAGTCTGATGATTTTCTCCCAGGAAAAATACACATAAGCACTTGCATGCACAGTTTTGCAGTAATTTCTATTTTTTGTATTGAACATGAAATTACTTGGTAGTAAATGCCTTGGATAGATGATTGGAACTATTAGTAATTTACATAAAAATGATGTCTGATATTCTAAGTGTTCATTGTGCTTTCCGAAAAGCAATCAAGTTCTGATCTTTTCTGTCATTAGGACTTAAACAGAGAAAAGGTAAAAAAGCATCTTAGTGGTAAAAGTCACTGCCAATTGCAGATGTCAAAAAGACTTCTCTAAAATTAATATGAAAATATTTAATACATGATAATTTGCTTCTGTATGACTATTCAAGATCGTGCCTGTTAAATGAAATATAGTGCATGTGTATTGATTTTGATTAGGTACACAAATATTTCAGTTGTTTTGAATCTACTTTTGTAAGCTTTTGGTACTATTTTATTATAGTTATGACCTTTTAATGTTTAATCAGAAGCATTACTTAAGTACAGAGTATTCTTAAGTAAAATTCACTTTAACTTTTTTAGACTTTTCTTTTGCAAACAGAATATAGTAGTTTTAGCCAGTAACCCCATCTGTGGTTAGAGTATTCTTTCCAAGTTATGACAGGTGTAGACTTATTAACCAGAAGTCAGTGCTGCACATTTCTGCCCTGTATTTTTATGTAATAAAGACAAGCAACATCATGGATGGTTGTGCCTCATAAACCAGAAAATACAAAAAGAAATTGCCTTAAAATTATCTTTATTTTAAAAAAGTTTCAGAAATTCTCTGGTGGTCCAGTGGTTAGGACTCGGCCCTTTCATTGCCCTGGCAATGAAATCTAGGTTCAGTCCCTGGTCGGGGAACTAAATCCTGCAAGCCGTGCAGTGCAGCCAAAAAAAAAAACCAAACCAAAACAATCAAAAGTTCCTGGTGAAAATTTTACATATGTTTTTGACTTCTGAATGTATTTTGTAATTGTACTACTTAACGCTTTTTCTTTTTTAATTTGATAATTAGGGAATAAAACTAACAGCTTAATTTTTATAGTTGGTCAAGTCTGCAGTTTTCTTGTGAGGCCATCAGATAATACTCCTGGTGACTATTCACTTTATTTTCGGACCAATGAAAATATTCAGCGATTTAAAATATGTCCAACACCAAACAATCAGTTTATGATGGGAGGTCGATATTATAACAGGTAAGTCGTGAGAAATTTTTAGTTTTACTTTTGGCAAGGAGAGTTGAAATCTTGATAATATAATATATCAGAATCAAAATTATATAAAAGTTTCTGACTTTGTAATATTTAAAATTATAAGACATTTAATATAATTTAGTAGTAGTCATATCCAAGAATTCTTTAGCTAGTGTCAAATGTGAGTATAAATTAATAACTTTTTATTTCCTTCCAAAATTATGTAATTTTTTGATTATGCACAAGTTATTTGCAGCAAATTTGCTAAATCCATACATTATCTGTAGGACAGCAGAACATTTCATCTAAGAAAAAGAAAATATATTGCCGTTTTTTATCAATGAGACATTTTAATAGGTCACTCTTTAAGAACCTTTTTACCTGAGACTTATTAATAATGTTACCCCAAAATAATTGGGTTGTTCTCAAGTTGGTATTATTTGTAATTATTGGTTCCTACTTCTCACCTTTAAAATTCTTGGTAAACTCTTTGCTTGTCCCAAAACTCAGGTTGGACTTCATTCACTTGATTAGGAAAACCAGTTAATAGAAAAAAACATATGATAGAATGTCAGCTGTTTTTTTTTCTGCATAATAGAAAGTAATCTTTCATTTTATTTCTGAGTGTAAACGTTTTCCCATTCTGGATAACTCTGGAGTAGCATGATTTTTCCTCTTTTGGAGGCTAGTGTAAGCTAAAATGCCGGCATTTTCCTAGTTTAATGCCTTAAAATAAAACAGAGCAAAAAACCTAAAACAAGTTCTGTTGCTTGCCAGTTATTCAGTGGATAGTGATACGACATCAAATGGAAGATGAATGTAGACGATTGGACCCTTTCACACACCTCATATATGAGCTGCTTGAACCCCTTCTAGCATTACAGTCTGATCTAGACATCCTCACTGAAAATCTAGCTAGGTGCAATTTGAGCTCTCTATGAAGGTAAATTAAATTTTCCCATTGTCCAGGTTTCTAGGGGCATAGAATATATAAAACAATAAATTGAAAACATTCTTAACTGAATTGATAAATGTTTGCATGGAGTTTTTTTAAGATAAAGTATTTTACATTAATTCTGGTGGAAGTTTGTTTTGCTTGATTTAAAGTTCTTTATGATACACATTCTGTAAAGATGAAAATTCTTCCTACATAATGGAGGCCGCCTGTAAAATATATAAAGGTAGTCTCTTTTGTTGATAAAGACCAGAATGAAACAGGAAGAAATACATATTTGAAGTATATTTCTTTCCAAATTATTAGTCTGCTTGCAAAATTATGATTTAAATTTTTTTCAAATATATGTTAATGTAGTGTCCGTGGTCATTCCCCCAAATTAGACTGTTTATTCCCCTTGTATATGTTCATCTTATAAAGTTCAGGAGTATTGTTGTTGTTAGCTTTAATATTAAAAAAATCATTTTTAAAGGAAAGCTGGAACTATGTGACCCTCATGCCTAGAAAATGGCAGTTTTTATAATTGTTTTGGAAATACATACTCCATTTCAGCATTAATGTCAGTAATGAAGTAATTTCTAAGAAGATACACCTTTATGATTATCACTTATTGTTTAGATATGGAAGTGTAAAGTTGGATTATCCAATAAATCTATGTAACAGAGCCAAATTCTGCTGACCTGTCTCCACATTAACTCTACATTAGTCTTCGGGCAAAGAGAAGTAGCAGTTATGTCCGTTTCATTTAGAAACTACATTGTTGAGACGTAACTTTAATATTCCTATATTTTAAATTTTAGAAAAGTAGGAGAGGCATTTAACAACAAATATAATTCAGTAAACATTTATTGAGTGATCTACTTTTTGAAGTGTATTATACAGATCTGTGCATATATAGTAAAGAACAAAGATACTGTTCCTACGTTATTAGTGCTCAGGTCTTCTAGAAAAGATGGTAAGCTGACTGATAAATTCAAGGATGCACAAATATGCATAGGAGAATCAGTGGGAAGAGAGTAGTTGAGATGGTGATTAAGAAGGGAGAGGGAAGATTTTGGTCAGACGTTTAAGATTACTAACATGTAGTGTTCAAGAAGAGAGAGAGTTATATTTATTAAAAAGTAAATTATTAAAATGAAAGTACAGGATATAGTATCTCTAGAAACTCACAGTTATTTTACAGATTTATAGTTAACATATTTTAATTTTCTGAGTTGTAAATCTGATTTCATGGCTAGAACTATGGAATGTCTAGGAAATTTTTGTTTGTTATGTCTCTCTTGACTGTTTCCTTAGGCATATCTGGGTAGACTATGAACTAAAGAGTAATTAAAAAAAAAAAACTTCTTGGAAGTCCAGGTCATTGGTAAAAAATATATCTGATTGGTTGCCACATGCTTGTAAATTTGCTCCTGGACAGTCTGAACTGTATGTACTCCATGCAGTAGTATTCTGTTCTTTCAGCTCATGGTCAAGAATTATATCGTAACATTGAGGTGCTACACAGAATAGATTGCATTTACAGTTGTAGAGCCAGAGACCTTGGATATTTTCTCCGATTTGGTGCCTTTTGCTTTGAAACACATAGTCATCTCTGTTGTGGTACCTAGGTATCTTCAAATGTATTCTTTCTGATTTTCGTTTTTCTTTAGTGTTAACATTTTTCCTTTAAAAACGTATAACCTTCTTTGTCCTTCTGTGATAATACCTTTTTACTTTTCTCATTCCCCTACCCCCTCCTGTTAAATGCTACATCTGGTATTTAGTTCATATTCATCCATAATTTTTTTATTAATCTTTCAAATCTTCTATTTGCTTTTTAACATTATACTTTATTTATATTTAGTTTAAAATAATTTTGTAGTATAGCAGATATCTTAGTATCAGAGATATATATGTGTGTGTATATATGTATATGTATCTCCAAAGATAAAAGACAACATATGTTCCAATTATTTTTTCAGTAGGAAGAACTGTGAAAAAAAATCAAGTGATAAATATATATCCAATTATATATATATATAAATATATAAATATATATGTGTGTGTGTGTATTCCAATTATTGGATCAGTAGGAAGAACATGAAAAAAACCAAGGGGTAAATTAATGAGATCTGTTTTGAGAAATGTTGCCTAGCTGTCGTTAAATACCAATTCCTCTAGTGTATTAAAGGACAGTTTAAAATTCTAGGATTTACATATTCAGGACAATAAAATGACAAACTGATTATGAGAAACATTTTATATTTAAAAAACTCATTATGTCATGTTAAAATTTGTGTTAAAATACATTATACAATGTTATTTTGTTTTATTTGTAGTATTTCCCAAATATTAAGAATATTTTATAGCACGTTTTATCAAAATCATCAATAGCCCCTTCCTACTGTAGTGATAATCCTACATATAAGGTTAGCTCCTGGTCTTTCTTTCTTTCTTCCTTTTATTTTTTAATTTGTTTCTGCTTTCACCTGCTATTTATATCTCATGACCTAACTCCATCTGATTAATATAAAAGCAGAATATGTAAATGTTTTGATGATAAAAATTCTTGAAGTTTACCTGAATTCACTACTTGCTAAAAATAAATGCCGTTTGTCTGTCGGTTTTTCTTTCTCAGTCTCTCAGATACTTTTGTTTAAAAAAAAAAAAAGACTTTTAATCATTTCCTCACGTATAGTGGTGCTTTGGGTATGTTGATGGAAAATTGAAATCTCTGACTCAAATATTTCTGATCTGTAAACCAATATTAGGAACATTCTTGTTTTTCTAAAGTAATATGACTGTAATGATCATATAGTCTGTTAATGTATTCTGGTTATATACTTTGGAAAAGACTTGCAAATAGAGAATCCTTGCTAACAAAGTTTGGTGTATCTTTTAAGATTTGCAACTTTTATGAGACAAATTATGTCAATGTTAGTAATTTTTATTTTAACAGCATTGGGGACATCATAGATCACTATCGAAAAGAACAAATTGTTGAAGGGTATTATCTTAAGGAACCTGTACCAATGCAGGTCAGTGTTGTTTTTCTTTTAACAATAATTACCATTTTATTTTAAAATGCATTTTTGGTGATATGTTTATGCACACATCCATGCATTTGAAATTGGATAAAATTTAAAACTGCAGATTATTCAGATTCTTTCAGAAAGTGAATACTTGTAAGCGAATCTCTTAGTTTTTATTTATGTTGGTTCTAGATAATTATTAGGAAGTCCTTGGTGGCTTTTTGAGAATAGAAGCAGTGGTGGGGACAGAAGCCTAGTTGCACTGGGTCAAGGAGTGAGTTTGTTGGAGGCAAAAGTGGAGACAGCCAGGATAAATCACAGCCAGGCTTATCTAGGTGAGATTGGTAAGAAAAGAAAATAAATTAAAAATGATAGCTAGAAGATGATGTAGGGCCAAAAGGCCTTTAAACTTTTTATTTCTTTGTTTTATTTGCCCATAGTTTTATGGTGAGAAATTTTTGAGCATGTCTCTGTACTCGGGAGGAGAGTGACAGTGGTGGGTGAGGGATGGGGTAATGGCAATACCGCACGTACAAGGTCCTAGAGAAGGCAAGAGTGGCTGAAGTCCAGAACATAAGAAGACTGGCCTTGAACAAGAGGGCCTGTTGAATACTAGTTGCTTAATGCATAGGGTGATTGATTAGCTTCTGTTTCTTGCCCATGATACTTCCTAAAGTGTGGTGGGAAAAGGTTGTAGCAGGGGTTAGAAAAAGGTACTTCAAAGGAGCGATTAAGAATTTTCCTATGTGGAAAATGGAGGTAGTGATATTCTAGGGACATAAAGAAGGATTGTGAGAGGTTTTGGGTACCCCACTAAACTTTCACAGTGATTTGTAGTGTCTCGAGCTTCTCAATATTTCTTCCTCCGAACAAGTTAGTTTCTGATGGTTATAGCCTACTATTCATTGCAGCTGCTGAAGGGGGGGGGGCATCATTATTCTGATGCTTAATATAAATTTAAGAATCATCATCTTGAAACATTTTAATGTATCTTGCTTCACTTCCTCATGCTTTTCTGGTAGAATGTAAAGTTCAGGAGGGCAGGTGTTTTGTGTTGTATTCCTAGTGCCTAGAATAGTACTAGGCATTAGGTATTCAATCAATATTAATTGAATGAATAGCTCCTCTCCAACAGGAAGCACTCACTTCATCCTCTGAATTATCACTAATGTGTCTTATTGTGTTTGTTGCTGTCTCCATGTCAGTTTCTTCCTCTCTGCCTATCTAAATCCTGCAAGTTTAAGATCCATCTCAAGTTCTACTTCCTTGTTGACACCCTCCTAGTATCTAGTTAGCATTGATGTACCACTTTTGTTGACAGTTCTGGCAGACTTTGACCAATTTTTTTTAAAACCACATAGTGCGGTATGTGCTTTCTAGAAACCACAGCTTAGGATCTTTTTATTAGGAATCAGAGGTGCCTTTACCTACAAATGACAGAACCTGCCACTCAGTCCCATTGCTATATCATTAATTCTGATTCACATTGGCTGTTTGAATTAATCATGATTTTAAATTGTTTCTAAGTCAACAAATTTTTTTTAACAAATTTTATTTTATTGGCCCACAAGTTAAGTCATGCATTTTTCCCATCCTGAATTTATGCTTAGAATTTTCTAATTTAATTTTTTACAGTTGGAAAAATAGCATTTGACATCTAGTAAACTTAAACTTTATACTTATGTTATGAGATAGTTTTAAGAATTACTTCAAATATACAGTGAGCCTCATTCTTACTTGTGTTACTATTTCATAACTGAACAAACCTCAGATTATTGTCATCTGCAAAAATGCCTATAATGCTTTGAATACTTCAGAAATAACAAATGCTGATTACAGAGCAATTTGATTACTTCACAAAAACCATTAAATGCTATTTGAAGTCAATTGTTTTGGGCCTGGAGTAAAAGTAGGTTACAGTAGAAGTTTGAGAATCATAACACTTACCTATCCTTCCTAGCAGGATTCTAACTATTAGAGAACCCAAAGGCTAATAATGTCCTTTTATTAATGTAAAAGTGATTAGCTAGCAGAATCATCTCATTCCCCCTGAGGTGATCCTGCATACTCCCACTCCGGGTAAGATGCTGGAAGAGAAAGAGCAGAGTCCTAGCTAGGTGTGCTTACTTAGCGGAACTAACACTTCAGATGAATTAGAGGAAAAGAAGGAGCCTTTTGAGACAATGCACCCCACACTAAAAATATTGATATCTAACATTTTTGGAGCACTATGTTTTAGGCACTGTTTCTTATACGTATTAATTTAACTTTTTTTTTTTTTTTTTTGCGGTACGCGGGCCTCTCACTGTTGTGGCCTCTCCCGTTGCGGAGCACAGGCTCTGGACGTGCAGGCTCAGCGGCCATGGCTTACGGGCCCAGCCGCTCCGTGGCATGTGGGATCTTCCCAGACCGGGGCACGAACCCGTGTCCCCTGCATCGGCAGGCGTACTCTCAACCACTGTGCCACCAGGGAAGCCCTAATTTATTTAACTTTTTAAACAATTTGATGAGGTTGATCCTGTATTTATGCCCATTTTACAGATAGGGAGACTGGAACCAGAGAGTAAATTACTTAAGGCATCAGGTCATCCTTGACTCTTCTTTTTCTCTCCTACACTCTGTATCCAAACTGTCAAGAACATCATGCTGTCTCTGCCTTCAAAATATATCTAGAATACAACCATCACCAGAATCTGGCTTCATCTCTCTGTTTCTACTTTTGCCCCCCCTTAACACTGCACTGCAGTCAGAGGGATCCATTTAAAATGTGTCAGACCATTTCACGCCTCTGTTTAACACTTACAGGTGTTCTACATTTCATTCAGAGTAAAAGCCAGAGTCCCTGCAGTGGCATGCAAAACCCTAGAGTGGTATCCCATGGTGGTCCTCTGAACGCTTTCTACCATCCTTCTCTCTCACTCGTCTCCACTCACGCTGGCTTCTCTGCTATTTTAAAAAATATGCCAGGATCTTGGCATTAGGATCTTTGTTCCAGCTGTTCACTCTGCTCAAAATGACTTTCCCTCAAATATCCACTCGCCTCACTCTGTTATTTCTTTCAAATTTGGCTCAGAAATTAGCTTCACAATTGAGACCTACTTGTACACATTATTTGTTGCTGCTACTTGCCCTACCCTGTAGAGCACTTACCACCTATTAACATACAATTTGCTTATTATGTTTATTATCTCTTTTCTTCATTGGTATATAAGTTCCTTGGGGGTAAAGATATTTGATTTATTTACTGATGTATCTCAAGAACTAGAACAGTACCTGGCACTCAACAAAGATTTATTGAATTAATTTATTAAATGAGTTTTCTTAGCCATTACGTGACAAAGGCAGGATTTACAACTGAGGTCTGGTTACAGGAGCCTGCACACCTAACCGCTTTGCAAAAGCTTGCTTCAGTGGCTGTTAAACTCTCACCCGTCAGATTATCTACTTCCCTTGGGGAGTAATATATAAGACTTCCTTCTTCAGAACTGTGTACAAAGAGTAGGCTGAGAAGCCTTCCCTACTGTCATCCAGTAATTTACTAGAACTTGGACCGTGAGGTTGTGTCCTTGCCTGTAGTGTCTTCTAATGTAGGAGTTACAGATCAGTTGATCAGCCCCTATCTTAAAATAAGTAGGAAAGACTTATATAGATTATCTTGAAATCAGATATTTAAATCCAAATGTTAGTGTAGTAATATGTCTTAAATAATAAACTACAAATGTGCCCCATTCTGCACCTAACAGTAAATATTATCACTACTGTAATAAAGACTGGTAAGCACAAATCTATACAACTAGGGAGGTAGTCATCACTATTTATCATCTGGGTGCAATGTATCTTTTCAAATTTTTTATATTCTTAGTCATTTTCTGAATAATTTGTAGAAGAATAAAGGTTTAGTACAAAAAACTTTATTAGAAAATTTAATAAGAATTTAAATGTAGCAAACCCCATTTTTGTTCCATATTTCCTTGGTTATAAAGGATTACATACTTGAAATAGAAGGCAGCTAACTGCTCATCCACTGTCATGCACGGACTTGGAACATATCCATCTTGTAAATCCAAATTTCAGATACATCTTTTATAAGTTCTTGCTTATGATTACTCTGGTTCTTCTTACGTTTTTACTGTCAAAATGCAGTACTGATTCCAGATTTTAAATATATTTCAACTGGGTTCTAGTTTATGATTCTTTCTTGCTCTTCTTGCATCATCAACTGCAATACTTTTGAAAAATTTGATGGTTCATAATTTTGTTGGATAGTACAGTCTTTATTGCTTCATAAGTGTAATACATTTTTATGTTTAGGTTTATAAACATCAGAATGATCAATATGGTGAATTTTTAAATTTCTACATTATATGTTTCCTTCTAGTAACCCTTGTCCATTTACAAATCATACTGAGTAAATCTTGGTGCACAATCATAAAAATTTAAAGAATCCTCATTTCCTTTTAGGAAACAGGATAATCTAGATTCTTGTTACAAATTATTGCATGATGATGTCCTTCCTATTGAATCACTAACTAGATGAGAGCACTATATTTCTTTTCCCCTAGAAATATATCATTCACTCCGCGATTCTTAGTTTGAGAAAAATCACCAAGGAGATTACCATCTGAAGAATTATAATCTGAGATTTTGCTTATCAAAATCAATTTTATTATCACAATAGATCCCAGAGTCTTGCTGTTTCTTTGCATTTATCATCTGAGTCTTTTTATAATTGTCAAGCATCTTTCTTGGTCAATTTTTTTCTCTTTGATGTTATGATCAGAAAATTAAGAATTCTGAATTTTCTTATGTGTTCAATGAAAACTAATAAAAATATAACAAAGATGGCCTTTTATACTTTTTTGAAAGATGCTACAATAGTTGGCCACACAGTAAAAAATGCCAAAGGGTGATGCAATAGAGATGATTTATGTCACTGTTGGATCACCCTCTAGACCAAGGGCTGGCAAACTTTTCTGCAAAGGACCAGATAATAAACATTTTAGGTTTTGTGGGCCATTCAGTCTCTGTCTCAGTTACTAAACTGCCTTTGTAGTGTGAAAGCAACCACAGACAGTATGTAAAGGAATGAGCCATGGCTGTGTTCCAATAAAACCTTATGTCCAAAAAACAGGCAGTAGGCTAGATTTGGTCCATGTGCTGTGGTTTGCCAGTGCCTGCTCTTCGGCATACTTCAGAATAATTGTTAAGTCATGATGAAATGGTTCCTATGATGATGAAATAGCAGAGTGTTTCAAGATATAGGAAAAATATGATTCGTGAAAATCCCATAACATATCTTAGACTTATAAAATGATCAGCTGGATCCATAAGTCTCTAAGAAAACAAAGTCATAAAATATTAATTATTGCAAATAGTAAGAGCTGCTCAAGAAAGAAACTAAAAAACTAAAATTGGGTCCATTGGACCTTGGTGGTAATATCGAAGATTGACTTATTTTGGGAAGATCATTTATAAAGGCACTCTTCGCTTTGTATTCTTCCTGACATCATAATTCTTTTTGTTACTTGGAGGGGGGGCAGGGATTTAGCATTTAACACACATGCATTCCTGTAAGTCACGGTGTTATATGAAATCATGCAATAAAAACCACAGGATTATGGAAAAAAGGGGGTTAAAGGTACAACACTCAAAAACTTCATCAGTGACACATAAAGATAAGAAGCTAGTAAAAATGTAGCGTAGTTTTTATACATGCTAAATGGGTAAGAAATATTTAAATATTACAATAAATAAGGCACTCTACCTTGGAAAAGACCTGAAGTTTACTTGTGGAAGAGGCCATCAGAAGGGCTGTAAATAGCGGGAAGTGGTTACAAGGAGGATTATCTGAAATCAGATACGTTAGAACACAGATGTGAATGGATGGGTATGGCGTGTAACACTCGGTGAAGCTGGGGAGGCTTTTAGGCTTTTGAGATGTATTTTGCATATTCCTAGGCATCTCAGTTCAGCTGGGTGCAATTTTCTGCATTCACATAGAGTTTCTCATGGATGTAATTGTCCGTAAGCAAACATGAATTTACTTTATGCTCAGATTGGTTCTAATCTATCAGTTATGCTTGGACAAATTCATGTTTTCAAAACAATGTTGCTTGTAAAACATAAAAAAACCCTGTATTTTTCAAAAAAAAAAAGCTTATTAGTTGTCCATATTCTTGAGAAATGGTAAGTGCACTTTTTTGAAAATTTCTTTGGAAAGCAAAGATCTCTTAATAGTATATATGTTACATTATTTTAGATTTTAGTATTAAAATTTTTTTAATGTCTAGACAATCTGGTTTTTAAATTGGTAGTTTAGTAGGTTTTACTTCGTTTCCATCAAGAATTCATGAAATAATTTTAGTATTTTTGAAAATTCAGGATCAAGAACAAGTACTCAATGATACAGTGGATGGCAAGGAAATTTATAATACAATTCGTCGTAAAACAAAGGACGCCTTTTATAAAAACATTGTTAAAAAAGGTTATCTTCTAAAAAAAGGTAAGTGTGAAACTTTTAAGACTAAAGATTCAATTTCAGTATTTTACCGTTAACATTTATTAGAAGCACTGTAAATACTGGGCATAAAACTTATCATTGAGATACGTATTTAATAAGTTGGTATCTGATTCTTGAGCCCCTCTCTACCCCATAACTTTTTTTTTTTTAAGAGAAAATTCTTATCAGCACTTGGCACATTCATAGTATTGATGTTTCTATTTTATGTATTTGCCTCAGTTTGGCATTAAGAAATGTTGGGGCATTGAGGGGTGCATGATTAGTAGAAGAGTTTTTTTTCTCATGACTGGAAAAGAATGAATCCTAAGCAAGAATTTTAAAGATTTTATCATAATGAAATCTCTAAACATACTGTTAAGGTACCCTTGTCACTTACTCAGTGACTCATTAAAGCAAGCAATATAACAAAAGATATTTTTCTACAGATATATTACAGACACTTTCTCATTTTGTAAGGATTGGTGTTAAGCTTTGGAATAAAAATATATTTAATTTTTAGTTTTTAACAACAATAGTTTTTATGATTTTACTATATGTGACTTCATAGTTCATTATTTGGCTAAGGGGAAACAATTTTTTTTAACAGGCAAAGGAAAAAGGTGGAAAAATTTATATTTTATCTTAGAGGGCAGTGATGCCCAGCTTATTTATTTTGAAAGTGAAAAACGAGCTACAAAACCAAAAGGATTAATAGATCTCAGCGTGTGTTCTGTCTATGTTGTTCATGATAGTCTCTTTGGCAGGTAAGAAATTGGTTTCCTGTTTCTTTTTGGAATTGTTTTAATAAAAAAATAGTATGTTCAGATCATTTCAAAGCATAGCAAACCAATTTGTGACATCTGAAAATGTCACATATACTCTCTAGGGCAATTTCTGTCTTCCTTACTTATTTTAGACTAACCTATGCATAAAATTCTACTCCACTATTTCACATAGAAACCTTTGGAATCTATGCCTCTCCTGTAGTAAGACTTGATCTGTATGTAGTGTGTTTCCTGCCTGCACCTACCACCACTCTTTTGAGTGACTTACTTTGAGTCTTGTCTCCTTTCCCCTATTTTATCATTCTTGGTTAACTCAGTGCATCTGATGGTAGTAGATACACTCAGTTGTACTGTTAACTTGATTCCTAAGAAAGTTGACACTGAGAGACAACTATAGTATAAAAACAATTATTTCAGTAGGAAAGAGGAGTATTTCAGATTTGAAATAAAAACATTTTTTCTTAATGTTAGAGTTTTTAAAAAAATAAAATAATCGTATAAACTAAAGGTAAGTCCTGAACAGCACAAGGCAAATTCAGCTCTTGATTACATCTAGTTTTTTGTAATAAGGGCCTTTCTTTGTATTTCACCATCAGAATTATCAATAATCCATTCTAGAGTGTTTTTAGATATATTTAGCACTTTTAGTAGCTATTGCTATGATGAATAAAATGCAGGCAATTAAAACAAATTTTTTTAACAACTTATGCTGCAGGATGGCATTTCTACTAGGCAGCCCTAGTTTATCCTATTTAAGTTGGGAAAGCTTCAAGAGAAGTACCTGTGGAGCATAAAAGCTTGTCATTTCTTTTTTTCCAAACTGTGTTTAGGAGATCACATTAGTGATTTTAACAGTTCATTTTTTAAATGGTCAGATAGGTTTGGGAAATGCTGAATTGAACAAATAATTTTCCTTACAGAGGGGCATTCTGGAGTTTTAGCCAGTGTTTGTATTGTGAATCACCAAGAGGGGAGTATAATATGCAGTATTTCATGAATTCATTGGACCTTGATACTCTCCCTTTTTTTCTCTCAAACCCTTCTTAATATCTCCTAAAAACAGCTGTCCCCCCCCCCAAAAAAAAAGCAAAAAAAGTTTGGGCAAGGTAGGATTTCATAGGATTCTTTTCCCCTCCCTTTACAGTATGGGAAGCTTGGCCTTTAGATGTAGTTGGATCAGACCTCTGGCTTTTCAGTCTTACTACTCTGCCTTACTTTGTGTGTACTGGATTCTTCTCACAAAGCCGCTTCCTTCATGATAGTGAGGTGGCAAACAGTACCAGAGAAAGGAGAAGTGAACTATTGAAAATCCTGAGAATACACTATTGTGTATTCCAGTAACTAATGAAAATCCTGAGAATACACTGTTGTGTTATCAAATAGATAGCAGTCATTGAATATTTCTCGCTTTGTGTAAGCATAGAACCCAATACACTGACTGACCTTGAGCATTTAGGTGAAGTCTAATGTGAAAGTTAATGGCAGCCCTCACCAGTAGAGATGACTGGTATGCACGCCTAGCCTGTGGAACACTGGACAGCACTGCTCGTTCGGCTGTTTTCCCTGGCACTTTAGTTGCACAGCTCTACAATTTTTCCAGCTTATTTCAGTATTATTAACAGGTCTCTAAGCATTCTATCTCTTTGTATTAAACTTCTGACTTTTAATACTGCTTTACCTTTTTTTTTAACAACTTTGTTGGAGTATAAGTGCCTTACAATGGTGTATTAGTTTCTGCTTTATAACAAAGTGATTCAGTTATACATATACATATATCCCCCTATCTCTTCCCTCTTGCGTCTCCCTCCCTCCCACCCTCCCTATCCCACCCCCCTAGGTGATCACAAAGCACCCAGATGATTTCCCTGTGCTATGCGGCTGCTTCTCACTAGCTATCTGTTTTACATTTGGTAGTGTATATATGTCCATGCCACTCTCTCACTTTGTCCCAGCTTACCCTTCCCCCTCCCCATATCCTCAAGTCCATTCTCTAGTAGGTCTGCGTCTTTATTCCCGTCTTGCCCCTAGGTTCTTCATGACCACTTTTTGTTTTTTCTTAGATTCCATATATATGTGTTTGCATATGGTATTTGTTTTTCTCTTTCTGACTTAACTTCACCCTGTATAACAGACTCCAGGTCCATCCACCTCACTACAAATAACTCAGTTTTGTTTCTTTTTATGGCTGAGTAATATTCCATTGTATATATGTGCCACATCTTTTTTATCCATTAATCTGTTGATGGACACTTAGGTTGCTTCCATGTCCTGGCTATTGTAAATAGAGCTGCAGTGAACACTGTGGTACATGACTCTTTTTGAATTACGGTTTTCTCACGGTATATGCCCAGTAGTAGGATTGCTGAGTCGTATGGTAGTTCTATTTTTAGTTTTATAAGGAACATCCATACTGTTCTCCATAGTGGCTGTATCAATTTACATTCCCACCAACAGTGCAAGAGGGTTCCCTTTTCTCCACAGCCTCTCCAGCACTTACTGTTTGTAGATGTTTTGATGATGGCCATTCTGACCAGTGTGAAACGATATCTCATTGTAGTTTTGATTTGCATTTCTCTAGTGATTAATGATGTTGAGCATTCTTTCATGTGTTTGTTGGCAATCTGTATATCTTCTTTGGAGAAAGTTCTATTTAGGTCTTCTGCCCATTTTTGGATTGGGTTCTTTGTTTTCTTGATATTGAGCTGCATGAGCTGCTTGTAAATGTTGGAGATTAATCCTTTGTCAGTTGCTTCATTTGCAAATATTTTCTCCCATTCTGAGGGTTGTCGTTTCGTCTTGTTTCTGGGTTCCTATGCTGTGCAAAAGCTTTTAAGTTTCATTAGGTCCCATTTATTTATTTTTGTTTTTATTTCCATTTCTCTAGGAGGTGGGTCAAAAAGGAACTTGCTGTGATTTATGTCATGAAGTGTTCTGCCTATGTTTTCCTCTAAGAGTTAAATAGTGTCTAGCCTTACATTTAGGTCTTTAATCCATTTTGAGTTTATTTTTGTGTATGGTGTTAGGGAGGGTTCTCATATCATTATTTTACATATAGCTGTCCAGTTTTCCCAGCACCACTTATTGAAGAGGCTGTCTTTTCTCCATTTTATATTCTTGCCACCTTTATCAAAAATAAGGTGACTGGGCTTCCCTGGTGGCGCAGTGGTTGAGAGTCCACCTGCCGATGCAGGGGACACAGGTTCGTGCCCCGGTCCAGGAAGATCCCACATGCCATGGAGCGGCTGGGCCCGTGAGCCATGGCCACTGAGCCTGTGCGTCCGGAGCCTGTGCTTCGCAGCGGGAGAGGCCACAACGGTGAGAGGCCCGCGTACCGCCAAAACAAAAACAAAACACAAAACAGTAAGGTGACCATATGTGTGTGGGTTTATCTCTGGGCTTTCCATCCTGTTCCGTTGATCCATATTTCTGTGCCAGTACCACACTGTCTTGATTACTGTAGCTTTGTAGTATAGTCTTAAGTCAGGGAGCCTGATTCCTCCAGCTCCGTTTTTCTTTCCGAAGATTGCTTTGGCTATTTGGGGTCTTCTGTTTCCACACAAATTGTGAGATTTTTTTGTTCTATTTCTGTAAAAAATGCCAGTGGTAGTTTGATAGGGATTGCATTGAATCTGTAGATTGCTTTGGGTAGTAGAGTCATTTTCACAATGTTGATTCTTCCAATCCAAGAACATGGTATATCTCTCCATCTATTTGTATCATCTTTAATTTCTTTCATCAGTGTCTTATAATTTTCTGCATACAGGTCTTTTGTCTCCTTGGGTAGGTTTATTCCTAGATATTTTATTCTTTTTGTTGCAGTGGTAAATGGGAGTGTTTTCTTAATTTCACTTTCAGATTTTTCATCATTAGTGTATAGGAATGCCAGAGATTTCTGTGCATAAATTTGTATTCTGCTACTTTACCAAATTCATTGATTAGCTCTAGTAGTTTTCTGGTGGCATCTTTAGGATTCTCTATGTATAGTATCGTGTCATCTCCAAACAGTGACAGCTTTACTTCTTCTTTTCTGATTTGGAATCCTTTTATTTCTTTTTCTTCTCTAATTGCTGTGGCTAAAACTTCCAAAACTATGTTGAATAATAGTGGTGAGAGTGGGCAACCTTGTCTTGTTTCTGCTCTTAGTGGAAATGTTTTCAGTTTTTCACCATTGAGGACTATGTTGGCTGTGGGTTTGTCATATATGGCCTTTATTACATTGAGGTAAGTTCCCTCTATGCCTACTTTTGGAGGGTTTTTTATCATAAATGGGTGTTGAATTTTGTCGAAAGCTTTCTCTGCATCTATTGAGATGACCATATGGTTTTTCTCCTTCAATTTATTAATATGGTGTATCACATTGATTGATTTGCATATATTGAAGAATCCTTGCATTCCTGGGATAAACCCCACTTGATCATGGTGTATGATCCTTTTAATGTGCTGTTGGATTCTGTTTGCTAGTATTTTGTTGAGGAGTTTTGCATCTTATGTTCATCAGTGATTTGGGCCTATAGTTTTCTTTCTTTGCGACTTCTTTGTCTGGTTTTGGTATCAGGGTGATGGTGACCTCGTAGAAGGAGTTTGGGAGTGTTCCTCCCTCTGCTATATTTTGGAAGAGTTTGAGAAGGATAGGTGTTAGCTCTTCTCTAAATGTTTGATAGAATTCGCCAGTGAAGCCATCTGGTCCTGGGCTTTTATTTGTTGGAAGATTTTTAAACACAGCTTCAATTTCAGTGCTTGTGATTGGTCTGTCCATATTTTCTATTTCTTCCTGGTTCAGTCTCAGAAGGTTGTGCATTTCTAAGAATTTGTTCATTTCTTCCAGGTTGTCCATTTTATTGCCATATACTTGCTTGTAGTAATCTCTCATGATCCTTTGTAATTCTGCAGTGTCAGTTATTACTTCTCCTTTTTCATTTCTAATTCTATTGATTTGAGTCTTCTCCCTTTTTTTCTTGATGAGTCTGGCTAATGGTTTTGCAATTTTGTTTATCTTCTCAAAGAACCAGATTTTAGTTTTATTGATCTTTGCTATAGTTTCCTTCCTTTCTTTTTCATTTATTTATATATCTGATCTTTATGATGTCTTTCCTTCTGCTAACTTTGGGGGTTTTTTGTTCTTCTTTCTCTAATTGCTGTCAGTGTAAGGTTAGGTTGTTTACTTGAGATGTTTCTTGTTTCTTAAGGTAGGATTGTATTGCTATGAACTTCCCTCTTAGAACTGCTTTTGCTGCATCCCATAGGTTTTGGGTCATCGTGTTTTCATTGTCATTTGTTTCTAGATATTTTTTGATTGCCTGTTTGATTTCTTCAGTGATCTCTTGGTTATTAAGTAGTGTATTGTTTAGTCTCCATGTGTTTCTATTTTTTACAGATTTTTTCCTGTAATTGATATCTAGTCTCATAGTGTCTTGGTCGGAAAAGATACTTGATACAGTTTCAATTTTCTTAAATTTACCAAGGCTTGATTTGTGACCCAAGATATGATCTATCCTTCAGAATGTTCCATGAGCACTTGAGAAGTGTATTCTGTTGTTTTTGAATGGAATGTCCTATAAATATCACTTAAGTCCATCTTGTTTAATGTATCATTTAAAGCTTGTGTGTCCTTATTTATTTTCATTTTGGATGATCTGTCCGTTGGTGAAAGTGGGGTGTGAAAGTCCCCTACTATGATTGTGTTACTGTCGATTTCGCCTTTTATGCCTGTTAGTATTTGCCTTATGTTGAGGTGCTCCTATGTTGGGTGCATAAATATCTACCATTGTTATGTCTTCTTCATGGATTAATCCCTTGATCATTATGTAGTGTCTTTCTTTGTCTCTTCTAATAGTCTTTATTTTAAAGTCTATTTTCTCTGATATGAGAATTGCTATTCCAGCTTTCTTTTGATTTCCATTTGCATGGAATATCTTTTTCCATCCCCTCACTTTCCGTCTGTATGTGTCCCTAGGTGTGAAGTGGGTCTCTTGTAGACAGCATATATACGGGTCTTGTTTTTGTATCCATTCAGCCAGTCTATGTCTTTTGGTTGGAGCATTTAATCTATTTACATTCAAGGTAATTATTGTTATGTATGTTCCTGTTACCATTTTCTTAATTGTTTTGGGTTTTTTATTGTAGGTCTTTTCCTTCTCTTGTGTTTCTTGCCTAGAGAAGTTCCTTTAGCATTTGTTGTAAAGCTGGTTTGGTGGTGCTGAGTTCTCTTAGCTTTTGCTTGTCTGTAAAGGTTTTAATTTCTCCATCAAATCTGAATGAGATCCTTGCTGGGTAGAAGTAATCTTGGTTTTAGGTTTTTCCCGTTCATCATTTTAAATATGTCCTGCCATTCCCTTCTGGCTTTCAGAGCTTCTGCTGAAAGATCAGCTGTTAACCTTATGGTGATTCCCTTGTGTGTTATTTGTTGTTTTCCCCTTGCTGCTTTTAATGTTTTTTCTTTGTATTTAATTTTTGCTAGTTTGATTAGTATGTGTCTTGGCGTGTTTCTCCTTTGATTTATCCTTTATGGGACTCTCTGTGCTTCCTGGACTTGATTAACTATTTCCTTTCGCATATTAGGGAAGTTTTCAACTATAATCTCTTCAAATATTTTCTTAGTCCCTTTCTTTTTCTCTTCTTCTTCTGGGACCCGTATAATTTGAATGTTGATGCATTTAATGTTGTCCCAGAGGTCTCTGAGACTGTCCTCAATTCTTTTCATTCTTTTTTCTTTATTCTGCTCTGCAGTAGTTATTTCCACTATTTTATCTTCCAGGTCACTTATCCGTTTTTCTGCTTCAGTTATTCTGCTATTGATCCCTTCTAGAGAATGTTTAATTTCATTTATTGTGTTGTTGATCATTGTTTGTTTGCTGTTTAGTTCTTCTAGGTTCTTGTTAAGTGTTTCTTGTATTATCTCCATTCTGTTTCCAAGATTTTGGATCATCTTTACTATCATTATTCTGAGTTCTTTTTCAGGTAGACTGCCTGTTTCCTCTTCATTTGTTAGGCCTGGTGGGTTTTTACCTTGGCTCCTTCATCTGCTGTGTGTTTCTCTGTCTTCTCATTTTGCTTATTAACTGTGCTTTGGGTCTCCTTTTCGCAGGCTGCAGGTTCGTAGTTCACGTTGTTTTTGGTGTCTGTCCCCAGTGGATAAGGTTGGTTCAGTGGGTTGTGTAGGCTTCCTGGTGGAGGGGACTAGTGCCTGTGTTCTGGTGGATGAGGCTGGATCTTGTCTTTCTGATGGGCAGGTCCACATCTGGTGGTGTGTTTTGGGGCGTCTGTGGCCTTGTTATGATTTTCGGCAGGTCTCTGCTATTGGGTGGGGTTGTGTTTATGTCTTGCTAGTTGTTCAGCATAGGGTGTCCAGCACTGGTGCTTGCTGGTCATTGAGTGGAGGTGGGTCTTGGCGTTGAGATGGAGATCTCTGGGAGATTTTCACTGTTTGATATTATGGACCAACGTCCTGAACTTGGCTCTCCCACCTCAGCGGCACAGCCCTGACGCCTGGCTGGAGCACCAAGAGCCTGTCATCCACATGGCTCAGAATAAAAGGGAGATAAAAAAGAAAGAAAGAAGAAGATAAAATAAAATAAAATAGTCATTAAAATAAATAAAAAATTAAAAAAATTTTTTAATTAAAAGAAAAAAAGAAGAGAGCAACCAAAACATATCCACCAATGATAACAAGCACTAAAAACTGTACTATAACAAAACAACAACAAAAAAACAGAACCCTAGGACATGGTAAAAGCAAATCTATACAGACAAAATCACGCACAGAAGCATACACATACACACTCACAAAAAAATATCATTGCTCCCAAAGTCCACCTCCTCAATTTGGGATGATTCGTTGTCTATTCATGTATTCCACAGGTGCAGGGTACATCAGGTTGATTGTGGAGATTTAATCCGCTGCTCCTGAGGCTGCTGGGAGAGATTTCCTTCTCTTCTTTGTTCGCACAGCTCCTGGGGTTCAGCTTTGGGTTTGGCCCCGCCTCTGCGTGTAGGTTGCCTGAGGGCATCTGTTTTTCGCTCAGCCAGGACGGGGTTAAAGAAGCACCTGATTCGGAGGCTCTGGCTAACTCAGGCCATGGCGAGGGAGGGGTATGGAGTTCGGGGCGAGCCTGTGGCGGTGGAGGCCGGCATGATGTTGCACCAGCCTGAGGTGTGCCGTGTGTTCTCCCGGGGAAGTTGTCCCTGGATCACGGGACCCTGGCAGTGGCTGGCTGCACAGGCTTCTGGGAGGGGAGGTGTGAATAGTGAACTGTGCTTGCACACAGGCTTCTTGGTGGCTGCATCAGCAGCCTTAGTGTCTCATGCCCGTCTCTGGGGTCTGGGCTGATAGCCGCTGCTCATGTCCATCTCTGGATCTCCTTTAAGTGGTGCTCTTAATCCCCTCTCCTCACGCAGCAGGAAACAAAGAGGCAAGAAAAAGTCTCTTGCCTTTTCGGCAGCTCCAGACTTTTTCCCGGATTCCCTCCCAGCTAGGTGTGGTGCAGTAGCCCCCTTCAGGCTGTGTTCACACAGCCAACCCCGGTCCTCTCCCTGCGATCCAACCGAAGCCCGAGCCTCAGCTCCCAGCCCCTGCCCATCCCGGCGGGTGAGCAGACAAGCCTCTGGGGCTGGTGAGTGCTGGTCAGCACCGATCCTCTGTGTGGGAATCTCTCCGCTTTGCCCCCTGCACCCCTGTTGCTGCACTCTCCTCCGTGGCTCCGAAGCTTCCCCCTTCCGCCACCCGCAGTCTCTGCCCACGAAGGGGCTCCTAGTGTGTGGAAACCTTTGCTTTGCTCCTTCACAGCTCCCTCCCACTGGTGCAGGTCCTGTCCCTATTCTTTTGTCTGTTTTTTTTTCTTTGGCCCTACTCAGGTACTTGGGGAGTTTTTTACCTTTTGGGAGGTCTGAGGTCTCTGCCAGCGTTCAGTAGGTGTTCTGTAGGAGTTGTTCCACATGTAGATGTATATTCTGTGGGGAGGAAGGTGATCTCCATGTCTTACTCTTCTGCCATCTTGAAGCTCCTCCCTGCTTTACTTTAAATATAAACGATTTCAGAAGCACAAGTTTGAAGACATTGAATCATACAGAGTTATTACTGTAGTGAATATTTATGTGGGAATTTCATACCTGTATCTTTTCTTAGGCTGAATCTTTTACTGTGGCAGTATTTATTGTTTTATCTATGTTTAGGAAGGATGTTTTTGCTGGATATTAAATTGTAGGTTGGTAATTATCTTCTTTCAGCATTTTAAAGATTTTCTACTTTTCAACATTTTGTCATTCTGTTTCTCTTTTAGAGATAATGTATCTTTTTTCCTTCATGATGTACTGTATTTCATCTTTCTCTGCAAGCTTTGAGATTTTTCCTTTCCTTAGATTTTCAAAAGTTAAACCAAATATGCCTACTGTAAAAATATATATTTAAAAAATGTATCTTAATGTGTGTAGAGCTTCTTCAATCTGAGACCTGATGTCTGTTGTCAGTTTTGGAAAATTCTTCATTAGTTTCTCTTTAAACAGTTCTACTGCCACATTCTCTTTAATCTTCTGGGATTCATGTTACATGTTATATTCCTTTTACTATGTCCCATGTGTCTATTAAACAGTTTTCTATGTTTCTCATAATTATTTTCCTCTCTGTGCCTCAGGCTGGATGTTTTCTTCTGATTTGCCTTCAGCTCACAAATCTGTTCTTCTGTAGTTAAATGCATTTGTTGAGGTCTTAATTTTATTTATTATTTTTGCCACTTTAGAATTTCCATTTGATTCTTGTTCTAAATATCTAGTTATGTGGCAGAATTCTCTATTTTGTTATCTTTTTTTTAAGCACTTTAATTACAGATAGTTGAAAGTTGTATCTGTCCTCAATATCTGGATCATATGTAGGTCTTTCTTGTTGGTCTGTTTTTCTTTTGGCTTTTCAGTCATTTGATCCTGATTCCTGTAATGTCTACTTATGTTTGACTGAATAGTGGATACAGTGTATGAAAAGCTGTGGAAGCTATGGATAATGTTATTGTCTCCAGAAAGGACTGTTCTTTTGCCAGATAAGTTAGAGTAGGGTTAGTTCATATTGATCCCCTCAGGGATCAACTGGAGGTATCGGTGAAGGCTGTACTATTTCTGGTTTGCCCTTATTCTGAAGGCATAGCTCTTCAGGGGTCTCAACTGAAAGCTTTCTCTTTTAAAGGCCCTGAACTCATTTGTCTCTCCCAGCACTGTGAAACTGAATGTGCTTCGTTAGCTTTTTAGCCTCTTAGATGCTGTTTTCTGCTTATTGCCCCAGAGTCCTGCCCTACACGGTTTAGGAATTGGCAAACACCTTCAAAAGAAAAGCTGTGAAGAATGTCAGTCTCACCTCACTATGATCTTGGTCCCTTCAGTCTGAGCTGCTTGTTCTCCAGTGACTTCAAACAGTAGTGTTTTGTTTTGTTTATATTTTATCCTGCCAGGAGGGTTAGTCTGGTACAAACCACTTTCAGAATCAGAAGTTTTCAACTGACATATTCCATTGTTTTATGGTATTCTCAAAGCATTGAAGAGATGGTTTTATCTTTAATAAATGTTAAGCTTGTACTCTGGATACTTTGCTATGACCTTCTAACACTAAAGTGTAAGATATACTCTTTGGTTAAAGCAAGAAGTAGAAATAATATTTATTGAATTTCAAAAACTTGAAGGCCCTTATTAAACATTTTATAAACATTTTCAAATCTAGTTGGAAAGGCAGCACATCTTCAAAAAAGATATAAGCTACTATCTAATATTGTACTTACATGTCAAATGAATTATACCACAGTGCATACTATAGGAAGATAAGAACTAATATTTATTGCACACCACTGTTAGGTCATTTGATCCTCAGAATAAGCTGATGATGTTTCCATTAAAATGGAATGAGGAAAAACAGCCAGTTGTAAAAAAAAATTTGAAAGTAAGTAAAATTATAAAGAAGAAAATTAAAATCACCCACAATCTACTGAGAGATAACCATTAAGAACATTTTAGGCCTAAAGAAATGTCTAGTCTTTTCCCAGTACATATAAATGTATATTATATATCATCCTGAAGCATTGAGTTTAGTAACATTTTATTTGCTTTGAAGTCTTTAAATTAGCTATATGCAATTCTAGCACTCCTGCTTCAATTTTATTGTAACTTTTCTATTTCTAATGCCTTTTAAAATTAATCTACACAGTACTGTGAAATATTTTTAAACTTTGATAGTTTGATAAAGTTTCAATAGTGCAGACAAAAATTGCTTTCTAAAATATATGCAGCTGACATTTTCTTTTTAGTAATCTAGTACAATGGATTATTATTTCTCTAAATTAAGAATTTTGTTAAGTTTATATAAATTACATAATTATATTGTGATTTTTTTTCTTAAGTTAGTGTAAAATTGGTATGTTAAACTTCCTAATAACTTTTTTGTTTGTATTTTAAAGGCCAAACTGTTTTCAGATAGTGGTTCAGCACTTTAGTGAAGAACATTACATCTTCTACTTTGCAGGAGAAACTCCAGAACAAGCAGAGGTAAGTTAACTGTTTTTTCAACTACTGTCAACTTTATTCAGCTCTTGTTTTCTGGAAAGAAAGCTGTTGCATTTAAGATAATGTGATAAAAAGGATGCCTGAAATCTAATCATGTTTTATTTTAAGGAATGAGAAACTTTCATGTGTAAAAAAAATTTTTTTGAAAGAAATGCAGAAAAACACAGTGTAGGGTTATTAGGAAAGCTCCATTTTAAATTGACCTTTAAATGGGCTATGATGTTGAGTCCAACTGAGAATGTTCATTGAAAATCCTCTCTGCAGAAAGGTTATATTCTAAGTACAGTCAAAAAGGTAAGCCAGTTTGTTTTGCTAATAAGCATTGTTGTTATTCACTGGTTGAACTGTGTCTAAAAATAGAAATTCAGTCATAAGGAAAAAATTTTGTTTTTCTCTAAGTCTAGATATAATGTTTACTTTCAGCACTAGCCATTGATCCATGTGCAATGCCCTTATTAAAACTTTTATTAAGTGTTAAGTAATGCTGTGAAGAAACGTTTTTAAAAGTCTCCTTTTAAAAGTACTTTGATTTCTTTGAACCATAATATTTCTGGGGTGTTTAAAGGTATTTTGTAGAAATATGGCTATATTTCTTCTGCTTATACTCTATGGAAGGAACCCGAAGGTAGTTTAGAGATGAAAGAAAGTGACTTTGTTGAAAAAAAAGAAGATAATTTGCCAACCCTGGATATGAGGCAAATGCTCCTGAAACTCTGGATCCTGGCATGGGCCCCTGACTCATAAATTATGAAAATAACTTAGGGTGTAGAATAAATTTGATGAATGAGCCATTGTGTTTTATGGCTTATAATTGAATATCATTTTTCCATCATGGAAAAATATCTCAATTGAATACTCATTATTAACTAATAATACACATAAAACCTTGTTTTGTGGGTATGTAGCCCTAATTTGCAAAAATAGGGCTCATAATATTTTGCCCTTTGACTTTTTTTTTTTAATGTTAGATATTGAGTTAGAAAAGAAACTTAAACTTGAGTATCCTATCTTCCAGTTATTTTATCATGTTCTTTCTAAAGATGTGTTTAACTTATATACCTGGATGACATTTCAATGTGTTTTGCATGCCTCACATAAATATAACATTATCTTATTGGATTTATCTATACTTTTTCCATATTCTGTTTCCATATATCCCTTAAAGTTCAAAAATACCACTGATAGTCCTAGTTTTTTATTACTTTGGTGGCCTGTGGTATCTCTGGTTATTGTCTTCTCTTTCTGAAAGCTATGGTAATTGATTTAGTAGTCTTAAGTTTGCTCCATTAAAAGTCGTTCGCTAAACACTGACAGAGTTCAGATTCATTGAAATAGCCAACAAACTAAAGACCTAATTGAGTGAAGCAGTAGTACAGAGATTTCTAGAAACATGTATGCCAAATAAAATATTTAGATTTATTTTTGGTAAACCTAAAATTGTTCTCTCCTTTCTCCAGAGGACTAGATCATTAAACATTTTAGAATATAGCTGCAACTTAATATTAGGCTGAAATATTGTTTTAAATATAATGTTATATTTAAAAGGCTTTTATAAATCACCCAGACCCCCTTATACATTTCTACCTATATCATGGTCTAAGGTAAAGATTAGAATGTTTGTCATCAAATCAGTCATCACATTATCAACTGGTTTTGCAGTCAGCCTTCCTTTCACAAAATGTATCAAGTTCAATTCTGCTTTAGGGTGCCTCAAGTTTAACTGCTTAAATATATGTAAATTTATTTTCTGGCTAATAAATTATCACTCATTGGTACTTAAGATTAATATAGAGATTCTACAATAATACAATCAATATTTTACAGAATTATAATTGTTTTGGTCACTGTTTTATTTTGTTGGAGCACAGATGTACTTAAAGCACAGGATACTCTGAGTTTAGAAATGGCAGTCTAGAGAAGGAAGGAACTATTGAATTTGGGGAAAAAACCCAAACTGTTGATTGGAAACTGCATAAACTATTGTATACTATATTTCTTTGAAATGCTGTTATTTTTCCTAGGACTGGATGAAAGGTCTGCAGGCATTTTGCAATTTACGGAAAAGTAGTCCAGGGACAGCTAATAAACGCCTGCGTCAGGTGAAACTTGATTTTCTTTGATTTGTGATTGTCACAAATTTGTGATTGTATTTTGCTTTATCAGTTTGCTCTTTATTTTTATTTCTCTATGACCTATTTTGGGCAACATTTCAAACACTTTAGAATTCTTGAGAGGTGAATCTTTTCAGGCATTTTAAAGCCATGCTCCCACTTGCTTCAGCAGCAGGAGAAATAGTTACTTCTTTATGAAAGAGAATATTCTTTATATACTTGCTGGATACTTAGCCCATAATGCCATCTTTTGAATACATATCAAGGACTTTTTTTCTTCCACTTAAAGTAACAATACCAAGCCAACAACAACAGAAACTATTCTGTTCGGCACTATTATTTTTTTTCTTCAAAAAATTATTTTGGCCTGTGTCAGAAAGGTACTTACTGAAAAAATCATCTGACTGAAAGTACTAATCCTGGTAAACTTTAGGGTTTTTCATTTTATAGTAATTGCTTTTGAAACCTATTACATAACTTATGGGTAGTATCCTGTCTTATTTGAAACCTTCACATGCCTGCATGTTCATTTATGGAGAGTTAAGCTAGGCTTTCTCTTTCGTTCTAGGTATGTAAACTCAACTTTATATCCTCCATTTCTTTGCTTTTTTCTTTTAGTTATCCCCAGATAATTGGAAAAAGTTAGGTAAATTTAATATTCTTGGAGTTTTGAGGAAAGTTTCTTTTTTGTACAGTATTTACTGACTAAAGTGACTCTTGTTTTACTTATGGGAATTTCCAATAAGCTTGGTGAATTTAACATACTGTTCTATTGGAAGTGGATAAATGGTTATTATTTAGATGACTGAAAGTTTTATTCCCTGTAACCAGAAGTCTGATACTTCCCCCAAGGACATTTAATTATATGCATAATCACTATGCATGTTTTAACATTTTGAAAGCTATGGAAAATCAGATTCAATTTTTGTAGATTGTATCTTGTGAGAAATTTCAGGCATGAAATTATTTGTAGGTATAATATTATATAATCATAATGATATAATAGCTAACAATGTCTTGAGCCCTTTTTATGTGCCAGGTACTCTGCTTGTGCTTTTATACGTATCATTTCTAATCTTCACAACGACTTGCAGTGTAGACTTTATCCTAATTTTATATCTGAGGAAGCTGGGGCTCATAGAAACTGACTTGTGCAAGGCCACACAAGTAGTACGTGGCAAGAGGGAAAGAGAACCTGACACTAGAAGATAGATGGTTTAAGTTTTGCATCAAAACTGAAAAATAACTTCGCTTCTTTGGATCTGTATCCTTTCCTGTAAAATGAGATGGTAGAATCAGTATTTTAAAAATATTTTCTAGCTGTGGAACTCTGTATAGAAAGAAAATCTTCCAGATGAGCATTATATAGCATGTTAGATTTTGATTTGGGTGGTAAGAGTTATTTACTTAAATTAATAAAGAATCCTCAAAAAAAAGAAAAAAAAGAATCCTTTTCTCAACTTCATTTTCTCTGAACCATTGTTTTATAGCAGAAACGGTGTATTTCATTATTTTTGCAGGAATGTAATTGGAGGAATAACTTGTAAAATACAATTGTATTTATTTTTTTAAGTGGGAAGAATTTATTAAAAGGGAAAATATAACTGAAGGTCATGTTTTCTGAAAAAAGGGGAAAATAAGTCACTATTTTGGGTTTTTATAATAATTGCCTTTGAAACCTAATGCATAATTCTTGAAATCTGGGGTAACGATTTCTGTGTTTTCTTTAGGTCAGCAGTCTTGTTTTACATATTGAAGAAGCCCATAAACTCCCAGTAAAACATTTTACTAATCCATATTGTAACATCTACCTGAATAGTGTCCAGGTAGCAAAAACTCATGCAAGGGAAGGGCAAAACCCTGTATGGTCAGAAGAGTTTGTCTTTGAGTAAGTCTTATTTTATCATTACATTAGATGATTTTCTTTTGCTGTAATGCATTTTCTTTCCTTTTTATTTTTTTTTTTAACTCTGTATCTAAATCACTCAGAACACAGTGCCAAGCTCAGGCATTTTAATAATACACACTTTTTTTTTTCTATTGTATTTGTTCACCTTTACTAGTAAAGTGCTATGTCCTTGGTTTTTCACCCAGTTATTAATATGAATTACCATTACTGATGAATCCAAAAACATTTACTAACATACACAGACAAAATGTTTACAAGGGTTTCCAAGATTTACTCCAGGAAGTTAAAGACAGTAGGGAAAGTGTAATTTGCTTGTCTGTATTCCTGTGTACCAAATAATAAAACATGTTTTGAATCTAGTTTTAAATCTAGCACTTTCAGCTGGGTTAGCAGCAGAAATAGGGGGTTTATTCAATACTAATAAAGGAATTAGATAGTTTTATGCCAGGACATTTTCTTAATTCTTTTTCTCCTTGCTGCTTTAGTGATCTTCCTCCTGACATCAACAGATTTGAAATAACTCTTAGCAATAAAACAAAGAAAAGCAAAGATCCTGATATCTGTAAGTTGACACAGAAATTTCTAAAGTAAAAAAGCATGTTTTATATACTTTGGAAATTCATAATGAAGTATAGTCTAAAATGGAAATTAAAAAGGTGTGTAAGCAGTGTAACTTGAGATAGCTTCTTTTTATACTTCTACAAGTATTGATTGCTGTATCTAAAAAAGAAAAAATAAAAAGACCAAAAAGGCTAAATTGTATATACTGTAAACTTAAGCCCTTAGGATTAAAGTAGGATCTGCTCACCCTCCCTCCACAACGTATAGGAGGAAAAAGAAAACAGTAACAGTGGTCATCTTTCTGTGGTGCTTCCTTATCCCTTCTTCCTACTTTTTAGGTTTCTCCTACTTTCCTATACTTTGCATGTAAATGAAAAAAAGCACTCTGTTAAATTTTTTTCTTTAAACTAGATTACACTGCTCACTTCTGGTAGTCAGTACTGGTTCTCGGCAGCACAACTTTTCCCAGTCTGTTTCTGAAACAGGTGGCAATGGGATTTAGCAATTCACACCAGAGTGAATTAGGTTAATCCTTAAATACCTTCTTAAAAATCAGGCTTGGGGGGAAAAAAAAGTGATATGTGTTAACAGAATCAAAGCCTGAATTTTTTGCTATAAATATTCTGTAATTTCTGTACTATTAAAATGCTTAACATTTTTAGTGGTCCCCCATTATTTTTAAGATAAAATCTAACCCCCTAGCAATGATACAGAAGAAAGGCTCTTTCCTGATCCACTCCTCCCCACTCTTACTTTCACTGTGGAATCTTCTGTGTATCCTTCTCTCCAGCTACACCAGCTTTCTTATAGCTCTTAAATTGTCCATGGATTTTTAAAACCATCCACCATACCTTCTGTTCGGACTGCACACACTCTCTTTTTTTCTCTGTTTCTACTTAGCTACACTTCCAGATCCTGTTACAAGTCAGCTTAAGGGGGTACCTGTTTGGAATGGATGTTTAACTTCCACAGAATGAATTAGACATTATTTCTCTGTACTTCATTAGCATACACCACTTTCCAGCACTTAGCATGGGGTATCATAATTGACTTCTTGCCTCCTTGGCTAGACTGTTACCTCCATGCAAGTCAGAGACTGTATCTTTATCATGTCTGTATCCTACATCCCTGCCTATCAGAGAGTCTGGCACATAGTAGGCATTCAGTAAATGAATGAAGTAAGCATTTAGTATTAAATTTATGATATTACTGAAAAGTCCTTTAATAAAAAGCATTTAACACTATAGATAAGATAGAACATTAGGAAAATTTGTGTGACTAATTACAGTGTCATCTTTTCAGACAGTAATCATTTGATATTTTTCTGTCACAGTATTTATGCGCTGCCAGTTGAGCCGGCTGCAGAAAGGGCATGCCACAGATGAATGGTTTTTGCTCAGCTCCCATATACCATTGAAAGGTATTGAGCCAGGATCCCTGCGCGTCCGAGCACGATATTCTATGGAAAAAATCATGCCAGAAGAAGAGTACAGCGAATTTAAAGAGGTATTAAAGTTATTTACCAGTCCAATTATTTTTAAAGGCATTAAGAAAAATAACTTTTTTTTCCCCCCAGGATCCCTACTGGAGTATAATTGCTCCACAATACCATGTTAGTCTCTACCGTACAACAAAGTGAATCAGCCACACGCACACATATATCCCCATATCTCCTCCCTCTTGCGTCTCCCTCCCTCCCACCCTCCCTATCCCACCCCTCTAGGTGGTCACAAAGCACCGACCTGATCTCCCTGTGCTATGTGCTGCTTCCCACCATACCCATTGAGTTAAATATAGTAATTTCATAGTTTAGTGGCACAGTGACAGGCAGAGAAGGTTGAAAAGCCTTGCAACAGTATTACATTGCTTTGAAGAGACTATAAATATGTAGGTTACAAACTCATTCTGTTTTTAATAAATTTATTCAGTAGAACATATTCCTAAATGTATACATATAGAAGAATGTATTTCCTGTTAATGTTACTGAGAATGCTTAATGCTGTGTACTTTCAACAATCTTTCTTGATGTCATTTTTAGCTTATACTGCAAAAGGAGCTTCACGTAGTCTATGCTTTATCACATGTATGTGGACAGGACCGAACACTACTGGCTAGCATCCTACTGAGGATTTTTCTTCATGAAAGGCTTGAATCGTTGTTGTTATGTACACTAAATGACAGAGAAATAAGCATGGAAGGTACAGTATGGATGTGTTAGTGTGATACTTTTAAAAACTGGTTAATGACTAGATTTTATATATCAAGTATATATGTACTCTATCTTAGAACATATTAAATAGTTAAATCATTTTACAAAGTTACTCAGCTTTTCATTCATTAAAAATTACAGTTGGAATGTCATTTCTGATTCTTAGGCAGGCTAATATGGGGGGCGGTATTATCTCTAATACAACTTTCTGTCATGGCAAATTAGAAGCCGTAAGAAAGTGACTTCCGTGTCCAGATCAATGGCTTATACTTCTTGGTTATTAAGAATAGTTTGGTATGCTTACCATGTTCTCTTGTTTGTTTTTTGCTTATAAATTCATTGCACAAAAGTTGGGTGTTAGCTGCATTTTATTTCTGCCTTCTGTAGGTAGGTAGTTTCCAGGCAATTTAGCTGGACCCACAGTAGTTTGTAACAGCTTATAAATATGTCAGAATAACCCATTTCAAACCAGCCCTTTGACTCAATAACAGTACTTGCTTCTAGGTTCCCCAAATAAACTGTAAAATCTAAAACTATTTCCTCCTGATCATAGAAAATATAAAAATATATACATTTGTCAGGAAAGATAAAGTGGTGGTACATATTTTACACTGAGATTGTCTTTTCTGGCAATATTTGTGTTTTTTTAGGATTTTATTAAAAGTCATGAATAGCCATATTTTAGGCAAATAAGTTAATTTATACGGGGGTTTTACGTTACATTCTTGTTTGTAAATTAACTCAAGATTTTTTAGAGCGTGGGCTCAGTGGACAGCAAAGGTGGATTCTGGTCCTAGTTTTGTCACTGTTTGGCTCTTTAGTCTTAGTTAAGTCATATAACCATCCAGAGCCTTTGTTCATATAATGTGGCAGTGTTAATTCCTTCTCCTGTTTATGATCTAATGAAGTGAAGGAATAGAAAGTCTTTTGAAGAGTTAAGTTTATAGGAATATAGGATGATGTCATTATAATCAATATTTAATGCTACATGCAAATAAACATACTTAAAGAGCTATAATTATTTGAGGAAAAAATGAATTCATTTAATTTCCAATTTGATTCACATTAGTACAATCCTTTACAGATAATTTTTTAATATGTATATATTTATGTAGATGAAGCCACTACCCTATTTCGAGCTACAACACTTGCGAGTACCTTGATGGAGCAGTATATGAAAGCCACTGCTACACAATTTGTTCATCACGCTTTGAAAGACTGTATCTTAAAGATAATGGAAAGCAAGCAGTCTTGCGAGGTGAGTATTGCAGCAAAGAGCATATTTTAATAGGTAATGCTTTATAGCTAACTGCACTTCAAGGCAAATGTATTAGCTGTCTGAAACTGTTCGTCAGAAGTTATACCTTTTGTAATACGTTTAGAAAAATGTTATGCGAAACAGACTTTTTAAAAAAGATGTACTTTATTTGGAGATTAAAAACCTCGAATTGCACCAGAAATACATGAAAGTACTCCTGCTGTACTAATGATAAAAGTGTATGCTACTTTCAGAAAGTGTGCAAACATAAATTGAAGTTATTGTTAGAGATTTCTGTTGTGTAAGTTCTGTGTGACACTTGCTAATAACATCTAGGTTTCTCCTCAAAGGTTTTTTTGAAGTGGGGGTGGTGGTGGGAGGGTCAGAGGTACAAGATAACCCCCTCAAAAGCAAATAAAAACATCCTTTTAGATTATTGAGGCTTCAGTGTAAACTCATAACAAACCATTAAGAAAAGGAGTAGAATCTCATGTATATGGCTATTCCATCATTTTATTTTGAAGGCAGAGCAACTATAGAAGGAGGATATTAAATATATTTTTTATGTCTGATACAAAATAAAGGAACTGCTTTTGATAATGTATACTGGGAGCACTCAAAATGTTAATTCTGCACCAAGTTGTCAATTTTTACTAATTAACTTAAGAGGAAGAAATGGATAATTTAGTGTTGGAAACCTGGGGTTAACACCATAGTTGGTCTAATAAGTGTAAAGGATACAGAAATGCAGCAAGTCTGCAGAAAGTCTCTGGACGTTAAATCCAGGCTAGGGAATTTAGATTCCTATAGATAAATCTACTCCATTAATTCTAGGTAAGAACTCTTAGATTTTAGAAGTTACTGGAAAGTTTTTAGAAGGGTTCATGATGCTGCCTCTGAGGCATTTGGTATTTTATTAGTCATTTAAAAAGTCTTATCTCATTCAGAAAAACCTTTCTATTTTAATCAGCTTTTTTCCTCAAATAAATAGATTTAAGATAGGTTTTATAATAATATACGGTGATCTTTCTTTCCAATTAAATACTTCTAGTATATTTGTGCATGTGGCCACTGAAGCTGGGATTTTTTTGTCTTCTGGTTGGGAATATTATATTTAAAATAAAGTCTAATACAGTTTTATCTGCCTGTAAAAATCTGTGGTAAAATGTGGTAAATGAATAAAAGAAAACTTCATTAATGGTATTTAACCCAAAGCAACTGAAAACTGTTGAATAATCATTGCTCTTCAGTTGAGTAGATGGGAATTAATGGTAACAAGTCCATTAGGAGTTCCACAGAGCAAACCCTAGTTAGCCCCACACCACAACCAAAAGACTAATACAGTTTGAAAAATGGAAAAATAGAGAACCTTGAAAAAAACTGCTTGATTACCTTGATTCATTTGCATTTATCATTGCCAAGATGCATTTATATTGATTTATTCCTTCTCTTAGTTAAGTCCATCAAAGTTAGAAAAAAATGAAGATGTGAACACTAATTTAGCACACCTATTGAACATACTTTCAGAGCTTGTGGAGAAAATATTCATGGCTTCAGAAATACTTCCACCGTAAGTGGTGAAATTTTAATTTGACAAGAAATTGTATATTTGCATTTAAAAAAATTTGTATTTCTAAAACATGTGTGAGCTTTTCCACTGTCCTGATGTTATTATACTCTGAAGAAGTTAGGGTTTTTAATCTTTACACGATGAATTGTGTTTAAGGAAACAGAGTGACTTGAAGAAACCAAAGTGAAATATTTGCATTAAAATAAAACAAATGATGTTTTTATACAGGCCAGTATGTCTGGTTTATATAGTAACTTGGGGAAAGAATAGAAGCTTATCTCAGGTTTGAGGAGGTCATAAAAGACATGTATCTCTCCAGTATGTAGTTGAACATCTTGCTCAAAATGTACACGAGATAATTACTCGGTGTCTGCTTAGCGGCTTCCGGTGTTAGCTCGCTTATTCAGGTAGAAGTTAACTTACATTAAAATCTGTCTCCCTGGAACCTGTACTCATTAGTTCCTCTATATCTGCATTCCAGTACTTTTTCATACTTTTCTTTAATACAGAAGTAATCTAAAAATGGTAGGATTTCTTCCAAAGTAAATGTAAAGAACTGGTTAAATGAATTGATGATGCAAACTTTTTAAAGTTTTCCTTATCCTTTGCTAAATATCACTACTTGTAACAGAGAACTTTTTTTGGGAAAATGGCCAGTTGCATTTAAAAATGTCATGGATTTCGTAAATTAAGCTTTAGGCTGCAGTGAGATCAGTATTTTCAAGTGCTTTCTGTATTAAGATGGTTGTGTTATTTTGGCAGGACACTGAGGTATATTTATGGGTGTTTACAGAAATCTGTTCAGTACAAGTGGCCTACAAATACCACCATGAGAACAAGAGTTGTTAGGTAAGACTTACTGTTTTGTTAAATCACATAGCCTGCACTGAGAGCCAAATGGATAATTGTGAAAATGTGGAGACTAACAATTTCAAGACCTTTTTTCTTTGACTTTTATGTCAGAGTCCTGTTGAATATTTTCTGAATTCAGATAGCTCCTAAACTTTAACTTACTTTGTGTTTTTGTTTTGAAGTTACTATGAGATACTTAGCTAGCAAGCTACCTTTTTGCATTTTCTAAAAACCTCAACATTCACTGATGGGAGGAGAGAAAGACTGGTTGATCTGTGCTGAGAACAAAAAGCAATAATTGTACAATTTAGGTATTAATTAATTGGTTTGTAACAGTTTGTGACTCAGGGCTGATCTCCAACCAGAGTCTACTTAGTTCTGAAGCTGTTACAGTGTGTTCATTGTGCAGTAATTAGGAGGAATTGCTTTGTCAAGTCATAGCATTTTGTAGCTTATATAGGGGAACTTTGTTGTCATTTCCGTAACTTTTCCAATGAAGAAGCAGATCTGTAGAGATTAAATTGTTTGCTTAAGGTTATACAGAAAGTTAGTAGCTAAGGCAGAACTAAAGGCAAAACATCTAAGACCCAATCTAATATCCTTAACACTCCTGTACGCTTTTGTTAAGCACCCCAACCCATTCAAGACAGTAGGAAATTAGTGCAAAAGCATCAGAGAATTCAGGAGTCTAATAATAAAATTTATCATATAGAATATATGCCGCCCATCATGTTATACACTATTAAAAAAAATTGGGCAACTACTGAAGGCACCAATATCATATAATTAGTTTTGTAAAATATCTCTTGGTTAGTAATGATATGACATAAATGTTTAAGAATTGTAGATTCTGTATTTCTTGGCTTTAGTAGTGATTGAGAGGAATAGAAACGTATTACAAGCATATAATGTTGCAGCACAGTTGTGTGTGATGTAAATGAAAACTTCTGTAAGTTTCAAACAAGTGTATTTGTTAAGCAAATAGCTGGAAATTCTGCTATGTGGATTATCTGATACTACAGGGTCTTCTGAGGGGCATTTATGGCCAAGGTGGTGATTTCTATCCCTAGTTAAGCTTTTAAATATATGTGTAGATACCTAATATCCCTCTTAAATTTAAAATCACCTTTAAAAATTCCCAGAAAGTGGATTTGCACACTGAAATTCTTTTATGGTTCGGTGTTGCTAGGTTATATTTCAGATCCAGACAAAGATATCAAAATGTTTTCAAGCAAAATTTGTGCAAGATTCTTCATAAATTACCTGCTATAAAGAAATCTAAAGACTTAATAATTGTATATTAAGAATAAATGCTATCTGAGAAGCAACACATTAATTTTTCTAAGACTCCCCAAAATTAGCAAACAACATCATTGGGAGGTAAATGCTGAGAAGTTGTGTTATTCTCTAATAGAGAACAGAGACTGTCAATTATTTTAATCTCTAAAAGGAATTTTATCAACTTGGAAATAATGCTTGTCTTTACAAGGCCAGGTGCGAGGTCAATTATTAGTGTGGATTCCTCTTAAGAGGAAATTAGAGAAATATTATCTACACAAAAACATAAACTCTACCAGTAACCAAAGAAGGGAGCAGACTAGGAATAGCTATATACACTTGTAGTTTTACTTTGTACTTTGTTCCCAGAGTAAGATTAGCAGGTAAAATCATATATGACAACTGTTATTAAGCCATGTGTTTTTATACTAATTTTTGGTTTTGCTATTAATATTTTGTAATTTGAGAACTTTTTTTTTAACTTTAGAAAGCTTGATGTCTTTTTCTTCATTGCCTTAAAAGCTTTTCAACATTGTTTGTATACATTTTCATTTATCAAGAAGTCACTTTTTCCCTAGTAAAATGGATTAATTTTTATGTAACTCAACAAAATCAGTATAACCAACTTCATTTATAACAGACTTTACTGAGCTGTTCTGTTTAAAGAAAGAAAGTTTAGAGAATGTTAGTTTTAGGACTATGTGTCTATTAAAAGGGTTTATTTGTACTCCTACAGTATTTCAGAAATTCTTAGTGTTCCTAAGGACACACCTTCCTCAAAGTAAGTATAAAATGCACTACTAGCTTGGAATAAGTAAATAGTAGCCAAAACAGTAAATGTTACAGATACAACTTAAATCTTCCCAAAGTAAATCTAAAAATCTAAATTTGAGAAAAGTGAATAATGTTTAAGCAGCAAATATGTGTTCTTAAAGTAAGATACTTTAGCTTATTATTTTCATAAAGTTGCATATTTGGTCTTCCCTACATTAGTTCAAAGTTCATGGTTCTACTAACATTTTTGTTTATATATATTATTTTAATGTAACACATATTGTAGTTTTCTAAAAAAACAAAATTTCCCTCCCATTCAGTGGTTTTGTTTTTCTTCGACTTATCTGTCCTGCCATCCTGAACCCACGGATGTTTAATATCATCTCAGGTAATAAGCTTTTGATAAATTTTGAAATTAAAAAAATAGTTTCATACTCTTTAGTAAGGTTACTCATTTTTCCTTTTAAATCTTTCTTTTTAATCCAATTATAAGACTTGGTATAAAACATTCCAAAGCACCCCTTTCTTCTTCCTTTTGGTACTTTACCTTTTCTTTCCATTTTGTTTCTTAACCTTTCTTTCCATCTAATATTTGAAGCCTGAGATGGCATGATTAGACACAAATCATTTTTTTCCCATCCCTACCTATGTCTCAAACTCTTATGATGATGATTTTTTCCAGCCTGCAACATTGGCTTTTTCAAGTTGGGAAGAAGAGCTTCCTGTGTGCTTTTAACCCATGCTAGACCCTGTCACTACCATTCCAAGTCGGATTTTAAAATTATAGCTGCAGTTGCAGTAGTACTCTGTGAATACTTATGAAGAAAGCAGCCCTTTGAGATTTCCCAGTAGAGATTTCTTGTCACCAGCTATATAATGTTAATTGGCATTTTAAACTCCAACAAACCAGATTCAGTTTTGCTTATTACCCAAATGCCCATTATGGATTGACTTTCAGATGTTGTAGACTTTTCAAATAAAGGATAAGAATGATATTTGTGACTACAAATGTAATCATGAGCCATCATTAGCAGAAGGAATCTGAAGTATTTTTGTCTTGATAATTTGAAGCTCAAAATTGTATTAAAATTTTTTGGAGTATCTTACCTTTATAGCCATCATATCTCTGTAGTTATCTCCAATTGCTACTAAAATGGTTAAATCTATGGGTCTACTAAGAATTAAGGGTTTAGAATTCTTTTGGAGAGATTTATTTATCTGAATGTTAGACTCTGAACCACTAGGCAATATTATTTATAGTTTAGCAACTTCAGATAAAAAGAATACAGTCTAAAATCAGGCAGCCAGATAGACTATCTATAGGTTTTTACTGTTAAATAATTATGTTTCAGAGCTTAAAATTAATAGAGACAAATATTTTTCATTTACATCCTATTATCTATATAGGGCAGTGCTTCCTGATTAACCTTTAAAATATTTTTTAAAAATTAATAAATTGCATGTTTTTCTCCTCAAAATAAAGCAGAGATTCCAGACTTTGTTATTGAGCTTTAAAGTGAATTATTTGAGTCAGTGGAGGCTGGGAGCAAGGAATTGCTCATATTGCAAATTGCTAACCTTGGATGGGTTGAAATTAGCTTTGTGAATTGTCCTGTAGGGTATGTGGAGTAACAAGTCTTTTTAGCAATAAGATAAAGCTTTGAAGTATTTTGAAATACCCTGTAGTACCCTTTTCACAAACTAAAAGCACTGATAAGTGTATTCAGTTTTTCCCCCTTTAAATCAAGTTATTTTGAATTATACAGGTCATACTTTTTCCAAAAAACATTGAGTTCTGAATGGAAGAATATTAGTATTTTTAACAGTAAAGAAATATTAAAGTGCTAAATTTATAATGGTTTACTTGGAAGTACCTTTGGAGTTGGTGTCATTAGCTGTGCCCAATTCTCTTATAGATTCCCCATCTCCTATTGCTGCAAGAACACTGATATTAGTGGCTAAGTCTGTGCAGAACTTAGCAAATCTTGTGGAATTTGGAGCTAAGGTAAAAACATTTTGATACTTTAAAATGTCATTTATGAATGAAACTTTGACATGATAAAACCATAAAATATGGCATAAGTAAATTTTCAACAGTGGATATTTCATAAAGATAATTTATGATTTTGTTGATATGTTCATATTTTTAGATGCTTTTAGATTTTACTTTTTAATAGTGGAATTTTAAAAACCACCATTTTTGCTAGTAGTATAGAAAGGTATTTTTTCAGTATAATTTCCAGTATAATCAGAGTCTTCCACTTTTAAATATAAAAATCAATGAGCATATTTTTAAATGCACCCCAATCAATTTTGTTATGTATTGCATAATAAACATTCTCTGTAAATACTAAAATTCGGATGAGTTTTTAAAACACCCATATGTGATCCCACTATCCAAAGATAATGACTGTTAATGTTCTGGTAGGGATAATACTATGTCATCTGCTTTTGTTAATATTAACAGATAACAAGTATCCTTATATGTACTTCCTTTCAAACTTGTCCAGTTATTTCTTTAAATGAACTTTGGAGTAAAAGTACTAAGTAAGAAGACATTTTGCTCCCCACAGCCTTGCCAAAACTCAACTAGTATTACTTTTTTATTTTTGACAATCTGATAAGCATGTTACTTTTTGTATTATTATTTCATTACTCTTAGAACTGTACGACTTTTCATGTCTGTTTCTTTGGAATCGTCTATTGAGGTCCTTATCTCATCTTACTGATTTTAAGAGAGTGTGTATTAATACTAACCCTTCCCCGTTTTACAACATAGCATATTTTCGAATCGGTTTAAGATTTTAGAATGAAGCAGTTTATAGTATGACTCAGCTTTTGAATTTATCTGAACCCTGAGGCAGGTTATGAGTACCAATTTTTTATTGCAGTCCCTACCACACTATATTTTAACTCCCTATATTCTCTGCTGGGTTCTAGTAACCTCTGGGTACTTGGCAAATATTGACAGTTTCTCACTAATTATTTTTGAATGACCTACATATAAGAAATTGTGTTTGCTAGGCTATGTGTGCTTTTTTTCATCCAGAATTTGTTTGTTTATTAAAGTACTCCATACTCCTATTCCTCAGAATAGCTGCTTGCTTATATTAGAAGGAAAAATATGGTCATTGTATAATTACGTTAATTCTTATGAATAATGTGCTGCTACTGATAATTTGATTTATAAGAATTTTTGCTACATGTATGGTTTTCGTTATGGACCAGATAATGTTTCTGATGCATATATAGTAAGCTTTTTATTTTTATATTTTTAGGAGCCTTACATGGAAGGTGTCAATCCATTCATCAAAAGTAACAAACATCGTATGATCATGTTTTTAGATGAACTTGGGGTATGCATATAATTTTTCAAGTACTTTGACATCTATACTTAATATAGCTGAGTATAACTCATTGAAGCAACAACCTTTAGAAAGCTTTTCTATCCAGAGCTTAAAACAAAACAAAACAAAACTGCATATTTTTGTCTACCTTCTTAAACAAATTACTTCATTTGATATAATTACAACAATTTATTCTTACACTGAATGATTTACACCAAGAATAGAGGACTGTGGCTTTTGAACTACCTGTGTCAATTTTTAGTTTGTCCCACCTCACCACTATGACATTCTGTTGCTGCTTTAGCTACTTTAACTTTGCTGCTACTGTGTGGAATTTGAAACAAGATGGATAACCCACAGTTCTGGCCAGTTTAATAAGTAAATGGACTGGAGAATGTATGTTCCTGTGGCTTTTCTAAGAATAAAATACGTGGATTTGGTGTTAAACTTCATTCAGTGGGACTACATATGCCTCACTTAGGCATTTATAAATAAGTTGTGATTATAAAATTAAGAATGGGATTTTAAAAATAATTTTTAAGGCCCTGGATTTCTTAGTAAAGTTAAATTTTCTTGTTATAGATTTTCAGATACTGCATCAATTAAAAACTAAATAAATTTATTAGCAATTCAGTTCATATATATAGAAACCAGAAAAGAGATGTGAATTTAGCCAGGTGTATGGCACTAGGGAATGCTAGGGTAGGAGAATGTTCTGCTTTAATACAGTCAGATTCACTTAAAGCACAAGTAAACAACCACCACACCACTGTATAGTCAAACCAGTCAGGACAGCCTGTGGGCCCCTAGTTTGCAGCTTCAGGTATAAGAAATTTATAGTGTTGGTCCATATTGATAATGAAATTGAGAAATAAAGGAGCAGATGCTAAATGTCCATCATGTTCCTATATGTGAACTCCTGGGAAGTTTTGAAGAATATAAGTATTTCCGATTACCAAAAAATATAGTTGGTCCATGACTGAAATTTTTTTTTTTTACTATAGTGATGTTTAAGGAGCTGTATGAAACTGTCCAATATTTAAGGCTAGCTAGTTTATCTCAAGACACATTTCTAGGTGTAGATTCAAGATTAGGATTCCATTTACTTTCCATAATCACATGTCTACAGTCCAGCTTTCTCTATCACTTTCCTAGTTACGCCACACAATCTAGCCTTTCAGATTGCTTAGAATTCCAATATTATAATACTCTTCCAGTCTCCTCATACTCTTCCACTGCTTTACACCTATGTAAGTCAAATAAGACTCACTTCAAATGTCTCCTTCAGGCAGGCTTTGCTGAGCCCTAAACCTGAACTAAATAATACCTTTTGTTCTGCTTCCTAAGTATCCTCTGCATATCCTTTGATATATATAACTCTGTGATCAGTTCACATCTAGTCTGTGTCTTCTCTACTAGGTTGTGAACTCTTTAAAGGCAAATGTGGTTGTCTTTCATCCCATCTCTGGAAGCATCCCATCTCTAGAAGCCTTCATTCACTGAATAAAAATGAATTATATTCTAATTATTTTTTTTAGACCATAGAAAACTGAGTGTTTGCAGTTTTTAGGAGTGTATAGCAAATATTGTCACCATTAGGGAGAGGAATAGATTTGTTTAAAACCACTGGTAATCTAAACTCATGTTAAATTTTATTCCAGTGCTCAAAATAAAGTCAATACTTAGTTACTATAACAAGTTGGCAGTACTGTATTGGCACTAATTTACTTTATGAACCTTATCTAAAGATACCATAATTAACACATCATTTCTACACATTAGCAAGTGTTTTGGGCAGAGTCCACAGATAATTATAGGCCTGAAAGGTTCTCATCAGTGCGTTCGTAATGTAGCTCTTATTTATATATGCTGATCAATTTGGACAAACTATAGCAGTTTAATAATGAAACTCAGTCTGAAGGAGTGGAGGAATTTTAAGTTTAGGTTACATTTAATCCAGATTGGCAGTTAATGCTTGCATTATTTATGTTCCAGTTTAAAAAAATAATATTGCACAGTATTCTGCCGTGTGGTTGAAGAAAATGAAACTTGGTTTTGTGTGAATACTGAGGTCACAAAATCTATCAAGTTGAATTTTAAGAATATTTTAAGAGAATATTATGTGTTAAATTTTATCTACTGTACCAGTTAGGATCTTTTCAGAAGAGATTATAAAGAGTTGTATTTCTAAATGCAGTTTTATGATTCCCTTAAAGAATGTACCTGAACTTCCGGACACTACAGAGCATTCTAGAACTGACCTTTCCCGTGATTTAGCAGCATTGCATGAGATTTGTGTGGCCCATTCAGATGAACTGCGAACGCTCAGTAATGAGCGTGGTGCACAGCAGGTAGGTTTTTGCCAACCTTTTTTAACAATGATGTTCCTCACACTTAAGCAGAATGTCAACATAGGATTCTTTGGGAGGTGATAAATAGCTGAATTAGTCTTATTATATTGTTTTTGAGAATCTGAATCATAATCCACAAAGATCTCAGCAAACAGGAATAATGAGCCCAGACTAAGATTACATATTTTTGATACTGCAAAATGTCAAATCTTGCTTTTAAGTTAATGTGAACTCTACTGAAAAATGGTGGTGTTCATGCACTTCAGTGGCATGTATGCAAATGGTAAGTGAGCTACTGATGTCAGTAGTGATGTGGCCTTTTCTGTCTCTTCTGTCACACACATGGTGCCTGGCCAAGTACTTTTCAAACTGTCAAACACACGAGAATTATTCAGGAAGATTGGTAAAAATATTTTAAGCTCCAGATCCAGAGATTGTTTAGTGTGGCCTTAGAAGAGCTTATCAAAAAATGGCAGTTTCTAAGGACGGTCACCACAGTGGCCAACCATTTGGCAAGGACCTTATAGAAGAGATTAACACATTGAGAGTGGTGATTCTGAGTTCTCAATCTGAGATTCTAAAATTCTCAAGGTTTTTCGAGTTTAGATAACAGCATGGATCATTTAGGTTCCAGTCACTTGAGAAACTTATGCAGAATATGTGCCATGGACCCACTTATATGCCCTTGGCATGTACAATGCCTTCTTGCCACACTGACTTGCTTTAAGTATTAAAAAAAAAATCTTATTGGAGAATTATTAGGCTGTAACCTGACTGCCCTCATGTGCTCCTATAGGGCTTAAGATGTGTCATTTATAATGATAAATCTTTCTTCTGTAAGGTGTTCTATTCTAGAGAGTGTTCTGGCCTAAGTAGGTATGAGAATGCCAAACGCAAACGAGTTTCTGTTTACTTTAGTGTACAAAAATTCTCTTCTATCTCAACCAAAATAATATGACCTAGTCAAGGGCTGAATGATACATACTTAAAATTATTTTATTTATTCCTTTGCATTTATATGGCTTTTTTCAAATCCAGGTTCCCATCCCTGAGATTTGATCAAGCTTTCATTTATTTACTAATTATTTTCATACTGTTTTTCCTTGTCTAGCACGTACTGAAAAAGCTTCTGGCTATAACAGAGCTGCTTCAGCAAAAACAAAACCAGTATACAAAAACTAATGATGTCAGGTAGCAGCCTTCGCCGCAGTGTTCTGCATGGATTCAGCATGCCCAACATGGTAATTCACATCAGTATAACGTCTCCTTTGCTCTTGCCAAAAAATAGCACACCTTTCCACATTCCAGTGATGTGTGAACTATGCAAACAAAACTCGAGATTCTGCTGGTGAGTAACTGCGCCAGCAGCTTTGTAAGCTATCTGTGCAGGATATTTGCACTTTTTCCACATATGGAATCTTTACCAACCTCTGAGCCTTGGTGTACAGATCACCTTTCACACAATGCTATGACTGTATCTTGAACTTGGAAAATATATTTTCAATACATTCAATTGCCAAAGTTTTGCTGTCTCTTGGAAACAGAACTATGAAAAAAAGCATTCTCTGTTGACAATTGAGTATAACTGGATTGCAGACTGCTCTTACTGTTACTTCTTCCTGAATTAGGAATATGACCGTTTGACTGTTCAATGACTTCATTTGTATTTACAGTTTCCAGAGTTTACCATTACAATAGGAACAATCTTTGCTGTATACTTTTTTTAAATAACTGCTATTTCTCTTTGCTGGAACTGTTGAAAGAAAATATATAGAATGGATCTATTGCTCATCAGCTTTATTTTTTAAACATACCACTTATTTTGTTCGAATTGTCAAAGACTGTATTTAGATCTCATAATGCTTTTTTGTTAAATGTTTACAACAGTAAATAGTTTGAATTCAATAAATATTATTGGTCACTGTGTACTGATCAACGCATGTTACCCATTCAACTGTTTTATAGATTACCGATTTCTTTTATATATGATATATGTTTAAAAACCCTAGAATGCTTTCATTGAAAGTATTCATTAATTCCAAGTTGATTTTTTAAATTATGCAAACAATTTCATCAGCCACTGAACAGCTATCCATCTTTGCCCTTCTGACTACTTGTTGTATCTGCTGGATATTTAGTTTGACTGTATAGTTTTATTTGCTTCTGTATGTGTATTTTTGTGACGTATTCACAAGGGTTAAGTTAAAATAAAACCAAGGGATATCATAAATATCTGATTACTTCTGTCTAAATACAGCTAAACATTTAATTTCATTATTTTCTTCCTCCTTTTAGGGGCAGTTCAAATTTAGTACCAGAGCAAGGCCCAGAGAGCAAGGCCCAGGGAGATGAAACTTGAGATTTTTTTTCTGGCTGATGATGGTCTCTTTTGAAGGATTCCATTATGTATTTGTTAACGATTCTTTCCCTTCCATAACTGTGCAGGGTAGGGAAGGCATACAAGGTGAACCAGACAGGGATGTACTGGGAAAAGCATTTCCCCACTAAAAAAAAATTTTCTAAAGGCCTAGGTTCTAAGAACAATTGTTTCTTCCTGTATTTTAAGCATTAAAGTGTTAAAACTATACTATGCAGAAATTTTGTGAACCCTCAGTAAGCTGCAAGTATTAAATGCTGTTATTTATATAGAGGTAGCTAGCCCTGAAGTAGCTGCGATCACAGTTGAACAGTGATAGCAAAACACAAACAAACACACCAGGTGCTTTTTCTTGAGGTCAACCCAATTCCATATTTTCCCCTCTGCTTTTCAGTTAAGACAATAGTACGCCATTTGGTCTCCTTCCAGGATAGACTAAAAGGGATATGGACATCTCCGAAAACATTTCAACAATATGCAAAAAGGTCTAGATTCTAGTGCTCAGCAATTTGTTCTCTCCCACTACTCACATCTCAGTTTTAACCATACTGACCTGCCATTTCTCAATCTGAACTGCTTCTCCTGCCTTTTATTTCTAAAAAACCCCACAAACCTAAAGACACTCTCTGCTTTTTAAAATTTTAAGGACATGCTTCTTATTGTCTGTTAAGCTGGAATAGGAAACTTGTCATTTACCTTTGTAGGCCTTGGAGTAACTTAGCTGGTCAATGATGAAATGAAACCTCTAAACATTTTTTTTAAAGGGGCTGGGTAGGAAAATTTTCAGAGATTGCTCTGACGCCAAACTTTAGTGACCTAAAAAAGAAACAAGATAAATTCGGACCACTGCTTCACCGGGACTGCAGTGAAGGACTGTCAATTTCGGCTTCTTCCCCTCCAGTTTTATAAAATCACACTTCGTGAATTTTATTCCTCAGTGAGAAGGAAATTAAAACAATGCAAACCTAAAATATAAAGCATTATTAAAGGATATACATAGAGTAAATACTACCTTCAAATACTGAAATGTAATTAAATGGTACCTACACTTTATGGAAAAGTACATCCTGGGATGCACTGAGGAGAGGTTTGCATCTGTAAAACTTAGATTTAGGGCAGTTGAGTTTCCCAGAATTCCTTCAACCCCATTTTCCAGAAACAATCTGACAGACCTTCATAATTTGGTTCCAACTCTAGGAACTGAATAAGATCACAGTTAAATAACTGAATAAATGCTATAGTAGCTAACATTCCTTAGCACTTTTAAAACTGACTAGTAACTAAGTTTTATTTTTTGTGGTACCTTTTCAGAAAAAGATAAGTTTGCTTAATGACATCTTGTATAAACAACATAGGCAAATAAATTACAGCTTTAATTTGGCTACCACAGAAAGACTGATTTGATATTAGTCATGGTGGGGCAAGATTACCCAAACCAGGTGCTATTCTGGCTCCTTTGAAGATGTTTTATTTCACATAAAGCTACCCTGAAAGGAAAAACTTTTAAATAACATAAATAGAAAAGTTTAATATATTTTGATGCTTTCACATTACTTCATTTTTAAAGTTAAATGCCAGATATGCTTCATCCTTCTGTTGAGTAGTTAGCATTGACAAATCAATTTCAGATGGTTAGAGGGAATCTACCAGGTCATCGTCAGTCCATTCTTCCTAAGAAGGAAAGAAAATGTTATAAGGATAACATTATACTGAAGCATAACCAGTACTGTTTACCTTCTTGCCTCCCTTTAGGAAAATGTTCTCCTTTCGCTATGCTGATTATAAAAGGTAAATAAACCAGGAAAATGTGTAGCAGTTTAACCTTATAATAATATGGCATGGTCTCACCAGACTAGTCCAGTGACAGGAATAAACGTTACAGTTGTGAACTTCTGCCTCTGATTATTCATTTTTATCTGACTTGCCAGGTACAATTTTTTTTTTAAACAAGGTAGGAGAAGAATCCTTGAAGATCAAAAAATATATCCCTACTGCCTTCTATGACCTTAGGAGGGATTCTTCATCAAGTAATTATTATACTGCTTCAGAACAGGCCAAGACAGAAGTGAGAAAAATTCCTCTAATAATGGACAATGTACATAAAGGATGCAAAAAAAGAAATGAAAGCTTTCCAATACCCAACACCTCTGTCTATAATGCTTGCACTCTGGAACAGTAAAATCCTAACATTATGGTTGTACCAGAATATACAGCAGTGATAACTTAAAATTTACCTTTGGAGAACATACCTCCTCATGTTTGGATTTCTTTGAGACATAATCATCATCTTCATAACCTTTCCTCTTTTTCCTGTAATTAAGCAACCATCAACAAGCAATCTTATACTGGCAACAGAATCTATAAGCTAGCAAGGCTATGAGATACATCTGTTGGAGAACAAAGCCTGGATAAAGGGAAAGAGGTGAAAAATTATGGACAGGAAGACAATATCTTTCAAATTCCTCTGAATTCAATGCAATTTTAATTAAAATTCTAAAAAATTTTTCATGGAGCTTATCAAGTCAAACTCTGACCTGGGAAAGATGCTGCAAAAATAGCAAAAGAATCTGAAAAAGAACAAAGCATGGGGAGCTCATCCCACTTAACATCAAAACACACACTGTATATGTAAACTAAGTAATTAAAAGTGTGGTAGTCATCCCTTGGTATGAGGGGCATTGGTTCCAGGACCCCCCATAGATACCAAAATCCTTGGATGCTCAAGTCCTTTATATAAAATGGCAGCAGGACAGTTGGTGCTCTGCATCTGCACATGCAGAGGGCTGACTCTCAGCAAAGAGTTACAAGTACCAATGATCAGAGCAGACAGGCAAAAAACAACAAAGTATATATAGGGATTTAATCTGTAATAAATGAGTATTTAAAATAACTAGAAAAAATCGTGAAATATTTTTAAATGGCTGGCACAACAGTTAACTTATTTGAACAAAAATTAATATTACGAGATTTCTACCTCAAACCAGGCACAAACAATTGTAAATTGCTTTTACAGCTGAACAAAAGGCAAAATAAAATATTGATTAATTTAGGGTAAGAAAGGTGTTCAGATGTAAGAGTGTGAAGCAAAAGACAAGGTGCCTAAATAATAAAGTGAAAGAAACAATAGAAGAAAATACCTGTATGATATATATAGAGAGATGGGTATATAAAAAGAACTACAAGAAAATAACACCAGAAAGTTCGGCACGGGTTATAATTATGCAATACAGAAGAAACACAAATGATTGTTAAACACAGAAATATCAATGCTTCAAAGTGTTAGGGGAAATGCAAATTAAAATACCAACATGATACTATTTTTTCACCCAGACTGGCAAAAGTTAAAGATTGATACTATTAAATGTTATACAATTTATATGAAAACAATGAAAAGAAAACTTATTTCATATACACATACACAGAGAAAAGCTTGGCAAAGGTAAAACACCAACTATATGTTACCTCTCAGTTGAAACTGGAATTTAGGTTTTGGTCAAAGAGAACTTTGGTTTACCTGTATTAACTGGCTTTAATAATGACAATATATTATTGTGTGTTGAAAAAGATAAAAGAATTTTAAAGACCAAGGAAAGATATTTTACCCTCAAGTAGTACTTATAAGTGTGGTCCATGGACCAATGCTGCTGCTCCATGAACCATTTCCAGTGTGCAATGAGATAAGTACAGAAATTAAGTTATGTTTAGAAACTTTTATAGCAATTTGATAGATTAATTTATGACTGTTGATTCTAATAAAATTTAAGCTTTTTTTTATGTCTTTTTATTTTGTTTTTCTAAGTAATTGGTTGTTATATTTTACAGGAGTATAGGTCTGTAATGGGTTAAAAAGAAACCCAACAGTCCTGTACAGACAGTTTGAGAAGCACCCCTCAAGTACTCATAGATATGCAAGATTTGCTTGACACAGTGCAAAGCAAATGGTCACCTGGAGTAAGATGTAAATTCTGGCAATTAGGAATTTTGGATTATGGTCCATTACCTAGGTGGAAGGGTAGGATTAATAGTTCAATGGTCTAATTCAGAGGTTGACAAAATTTTCTTTGAAAAGGTCAGAGAGTAAATATTTTAGGCCTCGTAGGCCATGCAGTTTCTGTGACAACTACCCAACTCTTTTGCTATAGTGTGAAAACAGCAGTAGACAATAATGCAAACTACTGGGTGTACCTCTGTTCCAATAAAACTACTACTATAAACAGGTAGTGGCCCAGATAGGCCCATGGGCCATAGTTTGTCAACGCCTGGTCTAAGCCCATTTCAAAATCAATGTGAAAAGATTATAAATCGGTGCTTTAATACTTTCATTCATTAAGGTCAACATTTTTCTTTACCTCTCTGCCACCACTCCTTCCTTCCTCCTAGTTACCACTGAAACCCAGGAATGAAATTTACCAATTTTAAGTTCTATGCTAAGCCATGTTTTACAGTTACAGCTACACCTCTGTGCCACCACTCCTTCCTTCCTCCTAGTTACCACTGAAACCCAGGAATGAAATTTACCAATTTTAAGTTCTATGCTAAGCCATGTTTTATAGCTACAAATATAATATAGTCCCATATGTTGCACACTTGGTAAGTCCTTGGATATTCTCCTACTACAACTTTATAGTTAAAGAATTTGAGTCATGTGTACCTGATTTGAAGACCTTGGAATGCTGTTCTGGCTTCTCATATATTATGCAATAGGATACAGTCCCCGATTAGAGATCAAAAACATCTCAAATGCATCTTACTGTTCAGATGCCAGAGCTAACCCCCAGTAAATTTTACAGAATGAATTCCACAGAATAGAAAATAATAGTTTTACCATTCCTATACCTGCCCATACTCTCAATTGTTTTAAATGTCTAAAAGGGTTAAGTAGATCCTTCAAACTGCAAAGCATAAAGAACCTGAAAATGGTGATTTGCACTTTCAGCCTACAAATCAATAAGACACATTAACAGTGTTCCTTATGGCTGCAAGAAGAGATCGAACAGCACATTTTCCTATTGGTTCTGTCTTCAATATAAAGTTACCACTGAGAGAAAATATGCCAAGTTTCCCCACCCTAGCTAACAGAAATAAGTGTGGAACAGTATACTTATTCTTCAGAGGAGATACCAGACCTACAGAGAACCGAAAGATTAAAAGGGCAAGAAGAGGTGCAGGAATTCCCTAGGAAAACTCTGCCCACGGGACCCCACAAGGAGTAACAGAACGGGACAGGTCCCACAAGCCAAAGAACACATTAGTCATAGCAGGAGCAGAATGTACTGTGAAAGCCAAATTCGTAATTTATTATCTCGTGTTTAATCCTGTTAGAAATCTCCAGTCAATAAAAAAAATCTGATTTAATGGGTAAGTCAGTTTTCCCCACATGAGCAAACATTTACCAATTAAGTAATTTAAAGACTAGCTGGAGACAGTAACAATTATATCTATTCCTGAATTAACAGTCTCACATCTACTTACATAATTACGTTAAGTGCAAGCTCAGCAGAGTGACATCTCTCCAACTTCTGTTTCAGAACAGCAACTTCTTCAGGTCTGGGTGGTTCATATTTTTTTACCAAGTTCCTCATGCCTATGTGGAGATAAAAAAAGGATTTATACCAGATAATAAAAAGCCTTGTTCTCATAAGGGAGTTGAATGATGTTTTCTCATCTAGTTTTGGGAACAAAAAACACTCTTGAAATGTGCTTATTCTTACCAGGATTAATACTGTTCCACATTAAAATCCACTGAACACCATACTTCTAGTTCAAGTTATTATAGCTGTCTGCTGCTTAGCCCACATCATGTACAGCCTAAAGATAAGCATGCTCTACTAGTCAGTATTTTTTTTAAATCCTACCATGGTCGCTTTTTGCTTTGTTTTAATAAGGCTTTTAAAAAATCCCTACGTGATTTAGTAAACATGCTTTGTTCCCTGCCACCAACCAGATTCATAAGATTCTATCCTACAGATGGCAGGCCAAGAGTGTACTACTTATTTACAAAGAAAACCATTATTACATAACATGTAATGAAGGGAAAATGCTTAGTAAAAACATGTCAAGATTTATTAGGGAAATGATGAGAGATCCAGGGCTTACTATTAGCCAGCCACGTGCTCCAAATGAGTGACTTATTTCATAATGCAAATAAAGCAGTGTTTGCAACTGAATTAATACTAGTGACTTAACACCCTTAGGACAATATCTTTGTGTGAAAAATGATGAATAAGATACCTTAATATCGCTAAAGCTCTGAGTGTTTCATCAAGAGCTATTCTTATTTTGTACTAAAACAAATGGAATAAAATAAAGATACTGAGACAAAATCAGTAATAAAACTGTCAGCTATAAAATGAGCACAGTGAGTTACCTTTAAGACCTCTTCTACCTACTAAATTCCCTGATCCAAATGTCTATGGCCAAACTGCAGTAAGCTTTGGAAGTGAACCCTCTAGTGGTATAACTGAAAACCTACCTTATGATTCATAAATCACAAATCCATTTTTCTCAAAGAGGGAAGGCATCAAAGATCATTTCAAGCAAAGAAATAAGAAATGATACTTCCACACCCTGAAGCATGTTGACTTTTGAAACATAAAACATGTAAGAAGTACTCCCTGTCATCCAAGATCAAGATATTCAATCTCATATTTTATTGGTTTATTCAGTATTTAAACCACAAATTTTATTAACAAGGACAATTGGCACAAAAGGTTTGGAAACAAACAACCACACTGTTTTTAACCCTAACGAGTAGTCTAGTAGCCATGAGCATGCAGCGTGACATGAGCAAGTATGAAAATGGAAAGGACTGGCTAACCTAGCCAACCAGTTTAGTGGAGGTTCTGACTCAACAAGTACCTACTGTACAGCTAAGGAAACTATATTCAATATCTTGTAATAACCTATAATGGAAAGGAATCTGAATCACTTTGCTGTACACCTGAAACTAACACAACATTGTAAACCAACTGTATTTTTAAAAAGTGAAAGAAGAAAAAAAAACCCTTAAGACAGTGTTTCTCAGCATTGACACTAGTTTGGGCTGGATAATTCTTTGTTGTGAGGAGCTGTGTTAGTTTCCTGAGGCTGCTATTAAAAATTACCACAAACTTAGTAAGGCTTATTAAAACAACAGAATGGATTCTCCCACAGTTCTGAAGCCCAAGAGCCTGAAATCAGTTTCATTGGGCCAAATTCAAAATACTGGCAGAACTAGCAAATGACACATATTAACTAGTTAAAGCTAATTTACCTACAAAATGGAAGTTTCAAATTTAATTAGGCTTTAATTCCCTGAGATCTTTTTCAGTGCTCATCATATTTGGGTATACTTTAAAAGGACCCTGTTTTGAATCTCAATCCTTTCTGAATCTGATTATATTTTCACTTTCCTAAAAAGTTCTGTGCAAAAACTACTTTCTTTCATGTACCTTCTATTTGTTCTTCACCAATGTATCCTTCATGCCTCCATGATACAATAATTCAATATAAGTAAATCTAAACAATAATCTGTTATCTCAAGTTAAATACCAGGATGTTATTTACTTAGAAAGTAGCTTTGTGATAGAAGAGTATTTTATAAAGTGTTCTGTTTTACTTACTTTTCATTATATCTAGTAACTGTGACAAGCAAGTTCTGTTCTCTTTTAGCATCAGACTTTCTGATAAATAACTGGAAAAGAAAGGAAAAAAATTTAAATCTATTGAACACATATAGCATCTTGAGAAAATAAGACATCATAAATTATTTTCCTCCATGTTCATTTCATCATCAAGATCAGTTTTTAAATAAATTTACTTTAAAACTGTTAAATGACAATACTTTGAACTCTACTAAACTATAATCTGTATCTCTTACAATCTTAAGGATTTACTACAATTTATACTAGATTCAAAACGCTTAATGTTCAAGTTAATTTAATTTCCATAATATATTCAGAGAGAAAATGGTATGAAACTAACAGGAGCAATACTCAATACTTTTAATGTTAAGTGTTTAATATTTAGACCTATGAGTCTAACCTCACTCATTTTACAGGTGAGGAATCTGAGTCACAGGGACAGAGAAGTTATGAATAAAGTCAGGTAGCAGCAGAGCTAAAACCTGGCACTAGTAAGGATTCTCTCTCCCCTTAATATCAAGTCCATGTTAACTATAATTGCTCTTCTTGGGACAAACAGGTATTCAAACCAATAAGAACATCACCCCACGCTTTACAAATCTATTACATCTTTTTTGCATCAAGTCCAGATCAAAGGTGTTAATACTATTCCATAAATGTACATAAAGCCCAATTATCTGTTTTCTTGGAACTAATGACAGTATAAAAATGTAATTTCTATTTTTAAATTTTTAGTTACTCTGAGGTTTTATATACTTGAACTTGATCTATAACTGATAAAAGCCCAAGTGAACAGATTCTCAAGGCAACGTAATCTTTCAAACATGAATGTAAAAAAAGCTATTAATTTTTCTCTTGGGTGAAATAAAATTACAAAAATTAGAAAGACTATTCTTTAAGAAATTTTGTTGCTGTATGTCTTTTAAAATATCAAAATCATTTAAACTACATTACAAAGTTTTGATAACTACCTTTGCTGTTACATCTTCATCGTCTATTGTGGGAGTTTCATTTTAGATATGGAAATCAATAACTCCCCTAGGGCTTCCCTGGTGGCGCAGTGGTTGAGAGTCCGCCTGCCGATGCAGGGGACACTGGTTTGTGCCCCGGTCCGGGAAGATCCCACATGCCGCGGAGCAGCTGGGCCCATGAGCTGTGGCCACTGAGCCTGCGCGTCCGGAGCCTGTGCTCCGCAACGGGAGAGGCCACAACAGTGAGAGGCCCGTGTACCGCAAAAAAAATAAAAAATAAAAATACCTTCCCTAACAACTAATACATTTCTTGTTATCAGTAATTCAAAATAACAATTGGTTTTTTTCCCTTCACTTTTCTCCCTAAAACTCCTCACACTTTTGACATCTTTTTTTTTTTTCACTACCTAAGAAGTCAAACTAGGAGATGCAAAATAAAGCTCTAAATCCAATGAAAAAGAAGAAACCTCTAATCAACAACAATGTAATAACATTCTATGACTAATAATCTGAAAGCCTCATTCAGAATATAACAACAGCACAAGGACTCCCCCCTTTTGAAATCAGTAATAAATATAAAGGCAGTTTCCATGTATCTCAAAATTTGCAAAGGATATCAGAAGCTAAAAATGATTTGAAAGCATTTCCTCAAGGGAAAAAAATGCCCAATGTCTATAGTCCCTGGGAATGCAACAAAAGTGTATTCAATTTGCAATGAGCCCAAGGTACCACAATTTCACTTTCACCTGCCTATCTGAAATTATAACTAACTAAACTTCTAAGATGAAATACACTCTAATTTGGACCTTAGGATCCTTCATCCCTCTCTACTGACATAAGAAAAATCTCACCACTGAAAAATTAGCATATACCTGCATAAGATACAATGTTTAAACAGATTAAGCAAACAACTGGTTGTTTGAATTGTGAAAAAGAGGCTTTTTCCCTTACACTATGGAAGCTCCATAACCCGCAAACTCCATAGGTATCAATTTGTATGGCCACCCTTCCTACAAGGATAGCTTGTTCATTCTTATATTTCTACAGTATAGTACAGTGCATGGTACATAGAAGGCAATGTAAGAAAAAAAACCTCCATAAAGGTTTGCTTAGTAAATAAATGAAGGTATAGATCACTTTGGGATTAAATGTATATACTTATATATAGTTAGTGAGCTGTGTTTATACAGAAGAGGCATACCATAAACAAAATACAAACCCACAATCCTTTATCTTGGATTTGTTTTGAAATTCAGAATTATTCATGTCTTAGAAACTTAACATGGTGCATATACCATGAAATGTGAAATACTTCAGTGATATTCTGGGGCAGTATCCTGTAATCAGTAACATTAATATTTCTGCAAAGAAACCTAAAACTATTCCCATTCAGTTGAATAAAGACTAAATCACATCTGTTCATGTTTCCTGCCACTGTATCAATGGATTATGAAATTACAGACGAGGGATTACAAACATGCAGAAAAGTTTAAATTTAGAAAGTTTTATCATCTTTCCTACTCAGCTATTTCTACGAATGAATCAAGCAGAGCTTTGAAGGTATAAAGAAATTAAATCGCTAGAAAGAAATTAAATGTGAAGATTTTTAAAGTCTAACTTACTGCTAGCCTGTGCTTGAGTTAGTTATAAATGAATATAATAGATATGTAATTAACCTTTGCACAAGATATTATCGTAAGAATCAAGTGAATTTAATTCATGTAAAGTGCTTATCACAGAGCCTGGTTCTCAGTGCGCACTTATGTATCAGCTATAGTATCTGTAGTTCACTAAAATTCATTTGGACATTCCCTAAAGTATTATTCATTCAACAAATCTTTACTGATTTCCATGTGCCATACATGCTCCACAGCAGGAGATTAATGATAAAACAAGGCAGACGTATTTGTTGCACTCATGCTGCTTACCAGTTCATAAAACTTCTAAATTTGCCATATATTGATAGCTGTTATCAGTCTTTTGAGGATCACCTGATTTAATTCTACTTCAGTCATAAATGGATCCTCTTAGCTCAAAAATATTTTACTGAATTTTTAAATATTTCCTTAAAAGGTGATTCCATTTCTTCCCTCAGTTGCCCTCAACAACCCTCAACCACAGGAGATATGAAGGACTAATGTTACAAAGTGAACCTTACTTAAAAACTTGGTACTCCAGGAAGGAATAAACTGAGGGACTGAGTCTAATCTAAGTTAAAACACAAAATAATACCTTTCCATAGTAATTCCTGCTCTGGATGCACTAGATAAAATGGCAGTCAGAGCAATCTGGGAAGGTGTGTATAAAAGGTGAGCATCCGTCAGTGCAACTCTATTAAGAAAGTCATCAGCTGTTTTCCTCAAAATCTCTGGATTCTCCAACATGGGATAGCGAGTCTAGAAAGAAAGTTTGCAAATGTTATCACTTCTGAGGGTCTCATGGAGTAATAACAGTACAAAACTATTCCTATAAACCAGAAAGTGCTTAACACAGGATACTTTTAGTTAACTCCTGTAAGATCACATTTAGAAACCAAAGCACCACCTCATTTTGATTTGAAATTCCTTCTACTAAAAGTTTACTTTTGGGAAATGAATCTTTGTTTGATTACAGAACTATTTTTAGTATATGCCCAAGAAATATGGATGATCCCCTATTTTCTAACCATTCTTACCCTTTAAAATGAACCCTAAATCCTAAACCCTCAGATATATTTCAGCTATCTACATTCAAGTCCCAAAGCAGTTAAGAAATCTTTTCTATACTCTGAAACAAAATAGCCAGAGTCAACTGTACAATCACACACAGGTCCTGTCATCCCCAAATGCCTGACCTCTGATATGACAAATCCAACATTCTACTCTGACCACAGCATTCCCTTTCCCAGTACGTACATTTGCTCAGTTACTTCACAGCTGTTCTTTGACTTCCTCCTCAGGACCTCTGGTTCCTTATCCCTATACTTGCTTCTACTCACCAGTGTCCACTGGTTCTCATTTCCCTCTTCTATTCCCTGCCCCAGTATGCTGCCAACATATTTCCAGCAAAACTTCAATAGTGGTCGAATTCAACCAACCTTCTGCTTTGCAACTATACCCAGATTTCTGGGTGCTGCTAGAGAAAACAATACAACCAACAGGTCTGGTAATATTACTATAAATTCAAGTTCACTGACCTCAACAAGGCTCTCAACACTGCCTAGCTAAAATATTCCACAGAAAATATATTCTCCCATTTTTCAGTGATTATGTTAAACACTTTCTACCTGACTCAGTATCTTTGATAATTCTCAGAAACTCCACTGCTCTCAGAAAATGATCTCTGTTGATAACAAAGACACTGTATTTCCTGCTATGGCCAAATCCCCAAACATAACGTTATCCTCACCCATGCTTTCCTCTTTCCCTCCGTTAAGAGAAATAGCCAGTTTTTCTACCTTGCTTCAAAATCCCATGCCAGGCCCTTCTACCACACTCCAAAGGAAAACTTGAGCTACACATGTTCCATTAAGCTTTCTCTACTAGTGTTCTAAAGTTTCTCACGCAAAACAAAACATGACAAAAAACTGTTCCTTTCTTCTACTTCTAGCAGTTCCCCCATCTTCTCAATCATCCCATCTTCTTTTCCCACTTCAAAGACAAGCTGTTTAATCCAAGTTATACACACTTGTTTTCTCACCTTCTATTCCCCAACCAGCTCCAATCTGTTTTTTTCCTTCACACTCCAAGAAGACTAATTTCACCAAGATCACAAGTCACCTTTCTGGCACTAAATCTAGCAAATGTCAACTTTTACTTTGCCTGAATTCTGTGCAGGATTGGAGAGCTTCCCCTGATCATATTCTAAAAGTATTCTACTTCCCTTCACTTCTCCAAAAGTCCTACCTCTTTGGATATTCTTCAGTCTTCTTACTAGCTTCTTACTTTTCTCTAGCTACCCTTTAAATGGTCCTTATGGCCAATCCACTTTAAATCTTCCTGGGGCAGCAGTGATGCCCAAATCTATGCTTCCAGCCTAGCCATCTTCTCTGGCCTCCAGACACAAATATGTACCAACCTGAATGTCTTGCAAGCAATGGAAATTCATCATGTCCCAAACCAGATTCATCAAATCCCTACCCCACCACCATCAATAAATCTCTCCTGTGCCACTGTTTCCTGTATAAGTGTACCACCATCCACCAATACACTCAGGCCAGAAACCTGGGGGTTCTTCCACTGTCCTCGCTCTCTGTATGCAATCATTCCTCAAGCTCTACTGATTCTAAAGCCCAAGAAGCTCTCTCTGTACCCACTACCACTTCATGAGTCAAACCAACCACTGTCTTTCTGCTTGAACTACTGTAACAGCATCCCAACTGGTATCCCTTCATCCATTCGAATCCATTCTGCACGTTATGCCTGACACATACAGGTGTGCAATAAACATCTGACGCAGGCTGATGCATGAGTCTGCCAACATGTTTTTTTTTTTTTTGCGGTACGCGGGCCTCTCACTGCTGTGGCCTCTCCCGCTGCGGAGCACAGGCTCCGGACGCGCAGGCTCAGCGGCCATGGCTCACGGGCCCAGCCGCTCCGCGGCATGTGGGATCTTCCTGGACCGGGGCACGAACCCATGTCCCCTGCATCGGCAGGCGGACTCTCAACCACTGCGCCACCAGGGAAGCCCTGCCAACATGTTTTTTATAGCTGCAAACCTAATCACGTCACTCATCAGACTCGACCCTTTCACTGGCATCCCATTGCTCTATTCAAAATCTGTAATGTTACCTCCACAGTCTACACTCTGCCTTCCATTCAGGCAGCACTCCGTGGCAGTCCTCCCCATTTACCTCTAAGTTCTGTTTAGGTTCTTTAGTACACCATGGTTTGTTAAGTCTGGGCCTTTGACCAGAAAAGTCTCTCTGAATGGGATGCTCTTCCACCACCCAATCCCTACTCTTGCTCTGAATTTTACTTCAAATTACACTTTCTCAGAACTGTCTCCCCTTCTTCTCAATCTGCTATCTCCTTCTAAAGTACCCTGTATTTCCCCTTCTGTTAACACTTAGCACACTGAATATATGATTGTCTTTCCCATTAGACTGTAAGGCCTATAAAGGGGAGGCTGTTCCTGTCTTGTTCTTGACTACATCCTCAAGCACCATGTTTGACATATAGAAGGCACCCAAATTTGGCCACTCAAGATGAATGAACCAGTTTTTGACTTCTGTTCACTTAACTCACACTATCTAAAGTCCTTCTTCAGGGCCAAAACAAAACAAGCTGCTTTTGTCAATGTTCTGACAAAACATTTATTTACTGTTATTTTTGATGCCCACATATTGACTTCAGTTCACAACGCCCTAAAAATAGAAGTCACTTAGCAATCTTGTAGTTTAAAATTAAGAATTTTGTAAAATTTCTAAAAATAGAAGTCAGTTAGCAATCTTGTAGTTTAAAATTAAGAATTTTGTATGTATGAAGATCCAAGACAGTATACTGGAGTTAGAAGACTTATCTGAAGTCTTTAAAAGCATTACAATTGTCCTCATTATGATCCCTGGACCAGTATTTGCAAATCTACTAGATGAGAAGCTCAAGAACTACAGTCTGACACTCTCAGTTAATAAGCCCTCCATGTGATTCTGATGCACACTGAAGTTTGAGAACTATTGCCCTAGAAGTCCAGGCCAAACACATTTTAGCAAGCCTAACTGTGTAACAATTAGGATCATTACTAGTTATAATAAAATTTTGATTATTTTGGTTAAAGAACAATAGCAAAGGAGTTTACTCCACCAGTTTACTTTAGTCAGCAAGATTACCTTTAAATCAATGAGAAAGCCCTCAAAGGGCCTATAAGGATTGTGGACAATAAGGTGGAAATTAAGTTGCTGTATAAGTAGTAGTTCATATTCCAAAATCTGTTCGAGTGCCTTCTCTTGTCCAAGAGGACTCTCCCGCAGATTTCCAACAAACTGTGGACTAGACACATTGAATTCATCCACTTTGCAGGCCAAAAATGCACAAGTGAGCCTAGAGAAAAAAATAAGGGGAAGGATATGTATATACTTTGAAAAATACCAAAATATTTCTAAAATATGTTCTAAAATTGCCTAATATTCACAAATGACTATACTAGACATCTAAGGAAATTGATTAAAAAAAAGAGTTTCCTGTTTAATCTTTTTATCCATACGGAGACTATAAAAATTAGGTTGAACTGTATAACAGTGCCACAGCATTCAATCATTAGTAACTTAATGCCAGTTTTATATAGTTCAGCCCAAGTATCTGGAAAAACAAAATAACTGAAGAATAAGGGTACTCAGCATCATGAAATATAGATGGAAGAGAAAAAAAATAGTACGCACATATGTACATATGGGCCTGAGAAGAAAGGTGTTAAAGAAACATTATGGAAAGCCATCAGTGGAAGTCTCCAAGGACATTTAAATAGGGGATTATTACCTCAAGAACAAACCTATGAAACTCTCATGGCTACTACATAAATTTCAGAGTGAGAAATTAGTAGTAATAAGATTACCACAAAAACCAAGACTGGAAGTAACAAGGGCCTGACCTAGACTGGTAGAAATGGAAATGAAAAAGAGAAAATATACAGGGACAGCACGATTGACACCAAGTTCTTTGATGAGTCTCATACTAACTTCATCCTTATTTTTAATGATAAGCACAGTGCTTAGCAGAGGGCAGAAACAAAACAGACCTTTGTTCAAGTGAAATGACTATGGAACTATAGGACTTGTAAACTGACGGGATGTACAGGAAGAGGAGTTACCGTAAATGATTCTCAGAGCAAATGGGCGAAGACAGGTTCAGCTAACAGAAAGGGATATTATGGAAGCCGGTTTAAGAAAAACAGAATTTGAATTTGGACAAGTGCCAAAACTGATGCCATCAGTATTACAGGGAAGGAAGAATTATACAGGTATATTAATGAGTATCAGGAGGGATCTTAAGTTCAGAATAGAATGCAAGTCTAAATTACCCTTTATTAGGAAGTCATTTTTTCACACACACATGCTCAAAGAGTATAAAAGTTTTCTTAAATGAAAATCAATAAATTAGACTTATACTCACATTATTATCCGGGGGTGATATTCCATTACTGAGTTATTAAGATAAAAGCGCTTGAAATACATACAAGCTGTACCCTAAGATTAAAAATACATTTATTATCAGAACCTAGTCACACATACAAGTTAAATTTTGTATTTTAAAAAAAACTTACTTATGCCAAGGTTTCTTTGAAAAAGTCACCTTAAAAAAACCCCAAAACTTACTACTTCTTAAGTCAAAATAAATTGTGATAAATTACAACAGAAAAACCACAGCCAAGCCTTTGTTGTCCTTCCCCACCTATCCTGGCTTATCCTTCCTATGGTCACTGGCTTAATTTTAAAAATGGGGGGGGGGGTTTTACACAATTATATATATTTGTATAATTTATACAAATGATCACAGCTTAAGCAGTCCATTTAGTAAAATACTGGCAGAATAACATGGTCAGGGCAATGAGCCTTCTCTCTAAATCCACTCTGGTTCTGTGATCTAACCTGCTGCCACACCAAACAGGAGAAGCAGCACCTACCATTTACTGACTGCACCCCATGTGCCATACTCTGTGCCAAGTATAAAACTATCATTTTATTTTAATTCTTATAACAGCTTGGTGAGGTACTGCTATCTCTATAGAAAAAGAAACTGAATATCAATGAGGTTAGCTGACTTGTTCAAGGTCACAAATCTAATAAGGGACAGGGCTGTTTTCAACCAAGGTCTGCCTGTACTTTTTTAAAAACTATTTCATTTGGTTAGAACCAATGAAATAAATATTTATCTACTTTAGAATAGAAAAAAATACATTTCTTTTTAAATATTTTAAAAGTTTAGTTTTGTCATTTTATGTGAAACAAAAACCAAAACTAAGAGTTATAAATAAGCAAGTTATATAAAGACAAATTCCACAAAGAAGTTCATTCAAGGATTCAGTTTCTTCATCTGAAAAGATCACTTAAACCTACCACCTTGTGTTACAGTTTTCTTATCAGAAAAGACTAAGATCAAATCTGGAAATAGAAAGCAAGCACATCTAAAATTTTTCATGAATCAGATCTCTTAGATAAAGGTCCAGTAAAAAACAGAAAACACTATGAATACTTTTGGACTTGGTATTTTCAATATACTTCAGTTTTTTCAACTATAAAAATGGAGAATATTTTCTAGGAGCTTATTCTTTTCTGGGCCATAAATTATTCACTTGGTATAACTTTAAAATGTATGATCTACTTTCACTTAAGACAAAACTTTCATATTTGATATTCACAACAAATCTGTGAGATAAGAGAAAAATATTTTATATACCTTTCCCCCTTTGTAATCTTTCAGCTTTTAAATTTCAGTTTAATTTTCTATCAACAAAAATACACAAATCCAGGCAAAGGAACAAAATAATACCCCAGTTGGACAACTAAGTGAAGTGGAGACAGGTAATCTACCTGAAAAAAAAGTCAGAGTAATGCGGTAAAGATGATCCAAGATCGGAAAAAAAATGGAGGCACACAAGACACAAGAAATGTTTAACAAAGAGCCAGAAAATGTAAAGAACAAACAAACAGATGAACAATACCTTAACTCAAATGAAAAATACATTAGAAGGAATCGATAGCAAAATAAATAAGGCAGAAAAGTGGATAAGTGAGCTGGAAGACAGAATGGTGGAAATCACTGACACAGAACAGATTAAAGAAAAAAGAATGAAAAGAAATGAGGACAGTTTAAGAGACCTCTGGGACAACATTTAAGTCCACCAACATTCGCACTATAGGGGTTCCAGAAGGAGAGACAGAGAAAGGGCCTGAGAAAATATTTGAAGAGATTATAGCTGAAAACTTCCCTAAAATGGGAAAGGAAACAGTCACCCAAGTCCAGGAAGCACAGAGGATAAACCCAAGGAGGAACACAATGAGACACATACTAATCAAACTGACAAAAATTAAAGACAGAGAAAATATTAAAAGCAACAAGGGGGAAAAAGCAACAAATAACATACAAGGGAATCCCCATAAGGTCATCATCTGATTTTTCAGCAGAGATTCTACAGGACAGAAAGGAGTGCCACGATACATTTAAAGTGATGAAAGGGAAAAACATACAACCAAAAATACTCTACCCAGCAAGGCTCTCGTTCAGATTCGACAGAGGAATCAAAAGCTTTACAGGCAAGAAAAAGCTACAAGAATTCAGCACCACCAAACCAGCTTTCCAAAAAATGCCAAAAGAATGCCTTTTCTATCGGAAAAGAAAAGGCCACAACTAGAAACAAGAAAATTACAAATGGGACAGCTCACTGGTAAAAGCAAACATAAAGGTAGGAAATCATCCACACATAAATCAAAAGTAGCAATTGTGAGGAGAATACAAATGAAGGATATTGGAAATTAAGAGACCAGGAACTTAATCGTGTGTGTGTGTGTGTGTGTGTGTGTGTGTGTGTAGACTACTATACCAAATCCTCATGGCAACCACAAACCAAAAATCTACAATAGAAAAAGCAATCCAAACACAACACTAAAGATAGTCATAAAATCACGAGAGAGGAGAACAAAAGAGGAAGGGAAGAAAAAAGACCTATAAAAACAATCCCAGGGACTTCCCTGGTGGTGCAGTGGTTAGGAATCTGCCTGCCAATGCAGGGGACACGGGTTCGATCCCTGGTCCGGGAAGATCCCACATGCCACGGAGGAACTAAGCCCGTGCACCACAACTACTGAGCCTGCGCTCTAGAGCCTGCAAACCACAACTACTGAGCCCGTGTGCCACAACTACTGAAGCCCGTGTGCCTACAGCCCGTGCTCCGCAACAAGAGAAGCCACCACAATGAGAAGCCCATGCACCGCAACAAGAGTAGCTCTCGCTTGCTGCAACTAGAGAAAGCTGGCACATAGCAACAAAGACCCAATGCAGCCAAAAATAAATAATTAATTTTAAAAAATATTCAAACTCCATCTAAGAGTACATAGCTTAAAAAAAATCCCAAAACAATAACAAAATGGCAATAAGAACATACATATTAGTAATTACCTTAAATGTAAATGGATTAAACGCTCCAACCAAAAGACACACACTGGCTGAATGGACACAAAAACAAGACCCATATATATGCTGTCTACAAGAGACCCACTTCAGACATAGGCACACATACAGACTGAAAGTGAGGGGATGGGAAAAGATATTCCATGCAAATGGAAATCAAAAGAAAGCTGGAGTAGCAAGACTCAGACAAAACAGACTTTAAAATAAAGACTGTTGCAAGATTCAAAAAAGGCCACTACATAATGATAAAGGGATCAATCCAAGAAAAAGATATGACAATTGTAAATATATATGCACCCAGCACAGGAGCACCTCAATAGATAAGGCAAATGCTAACAGCCAGAAAAGGAGAAATCGTGGGGGATTTTAACACCCCACTTATACCAATGGACAGATCATCCAAACAAAATCGATAAGGAAACACAGGCCTTAAATGACACATTAGACCAGATGGACTTAATTGATATTTCTAGAGCATTCCACCTGAAAGTAGAATACACATTCTTCTCAAGTGCACACAGAACATTCTCCAGGATAGATCACATGATGGGACATAAAGCAAGTCTAGATAAATTTAAGAAAACTGAAATCATGTCAAGCATCTTTTCCAACCACAATGCTGTGAGATTAGAAATCAACCACAAGAAAAAAACTGTAAAAAACACAAACACCTGGAGGCGAAACAATATGCTACTAAACAACCAATGGATCACTGAAGAAATCAAAGAGGAAATCAAATTCCTAGAGACAAATGAAAACGAAAGCATGACAATCCAAAACCTATGGGACACAGGAAAAACAGTTCTAGGAGGGAAGTTTATAGCAATACAATCTTACCTCAGGAAATAAGAAAAACCTCAAATAAACAACCTAGCCTTACACCTAAAGCAACTAGAGAAAGAACAAACAAAACCCAAAGTTATCAGAAGGAAAGATATCATAAAGATCAAAACAGAAATAAATGAAATAGAGATGAAGAAAACAAAAGAAAAGATCAATGAAACTAAAAACTGGTTCTTTGAAAAGATAAACAAAACTGATAAACCTTTAGCCAGACTCATCAAGAAAAAAAGTGAAAGGGCTCAAATCAATAAAATTAGAAATGAAAAAGGAGAAGTTAGAATGGACACCACAGAAATACAAAGGATCATAAGAAACAACTACAAGCAACTATATGCCAATAAAATGGACAACCCAGAAGAAATGGACAAATTCTTTGCACAGTAAAATCAAGCAAAACTGAACCAGGAAGAAATGGAAAATATGAATAGATCAATCACAAGCACTGAAATTAAAACTGTGGTTAAAAAACTCCCAACAAACAAAAGTCCAGGACAGGATGGCTTTACGGGCAAATTCTATCAAACACTTAGAGAAGAGTTAACACCTATCCTTCAGAAAGTATTTCAAAAAATTGCAGAGGAAGAAACACTCCCAAACTCATTCTATGAGGCCACCATCACCCTCATACCACAAGTAGACAAAGATACCACAAAAGAAAATTACAGGCCAGTATCACTGATGAACATAGACTCAAAAACCCTCAACAAAATACCAGCAAACTGAATCCAACAATATATTAAAAAGATCATACACCATCATCAAGTGGGATTTATCTTAGGATGCAAGGATTTTTCCATATCTGCAAATTAATTAGTGTGATACACCATATTAACAAATTGAAGAATAAAAACTATATGATCATCTCAATAGATGCAGAAAAAGCTTGAGAAAATCCAACACCCATTCATGATAAATACTCTCCAGAAAGTGGGCATAAAGGGAACATACTTCAACATAGTTAAGGCCATAAATGACAAACGTACAGCTAACATCATAGAGGATGTTAAAAAGTAAATGCTGAAAGCATTTCCTCTATGATCAGGAACAAGACAAGGATGTCCACCCTCGACACTGTTACTGAACATAGTTTTGGAAGTCTTAGCCACGGCAATCAGAGAAGAAAAAGAAACAAAAGGAATTCAAATTGGAAAAGTAGTAAAACTGTCACTGTTTGCAGATGACATGATACTATACTTAGGAAATCCTAAAGATGCTACCAGAAAACTACTAGAGCTCATCAATTAAACTGGTAAAGTTGCAGGATACAAAATTAATATACAGAAATCTCTTGCATTTCTATACACTAACAATGAAAGATCAGAAAGAGATATTAAGAAAACAATCCCATTTACCATCACACGAAAAAGAATAAAACACCTATGAAGAAACCTACCTAAGGAGGCAAAAGACCTGAACTCTGAAAACTATAAGAAACTGATGAAAGAAATTGAAGATGACACAAACAGATGGAAAGATACACCATGTTCCTAGATTGGAAGAATCAGCATTGTCAAAATGACTGCACAGTTAAGTCCCCTACATCTGAATGAGTTCCAGTCAGAGTGCGTTCGTAAGTCCAATTTGTTCGTAAGTCCAATTAAGTTAGCCTAGGTACCCAACTAACACGATTGGGAAACTATATAAGTACTATACTGTAATAGATTTATAATACTTTTCACACAAATAATACATAAAAAACAAACAAAAAATAAAACATTTTTAATCTTACAGTACAGTGCCTTGAAAAGTACAGTAGTACCAGTTACATCTCCACTGCTTTTTCGCTTGCTTCTGGACATCCTGGGTTTGAAATAAAGATACTGTACCACTGTACTCTATACAGTACTGTACTGTAAAGTACACAAAAGCACAACCACTTGTAGAGGATGCACACATATGACAATGTATGCCAGACATGTGAACTAACTTAATGTGATTGGACATGTAAACGCATGTTCGCATCTTTGAAAGTTTGCAACTTGAAGGTTCATATGTAGCAGACTTACTGTACTACCCAGAGTAATCTACAGATTCAATGCAATCCCTATCAAATTACCAATGGCAGTTTTTGCAGATCTAGAACCAAAACTCTTAAAATTTGTATTGAAACACAGAAGACCCCAAACAGCCAAAGCAATCTTAAGAAAAATGGAGCTGAAGGAATCATGCTCCCTGACTTCAGACTATACTATAAAGCTACAGTAATCAAAACAGTATGGTACTGGCACACTAACAGACACATAGATCAATGGAACAGCATAGAAAGCCCAGAAATAAACCCACACACCTATGGTCACTTAATCTACGACAAAGGAGGAAAGACTATACAATGGAGAAAAGACAGTCTCTTCAATAGTGGTCCTGGGAAATCTGGACAGCTACATGTACAAGAATGAAATTAGAACACTAACACCATACACAAAAATAAACTCAAAATGGATTAAAGACCTAAATGTGAGACCAGACACTATAAAACTCTTAGAGGAAAACAGGCAAAACAGTCTTTGACGTAAATCACGGCAATTTCTTTTTTGACCCACCTCCCAGAGTAATGAAAATCAAAACAAAATAAACAAATAGGACCTAATTAAACTTGAAAAGCTTTTTGCACAGCAAAGGAAACATAAACGAGAAGACAACCATCAGAATGGGAGAATATTTGCCAACGAAGCAACCAACAAGGGATTAATCTCTGAAATATACAAACAGCTTGTGCAGCTCAATATCCAAAAAACTGACAACCCAATCAAAAAATGGGCAGAAGATCTAAATAGACATTTCTCCAAAGAACACATACAGATGGCCAAAAAGCACATGAAAAGATCCTTGACATTGCTAATTATTAGAGAAATGCAAATCAAAACTACAACGAGGTATCACCTCACACAGCTCAGAATGGCCATCATCAAAAAATCCACAAACAATAAATGCTGGAGAGGGTGTGGAGAGAAGGGAACCCTCCTACACTGTTGGTGGGAATGTAAATTGGTACAGCCACTGTGGAGAACAGCATGCAGTTTCCTTAAAAAACTAAAAATGGGGGCTTCCCTGGTGGCGCAGTGGTTGAGAATCTGCCTGCTAATGCTGGGGACACGGGTTTGAGCCCTGGTCTGGGAGGATCCCACGTGCCGCGGAGCAACTAGGCCCGTGAGCCACAACTACTGAGCCTGCGCATCTGGAGCCTGTGCTCCGCAACAGGAGAGGCCGCGATAGTGAGAGGCCCGTGCACTGTGATGAAGAGTGGCCCCCGCTTGCCACAACTAGAGAAAGCCCTCGCACAGAAACGAAGACCCAACACAGCAAAAATTAATTAACTCCTACCCCCATAATCTTAAAAAAAAAAAAAAGGTTGGGGACCGCTGTGTTATAAGACTCTCCTCTTTAAAAAAAAAAAAAAAAAAACTAACTAAAAATGGAGCTACCATATGATCCAGCAATTCCACTCCTGGGCATATATCTGGACAAAACTATAATTCAAAAAGACACATGCACCCCTATGTTCACAGCAGCACTATTCACAATAGCCAAGACATGGAAACAACCTAAATGTCCACTGAAAGATGAATGGATAAAGATGTGGTACGTATATACCATGGAATTCTACTCAGCCACAAAAAAGAACAAAATAATGCCATTTGCAGCAACATGGATGGACTTAGAGATTATTGTACTACGTGAAGTAGGTCAGAGAAAGACAAATATCATATATCACTTATATGTGGAATCTAAAAAAATGATGCAAATGAACTTATTTACAAAACAGAAATAGACTTACAGACTTAGAAAACAAACTTATGGTTACCTAAGGGGAAAGGTGGGGGGTGAGGGATAAATTAAGAGGTTAGGATTAACATATACATGCTACTATATATAAAATAATCAACAAGGACCTACTGTATAACACAGGGAACTCTACTCAGTACTCTGTAACAACCTATATGGGAAAAGAATGTTAAAAAGGATATATGTATATGTGTAACTAAATCACTTTGCTGTACACCTGAAACTAATACAACACTGCAAATCAAATATACTGCAATTAAAACAAAAAAACACACACAATAGGAACAATTACAGGGACAGCATACACAAATCCATATAGCCAAAAAGTTCTAACTACCTGTTTCTCCTCACCATTACCGCACCACAGTACACACACACACACACACACACACACACACACACACACACACACAGAAATAGGGTCCTCAGAACCACACATCTGAAACAACCACATGAGAACCTAGAGGGAAAGTAATTTGATTTTTTCTTTCTATATAAAATGAGTATGTCATGACCTACCTAGCCGACCTCAAAATTCTTTAGATATGGAATGATTCTTGAAACACTGTGTAAGATACAACACAGGAATTCATAATTTAATGCCTTTATTGAAAAATATGTGACAAAACTTAAATACATAAATTATATATTTATATAAATACATAACTCAGGTGCATTTTTAAGTGGATAGAAAATTGATTTAAATATTTATAAGAAGACAGATTTTGTAAGTTAGCTAAAGGACATTATACTTCATCACTATAACTTACCACAACAGACCTTGGCATTGCTGGCTTAAACACCGAACAGAATTCCAATAATCTTTTCTCATAATACTTGCAGAGCGTCATTTCTTCAGGAGGCTCAAGAAAGACTGGGTCATTTGGAAGAACCTTTGGGTCAGAAGTTACAACAAAAATTTAATTAGATAATCTTAATATTTTTTTCTCTTTCTAGATTAAGTTTATATCTCCAATCAAAGGGAAATATACCACACCTCATTTTCTCTTTATAGAATTGCTAATATTACACAAAATAGCTTTTAAGAAAACATTTAATAAACTAAAACTATACTGTAATTGCATAATTTCTCGGAATGTCGGCTGAATATTTGCTTCACTAATGTATAAGCAATCGTGAGCAGTGTGTGCATACGTTCACAGATTTGATGTCACTATTTATAAATCAAAAAGATACACATTGTCAATGGTTGGACAATATCCCTTTCTCAGTCAGTTATTAAGTCACACAGGTTGAGGTAAAAATCAACAAGTGCCTCAAGGATAATTTTGACCCTTAACACATTAACTCTTCTCCATCTTTATAAAATCTCTACAGAATACACTACACGGCTGATAAATACTACAATTTTACAACAAATATCTATTTGGTGCTGTTATTGGTTTAATTACGACTACCAAAAAAGGTATGTTGAGTCCTAACCCCCAGTACTCAGAATGGGAGGAAATAAGGTCTCTGCAGATGTAATTAGTTAAGATGAGGTCCTACTGAAGTAGAATGGGCTCCTAATCCAACATGACTGGTAGCTTTATAAGAAGAACATGTGAAGAGACAGAAACACAGGGAGAACACTATGTAAAGATGGAGCTAGAGACCGGAGTTAGTTGCCACAAGCAAAGGAACACCTGGAGTTACCAGAAGCTGGAAGAGGAAAAGAAGCTGCACAGAGCACCACTCGGCCAACACCTTGACCTCAGACTTCTAGCCTCCAGAACTGTGAAACAATAAATTTCTGTTGTTTTAAGCCACCCAGTTTGTGGTAATTTTTTTATGGAGTTATTTTTCCTAGTTTCCTAGGAAATTAACACAGGTGCTAATTTTATAGAGACAGCATGGCACTGTGGTTTACAGAAGGAATGCTGAAACTAGATTCCATGGTTTCAAATCTTGGCTCTGCTACTTACCAGCAATATAGCCTGAAAGTTATTCAACCTCTCTGTAGTTTCCTAAGATGTAATGCAAGGATAATAATAGTATCTACCTCATGGGGTAGTTATGAGGATTATATGAGCTAACACTTGCTAAATACTTAGAATTTAGCACAATATGCAGTACTTTGTGCAGCACAAAAATAAAGTGATATGAAACAGACGAGACTTCCAGGTAAAAGTAAAGCAGGAAGGACGTGGCTGACAGACCATATAGTCCAAACCATCTGTGGTCAATTGGTTTGTGCTAACCGTCTCTCATGCCCCTGCCTCCACCCTGCCCCCATCCAGTCGATCCATTCCTTCCCAGAAAGCTCTTTCTAGGACAGACTCTGATAAGGTTTATTTCCCATTTAAAATTTTTCAAAGGTTTCCCTATTCCTCCATCACAAAGTTCAAACTATTTATCTCCGCTTACAAGTTCCCTGCTTACCTTCTCCAACCTTTCATACACAAATACTCAGCTTCCGCCACACACAATCATGAGCATTCCGGGGTCCAACCCTGAAACTTCTGGCCTCCTACTTTGCACCTGTGGCTCTGTCCACCGGGAAAGTCCTCTCCCCATCATCTCCACAACAGGCACTAAGAAAAGCCTCCCCCCACTACATTAGCATGCTACAAAGTCTTCTTCGCCATGTTACTGGTTATTTGTCTGCCACTCGATTACGGGGATGGATGGCCTTGTCCGTCTCCGTACCCACTGCACCTAGCAAGGTGCTCACTGTTTATTAAACAGATAAACGCACGCCGCGCAGAGGAGGTGGGAGGCAGGTGCGCGGGAAGTCCCGGGGGAGAGGGACGGGCAAGAGTTTATAGAGCTCGAGGGAGAAGGGCGGCAGCCGGAGCCCTCACCTTCCCGTTCGCCACAGCTTTGCATTTGAATTTGCGGTTGGCGTCGGCCCGCAATCGCGCCAGCTGCTCCTCACTAGCAAAAGTCCAGTGCCGCTTCTGGCTACTGTTGTGGTACATGGTGAAGTCGGAGGCAAGGCCCAGGGAGTCTGCTGAGAAGACCGCCAACGGCACAAAACCGTAACGTAAAGCAGCTAAACCACCACCAGGATCCCGCGGAAGCCCAAGGATTCAGGCCGGTCGGCGCGGGCACGACGTCAAGGTCACGTGGTAATTCCGTCCGCAATCGCGTTTCCGGAGCGGATTAAGAGAAAGTCTCGCGGGGTCTCTGACCAAGGCCCGCGAATCAATGGGCGTAGCCAACCGACACGCTCCTCCTTTTTTGTGAGCCTCGGCCCTAGCTCCGCCCCTTTCCGACAAGATTTAAAGGAGACACGGCAGACAGGGATGTCCAAAAGGGAAGTACATTGAGGGCATGTGGAGGCTAACCTAAACAATCCACAAGGGATAATCAGAAGTTAGGAAAGCACTCTGGAGGAGGTCAACTTTTAAATAGGATGTTCAGAGGAGGCCCCAGTGAGAAGGTGACATGTGAGCAAAGACTTGAAACAGTTGAGGGAGTAGGGCTACGTAATCATGTGGGGATGATCTTGGGGCAGATGAAACAGCCAAGATCCTAAGGCAGAAGCATTCCTGGCTCTTTTAAGGAAGAGTGTGTCTGGAGCGCTACCTAAATTCTTGACCTGAGAGAGACTGAAACATGGTAGGAAAACTAGAAACAGTGCATGTGTATCGTTCTTTATCGTTCTGACACTGTGTCCCTGTCTATTCTTTTTCTGTGCCTTTTTCCTTCTGCTTCTGTTGATAACTAGCCAATCCTTCTCCCCCATTTCCATCTCTGAAGCCACTATATATAGTAGTTTTAGGGTTTTCTTGAGATTCCCATCTTTATTATTGACCCCAAGGGGGCCTTACACCTTACAATAAGCTATTATTAACACTTCAGAGATTTTTTTTAAACTATTAGTGCTTTCAAAATTGCATTTGAGATACAAAGTTTACATTGATTACAAAAGCCTTTACTGGTTTTGAAATTTGTCCCATTTAGCCATACCTATGCATCATACGTGGGGTTAGAAAGGTGGATTTACCCACATCAAATTGTTTTTCTAAAAACAAACAAAAAAGGAGATAAAGATGATGATACAGGGAGTTGAAAAGGTCACACAGGACAAAGGGGGCAGAATATTTCCAACTTTGCTTTCAATGAAAATATTTTTAAAGGCTTAAGAAAGAAAGCACTTCTTCTTTTTTGTTTAATTTGGGTGGGTGCAGTTGAGGGTAGACTTTGCCAGAGTTATTTGAATTCCTTCTCAAACTTATACCATTTGTAGTTAATAACTTTGGAGATCCAGACACTCCTTAAACATATGTCAGTGATTTAGTCTAGTAAATTGGCTGAGAAAAAGAGAAAGAAGTAGAAAATGTGATGATGTTAAGGAAGGACATGGCAAGTTATGAGTCCAGTGGATTGTGAGAACCCTAAGATTGTATAATTGGAAAGAATAATTTAAAAGGAAAAACAGAAAGACAGGAACAGAAGTGATAAATAAATGTATGTATAAAATCTTAGAACCATGACAGTTATGTATACCCTGTCAATTCTTTTTATTTTGTTTTTCTGAAAGTCATTTGACAACTCCTTTAGTTTCATGTAAAGGGAAATAAAAATGGGCATTTGAGAGATGACAGAATATGATTTCCACAGGCATAAGAGTAAAATTGCTGAGTGTCATAGTTCATTTAGGAAGACAAATATGAAAACCAGGTGTTGCTGGTATAGCTATTTTTTTTAAGCCTTTAACAAATCTTAGTCTATGAAAATAAGCATTGACCATATCTGGGGAAATGTAGAAGAAATTGTAGCTGAATTAACCATCTACAGAATAAAGTTGTTGCTGATGTCCTGACATTAAGGCTCATACATGATTTCTTCTTCTTAAAGTGAGCAAGCTGGATGCTGCATTTTCAGTCTGCCTGAGTGACCTTCCCTTGTTCAGCCTATTGAGCATAAGTTTACTTTTTGTGCTATTTCTACAGTGGAAAGCAGACTGTGGACTTAGAATATGGTGCCTTACTTATCTCCATTTCTTTCCAACTAAAAAGCAGCAAGTGTTTCTCTCTACTCTATTTTATTTATGGAAAAGTTCAAACATAAAGAATAGAGAGAAATGTATTTCAACAATATCAATTCATGGCCAATTCCTACCTAACCCCCGCCTCCACCCCCATTACTTTTTTTTTTCTTCCAGTTTTGTTCAGAGGTAATTGACACGAGCACTGTAAAAGTTTAAGGTGTACAGCATAATGATTTGACTTACATACATCATGAAATGATTATCACAATAAGGTAGTGAACATCCATCATATCATGTAGATACAAAATTAAAGAAACAGAAAAAAATTTTGTGTGTGTGATATGAACTCTCAGGATTTACTCTCTTAACAACTTTCATATATAATGTACAGCAGTGTTCATTATATTTATCATGTTGATAAATGTATATTTATCATCCCAAGCACTTAGTTGTCTGGAAGTTTATACCTTTTGACTACCTTCATCTTTCATTCCCATTACCTTTATTATTTTTTTATACAGCAGATTCTTATTAGTTATCCATTTTATACATGTTAGTGTATACATGTCAATCCCAAACTCCCAATTCATCCCACCACCACCACCACCCCGCACTGCTTGCCCCACCTTGTGTTGATACGTTTGTTCTCTGCATCTGTGTCTCAATTTCTGCCTTGCAAACCAGTTCATCTGTACCATGTTTCTAGGTTCCACATATATGCGTTAATATACGATATTCGTTTTTCTCTTTCTGACTTACTTTACTCTGTATGACAGTCTCTAGATTCATCCACGTCTCTACAAATGACCCAATTTCGTTCCTTTTTATGGCTGAGTAATATTCCATTGTGTATATGTACCACATCTTCTTTATCCATTTGTCTGTTGATGGGCATTTAGGTGGTTTCCATGACCTGGCTATTGTAGACAGTGCTGCAATGAACATTGGGGTGCATGTGTCTTTTTGAATTATGGTTTTCTCTGGGTATATGCCTAGTAGTGGGATTGCTGGGTCATATGGTAATTCTTTTTTTAGTTTTTAAAGAAACCTCCATACAGTTCTCCATAGTGGCTGTGTCAGTTTACATTCCCACCAACAGTGCAAGAGGGTTCCCTTTTCTCCACACCCTCTCCAGCATTTGTTGTTTGTAGATTTTCTGATGATGCCCATTCTAACTGGTGTGAGGTGATACCTCATTGTAGTTTTGATTTGCATTTCTCTAATAATTAGTGATGTTGAGCAGCTTTTCACGTGCTTCTTGGCCATCTGTATGTCTTCTTTGGAGAAATGTCTATTTAGGTCTTCTGCCCATTTTTGGATTGGGTTGTTTGTTTTTTTACTATTGAGCTGCATGAGCTCTTTATATATCTTGGAGTTTAATCATTTATCCATTGATTCATTTGCAAATATTTTCTCCCATTCTGAGGGTTGTCTTTTCATCTTGTTTGTAGTTTCCTTTGCTGTGCAAAAGCTTTTAAGTTTCAGTAGGCCCCATTTGTTTATTTTTGTTTTTATGTCCATTACTCTAGGAGGTGGGTAAAAAAAGATCTTGCTATGATTTATGTCAAATAGTGTTCTTCCTATATTTTCCTCTAAGAGTTTTATAGTGTCCAGTCTTACATTTAGGTCTCTGATCCATTTTGAGTTTATTTTTCTGTATGGTGTTTGGGAGAGGTCTACTTTTATTCTTTTACATGTAGCTGTCCAGTTTTCCCAGCACCACTTACTGAAGAGACTGTCTTTTCTCCATTGTATATCCTTGCCTCCTCTGTCATAGATTAGTTGACCATAGGTGCATGGGGTTATCTCTGGACTTTCTACCTTCTTCCATTGATCTAAGTTTCTGTTTTTGTGCCAGTACCATATTATCTTGATTACTGTAGCTTTGTAGTATAGTCTGAAGTCAGGGAGTCTGATTCCTCCAGCTCTGTTTTTTTCTCTCAAGACCGTTTTGGCTATTTGGGGTCTTTTGTGTCTCCATACAAATTTTAAGATTTTTTTGTTTTAGTTCTGTAAAATATGCCATTGGTAATTTGATAGGGATTGCGTTGAATCTGTAGATTGCTTTGGGTAGTAGAGTCATTTTCACAATGTTGATTCTTCCAATCCAAGAACATGGTATATCTCTCCATCTGTTTGTATCATCTTTAATTTCTTTCCTCACTGTCTTATAGTTTTCTGCATACAGGTCTTCTGTCTCCCTATGTAGGTTTATTCCTAGGTATTCTATTCTTTTTTGTTGCAATGGTAAATGGGAGTGTTTCCTTAATTTCTCTTTCAGATTTTTCATCATTAGTGTATAGGAATGCAAGACATTTCTGTGCATTAATTTTGTATCCTGCAACCTCACCAAATTCATTGATTAGCTATAGTAGTTTTCTGTTAGCATCTTTAGGATTCTGTATGTATAGTATCATGTCATCTGCAAACAGTGACAGTTTTACTTCTTCTTTTCCAATTTGTATTCCTTTTATTTCTTTTTTTCTCTGATTGCCATGGCCAGGACTTCCAAAACTATGTTGAATAATAGTGGTGAGAGTGGACATCCCTGTCTTGTTCCTGATCTTAGAGGAAATGCTTTCAGTTTTTCACCATTGAGAATGATGTTTGCTGTGGGTTTGTCATATATGGCCTTTATCATGTTGAGGTAGGTTCCCTCTATGCCCACTTTCTGGAGAGTTTTTCTCATAAATTGGTGTTGAATTTTGTCAAAAGCTTTTTCTGCATCTATTGAGATGATCATATGATTTTTATTCTTCAATTTGTTAATATGGTGTATCACACTGATTGATTTGCATATATCGAAGAAGCCTTGCATCCCTGGGATAAATCCCACTTGATCCTGGTGTGTGATCCTTTTTATATGTTGTTGGATTCTGTTTGCTAGTATTTTGTTGAGGATTTTTGCATCTATATTCATCAGTGATATTGGTCTGTAATTTTGTTTTTTTGTAGTATCTTTGTCTGGTTTTGGTATCAGGGTGATGGTGGTGTTGTAGAATGAGTTTGGGAGTGTCCCTTCCTCTGCAATTTTTTGGGAGAGTTTGAGAAGGATGGGTGTTAGCTCTTCTCTAAATGTTTGATAGAATTCACCTGTGAAGCCATCTGGTCCTGGACTTTTGTTTGTTGCAAGATTTTTAATCACAGTTTCAATTTCATTACTTCTGATTTGTCTGTTCATATTTCCTATTTCTTCCTGGTTCAGTCTTAGAAGTTTATACCTTTCTAAGAATTTGTCCATTTCTTCCAGGTTGTCCATTTTATTGGCATACAGTTGCTTGTGGTAGTCTCTTAGGATGCTTAGTATTTCTGCAGTGTCTGCTGTAACTTCTCCTTTTTCATTTCTACTTTTATTGATTAGAGTCCTCTCCCTCTTTTTCTTGATGAGTCTGGCTAATGGTTTATGCATTTTGTTTATCTTCTCAAAGAACCAGCTTTTAGTTTTATTGATCTTTGCTATTGTTTTCTTTGTTTCTATTTCATTTATTTCTGCTCTGACCTTTATGATTTCTTTCCTTCTGCTAACTTTGGGTTTTGTTTTTTCTTCTTTCTCCAGTTCCTTCAGGTTTAAGGTTAGATTGTTTATTTGAGATTTTTCTTGTTTCTTGAGGTAGGCTTGTATAGCTATAAACTTCCCTCTTAGAACTGGTTTTGCTGCATCCCATAAGTTTTGGATCGTCGTGTTTTCATTGGCATTTGTCTCTAGGTATTTTTTGATTTCCTCTTTGATTTCTTCAGTGATCTCTTGGTTATTTAGTAACATATTGTTTATCCTCCATGTGTTTGTGTTTTTTATGTTTTCTTACCTGTAATTGATTTCTAATCTCATAGTGTTGTGGTCAGAAAAGATGCTTGATATGATTTCAATTTTCTTAAATTTACTGAGGCTTGATTTGTGACCCAAGGTGTGATCTATCCTGGAGAATGTTCTGTGTGAACTTGAGGAGAAAGTGTAATCTGCTGTTTTTGACAGGAATGTCCTATAAATATCAATTAAATGTATCTGGTCTACTGTGTCATTTAAAGCTTGTGTTTCCTTATTTATTTTCATTTTGGATGATCTGTCCATTGGTGTAAGTGAGGTGTTAAAGTCCCCCACTATTATTGTGTTACTGTCAATTTCCTCTTTCATAGCTGTTAGCAGTTGCCTTATGTATTGAAGTGCTCCTATGTTGGGAGCATATATGTTTATAATTGTTATATCTTCTTCTTGGATTGATCCCTTGATCATTATGTAGTGTCCTTCCTTGTCTCTTGTAACACTTTTTATTTTAAAATCTATTTTATCTGATATGAGTATTGCTACTCCAGCTTTCTTTTGATTTCCATTTGCATGGAATATCTTTTCCCATCCCCTCACTTTCAGTCTGTATGTGTCCCTAGGTCTGAAGTGGGTCTCTTGTAGACAGCATATATATAGGTCTTGTTTCTGTATCCATTCAGTGAGCCTGTGTCTTTTCATTGGAGCATTTAATCCATTCACCTTTAAGGTAATTATTGATATGTATGTTCCTATGACCATTTTCTTAATTGTTTTGGGTTTGTTTTTGTAGGTCCTTTTCTTCTCTTCTGTTTCCCACTTAGAGAAGTTCCTTTAGCATTTGTTGTAGAGCTGGTTTGGTGGTGCTGAATTCTCTTAGGTTTTGCTTGTCTGTAAAGCTTTTGATTTCTCTGTCAAATTTAAACAAGAACATTGCTGGTTAGAGCCTTCTTGGTTGTAGGTTTTTCCCTTTCCTCACGTTAAATATATTATTCCACTCCTTTCTGGCCTGCAGACTTTATGCTGAAAAATTGGCTGATAACCTTATGGGAGTTCCCTTATATGTTATTTTTTCCTTGCTGCTTTCAATAAGTTTTCTTCTTCTTAATTTTTGCCAATTTGATCACTATGTGTCTCAGCGTGTTTCTCCTTGGGTTTATCCTGTATGGGACTCTTTGCACTTCCTGGACTTGGGTGGCTATTTCCTTCCCATGTTAGGGAAGTTTTCAACTATAATCTCTTCAAATATTTTCTTGGGTTGTTTCTCTCTCTCTTCTCCTTTTGGGACCCCTATAATGTGAATGACGTTATGTTTAATGTTGTCCCAGAGGTCTCTATGGCTGTCTTCATGTTTTTTCATTCTTTTTTCTTTATTCTGTTCTGCAGCAGTGAATTCCACCATTCTGTCTTCCAGGTCACCTATCCGTTCTTCTGCCTCAGTTTTTCTGTTATTGATTCCTTCCAGTGTATTTTTCATTTCAGTTATTGTATTGTTCATCTCTGTTTGTTTGTTCTTTAATTCTTCTAGATCTTTGTTAAACATTTCTTGCATCTTCTTGATCTTTGCCTCCATTCTTTTTCCGAGGTCCTGGATCATCTTCAGTATCATTATTCTGAATTCTTTTTCTGGAAGGCTGTCTATATCCACTTCATTTAGTTGTTTTTCTGGGGTTTTATCTTCTTCCTTCATCTGGTACATAGCCCTCTGCCTTTTCATCTTGTCTATCTTTCTGTGAATATGGTTTTTGTTCCACAGGCTGCAGGATTGTAGTTCTTCTTGCTTCTGCTGTGTGCCATCTGGTGGATGAGGCTATCTAAGAGGCTTGAGCAAGTTTCCTGATGGGGCATCCCCATTACCTTTAAATCACAATTTCCCTGCTACTAGAATGAGATATTTCAAACAAAGAAACAAAACAAAATGAAACAAAAACCCAAACAGACAGTATCTAAACTTCCTAGAAGAGTAATGGAAATATTCAAAACTTGAAAACAAAGGTGTAGTATTTCATTAGGCACTACCCTGAAGTGAATGTTAACAGGAAAGATTACAGTGACTTGTTTACATAAACACAATCTCTTTCGTTGTGCTGCAGTTATTAAATTGGAAAGGCTCTATACTTACCCACATGCTTTGCCAAAGTTTCCCACAAGAGTATTAGGAATTCCTCTCTTGCTTTAGGACAATCTTCTCTCTTCTTCAGGCTCTGCCCCAGTGATCTTAATGTTTTAGGAAAAATAAAGAACATCAGACTGCCTGATCTTAGGAGTAAAGGAAGAGAAGGGCAATTAGGAGGGTGAGCGAGTGACCAATAAATATGTGTGGGACTGGGAATAATTTTGCAGTCTAATAAAACAAATGATTAAGTTCCCTGATTAATTTATAGTTCTTATTTCTCAAACACATTAGCATACTCATATCCTCATAGTTTTAGTTTTCAGGGCCACAAAGACAAAAAGGGGTGGTAGTGGGGGATGGGAATAAACCACATCTATGCTCACAAAAACATACAATGTCTTTCTTACTTTAAGATCTGACATGAAACTACTCCTTCAGCTACTGACACAGGTTTCTCACATTCTAAATATAGCATTGCAACGATATTCAAAAACAATTAAGCCCCTTGCAGTTCTATTTGATTTATACAATTAGCATTGGCTCTAATATCCTTTCCTAGTTTTTTTTAACCAGTTGTCAGGTTACAACTAAGAGAAGAAAAGGAGTTGCCTGCAGTAAATACCTAGTTTCTCCAAAACAGAGTACTACTAAAGGAAAAGAAGTAAAAAAAGAAGAAATAGCATTTAAAAAATATCCTTGATCTAAATTTAACCCCCCAAAATTGAAACATTTTTTCTTTTATTTTTTAGGCCTATTGAAAATTAAGGTGTAAAGACAACATATTGAGGAGCAAATTCTATAAATCCATGTTCAATTCAAAATGTCTTACTAAATCACCACTATACTGAAGACCTGGTACTAATTGTTAGGTGGTGGTGATGATGGCAATGAGGACATGAAAGTGGCTATTTCGCAGTCCTACCTCAGGGTCCTTAAAGTGTAGTGGCACGATTATGACATAGACAAATACAGCCCCTTCTCAATGATAGTAACCTTGAGTAGGGCCCAGTAGGGAGCTGGGTAATAATATTTCTTATCCCTGAGTACTGATACCTGGTACTAGTGTAGATAAGACCCTTTAGGTGGCTTGAAACCAATGGAAGACCCAGGGTTCATTCACCTCCAACTAGCCATGGTTTAGTCCAAAGGCTCAGTGTCTCTTCTGCTAGCCAGGGGTATGTGGTAAACATGAAGGTAATTCCTGTGGGGTCTTTTTAAAATCACTGTTAAAACAACAAACAAATGAATAAACAGAGTTGGCCTTAGTTCTGTTACAACCATGACTGGGAGTGATTTGTTACCACCTTATCCCTTTTTTTATACTAATTCATCAAGAGTGAATAGAACTATATTATATAAAGTACCATATGGTCATTTCCAACACAGTTTTACAGCAATTTAACCAGGTGGAAAGATCTCATTTGTGATTCAGTAGATCTAGTGTTTTAGAGCTCAGGTTCTGAAATCAGAATTCTAGCTTTACTGCTTGCTACTGAGTATTCTTGGGAGAGCTACTTCAATCTATTTTACCCTGAGTTTCATCCTTTGAATGGTGAAGAAAGTAGTGTAGCTACCTGATAAGGTGGTTTTGAGGAGTAAATTAGTTACTGCATGTGAAGATTATAGCAGTGTGACTGGCCTCTGCAAATTGTTCAATAAATGTTAGTTATTACTTAACTGACACATGGAATAGGTTAGTTGGGGGATATAACATTTGTATGAACTTGTATTTGTTATTGATACTGAGGGAGGGCACGCTGTAGGTGGATGGGATGTGACTGGGCAAAGTAGAGGAACACAAAGTACAAGGTGTATCCAGAGACCAGAAAAAGAGCATAGCTTGGTTGGCTGGACAAGAAGGTGAATTAACTGAGATACGAATTTGTAAGAAGATTAGCAGAGGGTCTTGAATATCAAGTTGAATAATCTGTATGTAATAGAGTCAAACATTTTTGAGTGGGAGAGTAAAATTATTAGAGTTGCATAACTTTAATCTGGAAATTATTTGTGATTGTTTTCATAATGAGGACTTTATAAGGTCTAAATTAAAATATATTAAAACACAAAAAGGGGGTCAATTCTAATAGTGAAGCTCAAATGTCTACTCTTGAGTAGCTACACCAGATTTAAGATTCTAAGTGTAAATTCCTCACCATGTTCCCAGATGGACAGATAGTATAGCATGTATATCATATGTATCATATAACATGTTATTTGAGATGTAATACATTTATATATTACATTTTTCTGTGTAATTCTGGAGCAGGGCCTGGGAACCTGTGTTTTTAAAAATCTGAGGTTTTTCTGGTGATTATCATTAGGTTTGGAAGTTTTTGCCAATGTAAAATTTATAGGACTTGGCAAAGGTCTTATAGGCTGGATGGGGTGGTGGGATGAAAGAGAAGCAGCAACTCTATAAAGTAGTGACTTTCAAATATGAATGAGCACAACAATCATCTGGGAGCCTGTTAAAATGCAAACCAGAGATTCCCACTCAATAGGTCTGGAGTAGAAACCCAGGAATCTGGATTCTTATCAATAGTTGTCTTGAGTTTGGCAGTTTTCAAACTTTAATGTTCAACATACCCACTTGGAGAACTTTTAAAATGTAGACTGCTGGGCCCCGTCCTTCCTCCCACCCCAGCCCTCCTGTCTGCCCCCACCCCACCTTCCTGTCTTGGGCAGGCCCAAGAATTAGCATTTCTAACTAGTTCCCAGCTAATGCTGGGAACTTGGATAAGCTTCAAGAACTACCATTCCAATTGCTTCAATGTGATTGATTTTTAAAGCCCAAGTAATAGGGAGAATGACAGTGATCTTATCATGGAGAGTCTTTACCTTTTCTGTTAGGTTGACTGAAGGAAACCATATTTATATTCCAGGTTGCCTTTGTGAGGGAAAAAAATGGAAGATGCTTAAATACCCATTTGAAAAAAAATTAATAACCACATTCCTACTAGCTTAAAATGTGAAGAAACATATTATTCTCCTATTATTGGATTAAATATCCCTGGCTATAGAGTAATAAAAATTATCCTTTGGCTACAGAGTAATAAACACCTCTATAGTTATTATTATTCTATTGTTGTAGAATCTCGAATTTAGACAATAAAAATAATTGAAGGGCTAACTTGTTTTCGGGATCTCTACTATGTTCAATGTTCTAAGACATAGTTGGCAAACTATGGCTCACAGACCAAATCCATCCAATGTCTGTTTTTGTATGCCCTGCAAACTCAGAATGGTTTTTAAATTTTTAAATGGTTGAAAAAAATCAAAAGAAAAATAGTATTTCACGACACATGAAAATTATATGAAATTCAAATTTTGGTGTCCATAACTGTATTAATCAGGGCTCTCCAGAGAAACAGAACCAATAGAATATATATATATATATATGTATACACACCTATATATTATAATAGGATATAATAATATGCATTTATTATAAGGAATTGACTCCGGTAATTATGGAGGCTGAGAAGTTCCATGATCAGGTGTCTGCAAACTGGAGACCCAGTAGAAACAATGCTGTAAGTTGCAGTGTGAATACAGAAGATCAACGCCCCAGGCTCTAAGCAGTCAGGCAGAGAGAACAAATTCATCCTTACCTCTCCTTTTGTTCCATTCAGGCCTCCAACAGATTGGAAAGGCCCACTCACATTGAGGAGGGCAATCTGCTTCACTCAGTCTACAAATTCAAATGTTATCTTATCCAGAAACATTCTCACAGACACACCCAGAACAGTGTTTAACCAAATACCTGGGAATCCCCTGTCCTAGTCAAGTTGATACATGAAATTAACCATCACAATAATAAAGTTTTATTGGAATCCATCCATGCTTTTCCATTTACATGGTGTCATCTGTGCTGCTTTCATGCTAAGTAGCAGAGTAGCCTGCAAAGCCAAAAATATTTATTATCTGACTCTTTACAGAAAAAAGTTTACTGATGATATTCCGAGAGAGTGCTTTTTTTTTTTTTTTTTCCGAGAGAGTGCTTTAAAATGTTTAACATCAGTACAAATCACCTAGCATTCTTGCTAAAATGCAAAATTGGATTCAGGAGGCCAAGACCAAGATTCTCTATTTCTAACATGCTCCTGGGTGAGGCCGATGCTGCTTCCCTGCAAACTCTATCCTAGTTCTCAGTTTTTGCTCTTGTCAGTGTCCCTGACTACAATGCCCCAAACTCCTTCTGCCTATACAAATTTCTTTTAGGTCCATCTAACTTAAACCCTGTTACTTCTATGACTTCTCCTAACCATTCCAGCTGACTGTGATTTCTCCTTCCTCATTGCACTTAGTTTACTCCACTCTTTTGGCTTTTTTATGTAATCCGTTTGTTTTGACTCCTGGAGGTGTGACTCTCTTATCTCCCCTCAAAGACTTAAACTCTCTTGAAGTAGGGATCCTGTTTTTAGACATCTGTCACCTGTGATGCTCATAGAGTACCTTACATCTGACAGATATTCTAAAAATATTTATTGACTTAATTACTGTTTCACATCTAGAAAAGACATTTTTTGTTAACAGGATGTCATCACAGTGAGGCAATATTCTTATCCATTCATGTTTTTAGAACTAATTTATTTTTTTCTTTGATAGATTTCAATACATTTCAGTGGTAAGGATCATGTTTCTTCCAAAACAGAGACAATTTTGAAGTATAGTATACATCTTTGAATTGATGTATTAAACCAGGTTATAAAACTGAAATTTTAAACTTGGTTCAAACCTTGAGATGAAAAGTACAACTTAATTATGAACTGAAAAACTGCTTACTGAGCAAATTGACTGGAGGCTAGAGAATTAGAAATGCAATGTTAATTTCACTAGTTTAATAATCTCATTTTCAGAATTTGCTTGAAGAGTTATTGATAAATGACAATAGCCAATCATGTATGAAAGTTTACAGACAATGAAGATGTTTTATTTTGCCATTAAGAATCACACATTTCAAGCTTTTAAAGGGAATTATGTGAGTAGTTAAGTAAGATGAGAAACTTCTGCAGTCATAAAAATTAATCAATTTATTTTGCTCTTTTTCTAATCACTTTAAAGTTTCTACCTGAATTATTTCAGTATATCCCAAGAATAAGAGTGGTACGATTATGAAGCCACTTTCAAGGAATCCTATCAAGATAAAAAGCAATTATAAATGTTTAGCATTTCAAGTCTTCAACACTCTTTACAAATCTTTTTCCCAAAAACAAATGTGATAATTTCACAATTCAATAGATTTTTAGACTTAATAAATACAAATAAATACCTTTTTCATAAAGGTTGTGCCCAAGGAAAAATTCTAAAGCAATTTCATTTGTAAAGCATTATATCATATTTGAATGAAGTACTGGAGTTCTAAATCTTTTCAGGTGCCTATACATATTTTTCTTCTAGTCAACACATTATTTTTGGCTTTTTAACTTATTTCTACTAATTTTCTCATGTTATAGCGAGCAGCATCTGAAGGAAAAAAGCAATCAGCTGATTTGATACATCACAGTTCATCCACATGGTGGAGCTATGTGGCTAGATCCTGGAGACACCAGTTTTCTTATACTCACCGTTTTGAAATAAGTCATGGTAAATCCACCCAACCAAATTTTTTGTTCCTGCATACAGTTTTCTCTGGTACTATTAATTTAGTTCCTTTTTATCTCTTACTTAGCATAGGGCAGTCTTGTTCCATCCCACTCTTCCGTAGCAGTGGTTCTCCAACTTTGGCTGCACATTAGAATCACCTGGGCTGTTTTTAAAAGCCCTTCTCTTTGGGGCCCTACCTGAAACTAATTGAACAGGAATCTTTGTAGGGTGAGGTTTTGCATAGGCAAGTTTCAAGGTTCCACAAGTGATTCAATCTTGAAATCAAGATTGTAAACCAGTGCTCCAAACTACTACTATGAATATCTTTCTAAATTATAAATTTAATCACATCATTCCTCATTAAAATCATTCACTGGCTCCTCAACAACTTTAGGATAAAATCAACTTCCTTAACAAGGCAAACAAGCCCCATCAAAGACTGACCATTGCCTTTCTAAGTGTCATCACCGTCTCCCACCTTCCAACACACAAAGACGTAGCTTGCAGAATTACTTGCAGGCCTCTACAATCACCAGGTTTTTCACTCCTTGAGGCTTGGGCTCATATCCCTAGCAACGAATACAGTAAGCACTAATTAATATTCATTGAATGACTAAATGAATACTGTAAAATGGCTTCATCTTACTTAAGACAGGGATGTTTATTTCTGTCAAACAGCTCCCAAGTGTTTGCTTATTTTTCGTTGCTTGGGCTGCAGAATGTGGCATTGGATTAACCAAAAAATGTTAAGTATATTCTAAAGTAGAAACTGTGTTCTGCCAACTTATTTGATCCAAAGGGAACATTTGAAAGCTTCCCTAGGAATAGCTGCTTCTACGTTGTACTTCTTTTCCATCTAAATTTTTCAACTCTAACATTTGTGTTTAAGTCAACAGCAAAATGGACTGCTTGCCTGTGAGTGATGATGCTTTTCAGTTATTCTTTTTAAATTAGTGGATCCTTGGACTCATGGCTAGTCATTTAGAATCTTTGCTCTTATGATAGTTCTCACCCCAGAAGTGCCAAGAACCTAACTGAACTAGAGTTTCAAGGTTGGATGTCCTTGAAGAGAAGAGGTGTGGTTTGGGGGAAGACCATCTTATCTACTGGGCATGGTAGGGCACAGTGCCTGGTGGCCACAATGCTTTTAGTGGTCCATGAACACGTTTTAATGTCTTTTAAATCAGAATTTCAGGTCAAAGAAAATGTTTTAATGTGAGATAGTAATATACTCATCTTTATGCCAGCAGAGTGATAAAATACAATACAATACATTCTTGGGCCCCAGAATGTCATGTAGCCCTGATTTCAGGGAAACTAGAGAAGGGGTCTCCAGCCCTCAACTGTCTCCCCATTCGTGCCTGCCAGCTGACATAAATGCTTATAGTGGCTACCAGGGAATCTTGGCCTCTTTCAGGCCATCAATATCTATCCCAATACAATTTTGTTTTGCGGGGGAGAGGTGGAGGTCACTGCTGGCACTCATTATGCCAGACAACTTATAAAATGTCCCTCTAGTCATTCCCTTAACCTGCATTTTTACTATGGCATATACCTTTCTTTTGGATAAAAGTGAGGCATTTGGCATGTAGAAACCACTTTTTTTTTGAACTGACACATCTCGATGTTACTCTGATGAAAAGGTGCCAATACTAGCAATAGGTGCAAACAGTCATAAAAAAATACAGTCCTGTCATGTTTACTCAGCCTTCAAAAGCAGTCTTCTAAAATGGCCTCTAGTGAAAGAGGTTGCCAAAGTTTTCAAGTTTATGAAAATGTTTTTGAAAGTGTCCATCATTGCAAAGAGCTCATGTTTAGCTGAGCACCTTTGATATCAAAATCTGTGATTAGAATATGGATGCTATTTGTGTGCAATCCCAAACAAGTGGTTTTGCTTTTCTAATGTAAATTCAAATAGGCTGTTGAATCAATTAACTAGTGTGTCTGTGACATTGGATAGGCTTAATATAGTTTTTTATTAAAGATAAATAATAAAACTCTACTGCCTTTATTGGCCTTATCAGGCAATCCCTCTTTGGTAATAGGAATATTTTAGGGTTCATGATCCTTGATAGCTACAATGTGTTTAGAATATATTTCTTGGCTATATAGAGCATTATTATTATTTTTAACCTCCTGTATCATGCTCAAAAATATGAGGAGGCTCTTAGCTATTTAGGTTCGGACTTCCCAGATGGCATTCAAGTTACATACTTGAGGAACAGTTGAACTTCTTTCTTTGCAAAAACTAAACCAACGATATTGGTAAGATTAGTTCATAATTTTAAAGTAAAGATAGATCTAATCTATTGTTGTGGATATTTGTTTGCTTGGTTTGCCCAGCATCTTTCTCTTCTGGGATTTAAACTTGCCATTCAGCAAAGGTTGCAAATTATAGTACACTGTGCCAAGGAGTGAGCACCTGATAGATATTGTGCCAATCAGACTCCTTCCTAGTAATTTAAAATAAGTTAGAGAGATAGGCCATTTTATCTCAAGTGGTGAAGACATGAGGATATGAATCCAGGAGTTGCCAGTGGTGGTCATTCGGCATGGACTGTGAATTCTAAGCAGAGGAAATAAAAGACAAGAATGAACCAGAGAAAACAAGGCAAGAAACTGAGTCCTGAGGAGGACATTCACATCTCTCCTTCCAATGCCTGATGCCCTTGAAAACCTTGGTTTTTGCAGTTCCTGGTCCATTGTTCCAATCTATGAGCTGATCCAATGTCCTCCAAATACATCCACAAGATACACCCCTCTTCTTTAACACCCTCCTTACCCTAAGCTTCAATCTACCCATATCCTTCAGTAAATATTTTAAAATATTAACTAAGGATGAAACATCAGACATGTTGTTAACTGGTTGAAAAAAATTGAGGATAACAAGATTTTATGATTAAATGAAATAATATACATATATCAAACATTTGATCAGTAGCTGAAATATAATTCAATAAAATGTGAGTTATTATTTTAAAATTATTACTTTCCTGGTTACTTACACATTTTGAGAACTATAATACTTAATAATATGATTATATTATTTTGGAACTCTTAGTTTCACCGGACAAAAAGCTGACTTGGATACATTTTCTACTTATTAGCATAAGTAGCCATTCAAATCATGGAAACCTACCTAGGGCTATCCCTAGGGTGTACAGAGTCCAGGGCAAATATTTTTTTGTTGGGCTTCTATGTGGCTAGTTTGATTTTAAAATGTATTATGAAATTCATAGGCCCATGTAAGTTATAGTGACATATTGATAACAATTTAGGATAACGAGCAGAGAAGAGATTTTTTTTTTATTTGTTTACTGTCCAATCCAGGCACCTGAAAATTCTTCTTAGTATCTGCCAAAGCCTGTGAAGGCTGTGAAGAATTTACCCTCCTTGCAATCTAACATGTTAATTTGTTTCTATTTCAAGGGTGCTAGCAGAAGACAGAAGACTCCTGGTCTAGAGACAAAGGACTTACTGGTTCACAGCATAGAAAACAGCATGATCATCAGCATATTTGTACTGGTTGTTTTGCCAAGTCCCACCAAATGATGCTATGGGCCCAGATGACACCTGCACATGCCGTGGGTTGCATTACAGGAGAGGACCCAAGGGCCAAGAGTGCAGAACTTTTTGAGCAAGTTGCAAATCACTGCAGCAAGCAGCAAACCACTCAGCCCTACCTCCACCTCCAGTCTTGCTGCAGTCACCTTGACCTACTTAGTATGTATGTGACTAGTCTTACAGAAACTGATCAGGAGCTGGGTAACCTTGCAATCTAGCACACAGAGCAACAACATGCAGGATGGCTCAGGGCCCATGGCCAACGGCCTTTCCCAATAATATCCAGGCATTATTTCTTCCTGTTCAGGTTCAGGACCATCTCTTCATGTTCTGTATTGTCAAATGCTTCATTTGTGGCTAATTTCATATCTCTCCTTGAGAAAAAAGGCATTAACGTTGTTACTACCCACGGGTCATAGCTCTTCAGAACCTGCTTATATTGAAAAATATATCTCTTGCCTCTGCAGTTCCGTAATACCATTTATTTAATTCTGGTTACATGATTACTCATGACTGCATCATCCACAGTGCCTTTCATTATTGCCGGCTTCTGAGGACTCCCTTAAATGGTGTCACTATACTTCAATGACTACAATGTAAGCTTTACTCAGCCCATGCAGGAAAATGTGAACAACAATTTATTTTCCACTCATGTTAAATTTACCATTTAGAATGTTATAAACACAGAACAACATGTCTTCCAAACATGTCTTCTCTTGAACTCTTTATGCCACAATCACTGCATTCCTAGAGTGCGATCTCTTTCAGTTTTGACTGCCTGTCTTTCTTCCATACACTGCCATCGGCAAATAGGTAAGGGGCTTGGGGGAGGGGAAGCAGAAGAGTAGTCCAATTTGTGCAAGGAAATTCAATTCAGAAAAGCATGGCATCCATCATCAGAAAGCCACAAATAATAAATGCTGGAGAGGGTGTGGAAAAATGGGAACCATCCTACACTGTTGGTGGGAATGTAAACTGGTACAGCCACTATGGAGAACAGCATGGCAGTTCCTTAAAAAACTAAAAACAGAGCTACCATATGATCCAGCAATCCCACTCCTGGGCATATAGCCAGAGAAAACTGTAATCCAAAAAGATACATGCACCCCAATGTTTCTTGCAGCACCATTTACAATAGCCAGGACATGGAAGCAACCTAAATGTCCATCAACAGAGGAATGGGTAAAGAAGATGTGGTACAATATATACAATGGAATATTACTTAGCCATAAAAAGGAATGAAATAATGCCATTTGCAGCAACATGGATGGACCTAGAGATTATCATACTAAGTGGAGTAAGCCAGACAAAGACAAATATCATATATCGCTTATATGTGGAATCTAAAAAAGGGTACAAATGAACTTATCTACAGAATAGAAATAGTTACAGATGTAGAAAACAAACCTATGGTTACCGGGGGTAAGCGGGGGAGGGACAAATTGGAAGACTGGGATTGACATTTACACACTACTATTAGATAACTAGTAAGGACCTACTCTATAGCCCAGGGAACTCTACTCAATACGCCATAATGGCCTATTTGGGAAAATAATCTAAAAAAGAGCGGATATGTGTATACGTATAACTGATTCACTTTGCTACACATCTGAAACTAAGACAACATTGTAAACAGCTATACCCCAATAAAAATTAAAAAAAAAAAAAGAGCATGGCATTACCTTGATCAAAGGCAAGAGCGATATCCATCTAAATCCCTTGGATAGATAAGTACAACCACCTCCATAGATGTGTCAGACATGTAGCATGAAGTCTGCAGAGGGAACAGGTGACTGCACTAGGGGCCAGTAGCCAGAGGTGCACAGGGTAAAGGGCACCCTTGGATGCTAGACCAGACATGGCATTGTGGTCAGAGCAGAGATGAGTGGGAGCTCATTCACAAGCCCACACACATAGCTCAAGTCCACAGTTTGCCAATGGATCCTTGTTACCCCAGTCTTGAACTTGTCTTATATCTGATGATAGAGTCAACCAACATCTGCTGTTTGTCACTGCCATTCTGACAACCCAATCTCACGTGATCCTGCAAAAAGAAATGCTGTACTGACCATTGGGAGTTATCCACTCACCAGGCCACCCTCCTGAAACAGTGACCAACTCTGGGGTGCAGGACAAGTGAATCAGTGTGAGGCCCAGAGCTCCTCAGGGCATTTGGTTGACTTTACACCTTGGGAAGAAGGTTGGAGAATTCCCCAAAGAAGAGAAATGGGGACTGAAGCCCCTTGTGGTTCATGATTTGAGCTCAGAGAGCACTGTCTTAGTGTTTCAATGTTCCTCTCACTCCTGTTTAAATGCTCATATTTAATATTTGTGTTTTCTAATTTTACATGTGTGTCTCAACTGATTTGTAGTTGCTAATTAAAATAATTCTGTGGTTAATGAGTGGAATTTGGCTATAATAGATGTATTATTTCATTAAACCATTAGACTAACTTGTATTTTTATAATAGTTTGCTGTGATTGTGCCCATTACCTTATTTGCTCCTCACAATAATCATAGGGAATATGATGAGCTGCTTCTGACAGATGAGGAAACTAAGGAAAATTACTTAAGGTTGTCCAAGGTTACATGTTTGGTGTTACAGTCATGAGCAGAACTGGGCTTGCTGGACCTCCTCATCTGATGCTCTTGCTCTCTTAGTAACTACCACTTGCTTTCCCCAGGCACACCTGTCATGAGTAAGGTTAGTATTTATTCTGAGTCTTTTCCAGTGTTCACTACATCAAAGAAGATAACATGTCATTTTTCTTTCTTTCTTGATGCCTCTACCGCTTCAAGGGAATATAGTTTTAATATTCAATAGTGAATATTAAATACACCTATTAAACATGATATATGACAAGAAATCTATATCCTGCATTAAGAATTTTATTGTTACTCAACATTCTGATATGTATGTCAATGCAATGAACACAGTGGATCCTCCTTGCCAGTCACCTATTAACCACCTAAATCTCACAGCTTCTCAGGGCTGCAGGTAGGAGGACCTTGCTGCATGTCAGATTTGATGCCCTCATGCCCCTTTCTTAAGTCTGCATAAAGAACAAAGAGTATTAGTATCCTTATGGGCTTGGTAACTGATAAGCAGAGCTCTGCTCCACATTTTCAAAAGAAGTGATGCTGTCACACCTGCCCTCCGGGTTCCAGCACAGCTTCTTGTCACTGTATAAGATCCTAGGGAACTGACAGGTTCATGATGATCTCCTAGGTGTGCAGGCCGACTTTATACAGTTAGGGGGTGGTACAACATAGTGGGGTACAGCAAGAGTTCTGGAATTGACGAAACTGAGCAGACTCTTACTTTATTTACTAATTGTGGGTTATGGTCAAGTCATGTGTTTAACATCCATTTGTACTCACATCAACATGTATTTTTCCAACAGAATTTCCCAAATGAAAACCATTTCGCTTTCCTCTTGAAATGACTTGAAACGCTGGCTTCTTTGGCATCAAAATCTCCAAGGTTCTAACAGTGGTTTTAGGATAGCCCATGTTCATCAGCAGAAGGTTGGGACAGAAGTAAGATCAGTGAGTTCTGGGAACAAAAGTTCAACGTTCTACACTATTTCTTTCTAGTTCTTTTTTCCCCTCCCCTTTTTGATGGTAAAAGTTCAGTTTTAAAAACATTTTTTGTCATTAATAATTAGTGATGTTGAGCATCTTCCTCACACCAGTCAGAATGGCCATCATCAAAAAGTCTACAAACAATACTTGCTGGAATGGGTGTGGAGAAAAGGGAACCCTCCTACACTATTAGTGGGAATGCAAACTGATTGAGCCACTATGGAGAACAGTATGGAGGTTCCTTAAAAAACTAAAAATAGAGCTACCATATGATCCAGCAATCCCACTCCTGGGCATATAGCCAGAGAAAACTGTAATTCAAAAAGATACATGCACCCCAATGTTCCTTGCAGCACCATTTACAATAGCCAGGACATGGAAGCAACCTAAATGTCTATCAACAGAGGAATGGATAAAGAAGATGTGGTATACATATACAATGGAATATTATTCAGCCATAAAAGGGAATGAAATAATGTCATTTGTAGCAACATGGATGGACCTAGAGATTGTCATACTGAATGAAGTCAGACAGAGAAAGACAAATATCATATGACATCACTCTTTTGTGGAATCTAAAAAAAGGGTACAAATGAACTTATCTACAAAGCAGAAATAGAGTTACAGATGTAGAAAACAAACCTATGGTTACCGGGGATAAGCAGGGGAGGGATAAATTGGAAGATTGGAATTGACATATACACACTACTCTATATAAAATAGGTAACTAATAAGGACCTACTGTATAGCACAGAGAACTCTACTTGATACTCTGTAATGGCCTATATGGGAAAACAGTAAAAAACAGAGTGCATATATGTATATGTATAACCGATTCACTTTGCTGTACACCTGAAACTAACACAACATTGTAAATTAACCATACTCCAATAAAAATTTAAAAAAACATTTTTTTCCATGATACCTAATGTAGCATATAGGAAGAAGAGGCATGGCCGGCAATGATGTACATTAGAAAAAACAGATGCGAGAATTTACTTTGACATTTTTTTTTAATCATGTTGATGCACTTTAGGTCCCCCTCAGGAAAATGATGCTACTTGCTAATGTCCTTTGCAGAAGATGTGTGTGAGAAAAGTGGTGCATGCCTATCGTCTTTATGATCCTACTTTTTCCTTACTTCTATATCACAACCAAAGTGATTAAGTCAATCTGGATTTATTAAAGGGTTAACAAAAACTAAAAGTAATGGAGAAAGAATTGTAAATGAGTATGTTCGATATGGCTTTCCCTTAGTCCAAAGGGAAAGCACCCAAGAATTCTCACCTTTCTTGAGGGTGCTCTTGGGAAGGTATCCCAGTTCCCAACCTCATTCTATCCCCAGATTTTTAAGAGTTTCTCCTTTACAATCTCTCCAATAACTGTTAGAAACTCTGTATATTATCCACAAGGGCTAGTTTTACTCAAGAATCTATTTCCTTCACTTCCAGAAGGAAACAGATTCTGGAGTATTCTTCCCAGTGTGAGTTAGAATAATCCCATGGGAGCTCAGGAAGGAAGTTCCAATTTGGCATTCACAGCCCACATCTCATAGAAAGGTCCAAGCTTTGTCTCTAAGAGTCTCCTAAATGGTGTGAGTTGAAGATGGGCATCTTCACTCAATGTTCAGTGAGTAGCTGTTGAATCATACACACACACACACACACACACACACACACACACACACACACTCTCTCTCTCTCTCTCTCTCACTCAGTCACATATGCACATACCCCTGTCCAAAGGCAAATATTAATGTTCATGGATAGGAAAGACCAAACCCATAAAGAGGAAGAGGACTGATTTCCTTCCCTATAATTTTTCCCATTATCCAAAATTTTTCTTAGCATTAATTCTTTTCATTTACCTCTCATTTTCATTTAACTCCCATTTCCAAATTGTGTCTCCGAAAGCTACTAGAGATTAGTAAGTAACTGATTCATGTTTCTTATGGCTGCTTCCTTAGCTATGTATGACAAAACCAAAACACGGACATTATTGCTCATAAAAAATGTACCATTCCTCTCTCTGGTCTGGGGGTGGGGTGGCGGGTAGACGTAGTGAAGAGGCAAGAAGTGGGATGAGAGGTTTCATTTTTTCTAGTTAATAACTGTAGAACCGAATTGTTTTGGCTAATGAACTTACAGGGATGATGTTTGAAGTAATAGCCAAATAAAATTTGTTTTTTAGGAATACTGGAAACTAAACTCTTTGGGTACTTAACAGTATAAGGTAAGCACTAAACTCGATACTGAATTTTAGCTATGCAACTGTAACCCTTTTAACACAAATGTAGTTAACAGGCAGAACCAATTATTTGCATTTTGTTAAAGGATAAACTTCTCTTAAATGATAAATTTAATTACTGAAATAACAATGAAGAAGTAATGTCATTTGAGACTAGAAGAACTCAGAGAGTGTCTGTGAATCTGCTATATTAAAGAGTATTTTGTGGGACTTCCCTGGAGGTCCAGTGGTTAAGAATCCGCCTTCCATTGGTAGTCTGATAGGGACTGCATTGAGTAGTATAGTCATTTTCACAATGTTGATTCTTCCAATCCAAGAACATGGTATATCTCTCCATCTGTTTGTATCATCATTAATTTTTTTCATCAGTGTCTTATAGTTTTCTGCATACAGATCTTTTGTCTCCTTAGGTAGGTTTACTCCTAGGTATTCTATTCTTTTTGTTGCAATGGTAAATGGGAGTGTTTCCTTAATTTCTCTTTCAGATTTTTCATCATTAGTGTATAGGAATGCAAGAGATTTCTGTGCATTAATTTTGTATCCTAATACTCTACCAAATTCATTGATTAGCTCTAGTAGTTTTCTGGTAACATCTTTAGGATTCTCTATGTATAGTATCATGTCATCTGCAAACAGTGACAGTTTTACTTCTTTTCCAATTTGGATTCCTTTTATTTATTTTTCTTCTCTGATTGCTGTGGCTAAAACTTCCAAAACTATGTTGAATAATAGTGGTGAGAGTGGGCAACCTTCAACAGATGAATAGATAAAGAAGATGTGGCATATATATGCAATGGAATATTACTCAGCCATAAAAAGAAACAAAATTGAGTTATTTGTACTGAGGTAGATGGACCTAGAGTCTGTCATACAGAGTGAAGTCAGAAAGAGAAAACCAAATACCATATGCTAACACATATATATGGAATCTAAAAAGAAAAAAATGGGTTCTAATGAACCTAGGGGCAGGACAGGAATAAAGATGCAGATGCTGAGAATGGACTTGAGGACACAGGGAGGGGGAAGGGTAAGCTGGGATGAAGTGAGAGAGTAGCATTGACATATATACATTACCAAATGTAAAACAGATAGCTGGTGGGAAGCAGCTGCACAGCACAGGGAGATCAGCTTGGTGCTTTGTGACCACCTAGAGGGGTGAGATAGGGAGAATGAGAGGGAGGTACAAGAGGGAGGGGATATGGGGATATATGTATACATATAGCTGATTCACTTTGCTATACAGCAAAAACTAACACAACATTGTAAAGCAATTATACTCCAATAAAGATGTTAAAAAAAAAAAAAAAAGAATTTGCCTTCCTATGCAGGGGACACAGGTTCGATCCCAGGTCAGGAAACTAAGATCCCACAAGCTGCTGGGCAACTAAGCCTGCGTGCTGCAACTACAGAGCCCATGCACTCTGGAGCCCTCCGGCCACAACTACAGAGCCCACGTGTTCGGGAGCTCACGCGCCAGAACTAGAGAGCCCACGCACGGCAACCAAGAGCCCGGACACCACAATGAAAGATCCTGCATGCAGCAACTAAGACCCGACACAGCCAAAAATAAATAAACAAATAAATTTAAAAAGTAGAGTATTTTCTATTTTTCATGTGAATTTCCCTTATATAGAAACATTGCTGTTAATTTTTGACACGCAAAATCATAGAAAGAGCAAGGAATTGACTAGCTAGCTGACAAATATCAGGGCAAAAAACAAGAGATGTAATTATAGCTCAAGGTGTTGTCTAATTTTCCCATAGCAAGTAACACAACTTCCTGAAATCAGGGCCAAATGAAATCTAAATGTTATACTTGGCCAGGGAGATATAAAGTTCCTTTGATATTATATCATCCTTTAAACCTTTTAGAAATGTAACATAAAATAATAACTGAACTTAAGATTTTCACCTTAACTCTTATTCTGGGGTCAGATATAAAGGTTGATTTTTTTTTACTAAGTTATTGATTTCAGAAATTTATATTTCCATCACTCTGTGTTTGGGATAACTGTGTACATATTTTATCATCTCTTTTCTTGCACTAATATATTTTTGTGTGAAAAACTCTTGCCCTTTCACTGATATATATCATGACTGCATAAAATTTTGAGTGTTTTTCACACAAGCTTCTCAGATTTTAACTATCTGTCCTGGACGTTTGTATATTCCAGGCAGATCCTCTTTTAAATGGTTTGGTCCTATTTATGGGATGGAATGGTTTGGGTTTCTGGTGCAAAGTAAATAACGCAGAGATATATCTTGTAAAAATGAACAACAGACCAAAATCAAATATCTATTCAAGCCTATCCTCTGTGTTATTAATTAATCTAGCCAGTTAATATAAGTTAAGCACTTATAAAAGTGGCATGTAGTCAGAGCCCAAGAACTGCTAGGCTCAAGCAGCTGTGATCCCCCACCCCCGACATAACTGTAAAATAATATTTTTGAACCACTGCCGTGGTTTTCAACTTAAGCATTATCTGGTGATCTTCAAAATTCTCCAGGTTAGGCTTCACCCCAATCAATTAAATTAAAAATTTGGCTGGTAGGACTAAGACATCAATTTTTTGCCAACACTTTATTTCAAAATAAAATATGTCAAGCCTACATAATATCCACTAGAATAGTAAATTAACGTCCACATTCCCTTGCAACGTTTGCTTTAGCTCTCTATGTAAGTATTAATATATATATTTTTACTCTTGAAACATTTGAGAGTAACTTACTCTCAAATTATGAAATTTTACCTCCAAATGTTTTCTCATGTAACTTGAAGAATAGGACATTTTTCTATATAAGCACAACACAGTGATTACACTCAGGAAATCTAACAATGATATATCATTTTCTGATATATGGTCCATATTCAAAGTTCTCCACTTATCCCAATTATGTCCTTTATAGCATTTTTTTCTTTTTAAATCAGGCTCCAGTCAAAGATCTCACATTATATTAATTTGCCTTGTCTTTTTTTTCTCCTTTAATCTAGAACAGTTCTCCAGCCTGTCACTGATCTTCATGAAATTCAGTTTGTCCTTCAACTTGGATTTGTATGGTTTATCTTCATGATTAGATCTGGTTAAACAGTTTTGGCAAGAAGACTATTTCCCTATATGAGGTCACGCGATGTTGCTTGTCCTATTATTGGTGATATTAGCTCTGATCCCTTGGTTGAAAGTTTCTACAATAAAATGTACCCTTTTTACTTTGTGATTTATAACTTGATAAATGGGGTGACACTTTGAGACTGGATCAACATCCTGTTTCCCAAAAACCTGATGGTTTTAGCACCCATTGCTAATTCTCGCCTGAATCAATTATTACAATGGTTTTGGTAAAAATGATGATTTTCAAAATGCTTATTATGCCTTCTACATTTATAAGTTGGTATTCTAAAGAAATCTAAAGAACTGCTTTCTTTAAGAAACAAGTGAGATCCTCAGGACTGGAGATGGAAGGTGCAGAGACAAATGATTTATTTTTTCCTCTGGTAGTTTAAGTTTCTCTTTTTTTTTTTTTTTGCGGTACGTGGGCCTCTCACTGTCGCGGCCTCTCCCGCTGTGGAGCACAGGCTCCGGACGCGCAGGCCCAGCGGCCATGGCTCACGGGCCCAGCCGCTCAGCGGCATGTGGGATCTTCCCGGACCAGGGCACGAACCCGTGTCCCCTGCATCGGCAGGCGGACTCCCAACCACTGCGCCACCAGGGAAGTCCTTAAGTTTCTCTTTATCTCACTTCAGTTTGCAGTCTCTTCTTCAAATCTCGCTTTTGGGGGTTTTGGAGAAATTTTCTTTTCCTAAGAGAATCTTTGCTAGGAAAAGTATTTTTCAAGCTTCTTGCATTGAAATTCATAAGAATACAAAATTCCTCTGGTGTTATTATTATTTTTTAACTAGAAACCTGATCCTATTCTATGTATTCGTCCTTGGTCACTTGGTATAGAAGCAACTCCTTGGCATGGGATACTAGGCTTCTACTTGCCTCTTCTGCCTCAGTTTCCAGCCCCCAGGCTCCAGCCATCTGGAATTACTTCTTGTCATAGATGTCTCTCTGGCATGACAGACTGTTGTCTTCACCTGAAATGATGTGACCTCACTTTTTCGGCCAGTGAACTTCTACCCAGTCTCCCAAATGCAGCTCCTCTATGAACCCTCTTTTTTGACATCCCCTTCACCAAGCAGAGCCGATCATTCCTCCCTTTTTACCCCTTTACAACTGACCCTTCAATAGATGTCCTTCTATTAGAGCACTTACACTGTTTTTTTTTTTTTTTTTCCCATGGTCCCTGCCCTTTGCGATTGTGGGCTCTTTGAGGTAAGAAACTTTCTTAATCACGTTATTTCTCTAGTTTTGAGCCCAGAGCTTTAAACATAGCAGTACTTCATAAATATCTAACAAATGAATGAACGCTCACAAACCCAATTATTAATTCCATAGTGGTGAGGACCTAGGTAGTGTTCAATACATTCCAGTTCTCTAAAATGTTGTTTCTTGAGCTTTAGTCATGTTTGTGGCCATATCTGATATCCCATGTTATAATATTTTAGTTTAAAATTATTATTTTTATTTTATTTTATTTTATTTTATTTTGCGGTACACGGGCCTCTCACCCTTGTGGCCTCTCCCGCTGTGGAGCACAGGCTCCGGACGCGCAGGCTCAGCGGCCATGGCTCACGGGCCCAGCCACTCCGCGGCATGTGGGATCTTCACGGACCGGGGCACGAACCCGTGTCCCCTGCATCGGCAGGCGGACTCTCAACCACTGCGCCACCAGGGAAGCCCTAAAATTATTATTTTTAAAACAGAAATGTTCGGGCTTCCCTGGTGGCGCAGTGGTTGAGAGTCCGCCTGCCGATGCAGGGGACACGGGTTCGTGCCCAGATCTGGGAGGATCCCACATGCCGCGGAGCACCTGGGCCCGTGAGCCATGGCCGCTGAGCTTGCGCGTCTGGAGCCTGTGCTCCACAACGGGAGAGGCCACAACGGTGAGAGGCCCACGTACCACAAAAAAAAAAAAAAAAACAGAAATGTTTGTTTTTCAACCCTATCCAAAGCAACATTAACTATGGCATGGTTTTGATGTGATAGTTTATTTTTTCTAATGTACATTATAATGTATTCATAACAATTAAAGATTTTTCTTTTGGCTGCCTCGCACGGCTTTCAGGATCCTAGTTCCCTGGCCAGGGATTGTACTTGGGCCACGGCAGTGAAAGTGCAAAGTCCTCACCACTGGACCGCCAGGGAATTCCCACAATTAAAGATTTTTAAACAGCCTGTCTCTATAGCACCTAAAATCAACTTTTCTGCCTGCAATGGTACACATATTATTCTTTTGGAAAATGTCTTCAGTATAAAGCTTAGGCAAGTCTTAAAAACACACAGCACAGCACATTTTGTAGCTATGAAGTAGATTTTATGACATTTGAGTTTAGAAAACCAACAAAAATTTATAGGCCAAATGAGTCTCCTATTCTTGATACTTAAAGTTAGATTCAAGAGATATATTGCCTAAACAACATTTTTACTGGGCCACCACATTTTTATTAGCTTCATCCACTCTTCCTAATATCACAACAGTTGCTCTAGTGGTAGGAAAAATCATCCAGATTTGCCAGATCAGTCAATCAAATCACTGCACATACACTTATACACATATGTGTATGTTAGGTGATGTACAGAATACTTAAAAGCATAAACTCAACAGTTGCCTTCAAGGAATGTGGCATGTAATTGGCTATATTAGTATATTAAAGATATTTAATCAGATGATTACATACTAAGTGTAGTATAGAAGAAGAATACAGGATTTTATAATAAGACACAGAAGTATTTCCACCTAGGTAAGTCAAGGAAGCCTTGATGGAGTTGACATTTGATCTGAGAATTAAAAGGATGGATAAGATTTAGATAGGCAACTCTGAGATACAGTTCCACAATAGAAAAAAGTGTGTCCAGTGGATTGTGAATAGACTCATTTGATTGATTCATTTATTCACTCAATCATTTAATTATGCATTAAACAACTACATATTGAGCACTAGGTGTGTGCCAGGTGTTCAAGCAGACTCTGAGATAAAATGGTAAAGAAAATGGGCACAGTATCCGCCATCTTGGAGTTAGAGTAGGGCGTGGTGAGGGGAATAGGAAATAAGGCTGGAGCTTGACCACAGGGACTTGCTGTATTAAAGACTTTTGTCTTTATTGTAAGAGCAACGGGAAAGAACAGAAGGATTTTAAGCCAGATGGTGACATGATCAGATTTGTGTTTGGAAAATAATTCTGGCTGTAGTATGGAGAATGATGGATTGGTTGGCAACTACAGTGGCTACAGGTCTTTGGAGACTAATAGAATAAAATCAAGAGATGATGGTATTCTAGACCAAGACTACTGTGGTAGAGCTAGAGAGAAACAGAAGGAGGAGTGTATTTAGGAAGTAAGACCAACATGATTTGATGATGAATTGGATATGTGGGATGGGCAGGAAGAAATGTCAAGGACAAACTGGTTTCTGGCTGGCACAACCAAATGGATGCTAGGACTATCCACTGATATGGAACATTGGAACAGAAAAAAATTTAGCAGAAAATTATGAGTTCAGGTTCCACTTAAGGTGTCTTTGAGACATCCGGGAGATTACTTAATAGATGTATATATTTATAGGTTTGGAAATCCAAGGAGATGTAAATTTGTGAGTTAACTGGTATGTCATCTTGGTTTCTCTGAGAATCAGATGCTGATTTGGAGTTACAAAGAAGGATTTATTGATCAGAGACGTGGAGGGTTGATAATGCCTGTGAAAGGTAAAGGAGTGAAGAAAAAAATAAAAATGGTCATGGAACACTTTCACACCATGATGTTGATCTGACACCAGGCAGGATAGAGGAAGAATTGGGCAGTGAGAGCCTTAGGATGACAAAGTCCTGGCCAACTCAGTGCTGAGCCCCAGATTAAAGATTGACCACTAGAAGAGTCCCTCATAGGGCAGAAGGCCCTCATCACAGGCTGGGTGCTCCCCAAGAAAAGCATGGCCTTGGCTCAGATACTGTGGTGAGTTCTGAAAGGACTGCAGCTGGAGGCTCTCACGTAACAGTCCTCCTCACTGCTGAATGACAGGCTCTTTCTTGAACAGAGACCTGAGTGTCGCACCTTCCTGAATTTCACATCTAGCATAGGTGCTGGCTGGAGACATGTATGTGGTAAAGATGCCCTATCAAGAAAACTGAATGTGAGAAAATAAAGAAGGGTTTATTGAAGAATGATTGTATTTAGGTGAAAAGTGGAAAAGTTAGGTGAAAACCATGTTCTGAAGTATTATAATGACAAATAAGAGGTTTGACTGATGCATTTATACACTTATGTATTTTTCAAATTGTTCAAGAGTAATTAAGTCTGTTTCTACAAATATGTTCAGTATAATAATAAAATAAAATTTAAATTTTAATGAAGAAAACAGGACAAAAAGAATAATGAGAGTAGGTGAAAACAATGCAGCATGAGTAAGTTCTTTCAAAAATCACGTCATAAAATTATATACACTGAGTAGAAGTGAAAACATGGCTCTGAAACTTCTAGTTGCCAACAAACAAGGAAAATATAATCAGCTATGATTCGCAGTGTACATGAGACAAAAACAAATCAATTGCTTAAGAGAAACCCTTTTTTTTTTTTCTCTGATACCAAGATGAGGAAGGACCTATGGGTCTTCATAAAGAGCACACCACATAAGGAACTGAGCAACATCTTCACAATAATTTTTACAACAAACACATAACCCTGATTCTTAAATTTTCCTCCAGGATGACTAACACAATTCTATGTGGGGGCCTAATGACTAATTCAGAAAGAGATTTAACAGAATTTAGAGGCGGAAAAAATAGACTGAACGTCCTAGAGACAATCCAAAATGGATTAGGATTGAAATAATCTCATAAAAATCTGAGGAGCCTGGTCAGAAGAATAAGCCACCCTACTTCCCATAGAATTGCCTTGAGGGGCTATCAGTGAACCAAACCAATAATTTAATCAAGAAGTAGATTTTGTTTCTTTGAGTTACACAAACAAGAACAGCTTGCCCTAAACATTGCCTGCCTTTGACCATGGTTGCAGAAATATCAGCATTAAAAAAAAGTAAAACAGTGAGCTAAATATTTATCTCTTTTTTAAAAGAAAATATTTTAAAAGAAACCCTCCTACTCTCAATAAAGTGTTCGTAGGACATATAACCTATGGTATTTTTAGCTCCACTTCATGAAATCCTCATATGAAACCATCTATATTTAAGATTTTCTCCTGATTAAAATTTTTTCTGTAGTGGTTTTAAATTGTGTCAACAAATTCTATGATTCTCCCTTCAGGATGTGGAGCTTAATTCCTCTTCTTATTTAGTGACTCCCTTCTAATGAATACAATACAGCCCAAGTGATGATTTGTTTTAGGGAATATTCTTCTTAAATATATTTAGTAAATATGATGTGTTCTCTTTAAATTTTAGTCAATAGATATATCCTTCCTAGCAGTATATTAAGAAATATTTAAACCTTTGAAAGCAGAGAGTAACAACTGATTTGATCTCCTTATATTTTGATATATTGAATACATTCTTAAATAAAATCATTAATATAATTCTGTGAATGTCATTTTATGAGCCAGAATGGCATAGTATGTCCAACTCTGCAGCTTTGGCTGTGTAACCTTGGGAACGTTACTCAACGGGACTGTGCCTCTGTTTTCTTCTCTAAAAATGGGGATACTAATAGAATATAACTTATAGGATAGTTGTGAAGAGTATATAAATTAATTTATATTAAGTAATCAAAATACTGCCTGACAAATTGTAAGTCCTCCATAAATGTTAGGGGGAAAAAAGATTGATTCAGTAGATGTATAAAAAATTCATTTTCATTAAATATATTCTAAAAGAATATTTCTTAAAGCAAGTTTTTGGTAAATTTGATCGACGGAACAGTCAATTTTGTGAGTCAGGAATTGGTTATTCAGTAACTGATTTTTTTTTTTTTTTTAATTTTATTTTATGGTATGCGGGCCTCTCACTGTTGTGGCCTCTCCCGCTGCGGAGCACAGGCTCCGGACGCGCAGGCTCAGCGGCCATGGCTCACGGGCCCAGCCGCTCTGCGGCATGTGGGATCTTCCCGGACCGGGGCACGAACCCGTGTCCCCTGCATCGGCAGGCGGACTCTCAACCACTGCGCCACCAGGGAAGCCCTCAGTAACTGATTTTTATCGTTTAATTTTATATTAATTTCTATGCTATCTGTTGATGATGATTATTTATGTATTTATTGTTTGTGATTGTGCTTTAAAATTTTATTTCTCCAAAAATCATGCCGTAGATGTCGTACATGATTAAATATGTAATCACTATTTTAAAAGGCAGTAATCAGTATAAAAAGTCCTTGAAGATTTCAAGAACTGGTATTCAGAGCATATATGGTTAGAAATCTGATTCATCGACCAACCAGAGAAGGTTTCTCTGATATTTTACATCCCTAACTGAAAAATGAAATATTAAGAACATTTTATTATATTATTTTCACACTTGAATATAAAGATGCCGAAATAGATACGGAAGGTATGAGTTATAAGTAAAGTACAGGAGTTTGCTGAAGAAAAAAGTTAAGACTCAGACACCCTGAGTCCGCTAGATGACAAGTAATCCAGGGTCACAAAAACATCTTCATCTTTGCAGTACTGTACAATGTTTCCTAATTGCATTTAATAGAAAATTTTTATCAGATCATTCTTTAAGGGAATGAGAACACAAATCTCTGCCTTGTTTGATTTTGTTGGTAGCCCAGTGCACACTGGACATTAATTAATAGTTAATAGCTGAACAATTCAGGCAGCCTGTTTTGGATCCAAAAATATTCTTAAAGATGGGAAAGCCATATTAACGACAGTAAGCTGTAATATCCAGCTGGTTCTGCTGATCCCAAATCACAGGATTTTTGCTTTGCAAGGGGCTCTGTAAATCATCTAGCCCAAACCTTCAATTGAGGCTACTTAAGGGAAGTTTTTAGAGACTTCAAAGGCTTCATAAGACCATATATTTGCTAGGACTACTTATTACAGCTAAATGCTCCAAGGCTTTTGAATGTACCCATGTACTGAAGAAATTATTCAGCTCGTTGAAGGTCACTTATTAAAATGTGGCTCTGGGCTACTTGGAGAGAAAGAAAAGTGTAAAAGGCAAGGAGAGGCTGGAGGAAACTCTCATGTCAGGTAACTGCGGCTGCTGCCCAGGCTGTGGTTGGGTGTGCAAGGATGATTTTAGACACAATACACAGGCTTCCAGTTCACCAGGAGACAAGGCATACTTGATTGTCACACATGAACATGATGCTACTACAGTCTTCCAAGTTATGGAATTGTTTTACCATTTTCTTTAGCCTTTTTTCCCCCAAAGGAAACACTGGGTTTGAGAAACTTCATCTAAAGAAATTGATGACCTGAATATCATGGATATTTACTGTTACATAATACTTGGAAAACTGAGACCCAAAGGGTCTAGTCTTGCATTGGTGTAGCATTTCGAGAACATCCTAAACAGGGATTCCAATCTTCTTACACATCCCTTCTCCCCTCCAGCCTCTTATGCTCCCTGAGTTTACCGTCCATCCTACTGTGCTTTCCTACAAGGAACCCACCAGACACTTCACTACCTCCCACCACTGTCAGCCTCCTGTGAAAGGTAGTTTGTCTTTTACTGTTTCCCTCAAGACTTGACTGAGTGGATTTAGACCTCTTTCTCTCGGAGAGCAGGGAGCAGGGGAAGCTAAATGGGATATGACCAAATGCATTTTCACTGGGGATTGGCGTGGGGCACGAGATGGTGAAGGAAAGGGTACACATTTCACTCATAAATGCTTGTCCCGCTGGAGGTTACGTAAACTATCAAACATTATGTAATCACATATGCTGACTCTGTGATTAGCTCTGTTTTAGGCGTTGGTGACTGACTTTTGAACCAATCAAACAAACCACAAAGGTAATTCAACCCTTTGCAACTTGTCAATGCCCTGATTCGTCAAAGCACAGAGTTGATGCCTTATGATGGATGGTTATCAGAACAAAGTTCCTAAATTTTATTTGTGGTTTGTGCCTAACATTAAAATGATAAGATTATACTCATATTAGGAATATTATGGGTAGGAGGAAGACATCATCACAAAGGACTGTACACTTGCATCAGATTATGGATTAAAATAAAGGCAGACAACTTTGTAGCTTGTGTTGCATATGGCTCTCTCTTTGGTGCTGTGATATTAAAGCTACATTTTGGGGAGCAGAAACAGGTCAGATTTAGACAGACACTTTTGAATGTTACCTGCCTCTTTTTTTCTCTCTCTCTATTGGCATGCATGACTAAGTAGCTCCTACATTACATGGGAATTGGGTATTTATTACATTTGCAACTAATTTCCCAGATTTTCAGGAAGGGAATCCTGTATTTAGTGCTGGGTTACTGGGAAGACAATCTTTATCTAGAAAAAAAAAAGGGAATTAAAATTAGTACAGTCAATAGAAATTTATTATTTTCCTGTTCATAATCATTTAAAAATAAATTTGGATTTATCTCTCGGAGACCTCAAGTATATCTAAAACTCTCAAAGATGATGCGAAAAACATGTAAAAAGGGAGTTCCAGAAGATAATTTGGAGATGTCTATAGGAGGAAAATTTGAGGGCACCTTTGTTTTGTGAGACTGCCTATAAGAGCAGTCAAGAAACTGATGGATGAATTTTGGTTCTGACTGGGCTGACAAAGATTTGGAGACAACTTGCTTCTGTTTTTGTAAATTTGATAGGTTACTATTACATTTGGGGATGTAGGTTTGCATAGAAGGTCACTCTTGAGAGCCTAAGCGAAACAAATTTTAAGTTAGTATGGTTATCTGGGGAGGTCTTCTAAGGTACTCTGCATAGTAGCAATGTTCAGGGACCACCGTCTATTATCATTCAAGAAGACACAAGTATATATATATGTTATAAGGCAGTAAGTGCAGTATGAGATGAAGTTCCAGGTTTATAAAAGAATAAAGGAAGCTGACTGACTGAATAGTGTCTTTTACCAAGCTGTACCCATGACTACATCTGGTTCACATAAGCAACTTTTGATTTTTATGGTTCTTTCAGATTAAATTTTTTTTTTTTGGAATCCTGTAGGTGAGCTACTTGCATAATTATTTACTATGGCTACAGCTTTTTTATAGCACAACTGACGTCAGAATTTGGTAAACATTGCTTGCCCTCTGCCATACTAATTTTGTACATTCAATTCAATTTAATGGATGTTTGCAGAACACAGCAATAAATGCTAGAAAACCAGAGTAAAACAAAAACAAAAAGCAGTAGAGGAATTGATTATTTGGCAACTTAGAGATGCACAGGTGATAACAGAACTGTGCTTTTAACTGTATTCATCCAAAGTAGTTACTGTGTATTATCATTTTTTAGAGTTTTGGTTTTTGTTTGTTTCGTAGAACCAGTTTGGGTCTTTGAGTGTGTTGCTAAGGGGTCCAAGAGGAAGCCAATATTGGATTTATAATAATAGTTACCTTCATGACATATGGTTCTTTTACCAGCACATATCAGCTTTCTTTTTATTTATTTACTCACGATGCTCTCATTTGGCTAGCTGGCTTGTTTCATAACTCAGCCTGACCCCAGGACCCAAGGAATCTCAGTACTTCTTATACTGGTTTTTAGAGTCTACTCCCATAAAGTCCCTTCACTGATCACACTGCCTGCCAGGGACTCTGCCTCTCAGAAAGATCACAGGGCTCCATACTGACCCAGAAAGCCCTGGGACTCTGATCTGCCAAGCCCTGTCCTGTCCGGGCCTGACACATGATATTCTCTTCTTCAATCACAAGTCTGACTTGGAAATTGGTGTTTTTGCATGCTTGAATGTGTGAATGTGGTAACTTGTAGCCACTAGCACATGTACATATAGCAGCTTCAGAGGACTGATTCTGTTTTTCGTTTCCCAGAAGTCACTACCATGCAGATTTTCTGAGAAACATTTGTGTGTAGCAGGATAATGTACCGGTTTCTGTCCTTTTTGTTTCCTGTTCTTATGCCATGCTGTGATGTTGCCCTTCTTGAGAGGCAATGATGCCAGATACTGGGATGGACAGGCCGAACACAAGGATTAGAAGAAAGTGGTTTCCCTGGCAACAATAACCATGCGAGGGGAGCCACACTACTTATCCACTACGCATGTCTCTTTTCCTCTGCTTTAAATAACACAGAGGACCTGAATGCTATGTATCTGATTCTGAATCATTTCTAGTGGATGGAACTACAGAAAACCAGCACAGTTTAAAAAGAATTTGGATATTTGACCAGTGTGCCATATACTTTTTCTATGTTATAGACACCTCCCAAAGTATCTCCTTTCTATTAGTGTGTCATTGCTTTTGCACTTTTCATGACATGAAGCTGAGAAATAGTTTTCTCTTTCAAAGACAAAGCAGGTAAAGAATTTGCAAAAATACCAGATTTTTAAAAAATTATAAGAAAACTCTAATTATATCTCTTAACATTTCAAAATTATCCTTTCTACACCAGTGGCCAAAAACGATCTGTAGATGAAATGATATGATAAGAAAGACAAGAAAGTCACTCTAAATTAATAACTTCATTCTAGTTCTTTATAGTGCTTTTTTTAAAAAAGTCTTTAAATTATTCTTTTCTGAACTCTGCATTTATTTTATTGGTATCTTGACATTAGTTTATTAACATTTTGATGTGATTATTAGTCATTGCTGATTAAATATTAATTAAATGGGAAGGAGTGTGCTGAATAATGCTCTCCATATTTGCTCGTCAGCACTTTACATTTACCTATCTATCTATCTATCTAGTATCATCCCACACAACCAGGTATAATTTTGGTATCAGAGTATTGCACACAGCCTAAAGTCAAAAAACTGTCATTATATCTAAATACAACTAACTATTGTTGAAAGAAATGGTCACTTTTTAAAATACTACCTCTCAAACGCTGACCCATCTTTGAAAAATCAGTCGTTATCCATTACTTTCTTAAATTTTCTGACTTATTATTAATAACTGGTAAAATCTGAAGTACTGAATAGTTATACATTCCTGAAAAAAATTCTAATTTGAGCTAAACTGCGTAAAAGTGTAGGACAATGCTACCAATGCTTGGGTTATATTTCTATATTATACAGAAATATAACCCAAGTCACAAATACAAGCTACATGTGAAATTTTAAACTTTCTAATAGTTGCTTTTATAAAAAGGGAGAACAGGTGAGATTAATGTTAATAATACATTATTTAAGCAAACGTCTAAAATATTATAATTTCCATATAAAACCAATATAAAAGTTACTAGTGAGATTTTACATTATATTTTTCATACACAGTCTTCAACATCTGACTTGTATTTTACATTTAAGCACATCTCAGTTTGGCCCAGCCGTATTTCTAGTGTTCAACAGCCACATGTGGCTAGTGGTTACCATATGGGACAGCACAGGTCTAGAACATAAAATATCACCCAAGTCATTTGAGGTTCAGTTCCTTAAAAGTTAAAATGCTGATCCTATAAGTAAAAATCTATCTCTTGAGCTGTTTGGAAAAGTTAATAGATTGACAGTGTTTTCTGGATTCAAATACTAGGTGCTCCTGAAAAAATGTTTAAATAATCAATAATCATAAGAACTTTTCCAAGGTTCTTCCCAGAGACATTAATTAAGTTGATGATAATATGATTTCAGAGACTAGAAAGCACTGAGAAATTTAGCTAATTCTGTTAATCCCATAAGATATTCTTGGAAAAAAATTCTTTGCAGATTTAGTATATCAGCGTGTTGTATTAGAGTAATTGAACTGAGAATATCTTACAGAAACCAGCTCTTTGCTGAATTTCATTATAACCAAAATTTGGGGGATGTAAATATACACTGTGGACTGAGTGACTAAACTGAGGAAACCATGAGTTTTTCTAAAGGAGGTTTCATTCCAGTCTCCTAAATTACAGAGATATACTTGCCTTCTTCTGAATGACATTACAGAGGAGAAATAGAGAAAGAAAGGGTATGAATGGTTTATCTCTGCCAACGGGCTGAGTGAAGAAAATGTCCTTTTCTCCCAATTTGCTGTAGTATTTAGAAATCATTTTTAGAAAGCCTGGCTAGCAGGAATTACAAGTAAATTTTTAATAATTTCCATGGATATCATAATTACAAAGATATTTGGAATAAATAAGGAACTATTATGTGAGCTCACAAACTCATTTATAAGCTTTCTATTTTCAAAAAAATTCGAGACAAGTGTTTCATTTGGTGATTCTGCCTCTTACCATTTATTAATTCTATCAACAGCCCAATGAGATTTCTGAGAACCTATTCTCATTAGACAGCTTGAACAAGTCCAAATTGTCAACAATTAACAGCAACCAATTTGTGAATTCAAGTGAAAAATTATCTATTATAAAATGGATCAGACTAATAGAAGAACTAGATTTCTACAGGGATGAAAGTGGCTTGTGAGATATAGAAGCAAGCAGCAACAAATAACTGGTGGTACGTTACCGGTATACCATCATTTATTTAATTTACTGAGGCAACAGGTATTTTTTAGAACTCCTACTATAAGCAAATTGCTTGTCTTAGATGAAGTAGGAACTCAAAGACAAATCGGATGTGAATTCTACATTTAAGGATTTATAATGTAGTGGGTGGGAAAAGACCATAAATAGCTATAATGGAGGCCCAAGAATTTTGAGAGATCTGAAGAAGGGAGATCAGCTTCAAGGGTAGGAGCTGGTATTGTCAGGTAAGTAGACAGAGCAACTTCCCAGGGGAAGTAGATTTGAGCTGGGCCTTGATGAATGGAACGAATTTAGTCTTACAAAAAAGGAGGAGGCATTTAGGTAGAGAAAATGTTAGCAAAGGCAAGACTCTTACGAGAACACAGGAAAAATTTGATCTAGAAGTAGTGATGTATGTCTATGCATTTTCAAAGATCCTGTTCTGCATGGAAAGAAGTTCTACCACATTAAGGTTTAGCCAGCAAAAGGAAAATAATTTATTTATATCAAATGGGAAAGGAGCTTAGTTAAAATAATATGAATTAGAATTTGATGTTATTATCAGTAACACATACAGGCAATTTTTATCCAATAAATTTTGGCTTTATATTTTATTGCTGATACTTTGTTTTTATGTTATCTATATCAGATCTATAGATAATTTCACTAAGCATAATATTCTCTAGGTCCACTGATGTTGCTACGAATGGCAGAACTTCATTCTTTTTTATGGCTGAGTAATATCCCATAGTATTTATGTATATATATATGTGTGTGCATATATATATTTATATACCACATCTTTTTTATCCATTTGTCTATTGATGGACACTTCCATATCCTGGCTTTTGTAAGTAGTGTTGCTATGAACATTGGGGTGCATGTATCTTTTCAAATCATGTATGTTTTCATTTTTTCTGGATATATACCCAGGAGTAGAACTGCTGGGTCATATGGTTGTTCTATTTTTAGTTTTTTGAGAAACCTCCATATTGTTTTCCACAGTGGCTGCCTCAATTTACATTCCCACACCCGTACAAGGGTTCCCTTTTCTCAATATCCTCTCCAATGTTTGTGATTTGTAGACTTTTTGATGATAGCCATTCTGACAGGTGTGAGATGACATCTCATTGTTGTTTTGATTTGAATTTCTCTGATAATTAGCAACAGTGAGCATATTTTCATGTAACTGGGAACCTAGCCATCATTGTGATGTGTTTCCAGCTGTTAGCCAGCTGTATGTCTTCTTTGGAAAAATGTCTGTTTAGGTCTTCTGCCCATTTTTTGATTAGGCTTTTTGGTTGTTGTTATTGAGTTGTATGAGCTGTTTATATATTTTGGATATTAGTCCCTTGTTGGTCATATCATTTGCAAATATTTTCTCCCATTCAGTAGGTTGTCTTTTCATTTCGTGGATGATTTCCTTTGTTGTGCAAAAGCTTTTAATTTTAATTAGGTCCCATTTGTTTATTTTTGCTTTTATTTATTTTGCCTTAGGAGACAGATCCAAAAAATATTGCTACAATTTATATCTAAGAGTGTTCTTCCTATGTTCTCTTCTATGAGTTTTATGGTCTCAGGACAGACACTGGCTTTAGATTGTTGAGATATGTATTGGTAACGGATGCCTTTTGTGCCCCCATGTCACATCCCCTCAGCCTGCCTCTAACTTAAGCAACAAGCAACGGTGGATAGTTTCTATGCATAGCACCACAGCCCTACCTCAAGTGCCTACCAGGTCTCTCTGCTTTTATAGTTTAGGATTTTTGCAAGCAAAGGACCATTCAGCCAGGAGCAGGGCAGTGTGGAATTGCAGGGGAATTAACACCTCTGGGAGCAAACCTCGACTGGTGGAGAATGGGAGGTGATGGACAAGCCTCAGCCATCATCTTCCCTCCATCATATGTGGAGGGAAGTTCTAAGGTCATGGGGGCTCAGAGAGTCCCTAACTGTACAGAGCCACAGCTGTCCACAACATTAATAGCTCACTACCGCACCCTTTACTGGCTTTGTCTTTTTCCCTGTCTCACTCTCCAGCCCCCTCACTCCTGCTTCCGGGTATCACCTCCCAAATAAATCATTTGCACCCAAGTCCTTGTTTTGGGCTCAGTTTTGTGAAAGAACCAAATATCACCATTCCCATAAAAAAGTAGGTACTTTTTAAAGAAAATCAAGGTTGAGTAACAAAATGACTAAAGAACTTAGCCCCTCAGAAGAAAGCTGAGATGAGAAAGCCTGAGTCCCACTGCGTGAATGGATTGTAACTAAAGGGCTAATTTATAAATCAGTTGTTTTAAACCTGGAATATATTTCCTAATGGAAACACATCACAATGATGGCTCGGTTCCCAGTTAACAGAAATGAATTAAGCTTGTGAATAACTTAAAATATTAAGTAGTAGATGTAATTTAATTTATCCTGTTTTCTGGAATCACACTGTACTAGTTAGCTGAGGCTACTATAACAAAATACCAAAGACTGTGTGACTTAAACAACAGAAATGTATTTTCTCACTGTTTTGGGGGCCAGAAGTCCAGGACCAAGGTGTCGGCATTGTTGGTGTCTTCTGAGGCCTCTCTCCTTGGCTCATAGATCCGCCTTTCCCCCGTGTATTCACATGTTCTTCCCTCTGTACATGTCTGTGTCCAAATCTCCTTTTCCTATAAGGACACCAGGCATATTAGATTAGGGCTCCAAATGCTCTCATTTGATTTAATTATCTCTTTTACAACCCCATCTCCAAATATATTCACATTCTGAGGTACTTGGAGTGAGGATTTCAACACATGAATTTGGGGGTAGGGACACAGTTCAGCCCATAACACATATTTATCTTTAAATTTTTAGTTACAAAGTATTTGATACATGTAAATAAATAAATACCAATGAAATCACAATTCAGCTTAACAATTAGAGCATTATAGATACCTTTGCAACCACCTGCGTTCTCCTTCTTCTCCTATCTTCCTCTTTCCCCTCAAGAAGTAAATACTATCCTGAATTTTGTTTACCAACTACTTGCTTTTTAACAGATTTATCACATATAAATGTATAATTAAGCAATACATTGTGCTTTTTTGAGCTTTATAAAAATAGCATCATTTGGTATATAGTTTTATATGACTTTTCCCTCTAAACAGTATGTGTCTAAGATTTATCCATACTGAAGCAAGTAGGTAAGGTTCATTCATTTCACTACGGCATAATATTCCACTAAGCAACTATACATATACATATCTATTCATTCTCCTATTGAGAGCATTTAACTTGTTTCCAGGTCTTTTGTTATTAATTATGCTGCTCTTGTTGTACGTATTTCTTTCATGTGTGTAAGACAGATGCTCTGTACCCAGGAGTGGAATTGCTGGGTTATAAGGAATGTGATTACTCACCAGAACAAGAGAGTTACCAAACTGTTTTCAGAGTAGTAGTGCCAGTTTATGTTCACACCAACAGTGCCTAAGGTCTCTTTGATGATTTGTACTGTGGCCAATACATGACATTGTCAGGCTTGTAAATTTATGCCAATGATGTTATGATGTCAAATGATAGCAAATTATTTATAATTTACATTTTCCTAACAACTAATAATTGTTATGAACCTCTTTTATTATGTTTATGAGATATACATGTTTTCTCTTCTATGAAATACCTGTTTTCTTTTTTTGGTCCATTTTTCTTCTGAATCTTCTTTTGTCTTTTTTTTATTTACAAGGGTTTTTCTGTACCTATTTTCTAATCCTTTTCTGCCTACTTGTTGAAAATATCTTATTTCAGTTTGTAGTATCTTTTTATTTCCTTTTTGTGTATTTTGATGAACAGAGATTCTTAATTTTAATGTGGTTAAACTTAGCAGTCTCTTCCTTTATAATTATTATTTTTTGTGCATTGCTTGAAAAATTCTTCCCTATCCTGAGGTCATAGTTTTCTCCTAAACTTTTTATCTTATGGATATTTCTTTTTATGTCTTAAGAAATTCTTTCCTATGATGTCACAAATATATTTTCTCTAAAATGTTTATGGTTTATCCTGCACACTTATGTTTATTTCTTCAGTAATGGACTTCTGCATATGGCATAAGGTAGAAACCTAATTGCATTTTCCTTCCACATGGATAATCAATTATTCTATCAATGTTAGAATAAAGACACCACTAAGTTTTTGTACCTATTGCTAAGTATTCCTGTTAAATCTGAAACTTTAGAAAGAGGAGGAGGTATATATGCAGTCATAAGCATAAAAATATATCAACAGTCAGAAGCCATTCAGTCTTTTTGTTAGCTGAACAGCTAGTGGAGGTTATGAAAAAGAAGGAAGAATGATTTCCACTGCAGAGAACTTTCAATGCTATATTGAAAGGGAGAGGGTAGAAGAAAGGAAAAAACAAAAAGGAAATGGGTGTCCAGTTAGGGTGAAGACAGTGAGATGTATCCTAACTAGGAATCATTTATAATGTACAGGATATTCATAAGCCTGAATATGGAATCAGAAACCATCTGACCTTAACTTTAAAATATATATGTTTTAAGAAGACCTTTATTTATTGTCTACTTTAATTCCTTCATCTTGTCAGATATACATGGAAGAAACAGAGATATGAAGTGACTACCCAAAAGATAAACGGTGGGTTAGGGGCAAAGCTGTTATTATAGTTTAAGTCAGACTTGTGAGGGTAGTAGCCCTATAGCCAAATAAAAATGATAGGGATATACATTATTTGTTTTTATCCATCAACACAGTTTGAAAACTTTTTTGACTTTTCTTTATTTGCTAAATGTATAGAAATGTAAACCCTAGCATAATGTAAAAGATACATTTTGAAAATTTTATTCTTTATGCCTCTACCAAGAAGGAACTTTAAGCCTAAAGATAATTTCTATCATATTCTTAGCATGAGTGGATTTCGTCTTTTAAAGCTGATCAGTTGGCTTCAGTGTGGAAAACATAAGCAATAAAATATTTCTCTCTTGATAAACAAGTTGAACATTCTCGCTGCTGGTTAGCATGAATAGTTTTGTTTGGCTACTGACAGATAATAGTTTGAGGATACCATAAAAGAGTAACCAAAAAACACATGTTTAGCTTCACTAGGCTTCTTTTATAGCTGATAAAATGTTACAAAGCTCACAAGCTATGATCCATGTATTTATGACTTGAGGTTCTATAACTTTATTTTCTCTTGTGGACAAAACACACAATAGCTATAATAATTTTTCTTATAGATAGAATTTTCATTCTTTGACAAAGATGTACCGTTGTGGGTTATAGCACTTGACTGCCCGGAAATTATTTCTCAGCCTACTATCTACAAAAGCAACTTTTACTTTATAGATATGCATCAGGAACTTGGAACTCTGGAGGGAGGTTCTTCCTTTCTTCTTTAAAACAAAATTGTTCTGCAAATAGCTAGTGAGTCATCAACTTCTTAGTTTTATGAAGTACTGTTCAAGTTATTTCTTAATTTTTTGCATCCTTAAAACTTGACTCTATCTTAACATTGTCGCTATATCAAAAGATGGACCAAAACCACAAAGTGAGACCAGATTATTTTATAGGAAAGTGAAATACAGCAAAGGGAATGTTACTGGTAAGAATTTATCTTTAAATAAAGATTATAGTAAGAGCTTTAAATACAAATTTAAAATAGTCTTATAGGTGCCTGGCAAGATGGCAGAGTAGGAAGACCTTGAGCTCACCTCCTCTCATAGTCACACCAAAATTACAACTATTTACAGAGCAACTGTTGATGAATGATACTGGAATCTAGCAGAAAAGATCTTCTATTATACAACTAAAGATATAAAGAAGGAAACACAATGATGAGACAGGTAGGGGTTAAGACCCATACCCTCGAGCGGGCGATACACAAACAGGAGGACAATCAAAACTGCAGATGTTTGCCCCAAGGAGCAATGGGTCTCTGCAGCCCAGGGGTGCTTCACTAGGACGACAAGCCCCCAGAACGTTTGGCTTTGAAGGCCAGATGGACTTACTTTTGGAGACACAGAGGGCTGTGGAAATAGAGAAATCTCACGTGCTCCAGGATCCAAGGTAGAAGCAGTAATTTGAAAGGATCCTGGGTCAGACCTACCTTTTCATCATGGAGAGCCTTCCAGACAGGCAGGAGGCAACTGGAGCTCACCTTGGGGACATGACACCGGTGGCAGCTATTTTTGGGAGCTTGTTCTACCATGTGGACGCTCTTGCTGGTAAGCGTCATTTTGGAATCCTCCCTCTAGGTTATTAATACTAGGACCCAACTCTGCCCACCAGCCTGTTGGCACCAGTACTCAGATGCCTCAGGCCAAGCAGCTAGAAACACAGCACCATCTACCAACAGGCCTTCTGCCTTAAGACCGCCTGAGCCCACAGCTGCCCCAGGACGTAGCCCTGTTCACCATAGGGACCAAGACCCAGCAGCACATACCAGTGCAACAGCACTAGCCCCGGGACCCCCAGGGCCCTGCAGCCAGAGACCTCAGGACCCAGCTCTGCCCACCAGTGGGCAGGCACCACCCCTAGGACCCCCTGCTCCCTGGCTGTATCCACCAGTGAGCTGGCACTAGCCTCAGGACCAGCCTCACCCACCAGTGGATAGAAATTAGCCCTGGGACCCCCTGGGCCCCAGCCCCACCAACAAGCAGGTGGACACAAGCCCCAGGACAACTGCAACCCCACAGCCTGTCATGACAGGACTCAGCCCATCCACCAGCAGGGTGGCATCAACCCTGGGACCACCTAGGCTCCTGCTCACCATCAGGCCAACACCAACTCTGAGATACCTTGGACCCCTCAGCCAGCCATCCCAGGATTCAGCCTCAACCCCTAACAGGCTGACACAAGCTTTGGAACACCCTGCACCCTGCAGCCAGCCATGTCAGGAATAGGTCTCACCCACAAGAGGGCCAACACCAGCTCTAGGACCCCCAGGGCCTGCAGCCAGAGACACTAGGATCCAGCTCTGCCTGCCAGTGGGCTGGCACTAACACCAGGACTTGGCTTCACCCATTGGTGGGCAGGTACCAGGCCCAGGATCTCCTGGGCCCTGACACCACCCATCAGCAGGTAGACAGCGACCCCAGGACAACCACAGCCCTTCACCCTCCCTTGTCAGGACCCAGCCAACCCACCAGCAAGCTGGCACCAGACCCAGGATGCCATGGGTCCTGGCCCTACCAAACAGCAGGCCAACACTAGCTCTGAGATACCTTTGACCCCTCAGCCAGCTGCCTAGGATCCCACCCTATTTACCAGTGGGCCAGTACCAGCTTTGGGACACCCTAGAACCTGTAGCTAGTCATATTAGGAATTGACCCCATGCACCATCAGGCCGACACTAGATCTGGGAAACCTGGCCTCACAACCACCCACCCCAGAACCTGATTCTGCCTACCAGTGGGCCAGCACTAGTCCTGGGTTCCCCCAGGGTTCCATAGCCAGCTACCTCATGACCCAGCCCTGCCAACCAGTGGCCAGTAGCCTCTGCACAAGGCAGGGCTGGCTACCAACTGGACCAGGGGCCAGCCATGCCTACCAGACTGCAAACAGTAGTCAGCCAGCCACAACAGAGGGACCCACACATTCCAAATAGGGAGTACCACTAGAGAATATAGCTCTGATGACCAGAGGAGAATGCACTGCTAAGATGCATAGGATGTCTCCTACAAAAGGCCACTTCTCCAAGTTGGGAAATGTAACCAACCTACGAGATACATAGGAATAAAGTCAGCAAATTAGGTAAAAAGAGATGACAGAGGAACATATTTCAAAGGAAGGAATAAGACAAACCCCCAGAAGAACTACATAAAATGGAGATGGTAATGATTATAAAGATTATCAGAGACTCAGAGAAGAATGAATACAGTGAGAAGTTTAACAAAAAGTTAGAAAATATAAAGAAGAAGCAAAAAGAGCTGCAGAATACAAAATTGAAATGAAAAACTACACTAGAAGGAATCAATATAGATTATAAGATACAAAGGAATAAGAATGGATCATTAAGCTGGAAGGCAGAGTAATAGAAATCACTGAAGCTGAACGGAAAATAAAAAACAACAAAAAGAAATTAGGACAGTTTAAGAAATCTCGGGGACATCAAGCATACTAACATTCACATTATAGGGATCCCAGAAGAGAGAAAGAAAGGGGCAGAGAACATATTTGAACATAATAGCTGAAAACTTCCCTAACCTGCGAAAGAAAACAGATATCCAGGTCCAGGAAGCACAGAGAGTCCCACACAGGATCAACCCAAAGAGGACCAAACCAAGACATACTGTAATTAAAGTGGCAAAAGTTAAAGAGAGGATATTAAAAACAGCAAGGAAAAGCAACAAATTACATACAAGGGAACTCTCATAAGGCTATGATCTGACTTTTCAGCAGAAACTCTGCAGGCTAGAAGTGGATGGCACAATATATTTAAAGCAATGAAAGGGAAAAATCTAAAACCAAGAATACTCTATCTGGAAAGGCTTTCATTCAGATTTGATGGAGAGATCAAAAGTTTTACAGACAAGCAAAATTTAAGAGTTCAGCACCACCAAACCAGCTTTATAACAAATATTACAGGAACTTTTGTAAGTGAAAAAGGAAAGGACACAACGACAAATGTGAAAATTACAAAAGGAAAAAGCTCATCAGTAAAGGCAAATGTACAGTAAAGGTAGTAAATCAACCACATAGAAAGTTAGTAGGAAGGTTAAAAGACAAAGGTAGTAAAATCATCTATAGCTGCAATAAGTAGTTAAGGAATACACAAAACACAAATGTATAAAATATGATGTCAAAAACAGCAGTCATGGGTGAGGGGAGTAAAAATGTAGGTTTGTTGAAATGAGTTTGAAATTAAGAGATAATCAACTTAAAATAATCATATATATATATATATATATATATATATATACAGAGAGATTGCTATATATAAACCTTATGGTAACTACAAACCAAAAATCCATAAAAGATACACACACAAAAAAGAGAAAATAATCCAAACATAAACTAAAGATAGTCATCAAATCAGAAGGGAAGAGAACAAAAGAAGAAGAAAGGAACAAAAAGAACTACAAGACAACCCCCAAATAATTAACAAATTGGCAATAAGTACATACCTATCAATAATTACTTTAAATGTAAATGGACTAGACACTCCAATCAAAAGTCATACGGTGCTCTTTCCTGGCTGGAACCATGGAGGGTGTAGAAGAGAAGAAAGAGAAGGTTCCTGCTGTGCCAGAAACCCTTAAGAAAAAGTGAAAGATGGGACTTCCCTGGTGGTCCAGTGGTTAAGAATGCCTTCCAATGCAGGGGACACAGGTTCAGTCCCTGGTTGGGGAACTAAGACCCTACATGCCACAGGGCAACTAAGCCTGCACACTCTACAGCCTGTGCACCACAACTAGAGAGCCCATGTGTTGCAACTACTGAGCCCATGTGCTCTGGAGCCCGCATGCCACAACTAGAGAGCCTGCACACTGCAACTACTGAGCCTGGGCACTCTGGAGCCCATGTGCCACAACTAGAGAGAAGGCTGTGCGCCACAATGAAAGATCCCACATGCCGCAATGGAGATCCCACATGCTGCAACTAAGACCCGATCCAGCCAAATAAATAAATAAATAAATGAATGAATACATGAATAAATATTTTTTTAAAAAAAAGAAAAAGTGAAAGAATTTCACAGAGCTTAAGATCAAGAGCCTAAGAAAGAAATCTGCCCAAAAGATGTTGTGAAAGGCAAGGAGGAAGCTTATCTATGAAAAAGCTAAGCACTATCACAAGGAATACAGGCAGACTGAAATTTGAATGGCTAGGATGGCAAGAAAAGCCGGCAACTTCCAGGTACCCACAGAATCAAAATTGGCATTTGTCATCAGTATCAGAGGTATCAATGGTGTGAGCCCAAAGGTTTGAAAGGTGTTGCAGCTCTTTCACCTCTGTCAGATCTTCAATGGCACCTTTGTAAAGCTCAACAAGGCTTCAATTAACATGCTGAGAATTGTGGAACCATACATTGAATGGGGGTACACAAAACTGAAGTCAGTAAATGAACTGATCTACAAGCATGGTTTTGGTAAAATCAACAAGAAGCAAACTGCCCTGATGTATAATGTGTTGATTGCTTGATCTCTTGGCAAACATGGCATCATCTGCATGGAGGATCTGATTCATGAGATCTATACTGTTGAAAAACTTTTCAAAGAAGTAAACAACTTCTGTGGCCCTTCAAATAAATTGTCTTCTCCATGAGGCAGAATGAAGAAAAAGACTACCCGTTTTGTAGAAGGTGGAGATGCTGGCAACAGGAAAGACCAGATCAACAGGCTTATTAGAAGGATGAACTAAGGTATCTACCATGATTATTTTTGTAATCTAGTCAGTTAATAAACAGTGACTGTTTTCAAATTGAAAAAAAATTTCACAGAGTGGCTGAATGGATACAAAAACATGATCCATATATATGCTGCCTACAAGAGACTCACTTCACATCTAAAAATACACACAGGCTGAAAGTAGCCTGTGTGGTGATGCTGGAAAAGGTATGCATACCTTTCCTTGCATGGAAAAGGTATTCCATGCAAATGAAAATGAAAAGAAAGCCAGGGTAGCAATATTTATATTAGACAAAATGACTTTAAAGCAAAGACTGTAACAAGAGATAAAGAAGGATATTACCTAATAATCAAGTGATCAACCCAAGAAGAAAACATAACAATTTAAAATATACATGCACTCAACATAAAAGCACTAAATACATAAAGCGTATATTAACAGACACAAAGGGAGAAATTGACAGCAACACAATAATAGTAAGGGCCTTTAACAGCACCACTTAAATCAATGGACAAATCATTCAGATAGAAAATTAATAAGGAAACACTGGCCTCAAATAACACATTAGACCAAATGGATTTTATACACATATATAGACCATTCTATCAAAAAGCAGTAGAGTACACATTCATTTCAAGTGCACATGGAACATTCTCCAGGACAGGTTACATGTTAGGCAACAAAAAAACCTCTCACTAAATTTAAGAAAACTGCAGTTATATCAAGTATCTTTTCTAACCACAAGTCTATGAGACTAGAACTCAACTACAATGAAAAAACTGCAAAGAACACAAACACGTGGAGCTAAACAATATGCTACTAAACAACCAATGGATTACTGAAGAAATTTAAAAAGAAATTTAAAAATACCTGGAGACAAATGAAAATGGAAACACAAAGATCCAAATCCATGGGAAGCAGCAAAAGCAGTTCTAAGAGGGAAGTGTATAGAAATATAAGCCTAAGAAATCTCAAGTAAACAACCTAACCTCACAACTAAAGGAACCAGAAAAAAGAAAACACAAAACCCAAAGTTAGAAGATATAGAAGAAATCTAAGTGTCCATTAATAGATGAATGGATAAAGAAGATGTGGAATATGGAATGGAATACTACTCAGCCATTAAAAAGAATGAAATGTCATTTGCAGCAGCATGGATGGACTTGAAAGGTATTATGCTAAGTGAAATAAGTCAGAGAGAGAAAGACAAATACTGTATGATATCACTTATATGTAGAATCTAAAAAAACACAACCAACTAGTGAATATAGCAAAAAAGAAACAGGCTCACAGATATAGAGATCAAATTAGTGGTTACCAGTGGGGAGAGGCAAGAGCGAAGGGGCAATACAGGGGTAAGGGATTAAGAGGTACAAACTATTATGTATAAAATAAACTACAAGGATATATTGTACAATACATGGAATATAGCCAATATTTTATAACTACAAATAGAGTAAAATCTTTAAAACTTTTGAATCACTACATTGTTCATGTGTAACTTATCTAATATTGTATATTAACTATACTTCAATTAAAAAATAGGATTAAAAAAGGGGGTCCTTGTTTGTGGAAGTTTCAGTGCTCCAATAAAATGCAATACAACTTTGATTAAAAGATCTGAAATGATGTCCTGTCCCCATTGGCCACAAATTGAGCTTTGAGGTTAGAGTCACAACATTTCCCTGGCAAATCCTTCAAATACCTAGTCACCATTTGAAAGAAAAACTGTTCTAAATGTAATGTTATACATTATGGTAATATTAAACCTTCCTTCTGTTAAAAACAAAACAAAACAAAAAACCCAAAGTTAGTAGAACAACAACAGCAATAAAATTAAAGATCAAGGCAGAAATAAATGAAATAGAGACTAAAAAAATTAGAAAAGATCAATGAAACTAAGATCTGGTTCTTCAAAAAGATAAGCAAAATTTATAAATCTTCAGTCAGTCTAAGCAAGAAAAAGGAGAGCCCATATCAATAAAATTAGAAATGAAAAAGAAGTTACAACTGATGCTCAAGAAATACAAAGGATTATAAGAGATTACTATGAACAATTATATGCCAATAAAATGGACAACCTAGAAGACATGAACAAATTCCTAGAAATGTATAATCTCTCAAGACTGAACCAGGAAGAAATAGAAAATACAAACAGACTAATTACCAGTAATGAAAATGTCAGTAAAAAAACAAACAAACAAACAAAAAACCCTCCCAACAAACATAAATCCAGGAAGAGCTTCACAGGTGAATTATACCAAACATTTGAGAAGAGTTAACACCTATCCTTCTCAAACTATTTCAAAGAATAGCAGAGGAAGGAATGTTTCTTAACTCTTTATATGAGGCCAGCATCACCTGATACCAAAATCAGACAAAGATATCACAAAAAAGGAAATGACAGGCTAATACCACTGATCAATATAGACTCAAAAATACTCAACAAAATATTAGAAAACTGAATTCAACAATATATTAAAAGGATCATACATCATGATTAAGTGGGATTTATCCCAGGGATGCAAGGATGATTCAATATCCACAAATCAATGTGATACACCACATTAACAAAATGAAGAATAAAAATCGTATGATCTCAACAGATGCAGAAAAAAAACATCTGACAAAATTCAACATTCATTTGTGATAAAACCCTCCAGAAAGTGGGTATAGAGGGAACATGCCCAACATAATAAAGGCCATTATGATAAGCCCATAGCTAACATCATACTCAAGATGAAAAGCTGAAAACATTTTCTCTAAGATTGGGAGCAAGACAAGGATGCCCACTCTCACCACTGTAATTCAACATAGTATAGGAAGTTCTAGTCACAGCAATCAGACGAGAAAAAGAAATAAAAGGAATCCAAACTGGAAGGGAAGAAGTAAAACACTCACTGTTTGCAGAAGACGTGATACTATACATAGAAAATCCTAAAGATGCCACCAAAATGAGAGCTTGTCAATGAATTTGGTGTAGTTGCAGGATACACAATTAATATACAGAAATCTGTTGCATTTCTATACACTAACAATGAACTAGAAGAAAGAGAAATTAAGAAAATGATCCAGTTTACCATCACATCAAAAAGAATTAAAGAATCTAGAAATAAATCTAAGGAAGTAAAAAACCTGTACTCAGAAGAGACACTGATGAAAGAAATTGAAGACGACACAAACAGATGGCAAATTACACTGTATTCATGGATTAGAAGAATTACTATTGTTAAAATAACCATACTACCCAAGGCAATCTACAAGTTCAATGCAATCCTTATCAAAATACCAATGTCTTTTTTCACAGAACTAGAACAAATAATTTAAAATTTTATATGGAAACACAAAAGAGCCCAAATAGCTACAACAATCTTGAGAAAAAAGAATAGAGCTGGAGGAATCCTGTCCCTGACTTCAGACTATACCACAAAGCTACAGTAATCAAAACAGTATGGTATTGGCACAAAAGCAGATATATAGCTCAATGGGACAGAATTGAGAGCCTGTAAATAAACTCATATACTTATGGTCAATTAATCTATGACAAAGGAGGCATGAATATACAGTAAGGAAATGACAGTCTCTTCAATAAATGGTGCTGGGAAAACTGGACAGCTACATGTAAAAGAATGAAATTAGAACATTTTCTTACACATATACAAAAATAAACTCAAAATGGATTAAAGATCTAAATATAATACCAGAAACTTTAAAACTCCTAGAATTCAACATAGGCAGAAGAGTCTTTGACATGAACTGTAGCAATATTTTTTTTGGATCTGTCTCCTAAGGCAAAATATATAAAAGCAAAAATACACAAATGGGGCCTAATGAAACTTAAAAGCTTTTGCACAGCATAGGAAACTATCCACAAAATGAAAAGACAACCTACTGAATGGGAGAAAATATTTGCAAATGATATGACCAACAAGCAGTTAATAGCCAAAATATATAAACAGCCCATACAACTCAACATCAAAAAAACAAACAACTTGATTAAAAAAATGGGTAGAAGAACTGAATAGACATTTTTCCGAAGAAGACATACATATGGCCAACTGGCACATGAAAAGATGTGCAACATTGCTAATTATTAGAGAAATGTAAATCAAAACCACAATGAGATACCGTGTCACATCTGTCAGAATGGCCATCACCAAACAGCCCACAAATAACAAATGTTGGCGAGGATGTGAAGAAAAGGGAACTCTTGTACACTGTTGATGGGAATGTAAATTGGTGCTTCTGCTATGGAAAACTTTATGGAAGTTTCTCAAAAAACTAAAAATAGAGCTGCCATATAACCCAGCAATTCCACTCCTAGATATATATCCAAAAGAAAAAGAAAACACTGATTTGAAAAGACACATGAACTCCAATATTCATAGCAGTATTATTTACAATTGCCAAGATATGGAAGCAAGCTGATTGTCCCTCAACAGACAAATGGATAAAGAAGATGTGGTACATATATACAATGGAATATTACTTAGCCATAAAAAAGAATGAAATTTTTGCCATTTTTAACAATATGGATGAATTTGGAGCGCATTATGCTAAATGAAATAAGTCAGAGAGAGACAAATACTATATGTTATCACTTATATGTGGAATATAAAAAACAAAAAACATGAATATAATGAAACAGAAACAGACTCACAGATATAAATAAGTGATTACAGTGGGGAAAGGGAAGGGGGAGGGGCAAGATAGGGATTAAGAGGTACAAACTACTATGTGTAAAATAAATAAGCTACAAGGATATATTGTACCACACAGGGAATATAGCCAGTATTTTATAATAGCTTTAAATGAAGCATAACTTATAAAAATTTTGAATCATTATGTTGCACACCTAAAACTATTATAATACTGTAAATCAACTATAATTCAATAAAAACTAAAATAAAATGCAAAAAAAGAAGTCTTGTAATCCTACTTAAAATTTTTTTGTTCTCACTGAATTTAAAAAAATGTCCTAAACTTCACTGAAGTGTAATTTACATACAATAAATGCATTCATTTTAAGTGAACAGTTTGGTGAGTTTTGACAAATAAGTACAACCATGTAACCACCAATCAAGATACAGAACATTTCCAACATCCTCAAAAGATTCCCTTGTGTTTTTCTTTAGTTTGTTCCTCCCCTCCTCACTAGACCCAGACAACCAGTGATCTTTCTATCACTACAGATTAAATTTGTCTCTTTTAGTGTTTCATATATATGAATCAAAAGTTTATACTCTTTTGTATCTAAAGTCTTTCACTCAGCGAAATGTTTTTGATATTTATTCAGTTGTTGAATGTAGCAGACGTTCAGTCCTTGTTATTGCTAAGGAGTATCCCATTGTATGGATATCATTATTTGTCCATTTACCTGGGGATGGACAGTGGGTTGTTCTGATTTGGAGCTATTAAAACTGTGTACAAGCCCCTGTGTCCTTGCCTTTTAAAGTAAAAGGCTACTCAAGAATTAATGATTTGGAAACGTGAAGATGTAGAAGCAAAGAATAGCTGTTGGGCTGGGGAACTGGTCACAATTTAGACCATAAATACGCCACAGGGCAGAATCACCGAACTCACACTTCCCTGAGAGATATAAAGGCCTGACACACATTCCTAAATTGTTTTAATAGGAAGCAGACACCCACCAGATGAAAACTGCTGACTGCAAGAACACAGACCCTAGACTGGTTGGAAGCAGAAGGTTGATGATGCTGATTCCCAATTACCTCACCACCAACTAATCAGAAGAATGTCTTCAAGCAGATCATGCCCAGCCCTTGAACCACTACTATCACACTCCCTCACTACCTGCTTCAGGATGGGGACACACAGTCTTGAGGACATTAGCCTGCTGTGGCCTCCTTTGCCTGGCAAAGCAATAAAAGCTATCCTTTTCTGCTTTACCCAAAACTCTGTCTCCAAGATTCGATTTGGTGCCAGTGTACAGAGGCCAGGTTTGGCAACACTATTATGAATAAATCTATGAAACTTCATACACAAATCTTTGTGTAGACCTGTTTTCATTGCTGTTGGGTGAATATCTAAGGATGGAATTGCTGGGTCATTTGGTAAATGGATGTTTAACTTTATAAGAAACTGCCCAAGTGTTCCCTGCAGTGATTGTACCACTGTACATCCCCACCAACAATGTATGAGAATTCCTATTCCATATATTTGCTTATACTTAGTATTATTAGTTTAAAATTAGTTTACCTATTCTGATGGGCTTGTGCTATGTCTCACTGTGGTTTTAATTTGCATTTCACTAATAATTAAGAGCATTTTTTATTTCCTTATTTGCTATCTATTTTCTTTTATGAAATTTCTGTTAAAATATTTGCCTAATTTTAACTAGATTGCATATGTTCTTATTATTCAGTTTTAAGAGTTCTTTATATTCTGGATATAGTCCTTAGTTAGAGATACTTATTACAAATATTTTCTCTCTGTTTGTGGTATTTTATTTTTTTATTGGTGTCTGTCACTGAGCAGAAGTTTAAATGTCGATAATGTCCAATATACCATTTTTTTTGTATTTTATGGTTTGTACTTTTTTTGTCCTAAGAAATTTTCAACAACCTTAAGGTTGCAAAGTTTTTTCTTACGTTTTCTTCCAGAAGTTTCATCATTTAGAGTTCATATTTAGTACTATGGTTCATTTCAAACTATTGCTGTGTATCACATGAGGATCAAGACTCAGTTTTTCTCAGTATAGCTGTCTAGTTGTTCCAATACTATTTGTTGAAAAGACTATCCTTTCCTCATTGAATTACCTTCATGCCGTGCAGAAAATTAATTGAGGTTATATTATGTGAGTCAATTATTGTACTCCATTTTGTTCCATTGATTTATTTCTCTATCCTTATGCCAAATATCACATTGTCTTGATTACTGCAGCTTTATAATAAGTCTTGAAACCAGATAGTATAAGTTCTTCAACATTGTTCTTTTTAAAAAATTCTTTTTAGTTCTTTGCATTTCAATATGAATTTTATGAGTCTGTCAATTTTCAACAAAAGCCTGGGGGGTTCTGATTGGAACTGCATTAAATCTATTGATCAATGCTGACCAATGGGATACAATGTTTCTTAGTCCATTAAGGCTACTATAAAAAAAATAGCACAAACTGGGTGTCTTATAAACAGCAAAAATCTGTTTCTCACTGTTCTGGAGGTTGGAAGTTTGAGATCAAGTTGCCTGCATATTTAGGTTCTGTGTTTGCTGAGGGCCTGCATCTGGTTTATAAAAAGTAGTATTCTAACTGTAACTTCACATGTCAGAACAGGCAAGGAAGCTTGCTCAAGCTACTTTTATAAGGGCACTAATCTCATTCATAAGGGCAGAGCCCTCATGACCTAATCACCTTGAAAGGCCCCACTTCTTAATACCATCACATTAGGGGATAGGTTTCAACCTATGAATTGGGGGAAACACAAACATTCAGATCATAGTACCATCCAAGACAAAATATGAGGCACATACATAATTTAAATTTTTCTGGTAGCAACACCAAAAAAGTAAAAATAAAACACCTGACTGGTAACATGGCTCTAGACAACTCCAGGCCAAAAATCTTTCATCTATATAACTCAAAAATCAAAAGGAGATCCTGACAATTTACAATTAGACCCTACTAAGAGGTCCTCTGGTCCAGCTTAAGTCACCAATTTGTGTTGGGACAATCACTGTAGCCCCAGGGATGGGGCAGTATGTTGGGCTCAGTATGAGTCAGGGACCCACCAAGCTTTTGGCTAGGGAAGTGGTATACTAATGGCAGTTCCCACTAGAAACATATGGATGGATTAGGGAAGGAGAAATTCCACAAAAGAAGGGGATATTTCTACTAGGATAATGCAATACAGGGCAGGGTATTAGTTGAACAAATCAGCTGCTGTACAGTATGTCATGCAAGCATTTCTAGAAACTGGGATTTTTGGGGTTCCTCTTTTTTTAAAAAGGAAGCTTTAGGGGCAAAGTGGTATTGATTTGAAGGGTTATCCACTTTCCCTTTAGACTTAAGAGATCTGACTTCCTCAACTATGCAAGATACAGAATTAGAAGCACTTTCAATTCTACAGCCAAACTCATTCCCATAGAGGTAGAAGATCTGGTTCAGTTCTCAATGAACAAATACTCAAGCCAAAGTGTATTTAAATAACAACAATCATATTTCACCACATGAACTGTTATGTACTCATAAGCTACCCATTTCTAGAAATAATTCTCAGTTTGAATTTGCGTTTTAAAAATGCCACAAGACCTTATAATGCTACAACAGGGTTTAGTTCTTCAGAGAAACTCATATCACCCAAAGTCTGCCAAGCTCCAGGTCAAAGAATATATGACTTTGGAGACTGAACTCTTAATTTAAAATTCCTCTTTAATTCATGTTAGATTACACCATAATACAAGAAAAGAGAGAGGCTGCGTATGTTGTCAAATTTAATGGCAAAAGTTACATAGATTTGGCTAATTAAATAATAAGTGGATTCTGACTTATATTGAGGTGAATGTCAGAATTCATCAGTGTGAGTGTTATTTGACAGGGGTGATAAATCCTGTTCTCTAGGGTTGATATTTTTCATTACCCTTGTGCATCCTAGGGCATTTCAAATATACTGAGAGGGCTGAATTAGCAGCAGCCTGATTTACTGGTACCTTTAGGGTGGCCACTCTAATTAGCACATATCTGAGATCTTTAAAGAGCTTAAACTGGATTCACGCAAAGTGAAAAGAGATGGCAAAGATAACAGTATGTGATTATATGCATATATAGAATATTATAGATGCTTCATATAAAAGGAGATGCTGATGGAGGCTGGAGTGGGATAAGAGAGCAAAATGGTTATATTGAGAGAGTTTCTAAGAATGAGGAAAATTGAGACAAACTATTTTCAGGTCTTACAATTCACTGCCAAAACCTCAAATAACTGAATTTCAACTAGCCAATGAAAACATTTTACAGTAAATCATTGATTTGGAACCTAAATTGTCCAAGGAAGTGAACATACAGAGATATTTTATATTTATGGAGTTCTGGTCATTCTTTTTTTTTTTTTTTTGCGGTATGTGGGCCTCTCACTGTTGTGGCCTCTCCCGTTGCGGAGCACAGGCTCCAGACGCGCAGGCTCAGCGGCCATGGCTCACGGGCCCAGCTGCTCTGTGGCTTGTGGGATCTTCCCTGACCGGGGCACGAACCCGTGTCCCCTGCATCGGCAGGCGGACTCTCAACCACTGCGCCACCAGGGAAGCCCCTGATCATTCTTTTAGTTCCCCATTTCCTCCCTCTATGATATTTTCCTACTGTCATCACCTCCACTTTCCTCCAGACCCCACAGCCTGAATCTGCTGTGATAGACCACATACTAGCCTGCAGGAAACGTTATAAGCTCATTTATTCTTAATACAAAAATGCAGAAATTTAAGATAAGAGAAGAAGAAATACCATGTTATTAGTGTTAGGGCCCTCTGCTCATGTAACCTTGGCCTTTATGAAGTCACAGGGACAATCCAGTAAAGACTAACTAGTCTGATTTACAGAATCCAAGGAAACCTACTGATCTCATGGTGTACAATGGAATCATGGTAAATATGATGTAACACATCACGCTGAGCGCTCAGAAATTTCACAAAACTTTATATATTCTCTTTCCCCATTGAAACAGTTTTCACTTTGCCACACTGTTTAGCCTTCTTCTCAACATTATCAAGAATGGAAGAAGCAGCTTGCAAGTAAGAACTTCACTTGCGATTGGGAGGTGATTGTCTTTAGCAGCTCCATTTGCTGAAGACTTGCAGATGATGACCTCTGATAATTCCAGCCAATCCACACTTAAAGGCTGAAGGACTCCAGTAACTGGGGTCCAGTGATACCATTCAGGTCATATGTGTCTTGCCTATTATCCAGCACAAATAAATAAAGTGAAGACCAAGAATGTATTGGTACTCTATAGCAGATATGTTAAATCATAAAGAATATAGGTTGTTAATGAAAATGCAGCATGTTCAAATGCCAGCAGTAATTGACATTATCTGTAAAGGGCAAAGGACTGAGGGCATTATTTAGAGTATAAGAATGGAGAGAAATTTAGGCCAGAGTAATAAGGGGATGTGAGTTACCCACTGTAAGATCTTTGTCCGTGGCCTGGGCACACAAGATTGCTTACCTCAATTCAATTAGACCAATTTCTAAAGTCTTGCCAAAAATCTTACCAAGGGCTAAGGATTAGATGTTTTGTTTTACTACTCAATATTTGTTGAACTCTATTTTGGAGTTAATTCAAATATATATTAACTTTCCCAAGTTATTGAGGAGCAATACAGTGAAGCAGAAATCAAGATAATTTTCTTATCAATTTTATCAACAAGAGTAGAAGCAGCAGTGGCAGCAACAAACAAACTTTTTTTGTGTGTTTGGCACTGAGGATGAAGAGAAGCATATACTTTAGCCCCTTAATGGGTTTATAGTTAATTTCTAAATATCCTTTGTAAAAGGAAGTATTTGAGCAAATTAGATGCAAAACAAAAAAAATTACTATCAACTTATGAATGGTACTTTAAAAAATTTTACATATACTGTAGTCTTAAATAATTTTTAGCATCAGCATTTAGGATTACATTCCTAAGTATGCCTTTGAAAAAGAAAAGAAAACAAGCTTCTGTATACATTAGCTCAACCCAGCTTCTTCATGGACTCTTAACTTTCTTAATATTAGAGTCTAATAATTAAAAAACAACTAAGAGGCCTTTCACCTTTGAAAGGTCACATTTATTACGAGTTTAATCCACTAGTGCACAAATTCTTATCAATTACTTAAAAGAAGAAATATATCATTAAAAATAACTAAGCAAAATTCAAGGAGCAATTTCAATATCTGTAAGAAACACAGTCATTCTAGGCATGGGATGCTAATATATTACAGTTATTATTATACCTATGTAGAAATCCAATTTAAAGATATGCAAAGCACCAGTACATTTAAAAGTTTTGTAAGATATATGTAGTATGGAAAGTAGTCTACAAAAAATCAGATGTATAATATGATCTTGATTTTGGTGGGCTGTATGTATATATTTATGAAGAGATATACATTGAAATGTAAAGTTTGTGGTAGGCTTAGAGAAGAGCATTATAAATTCTTTATACTTTGTTTTCCGAAATTTCCACAATAAACAATTATTATGTTAAAAGTCATTAAAGATAAAATTGTTCAGGTATTATGAGTACATGTGGGTTGATTAGCTGATAAATGATTCAGGAAAATTGTGGGTGGAGTCTGAACTCTGTGCACTAGGCTATCCTATGTTCATTATGAAATGTGGCACTAGCAGTACATGGGAATTTTCAGCCATAGTTGCACTTCCAAATCATAATATATTATTTCACAGTGTCATAAACAAAGAATAACAGCAAAAGATGTATACAGAAATATCAAGAATATAAGTATCAGCAAGGAATTCAATAGGACTTAAAACCAGTATTTTTTAAAGCTATTAAGTATATACGTAGGTGACGACAGACAGAGTTGGCTATAACTGATAGTGTATTTTCATTTTAAAATTTAAAATCAGATAATTTGAGCATCATATAACTATGTAAGCAAAATTTCCTACTTATTTCTTGTCATGGGTTCCTAGTGTAATTATGGAATAGTTTTAGTTCTCTTCTTTGTCAAAAGATGAACATCCTAAGAAAATAAAAACAGGTATTTAAAAACTCTAAGACAGATCAACAAAGCACAGAGAAATCATATACTACTATCCATAGCAACTTCCTAAATTGTTACTTACTCATCTGTCTTTAGCTGGTGAAAAACTGTGCTAGGTGAATGGTGACAAATGAGTGGCTTCTGAATCTACTATAAGCAAAACAGTGAAACTGCTATGGGTTTAACATGTATTTGCAAGCATGATTTGAGACAATTTAAAACTTACTGCTCCCAAGAAGTATATGAGTTATGAGAAATATGTCTTTTATATTTTGCTATGGTTGATCAGTAAAATATTGCAGGTTGCAAGAGGGAGCATTGGAACATTAACTTACTGCTTGTAATTTTGAAAACTGGAGAAAAATACTTCTAGAGAAAAATATCCTTTGCAATGGATATTTTTGGAAGTATGTGAGGAAAGTCTCTTCAACATATACTGCTGAGACTGGCTGGCTGGGGAGCCTGGTAGCAGGTACGTGTCCCTGTGGGAAAAATCACAGCCCAGTCCTTGGGTGCCTGTGAGGGTCTGCACTTGCCCAGAAGTACTGCCATCTCCAGAGGGCATGATAGGTCAAAGAAGAGACTGTGGGAAAAAGGAAAACTTTTAATATTTTACTTCCTTTCATGGTACATTTTTCCTACATTTTGCATAAGGGACTCCACGTTTTCATTTTGCTCTTGGCCCCACAAATTATGTAGCTGATCCTGGTGTCAGGAAACACAAAACAAAGGGTCTATAATTTAAGATTGTGAACAGAGCATAATCAAATTTCATCTTATTTGGGACCATGGGTTTACTCAGATAATGCTTTATTTCCAAGTTCATAGACTTGTAACTATTTTCTATTTTTTCTTTTCAGGATAGAGAAAGGCTGCTTATAGCAAAGCTTCTGAATAAACAAAAGGTTTATTAGATTTTTTTTTATTGTGCAAGATTCCTGGTCCATATCACACTGTGATTTGCAGTTTCCTACAAATTAAAGCTGTACAAAAGGCTCAAAGGAGATTTTTGAATAATAAAAATGAAGGAACCATACTTAAATATGGTAAAGATTATTTGTGCAAAATTAACAGCAAATATCACTCTAAAGGGTGAAAAGCTAAAAATTAAAATTAGTGATAACATACATCATCATTATAATACAACTTGTTTTGGGGGTTGTAGAGAATGGAATAAATCAGAAAAGTGAGTCAGAATAGAGATCCTAGTATATATGGGATCAGTATATATGGCACTTGAATATCTCAAAGATAAGTTTATCAATTCTTTGGGGGAGGGGTACATTTTAAATAAGTGGCAGCATAGGCTATCTATTTGGAAGAAAACAGAATCATCCTTTAACTTTTGTAAAAAGCAGAACATAATTCCAGACGCAGTTAAAACTTGAATTTGAGAACAATACAAATTTTGAAAGAAAACTTAGGAGAGTACAGGCTGAGGTACTGGTAACATTTTAATCAAGACAAACCATTATAGAAAAGTAATAAACACTTAACCATACAAAATGTTTTAGAGTAGCAAGATATCAAAATCAAAGTAAATAAAAATATTAAAAGATATTTTCAAATTAAAGATTTATCTACAATATACAAAGGCTCATAAATTATTAACAAAAAAATTTGAAATGGAAAAACAAAGCCTATTGAAGGCAGTTCACCAAAAAGTAAATTCAAAATTGCTAATAAACAAATGAACATACACTCAACCACTTTTATGAAAGGAAATGCAAAATAATGTAAAAATAGGCTATTATTTCATATCTGTTTAGCCAAGTTTACAAAGAGAGGTGGCATCTACCAGTGAATGGGATTCAGGGGAAAGGGTATTCTACCTGCTGGTAGAAATATGAATTATTTTGAGGAAAGCTTGATCAATAGCTATTAAAATTGAAAATAGCCCTTGCCCTTTGGCCCCCAAATCCCATCCCTATGCCACAGGGAAAAAAAGCACTACACATGCAAGGAAATATATATAGAGTCTCAAATATATACAAAATATATAATATTTAGTGACCAAGAAAGTACATAAAATAAATGTCTATCAACAGGAGAATGGATGAATAATTTCTGAGCATCTTTATTATAGAATATTATGTAGCTATTATAAATACTGAGGTAGGCCTATACCAGTTGACTTGGAGGGTTTCTGTGAAGTGTATAAAAAAGCAGATGCAGGGTGGCGCAGTGGTTAAGAATCCACCTGCCAATGCAGGGGACACAGGCTCGATCCCTGGTCCAGGAAGATCCCACATGCTGAGGAGCAACTAAGCCCATGCGCCACAACTACTGAGCCGGTGCTCTAGAGTCTACGAGCCACAACTACTGAGCCTGAGAGCTACAACTACTGTGCCTGCATGCCACAACTACTGAAACCCTAGAGCTCATGCTCTGCAACAAGAGAAGCCACTGGAATGAGAAGCCCGTGCACTGCAATGAAGAGTAGTCCCCACTCGCCACAACTAGAGAAAGCCCACATGCAGCAACGAAGACCCAATGTAGCCAAAAATAAATAATTTTTTAAAAAAGAAAAAAAAGCAGATGCACAGAAAAATGTGTCTATTACCTCCTTAACATATATAATGCACATAACACATCATATATATGATTATATGGCATTTGTTTATTGAGAAGGCGATTTTTAAAATTATAGTCTTTTCTCTTGCCACTTTTATTCAACATAGTTTTGGAAGTCCTAATCATGTCAATCAAAGAAGAAAAAGAAATAAAAGGGGCTTCCCTGGTGGCGCAGTGGTTGAGAGTCCGCCTGCCGATTCAGGGGACACGGGTTTGTGCCCCGGTCCGGGAGGATCCCACATGCTGCAGAGCAGCTGGGCCCATGAGCCATGGCCACTGAGCCTGCGCATCTGGAGCCTGTGCTCCGCAACAGGAGAGGCCACAGCAGTGAGAGGTCTGCGTACTGCAAAAAAAAAAAAAAAAAAAGAAATAAAAGGAATCCAAACTAGAAACGAAGTAAAACTGTCACTGTTTGCAGAAGAAATTATACTATATGTAGAAAATCCTAAAGATGCTATTAACAGAAAACTATTAGAGCTTATCAATTAATTCAGTAAAGTGGCAGGATACAAAATTAATACACAGAAGTCTGTTGCATTTCTACACACTAACAACAAAAGATCATAAAGAGAAATTAAGGAAACAATCCCATTTACCATCACATCAAAAAGAATAAAATGCCTAGGAATAAACCTACCTAAGGAGGCAAAAGACCTGTACTCAGAAAACTATAAGATGCTGATAAAAGAAATTGAAGATGACACAAACAGATGGAAAGATATACCATGTTCTTGGATTAGAGGAATCAATATCATCAAAATGACTGTACTACCCAAGGTAATCTACAGATTCAATGCAATTCCTATCAAATTACCAATGGCATTTTTTGCAGATCTAGAACAAAAAAAATCTTAAAATTTGTATGTAAACACAAAAGACCCTGGATAGCCACAGCAACCTTGAGAAAGAAAAATGAAGCTGGAGGAATCAGGCTCCCTTCTGCAGACTATACTATAAAGCTACAGTAATCAAAACAGTATGGTACTGGCACACAAACAGACACATAGATCAATGGAACAGGATAGGAAACCCAGAAATAAATCCATGCACCTCTGGTCAATTAATCTATGAAAAAGGAGGCAAGACTATACAATGGAGAAGAGACAGTCTCTTCAATAAGTGGTAGTGGGGGGGGCTTCCCTGGTGGCGCAGTGGTTGAGAGTCCGCCTGCCGATGCAGGGGACACGGGTTCATGCCCTGGTCTGGGAAGATCCCACATGTCACGGAGCGGCTGGGCCCGGGAGCCATGGCCGCTGAGCCTGCGCGTCTGGAGCCTGTGCTCCGCAACGGGAGAGGCCACAACAGTGAGAGGCCCACGTACCGCAAAAAAATAAATAAATAAATAAGTGGTACTGGGAAAACTGGACAGCTACATGCACAAGAATGAAATTAGAAATTCTCTAAACCAAAAACAAACTCAAAATGGATTAAAGACATAAATATAAGACCAGATACTATAAAACTCTTAGAGGAAAACACAGGCAAAACACTCTTTGACATAAATCACAACAATATATTTTCGGATCCACTTTTGAGAGTAATGAAAATAAAACCAAAAATAAACAAATAGGACACAATTAAACTTAAAAGCTTTTGCACAGTAAAGGAAACCATAAACAAAGTGAAAAGACAACCTGCAGAATGGGAGAACATATTTGCAGATGATGCAACCAACAAGGGATTAATTTCCCAAACATAAAATCTGCTCATGCAGCTCAATATCAGAAAAACAAACAACCCAGTAAAAAAATGGGCAGAAGATCTAAACAGACATTTCTCCAAAGAAGACATACAGATGGCCAAAAAGCACATGAAAAGATGCTCAACATTACTAATTATTAGAGAAATACAAATCAAACTACAATGAGATATCACTTCACACAGGTCAGAAAATGGTCATCATCAAAAAGTCTACAAACAAGAAATGCTGGAGAGGGTGTGGAGAAAAGGGAACCCTCTTACACTGTTGGTGGGAATGGAATTTGGTACAGTCAATACGGAGAACAGTATGGAGGTTCCTTAAGAAACTAAAAATAGAGCTACCATGTGATCCAGCAAGCCCACTCCTGGGCATAGATCCAGAGATAACTATAATTCAAAAACATATATGCACCCCAGTGTTCACTGAAGCACTATTTACAATAGCCAAGACACGGAAGCAACCTAAATGCCCATCAACAGATGAATGAATAAAGAAGAGGTGGTTCATACATACAATGGAATATTACTCAGCTATATAAAGAATGAAATAATGCCATTTGTAGCAACATGGATGGACCTCCAGATTATCATACTAAGTGAAGTAAGCCAGAGAAAGACAAATATCATATGATATCACTTATATGTGGAATCTAAAAAAATGATACAAATGAACTTATTTACAAAATAGATACAGACTCACAGACTTTGAAAACAAACTTACGGTTACCAAAGAGGAAATGTGTGTGTGTGGGGGAATAAATTAGAAGGTTGTGATTAACATATACACACTAATATATATAAAATAGATAATCAGAAAGGATCTATGTATAGCACAGGGAATTCTATTCAATACTCTAATAACCCATATAGGAAAAAAATGTGAAAAAGAATAGATATATGTATATGTATAACTAAACCACTTTGCTGTACATCTGAAACTAACACAACACTGTAAATCAAATACACTCCAATATAAAAAGAGAATTAAAAAATAAAGTTAATAAAAATTATAGTCTTTTCTAAAAATTACAAAATTATAAAACCTTGTCAAAATTAAAACAATATAGATATGCATAAGGTGAAATATGAAAATTTCTTTTTACCCCTTCCCCATGGCACTGTTAAGAGTTTGATGTGCATTCTTCCAGAACTTTTTCTGTATATACACACACACACACAGATTTTTTCTTTAAATATAGAATAGTATCAATTTTTTTGTGATTTTTTTAACTTGCTTGACCTTTTCCTCCCAAATAACAGCATATCTTAGACATTTTTTCCCCCAATCCAATAACTATGCATCTAACTTACTCTTCAAGGGCTATTTCATAAAATGAATGTACTATAACTTATCAAATCATATTCATATTTCTGAATAGGTTGTCTCCAATTTTTGCTATTACAACTATTGCTGTGAACAACATTCTTTCTCTAAGAACTGTTTCTGCCCTCCCGCCAAAGACCCCCAGAAAGTAAGTAGGGCTTATTTCTTGTGGCAGAAAGGGAGACCATGCATAATGGAGAACCATGAGGGATCTCAGTAAGAGTATGTTAGAAAACACACAATTGGGGTTTTGGTTTGGCCATTTTTGGTAAGGTTCCAGGGAGCTGCCTTTTTTATTTTGTTTGTTTTGCTTTAGTCTCACTCTATCACAGTCACCAAGTGATCTTGTCCAATGTTAGTGTTCTAGGAGATTTTTTTTTTTTTTTTTTCGCGGTACGCGGGCCTCTCACTGTCGTGGCCTCTGCCGTTGCGGAGCACAGGCTCCGGTCGCGCAGGCTCAGCGGCCATGGCTCACGGGCCCAGCTGCTCCGCAGCATGTGGGATCTTCCCGGACCGGGGCACGAACCTGTGTCCCCTGTATCGGCAGGCGGACTCTCAACCACTGCGCCACCAGGGAAGACCATCTAGGAGATTTTTTAATGTCCAGGAGAAGAACAGCTCCTTCTAGCTTTGGGTGCCAGGTAAGCAACTAGCACCATCAAGACCTCGCTGTGTAAGACCAGTTCCTGGGTGTTAGGGGCTGCTTTTCTCTTTCTCAAAATCAATCCTTTGGAAATATTCATACAGTGTCAGGATCAAGGTGTATGTGTATTTTAAATTTTAAAGCTATTTCCAAAAGGTTGTACCAATACATACCCTACCAACAAAGGAGGGGTGGTGAAAGGACAGATGGAAGCCCCAGTGGGAAATTTCTTCTAATGAGTAACTTTACTCAGAGTTGATGCATATAGCCAGGATGCTCTCTCATCTGCTATTTCTGTGAAGGGAAAGTAAGTGGGAGGAAATCCAGAAAAAGTCTTTACTACCTAGAACCTGAATCAAAGCTTTTTATCTCTGTCTTCAGTCTTGGGTCCGCATGTCACTAAAATGCAAAGAGCAGAACCTCATGGTTTTTTCATACCTTTGTCTTTTATTGATATATTCTACAAAATGGGGAAGAAAATATTTTGTTATAAATAATTTTATTCGAAGTGGAGCCTCGGTCTGCCTTTTTCTTTTTCCTGAGGAAACAGACCTGCTGCTTTTACAACTATCTGGCAGTTGGTAGTTTCTTATCACTTTTAGTTTTTAATTGATGATGTCTTGCTTGATATTTCAGAGACCAAGCAAGATGAAAGGGTTGTTTCTGGCAGAGAACAATGAATGGAAAGAAAGAGCATGAGATGGGCATTGAAGAGCAGCACAGAGAGCTATCATAGGCCCATTAAGTAGTCCATAAGTGTGAATTTAGCTGAATTAATTCCCTTACTGCATACATCTGTTGGTAAAGAAATGTAACATGTTGGCTTGTACTGTATAAGGATTCCTGAATTCCCTCAGCATTGGAAGGTCAATTGAAAGGGAAAAAAAAAAAAGAAAATATTTTATTAAATGTGATTTTGATGCCATCTGGTCTCTTGAAAAACACCATTCTCTACAGGGGCATGGAGATCTTAGCTTATTTGAGAGTCATCTTAACCATAGTTTTAACGTATCAGGGATTATTTTGCTTAATTCTTTGATGTGTCAACAACTTTTCTTTTCTTTCTTCTTCTTTTTTTTTTAAACGAATTAATAGTCCTCATATCACTGCAGTTGTAGCAAAGCAATCACTTATACTCAAGGCTTCTGAATGTTTAAAAATTAATTTTTTCCGCTCTTAATTATCACTTGTCTCCTCTTCTTTTTACTTGGTCATTTGTTTAATCTCTCCATAATGGTAATAAAGACCTCAAAAATAAGATGGGTTGAGGACCAAGCTTGTTTTATTTAAAATACATTCCTAAGATAACACTAACCGATTTTCAAGGCCTGCCTTACTCTGATCTTATCCAATCCATTTGTTTTAGAAAACCTGGATCAGAGATGTCTCTTGCTCCATTCAGGTCCTAATTAAGTAATTAGTTATTTCCACAAACAACTGGCTCACAAAACTCATAATTTTAAGAGGCATAAACAATCAAAAGATTTTTCTTTTTTTTAACAAAGCTTTTTTATTTTTAACTTAATTTTTAAAATTATAGTACATAACATAAAATTTACCACTTTAAGTGTACAATTTGATGGTCTTAATATCTAAAGAGTTAATTTTAGGTAATAATTTGATAGTATATACATTGGGTCTTGGCTCTTTGCCTCTTTTTTGTTTGGTTGTTTCAAATTTTCTGTAAGTTAAGATTCATCATTAGTGTTATGTGGGTCTACCAAAAAGAATCTTTTGTCCACAGCCCAAACTCAGAGGAAATGATTTGTTGACTACTTTAAAAGAAGGTGAGCTGGTGGGATTCTCTCTTTTATAAATATGATTAAGAGTGATACCACCCAAATATAACTGTTCTTATTTAGGGCACCAAGAAGTGGTTTTCTATAAACTCTAATAGAAATGTTATAAAGTAGGAAGTAGACATAATTTCCCCAAACAGAAGCCAGGACTTTCAGAATAGTCCATGCCTGTTTCCTCTCACTGTTATAGTTTGTGTAAATTGTCTTTGGGAGGAAAGGTCAAGGCCCTGTAGTCTCCTATTCTAAGCTTAGTGCAAGTTTTTCAAATCAAGTGTAGAGATACTTTTTCATGATAAATAGTCTCAAAGCCAGATATTCCAAGTTTCTTGGCATAGTATTTCATCTATTTCCTGTTCATTTCAACACACGACCTCTCTTCTGTAGTCAAGACAGTTTCTCTATCCCACACTTTACTTATTCATCTATTTAATTCTTCACTTTTTTCCAGAAAATATATTTTTTTTAGTTTTAGTTTTAGGGTTTTTTTTTTTTTTCCATTATATTGAAAACTTAAAGTGCCTTTGTAGTATCTCTTGTCATCATCAGTGGAAACAAGCCCTTTGATGTACTCTTGCAGGGAGTATACATGACTAAATATCCCTTTTGTGGCAGTTTGTCTCCTCTTTTGCTTCTTCAGGATCTGGGCTTTAGGGGTTCTGATCTGGGGCTGATGTTTGTGTAATTACCTTGATATTTCCAGTGTCCTTGGGCCTCTGGTCAGTCTCTTTCAGGCATTGATAATCTGATTTCCTTTTTAAAATAAAGGACATGGAATTCCCTGGCAGTCCAGTGGTTGGGAATTTGCGATTCCACTGCAGGGGGTGGGGGTTCAATCCCTGGTCAGGGAACTAGGGTCCCCCATGCTGTGCGGTGTGGCCTGCACTGTTGCTAAGGATATAAATCAGTACAGCTACTATTGAAAACATTATGGAGGGTTCTAAAAACATAAAAAAATAAAACATCTTTGTTGGAATTCTTTTCTGCAAAGGCGTAGGGCCAGGACCTTGTCACTGACCATTAGTTGAAAAAAACAAAACTAGACTGCTGTAAGGTTAATTAAAGGAGGACTGGTGGTTAGAGTGGATGTCTGGGTCTGAACCAGTGCTGGGCCTGCAAGGCTGGTCTGGAAACACACCTGAGGACTGGTCAGTCTTTCAGGCTTACATCATATTTTTTCTTCGCATTTCTACATCATTCTCCACTCTACAGATTGGAGTCCTTAAACAGCAAAGGAAACCATAAACAAAACAAAACAACAAGCCACAGAATGGGAGAACATATTTACAAACGATGCAACCAACAAGGGATTAGTCTCCAAAATCTACAAACAGCTCATGCGGCTCAATAAAGAGAAAAAGCAAACAACCCAATCAAAAAATGGGCAGAAGACCTAAATAGACATTTTTCCAAAGAAGACATACAGATGGCCAAGATGCATGTGAAAAGATGCTCAACATCACTAATTATTAGAGAAATGCAAATCAAAACTACAATTAGATATCACCTCACACCAGTCAGAATGGCCATCATCAAAAAATATACAAACAATTAATGCTGGAGAGGGTATGGAGAAAAGGGAACCCTCCTACACTGTTGATGGGAATGTAAATTGTACAGCCACTATGGAAGGTTCCTTAAAAAACTAAAAATAGAGCTACCATATGATCCAGCAATCCTACTCCTGGGCATATATCTGGAGAAAAACATGGTTTGAAAGGATACATACACCCCAGTGTTCATTGCAGTGCTATTTACAATAGTTAAGACATGGAAGCAACCTAAATGTCCATCCACAGATGAATGCATAAAGAAGATGTGTTACATGTATACAATGGAATATTACTCAGCCATTAAAAAGAATGAAATAATGCCATCTGCAGCAACATGGATGGACCTGGAGATTATCATACTAAGTGAAATAAGTCAGACACAGAAAGACAAATATCATATGATATCACCTGCATGCGGAGTCTTAAAAAACATGATACAAATGAACTTACAAAACAGAAACAGACCCACAAACTTAGAGAAGGAACTTATGTTTACCAGGGGAAGGGTGGGGGGGATAGATTGGGAGTTTGGGATTGACATTTGCACACTGCTATATTTAAAATACATAACCAACAAGGACCTACTGTATAGCACAGGGAATGCTGCTCAATATTCTGTAATAACCTAAATAGGAAAAAAATTTGAAAAAGAATAGATACATGTATATGTATAACTGAATCACTTTGCTGTATACCTGAAACTAACACAACATTGTTAATCAATGATGCTCCAATATAAAATAAAAATTTTTTTAAATTAAAAAAGAAAAATAGGTTAAAGAAAGATAGAAGGATAAGAAATAAATATGTGATGAAATACATGTGATAAATGTAAAATCTAGGTAGTAGGTATGCATGTGTTCACTGTAAAATTCTTTCATTGTTCCTCTATATTTGAAAATGTCCATAATAAACTGCTAAGAGGATTAAAAAAAAAAGTCAGTGCTCTCTCACAACCTTGCTTGGCTCATAGCCTAGTTTATGGCACCTTTACATGGCCTATAGGCTGCCAAGTAGTTCTGGTTTTAATTTCAGCCTCCCCCAAATGAGTGGCTGATTAGACTTGTCTTTTCACAGACCCAAGGAAGTGAAAAAATTATAGTGCAAAATCACAAACTTAGATGTATGCATTGTGTTCACAATCTCTGGGCACATTGATATGCTCTGAATAACTGTGAGATCATTTCTGCTTGGGGTGAGAGTACAAGGGAGGTAACCCTATATGACAATTTTTGCAGTTTAAATTAGTCTTCATGTGGCTTGTTTGGGGTTCAGACTAACTTTAGTGTTCCTTTCATTGATTGAGGTGCTTCCTGCAACCCTAAGAGATGATAGGAAACTCACCCAATACCAGAGGCTCTCTTCTTCACCCACCTGTTCCAGAATGTCTGTGAGTCTTGGTACTGAATGGTGTTAAGAGTTAATGTTATTTTAAAAGGGTTAAAAAATGTTAAAATGTGTTCACAATCCTCAGAGCAAGATATTTTCTTCTTTATATGTTAAAAAAAATCAAAAGGAATTGGCTTTACTAAATAAGAGGAAGATGGCTTTAAGTGGTGTGGTCTGACAGTAATTTGTATTAGAGTCTAGAAGAGCACATTTGTAATGTCTTGTGGTAGTACATTTATCTCTTGGTGACAGAAGGAATAATTGCTTTAGAGAGCATATCAGGAGCTGTTTAAAAATTTAACTCTTTATTTCCTCACACCTAAGGTTACAAAATTGAGAAGAGAAAAATATTATGAGAAATACAACCTAGGTATAACAGTTATAAAATTTTGGTTACCAGTAAAATATATACATTGTCCATTTTCAAGGAATGGTGAAAAGTCTGGAAAAATAATGCAAATACTTTTCATTGTAGATAGGTATATATTATTTACCTACAGGTATTACTATCATGTCCTATTATCGTTTCTGCCTGTTTTGCCTCTGGAACCTGGTTTTCAAGTTAAAGATACATACCTAAAGCGGTTTTTACTCAAAGATGAACTGTGTCTGGTAAGTTGTTAATTAGACTTTGCTGTCCTATGTTCTCAAATTTGGCAGCTCTAATGGCTTCTTGACTACTAGCTCCTTTTTATCCATACTTTATGTAAAGTCTGTTCATTCTTCAGGTCCTTGATTTCCCCTGAAAAGATCTGTTGATATTTATGTCTCTCCTGGTGTCCAGCCAACTCCCCAAGGGCAGGAATGACATCTTATTTGACCCCATCACAAGGCACACTGCTTGGGTACAGGCAAAGAGACATCTCAAGGTAGGGGGATCACATAATTTATTTTTTAAGTGGATCACTTCTGAGAGTGAAAGAGATTAATAATTATGCTGAAAAAGCAGGTGTAAACTGTCCCAATCAAACTAGGATGCATGATTACTCTTCTTCAAGGCAGCCAGGGGGGAAACAAAGGCGGAATACTACTGGAATCAAATTTTTTAGTGAATTGACTATATTTTGGCAGACAAAGATTTAACCAGTAAAATATATTTTTAATTATTTTTATTATAACCTATTGTAACCCAAAGTTAAACATTAAATATGACATTGTCGCCTCAAAGTGACCCACAAAGTTTAAAATGAACGAAGATTGTATAGTCTATATACTATATAAATATACATATATATACACACACAATGCATACATATAATGTGTATATATATATATAGTATATATGGTATTCCTTGATCTGTTTGCATTTTTTTCCCTTAAGTCTGTTGGTTTTGCATAATGCAGGAATATACAATTTTGAGAGAGATTGATTTCCTAAAAGGACCAGTCACTGAAGGAGGGGTCAGATTTCCAAACTAAAATTAACCAATATTCAGCTTGTGGCTGGCACATAGTAGGCATTCAATAAATATTTGATGAATGAATAAATAAATCAGTAATGAATTCTAGCTTAGATTTTTCCCCCCTTGTAAGACCTGTGGCAAGCCGGTATTTTCATCTGGTTCATGCTGTTTCTTCAATTTATCGAGGTCACTTTGAATTCTGATCTTTTCTTTTGAAGTGTTAGCAACCCCTTCTAACTTGGTGTCATCTGAAAAATACTACCTGTGTGAAAAGCGTGACTGAGTTAAGCTAGGAGTGTCATGTTGGACATTTTCTTAAACTAGAACACAGTTGGAAATTATTACACAACCGAAAGCATACTTCATTTCAGTCTTATCATGCCCGCCTTGTCCACATTTGACTGATTTTTCCTTCTATCATCCATAACCGATCAATCAGCTTCTTCACTAAATAGAAAGTAAGATGCAAAATGGAGCCTCATGAAAATTAGAGTACAAGAAAGGTAATAGGGAAGGGGTGAGGGCATGATAAAAATACCCTGTAAGCATACTTTATAAATTATACTCTAGTGCATACCTGCTGTATTTGCCTCAATAGGCAAGTCTTGACATATAATGTATAGAAACAATCTACTACAGATAGTCCCATAGGGCAGACGTAAATTCTCTAATACATTCACACGTCCTCTTTCAAAAATTTGGTAGAAAAATATCTTTTTGCTGAGAACTTAATTCTCAAGTTCCACAACCAATTCACTATTTTGTGATCAATTAAGCTTTTACTTAAATCAAGAAATAATAATAATCTCTCATTATGTTAAATTCAAAATGCTTAGTCTTCTAAACTGCACAGAGCAAAATTTTTAGGTTTTTTTTTAATAAAGATGAATAGTATGAAATAAGCCAATCAGTGACTATATATGCAATATGAAGGAAATAACTGAGATAATTATCCCAGTAATTTAAAATAAATTCTCGTTTGCCTATTTATTTCTTTGATAAATGAGGTAAAAGTTGCCTCATTTGAGTTTATATTTGTGGACTCATTGACCATGGAAACTACTAAGAGCCACTGCTCAAAAATTAGTGGATTGTATCTACATTTTGATCTTTTCTTTCTTATTCTTAAATATAAAGAAGACTTTTACACTTTCTTCCTTTTATAGAAAAAAATACAAAGCATTGTTTACTAACATCAAATAATTAAAATTTTAATTTTGTACTATATGCCTTTTTTCATTTGGGGAAACTATGACAATGTAGGTAAAAGATCAATATTTCCATGGAATAAGTTTCTAAGAGAATTCCTTTTGTTTACATAACAAAGGAAAAACATCCTTCTAATGATAAAGACCCCACGACTAAAACATGTTTAAAATTCCAGGAGCGTGATGTGTTTTAATAGCTCAGGACTGCAGTCGCAACACTCCCTTTGATCCATAAGTGGCAGTATGTGTTTGTATGAGGAGGTACAGTTGGCAGTGTGAATTCCCAATGTTGATGATGATCTGTATGTCACAGGCTTCATCTCCAACAATGCTATATGCAAATTAGTGATAGCTTCATGCCAGGGTAGAATACCATTCACAGAGTAATTGCTAGCATTTTTCCTGGTCATTCTACACATGGAATGAAAATAATAACTATTTAGGGACCTATTTCTATAAATTAGCAGAATAAAAGCATTATGTTGTACACATTTTTCACATTATTTTTATCACAATTAGAGACGTTCTTTTGGTTACATATTTAATATTATATAAAATGGAATTTTAATACACTTTCAATATTTAATCTACTCTGCATTTTTTAAACACTTAGTGATTTAACATAGTTTAGTGTATGAGAACTATTGAAAATAAAATAAATTTGGTTGCAAATTATTTGAAAGTCTTTAAATGCCATAAATAAAATACATGATGATTAGATGTGTGAGAAATTACTCTCAGTTGCTGTGGTAGTACATGGAGCACAAATGTTTAAATTAATTTTTGCTTCACCTAAAAGTGTTTGCTGTTTTTGAGCTTTTCTTTTTGATTGCTAAGAGGAATAGTACACGTGGAACTAAGCACAAATAATGGAAGGGATAATTGTTTCTAATGACAAGAGCTTAAAATTCTTAGGAAGGGAAATTCAGCAACAGATTTTGAAAGTCTATGAAGTGAGGAAAAATGTACTAATAGGTGAATTAGAAACCTAGGAAATTTCTATTATAGCATCTGTGGGCTTTCCTCATTGCATTTAAATTTTCTCTCATTTTAGAATTGTAGTGATATGTACTCCTCCTTTTCAGTTTCACAGCAAAAAGTAAGGCAACTGCTTCCTCCATACGTAAAATGATTTGTAAATGCATTCTGTGAATAAAACACATTAAATGCCATTTGCATATAGTACATTAACACATGTGAAAAATGGTTCACACAGTACATTAGGAAAGGAATAAACAGAAATGACTTTAAAATGCCTGCTATATTCATAACAATTTAAAAGATAACAGAGCAATGAATTTCAGGTGCATTGGACTTAATTCCATGACAGTGTTTGCTTTAGAAGCCCTTATTTATTAATTTTTTTTTTTAAACTCTCCTTTGCCAATTGCAGTGTTAAGCTGCCAAGATTTTCAGAGCTGACCAGGAGGTGGAGAGCTCATGCAAATGAGCTCTTCTCTGCTGGCAACCTACAATGACTGATTCAAAAGAGCACTTTAACCCAGAAGATGAGTCTGAGCTGAATATCACCAGCCAGAAAACACTCCAGTGTCCCACGTTAGATGGGAAGTTGCTTTCCAAATAATATTTTACCTTCCAAAATTCACTGGCTCTGTTTCCAATGATGGAAGAGTTCATTTCCTCCATTTTTTAAAAGTGGAAATCCCCATACACTTAAAACCTCTCAATATTTAAATAAAATTTCTAGGCACTGTTTCTATTTCCCTCAACTTATATAACACCCATTAACAGGAATATATATGTACATCTTTACTTCCAGGCTGTCTGAATTATATATGGCTAAGTTTCAGTGTTTAATAATATACTGAATCTGAAAGAAATGTTGAAAAATATACAATGTGTGTAAGCCTCAAAGTTTATTAGGTTTCCTAGTGTGAACTGGCACATGATGTAATTTTCAAGAACAGTATAACGAGGGTATGTTGAACTGGCGAGATTCAAGTCCAGCAGTATATTATAACATCGTCACTTTACCTCAGATTCTGGTTTCATATACACTTCCGCCTTTGGTAATTTACATAAACATGCAGAGTCTATGAATTATGCATAAACCTTATTTTAAATGCAGAGCTTTCAACTCTCACAGTGCACTAGTATACACACCCATTTGATTGGCTCTGCCCTGTTTTCATTACTCGCAATTTCTTGGAACACAAAAGAGGTTGAAAAGGCTGACAGGAATGGACAGTATTTTTTCTTGTGTGTGGGGGAAATATTTGTTTCCTTTTCAAGGCAATTGGTGTTGCAAAGTTTTGCCTGTGATTATTGTTCCTAGTTGTTGTTATTTTTTTCCAAGGAAGAATGCATTAAAGGTCTGAACCTACAAAACAGCAATCACAGTCAGTTACTTTATTTACTTTTTTATTTTTAAAGGATGCTGCAGAAATTGTTCTCTATTTGAATAAATCTGAGCACATGGCTATAATAAAGAAGCAACCATTAGATTTTTTTGGATGCCCAAATTATACTTGAAATAAGTGGGTAATCCTAAGTCATTGATGGAATAGTTAGGCATCCAGAAAATATAAAAATTTTAGTATTATAATTGTGTTTTTATCCAAGTAGAATTGAATATTCTGATTAATGGACACACATAGTGAGTCCTCTGCATTTGAGACATTGTGTGATTACTCTGTTTTCATATGAACTCAACATGAAATAATCTATCCAATGATATAAGGAAAGAGATTATAGACAGTTTTACTACAATGGTAGTACATTAAATAAAAAACAATACAGTGGCATGTAAACAGAATTTTAATAAAATATTTTATCTCTGTTTACTAATCACCCTGTAGGTTAATATTTTTAATATTATTAGTAAAATAATAATGCTATGTTTTAAAAAATGGTGGGAACTTTCCATTCTCTCTTTTTCAAAATTTACTTCTCATTGCTGTCTTTCATTCCTTTCTTCACTTTCTCCTTATACACCTCTGGAACTTTGTTCCTTTTTTGCTTCTCTGCTTTTTTTCTCCTCTTTGCATAACTTTTCTTTTACTTCCAATTTTAACACTTTGGTAGACATTATTCATCAAAATATGCCTGCTATTATCTTCTCTTTTATTAATTCTTTCTTTTAGCTTATTTCTCTTAACATCTAATTAAGCTTTCATGAGACTTTCTTTCTCTTGATAAATTTTCTATTAATGCTACAGGAAAATGGATATTTGGTTTAAGTGAAAAAGGAGAAATCTGTGCTGCTAGATTTACTTGCGGGAGTATTACCTTTGAGGACCATACAATTTTGATTTCATTCTGTTGCAGGGAATTACCAAGTTCTTCCTTTGTGGGTTTACATTAGAGAGGGACACTTACAGATTACTGACCAAAAGGAACCTTTGAGGTCATTTATTATGATTTAATGCATAGCTTTAACGTAGGGAGCATCTATTCCACAGCAAGAAAGACTTAAATACCAGGAAAAGAGGAGTGAAGCTGAAAACTTAGGTTCACATTTAGTGACTAGAACTCAAAGGGGCCAGCAGCAAACACAAAGTAGTACACTTTACCTAAGAGAAGATGAAGCAATTTGCTTCAGCATTCACTCTGAAAAAGAAAACTACACCTGGCAGAACTTTCTCTGCTGGTTTAGAAAAAAAGACACAGAATAGCCTCCCAAGGCAATAGAAATAAAAACAAAAATAAACAAATGGGACCTAATCAAACTTACAAGCTTTTGCACAGCAAAGGAAACCATAAACAAAATGAAACGACAACCTATAGAATGGGAGAAAATATTTGCAAACAATGCAACTGACAAGGGCTTAATTTCCAAAATATACGACCAGCTCATACACCTCAACAACAAAAAAACAACGCAATCCAAAAATAGGCAGTACACCAAAATAGACATTTCTCCAAAGAAGAAATACAAATGGCCAAGAGGCACATGAAAAGATGCTCAACATCTCTAATTATTAGAGAAATGCAAACCAAAACTACAATGAGGTATCACCTCACACCAGTCAGAATGACCATCATGAAAATGTCTACAAATAACAAATGCTGGAGAGGATGTGGAGAAAAGGGAACCCTCCTACACTGTTGGTGGAAATGTAAGTTGGTGCAACCACTGTGGAAAACGGTATGGAGGTTCCTCAGAAAACTAAAAATAGAATTACCATATGATACAGCAATCCCACTCCTGGGCATATATCCACACAAAACTGTAATTCAAAAAGATACATGCACCCCAATGTTCACAGCAGCACTGTTCACAATAGCCAAGACAGGGATACAACCTAAATCAGCAGATGAATGGATAAGAAGATGTGCATATATACAATGGAATACTACTCAGCCATAAAAAGGAATGAAATAATGTCACTTGCAGCAACATGGGTGTAGCTAGAGATTATCATACTAAGTGAAGAAAGTCAGAAGAAGAAAGACAAATACCACTTATATGTGGAATGTAAAATATGACACAAATGAACCTATCTATGAAACAGAAACAGAATCATGGACATAGAGAACAGACTGGTGGTTGCCAAGGGAGAGGGGGTTGGGGGAGGGTTGGAGTGGGAGGTTGCAGTTAGCAGATGTAAGCTTTTACATGTGGAATGGGTAGATGACGGGGTCCTGCTGTGTAACACAGAGAACAATTTTTAGTGTCCTGTGATGGACCATAGTGGAAAAGAGTATTTTAAAAAAGGGAATGCATAGCACAGGGAGATCAGCTCGGTGCTTTGTGACCACCTAGAGGGGTGGGATAGGCAGGGTGGGAGGGAGGGAGACGCAAGAGGGAAGAGATATGGGAACATATGTATATGTATAACTGATTCACTTTGTTATACAGCAGAAACTAACACACCATTGTAAAGCAATTATACTCCAATAAAGATGTTAAAAAAAAAATTCACTGAGCACAAACTGGGGAAAGTGGGGCAGGGTTTACATAAAAAAAAAAAAGGAATGTATGTATGTGTATGAACCACTTTTCTGTACAGTAGTAATTGCTACAACATTGTAAATCAACTATACTTCAATAAAAAAAGAAAAAAAAAAGACACAGAAAAGTTGGAGAAGCATAAGCAGAACTAGCTAACAATGTTACCTTGCTTTAAGAGAGTTATTCAACTTAAGTTTAAAATTAAAACTAAGATCTATCTATCTACCCACCCACCTACCTGCTTACCTACCTACCTACCTATCTAATCTTTGGTAATCATATTTGGTAGTAAACAATACATTTCTATTTAAATAATAACATCTTTGCCTTTTTATGCCTGTTTTTCTTTGGTTTTACTAAATGAGTGTGAAGGCTTTTATTCCAAACTACTTAACAGAAAAAACACTCAGATGGCATTTAGTGGTCTAATCACAGCCAAAACTTTTTCATGAGGTTTGGACTCCCTAAAACTATGTATGTTTGAGTAAAATGCTATCAGTCACTCGGCAATAAGCCTAGTGAAAAGAGGATTCTGTAAATCGGGGGCAGCTTTCCTACAGTGGGGCCCTTGGCCTTGCTTACAGTGGTCATTTGGCATACGCTAGAACAGATACCTCTAACTAAAACATCCGGAAGAGAATCCTTTAACTTGGGATTTTATGACAACAACAAAGGAAGCTAAATGAGAATGATTAAATCTCTATCATGAAATGAAACTGTCTATAGCCTAAGATACATTAAGCAAAGACATCAACTTTTAATCAAGTTCAACATAATTGTATTTTGTTATATTATGTTCCATATTAAAAACCTTAAGCACCCATATCCTACTCTATCACAACTCTTTCCTGTCCTCAGTCTCACCCTCATCCCCACTAAATCTGCCCTCATGTTCTTAGACACATCATTTCTTGATTCCTGTTTCCTCATTATTTATCCTTGTTTGGGTTTTACTTACTTTTCCCTACCTGGAACCATGTGGCTTAATATCTTCCCCACTCTCTTTCATCAAAATCTCAGTTATTTGTTGTTCTTATTGTTTATCACACCTGCTCAGTAAAACCACGACTTTTAATCAATTCTGCAATTAGTCTTCTATGCTATTACTGACATAGAAGTACTGCTAAATGTATCAAACAACCATATTTCAGTCCACATTTAGGTCAGTTCAAATTCATGGTGTCCAAGCTTATCTGTCCTTAGTGAAGCTCAATAGTTTTTACCTTTCATGATTGTTTCCTTTCATACTTCTCTGACAGGTTTTTTCTTGGATTCTGTAAGTTCATCTCTTTCCATCCCTTACATATTAGTACCCATCAGGGTTCCATCATTGCCCCTATTTGACGGTTCTTCTCACATGGTTTCTGTGGAAGTTCCCATCAACCTTTATGGTTTTAACTTCTGCATCTTACTAAAAACTTTAATTTCTGTATCATTCACTCTACCCCTACCTATGCAGAACTTCAGAGTCATTTACTCTCAATACAAAGTAAGAATGAGCCTGTTAAAAGGCAAGTCAGATCATGACACAATTCTGTCAAGATCCCTCAGAGTCCCCAGCTTTATCAAAAGTAAATCCAGAGTCACTATCTGCCTCTGGGAATTTGCATTCCCCTTTTCCCTTCTGCTTTGAGACATCCTTACGCCACCCTCACTCCTTACTTTGTACAATGTCCAACTGACACTGCCCAGTGAGAATTTTCCTGACCACTCTGTTTAAAACCATACCTTTTCCCCAGCCTCCTCTCTCTCTCTCTCTCTCTCTCTCTCTCTCTCTCCTCACATTTCCTGGCTTTTATTCTCCCTAGCATGTATTACCATCTCTACATTTTATTTATTTATTTTTAAATTTATTTATTTATTTATGGCTGTGTTGGGTCTTCGTTGCTGCACACGGGCTTTCTCTAGTTGTGGCGAGTGGGAGCTACTCTTTGTTGCGGTGCGCAGACTTCTCATTGTGGTGGCTTCTCTTGTTGCGGAGCACAGGCTCTAGGTGTGTGGGCTTCAGTAGTTAGGCACGTGGGCTCAGTAGTTGTGGCTCGTGGGCTCTAGAGCGCAGGCTCAGTATTTGTGGCGCACGGGCTTAGCTGCTCCATGGCATGTGGGATCTTCCTGGACCAGGGATGGAACCCGTGCATTGGCAGGTGGATTCTTAACCACTGTACCACCAGGGAAGTCCCTATACATTTTATTTTTTATTTTATTATTTACCTTCTCTCTCATTTCCCCACTCTCCCAGTGGAGTATAAGCTCCATGAGAGCAGAAAATTTTGTCTATTTTGTTGACATATCTCCAGAGCCTATTATAGTGCAAAATATTGCAAAATATTTGAAGGAATGGAAGGTTCATGGCTTTGGAATTGTAGAGAGTTCACTAATGACATTCAGAAGGTTGGGCTCGTAGGAAGGGACATTTGACTTTCTTAAACCTCAGAGATACTTGTAAGAAGGTATCTGGATAAAGGGAAGCTTACATGTGCCTCTCCTCTTTGGTAACTGCTGGCATGGGAGGAGGAATAAAAAGGAAAACATGGGGATTCACATTACACGGAAGACTATGCATTAAGAAATATTTGTAATAAGGAGGGAAAATAAAGGCTTTTGCTATTTCATTAGCTAAACTTGATTTGTTATCTCTGTTTTGGTCCAGAATCACTCTGTGACGCCAGCCATGCTATCACCTCTATCTCTTCTTTTTCTTTCATTCTCCCTTCCAGCTCTTATTCACTCCCTCTATTATCATTTTGCTCCTCTGTTCTTCTCTTCCAGTAATACTCTTACACAAATATATTTGTCCTACCATAGAAAATTACTGTTTCTGCATGTCATCCAATCTTTGCAGGAGATTGATGTAATTATGCTAAGGATCCACTGGTATAATCAATTCAAAGATAGCCAAGAAAACATTCTGGCCATATCTGTAAGCCCAGTGCTATCTGAAATAAACCCATCAGTCAAATAAAAGAATTAAGTAAAGGAAGACCTCCAAATCTAAAGACAGTTTTACTTTAGCACATTCCCTAATTATCAAGGAATTTTTACTAATCTAGGGAGTTGGCTAGAATCTCTTTCAACTTAAAAACAAAGCATGGAAATTGATAGTTCATGGAACCTCATAGCCACAAATATTTTTTTCCTGTGCTACGAATGTGTAATTCTTTCTTGAAATTTGTGGAGGTATTTGGCTCACTAAAATCCTGTGGAAATGAGTGCTGTAGATTTATTAGGCACTCCATAGAAATATATTTCCTTTGTGTTTTAAGTTAGTTGCATTTTAATGTCACTGAACATGCCCTTGTTCTTGTTTCCATTTGTGGTCTTGTATCCAGTGGGAATTTATAGGACTCAGATTTATTTAAATTATGCTGATGTATTTGATCTTTCAACATACAGTGCATGGTAAAAATGGGTGTCTGTCCATATCCATAAATGAAATATGAGGGAAAAGGCGTGCTGATAAATTCTCCACTAAATCAGGTTTAATTAGATATCAAAAAGGGATAAAGCCAGGCAAAGTTTCCACTCTAAGTGTTACAGATATCTAAGATCAGAAAAGGAAAATAGATATTCAAACGCATATTATAAAACATTTTCTTGACTTTTATAGATAACAAAGCAAGAAAATACTTCTAATTCACCCAATTCACTTGTTGAGCAGAAACTTCTTCGTCAATGCTTCCAATTTCACTTTACAAATAGCTTAGGAAAACCTCTCTACCCACCATAAAGGTTATTAGGCTTGCAAAATGTCATCATGCTTGCCTACGTTAGACCCTAAGAACTACAGATTAGTCCCCAAGGGGCCACAATGTCCCTCCATGCCGTGTCCCTAGGCCAGAGCCCATGGTTTCAGCTTCAATCCCTTCAACATCTACCCCTCACTGCCAGCCCCAACACCAAACCTAGTCTTTTGTTTATCCCTGTGAATTATATTGACACTCTCTTGATGATATGCTGTATATTGGCTAAATTCAAACCTGGAGTTGTGGGCAATCTAGATGCCTTAAAGCCTGTAACCACTGCCCCCATCCCCAACCAAGGGAGGTTGGGGAGAAAGGTTAGATTTTGTATTTAGATTTTTTGGTGTATATTTTTGGGATTTAAAAAAAAATTGTTTTTGGAGGGTTTATGCTCAACTCATGTTTTATTTCAGTGCCAGTAACATTTAGGACAACATCAAGAAAAAAATTTATTACTGACCCACGTTTGGCATAACTATGTTTCTGCAGCTTTTGGAATTTGGGCAGATTTTGATACATTTTTGAAGCACTGTATGTAAATCAGTTCTTAGGTTTAGTGCCCTGGGGATCGCTTGCTAATTAAAGGAAATTCAAGAGAAAACATTCATGACCGGAAATAGTCTTTTCTAAAGTAAATAATAACCTCCTGATTTGTCTTTTGCACATATTAAATATTACTTTCATACTAGTTTACTTAAAGTGAGATACAGTCTTACAAGTTTCATGGATCCATGTACTTATGCACAGAAGTATGTTTCCTTGTCACAAAGGCATACATTGTCTCTTTTTACTTACTCTATGTGTCTGTCCACTCTTCAACTGTTTTCTTCCAAAATACCTGCCAAAGAAGAGAGAAGTTCTATTAGAATAGTTTAGGCATGGGAAAGACATGTCAAATATGTGGAAGAATAAATGTCATGGGTCCCTCCCATTCCATTTGTCCCCCATGTTCACTCTTTACCCTGGTCTCACCTTTCCTTATACTTCATCTTTTGGTGAGGGGTTTAGAACAGAACAGAAATGAGTAGAGTTAGATGTAACTGAGGTTGCTAAAATTATGCTTGTGGTTCTTCTCCATGTCTGTTTTCTAACTCTAAAAACAAACATAGACTAAAATTTGGGGGTCAACAAATAAGTTAAATGTCCTACTTTATTAAAAAGTATAGTAGCAGATGCAATGTGTTACGATTGAATGCATTTTAACATATATTAAATACATAGTATTCAAAATGCTACCAAACTACTAAAAGAAATGATTGAAACAAAAATATAATGTCTACATCCCTTAGAGATTTATGTAGATAGTTCATTTTACCAATCCCATTATTTCCTGTGCTGGAGAAGTTTGAAAATCTCACTAAAACTTCAGAGTTTCTTGTAACTGATTGATTTGGCACACTTTTTCTTAAGCTTCCCTCATATCTCCACAATTCTTTTAAACTTCATTTAGTCCTTTCAAACTTCCCTCATATCACCACAATTCTTTAAAACTAAACTTTTAGTTCTCAGGCTCTGCGATTTCCTCCTGTCCTTCTAATGCCCTAATTTGTCATTCAGTATGATAGCCATACTCATCTCCTAAGCCACCATGACAACTGCTCCTTTCCTCTATGTCAAATATGTAAGTATTCTCAGTACAAAGCAGAGTCCAGACTCTGGAGTTATATAGTTCAGTGTTAGTTTTATTTTTTCAGAATGTTGGATTCATGCTTCAAATCCTATTTGGAAATAATTCCCTACCACCTCATTCTGTGCTATTGATTCTATCTCCTTCTGTCCCCTTTGGGATCATTTTCCACTAATCACCCTCTCAACACCCCTTTAGTCTTTTGTCCACTGATTCCATTTTTCCATTGCTATCAACAGTTAGCAGACATTTGGTCCTGTCTAAAATGTCCATAAGACATTTGGTCATGCCAAAAGGTGCTTGATATTTGGTCCTATCCAAAACCACGTGGCATGGACCCAATATGCTCATGGACATTTTGGATAGGACAAAATTTCAAGGATCTTTTGGCCTGAACCAAAATGTCTCATCAACCAAACGTCTTATGGACAGGACCAAATGTCCTGCAAGGCTACAAACGTACTGAACACTTTTATTCTAAAAGCATTTCCTTTAAGTCTGTCCCCACAAATTAATCTACATGATCCTCCCTCCTTCCTTTTCTTGTATATTAGATAAAGGTATCAGCATTTTTGGTGCCTCCGCTTTTTGCTGCTTATTAGCCTGGAGACTCAACACTTAACTGTTCTCTTCATTTAGTCCTTTCAAATGTGAAAGTAACATCTCAGTTGTTTCCCTTCATTTCTTATCCATTCCCAATTTGAGAATATCAAACATTTCTTCTTGGGAAATGCTCCTCTGTTGACTTTAATAAGAATAGGTAACACTATTTTTATATATCCGTGGAGTGCTTTATATATGCTAGACACTAGTCTAAGTGATACATATTCACTTGGATAATGTTCCATTAACTACCCTTATTTCACACATGAAGAAACTGAGACAAAGAGGTTAATTACCTTCCCAAGATCACACAATGGCAGGATTTAAACTCAAGCTTGTTCTAGAGACCACTCTACAACTATCCTGTCTTTGTTTTTAGTTTCTGGGCTGTTTTCCATTTACTACTTTTGTGCTACCCTTTGTACATATTTTAAAGGATATCTATCTATCTATCATCTATCTATCTATATATATCACAATTAAAAATTTTCCATCAATGCATTCTTGTAAGAATTGCAGATAATACAGAAAAATATGGAATGAAAAAGAAAAGTCCTCTATTATCACCCTATCCCACTTCCAATGCCACCCCAAGAAGAAACAGTTTGTCATGTGTTCTTCCAGACTGCTTTCCATGCATTTACTTATAAGGATGGGTATACACATTCACTTCTTAAATTTAAAAAATAATTTCCAGAAAGGGGATCATAGTATATATTTTCCCATGAGTTAGCTTTCTTCACTTAATGAAGTGCTTGGGAATCAGGTAGATTGAGTTTTTCATTTCAGTACATACTGATCTGCATCATTACATTTAATGACAGCATAACAGTCCATAAGATAAAAATACCATGTTAATTGACTTTTAGGTTGTTTCCTATTTTTTTGATATTATACATAATGATGTAATGAATATTCTTATACAAATATCTTTGTGAACATGTGAACAAATCTTTCTGTAAAATAAATTTCTCTAGAATGAATTGTCAAATCAAAAGGGTATGATCACTTATAATATTGATAAGTACTGACAAATTTTCTTCTAAAAAAGGCTGCTCTACTTTAAACTCCACCAACAGCATATCAGAAATCTGATTTTTTTTTTACAGCTTTTCTGTCACTTGATGTTATCAGTAATAAATTTTGCCCATCTGATGGGAAAATTGTTTTATTTTCTTATTTTAGTTTGCAATTCCTTGCTTGCAAATGAATTTAACCATATTTCTATGTTCCTTTTCTTTTCATATTTTTAGTCAATTTAAATAATTATTTCATTTGTCATTCCCTTATTAATTTATAGGAGGTAAAAATTATTATTAATTCTTAGTATGTTTATTATATTTATTACAACTATTATTCCCACTAGCTCCCAGAATTAAAAGTTTAATTAATTTGTTATTATTATGCTTTTTTTCTAATAAAGACATTAAAACTTCTGAATTTTCCTTTCCATTCCATCTTGTCTACATTTCACAGATTTGGTATGTAACCCCTTCTCATTGCTACTCACTTCTGAATGTTATGTATTTTCAGTTTTAATTTCCTCTTTCATCTAATAGCTATTTAGAAGGCTGTTTAAATTTTTTTCCAAGAAGATATATAAAATAATATGCACATAAACATATACATAGGTCTGTGTATTTTACATATGTGTAGACATGTTTATTTGTTTATTTCTACTTTATTTATGATTTCATTATAATTCTTTGGGGGGGCATTCTAAAGTTGGTTTTGTATTACTTAAGTTAAATGTTAATTTGATGCTTTGTTTCAGTAACAATAATCAGATTCTGAATATGTGTCTGTTCAGCATATCTACTAATCAAAATCAGCATTACGTTACACATACCAATTGAAAGAGGCTTGGCAAAGAAGGAGGGTAGCAGCGGGCACTGGTGTACCTAGTTATCTGACCTCAGAGCATATCATTTAAAAATATCTTTTCCCCCTATATTTAAGAAAATTATTTTCAGTAGTAACCATAAAATGAAATAAATATATTTCATGCATATTTATGTATATTTTTCACATCTATAAAATTTGCCTTTACGAAAAAAATATTATACCTCTTCATTTGCACACTGTTTCGGTTTTAAACATTTTAAGCACAAACAAAAACTCCATGTGGTCACAGAATGACAGAATTGAGCTAACTCAAGTTCGTTTCTTTGTCTTTACAATCACTGCACTATCATTGTTTATTTTGAGTCTACTCTTTGAAAGCAGGAATATGTGCTATCTCAGGGGATGAAGACACCAACAGTGCTGGAAGCAAGTCAAAGATCTGTAGCTTTAGGAAATTACTCTCCAAACAAATGCATGTAGCTGAATCCACATCTATATGGGAAGCAACTAGAACTGAGGTTCTCTGAATTAACTTCTAAGGAGAATACCATATTTGTTTAGAGGATAATACAATTGTGCTTACTTGAAGTTTAAATATAAAAAGTCATAACTGAAATTGTTATTTAGAACATATACAAGATATTTGGGGGGGAAGTAACATTGTTTATCACTAACATTGTTTAGAATTGCTGGAGCATGGTAATAATAAAAAGCAAACCCATTCTGAGTAGATTTTATTACTGTTTTGAATTCTCTACAGACACTATACTCCTTATTTCCTACACTTTGGAGATCTACTTACTCCCACCAGCAGCCTGCTATGCTACTGAGGGAAAGGGAAAAAACAAACACACAAACAATAAAATAACAATAAGGGACTGATGATTGATGCAGGTTTTTCAGTATAGGCTCCTATACCAGTCTGATTTGAAATAAAGTAAAAGAGGCAAAAATCTGTGCTATATTCTTTGCAACACTTCAGCACACTTCAGAAAATTTTGACAGCATAGTTATTACAATAAATACAATAAGCCATATCTACCTGCACCTTCAAGTTAAACAACCAGTTAATTGTAAATATCAATATTTAACTCAGTAAGAAATTATATAAAAAAGGAAATATGCTACCTTGTATTTCTTACAGAAATAAAATTTTCTCCTAGACTCATATTACTAGGAGGTTTAATTTTTTTAATAGAATGTCTATTTCTAATATTTTCCATTGGTGAAGTGATAGTATAGAAACCTTGAGAAAGCCTGTGCTTCAGTGTCTTGAATAACCTTAAAATGAGGACTAGTGAAATTCACCAAGGTTTATTCCTTGCCTTCAAAACACCTGGAAATTTTTTAAAAAGAAATGAAAGGATAAAAGCCGTCAAGGCAGAACCTATATGCTGCACCCAAATATAAAAATAAGAGTTGGTTATTTTTAGTGACTATGGAGATTTTGGAGGGGTGGGAATGAGCAGGATTGGGCTAGTCAGAGGTGAATGTTCCTTTGGCTTTGATGACTCACTGGTTTCCATCTTTCACATCCTGTAATACTTATTCTGTTCTTCATTATCACCCTGGGTGGCTGAAGTCCATAATATGAGTTACTCATGTAACAACTGCATGATGATTGTAGAGTCATTATACTTCCTTTACTCATTATTTCCAATTCTGCAATTGCATCATCCAAAGGCTCTTTGTCAGGTTGCAGCCTCCATTAGGGGAGTTGAGTACTTTATACAGTAGAATATGGAAAAATTATGAGACCTAAGCTGAATAGGTTGTATTGAAGAACGCTTCTGCCATTGCACTATCTTACAAGCCCTGATGAGTTCTATGAAATCACCATCTTGTCTTCCTGTGGCAAATTTAGTGGGATGCCTATTTAGATTCTTCCCTTTGTATATCAGAGAGACTTACCCCTCCAGTATCAGCTTGCTGAAAAAAAGATTATTTGCCTGTATGTCCAGAATGTTATAAATGATTTTAGATTAATTTTATTTGGTCTTAAGTATTTGTCATTTTCCAAAATTATTTCTAGGTTGTTTTCTCATCCTTCAATTTTTTTCTTTCTGTTCAGTGCATCTGCAGATGGCTCTCAATTTCCAATCATATATTTATATGCATCTGAAAATAAGCATCTCACTTGCAACTCCATTTTGATTGTTGCTCTTTTCTTTCTTCATTCCGTGATACCTTTGTATCACTAAGCCTGTTGTACCTACTTCTCCTGTAATACCAGACACTTCTAATTGTCCACCTTAGCCACAACTCTGACAGAATCTGTGGTTTAGTATCTGATAAATTTTTATAAATTATCTGTGTTATTAAAAAGTATATTTTAATAGTCATACTCAAAATATTTATTTCATCAAATATAAGATGCCGCTGATTGTACAAATCATTATTTTATGTTCTACTAAGAAAGAAAACTCATTTTCAATAAAAATGACATGCCATTGATTGTAAAATGCATCAGATGCATCAGATTTCCAAGATGTCAAATGTGATCCATGTTAGACTTACAACATGGATGGGCCTTAAGGGTATTATGCTAAGTGAAATAAATCAGGCAGAGAAAAACAAATACCATACGATTTCACTCATATATGGAATATTTAAAAAAACAACCAAGCAAACAAAGAAACAAAATAAACAAAGAAACCAAAACAAATGCGTAGATATAGAGAACAGAGTAGTGGTTGCTGGAAGGGAGGGTGGTAAGGGAGCAAAATGGGTAAAAGGGGTCAACTTTATGGTGATGGATGGAAACTAAACTTTTTGGTTGTGAGCATGGGGTGGGGCACACAATTCAAAATATAATGTTGTACACATGAAACTTATATAATGTTATAAACCACTGTTATAAACCTTAATAAAAAATCTTTCACTTGAAAAAAAGGTATATATTTGACATGCTTGTTCTTTTTGTTATTCAAATACCCTAAATTATTCCAGTTTTCCTTTTTAAAATTGGTACGTTTCATCAATATGTACAAATTGCTAAAAAATCAAGTTGACAGCCTTGTAACAAAAATGTATTCTCTTGCCATGTACCACTCTGCTTCTCAACCCACCTCCTCAGGAAGAACCACGTTGAGTCCTTTTAACTGGTCTATATTTCTAAGTGATATAATTACAATATTTTTAAATTTACCAATTTTAGATGTCATTAACTTTCTATTATGATAGTTGAGGATTTAGTTTTTACATGACTTCCACACTACCTCCTATCCCAATGTAATTTTTGTCATAATTTTTATCAGCAATAGTCAATGTTTCCATCATGAGTATGCAAATATTATTTATTACTGCACCAATTTGTTTACTATGATTAAGTTTCATTTCTAGTAGAATACTTCTTCTTTTTTGTGGGAGGGGGCAGTAATAATTACTTCATTTCACTTTTGGTTTCTTTCTTATTTCTAGCTATCATTTTCTAACCACTTTTTCCAACAGATCTTTCAAACAGTTATCAGGATTTTTTCAAAAGCCCACATATGTCAAATAATCTAGCAGTTCTATTTAAAAATTTTTCTTCTATACACCTCCCTCTTTTATCCCCCTGTTGCTTTGACTTGGTTTCTCTGTAGGTCTGGTGCAGTACTGCCATCTGAACAGCTCCCTTCACTACCCTCTTGAGTAGGGATCCCTGTTTCCTCTTTCTTGGTTTAATTCTTCATTTTTCTTAAGAACATCCTGGAGTAACTTAAGAAAGGATGAATAAAGGTTAATTTTTAAAAGAATTGTATTATGAAAATGTTCACATTAGCCTTCTACTTGCTTGATAGTTTACCTACATATAGAATTTTAGATTAAAATGTATTCGCCCTCAGAATGTGAAAGGCAATCCTTCACTATTCTAACATTCAATATTGCTCTATAAGTCTGATGCCATTTTGATGTTTGGCACTTGTATGTCACATGTTTATTTTCTTTGGAGTAATTTAAGTTCATCTGTTGTTAACCAGTATTCTGAAATTTAAGAGGAAATGACTTAAAGTGGATTGCTTTTTACCCTTGTTGGATCCTTTGTGAGCTCATTTGATTTACAGACTTATGACTTAGTTCCAGGAGATTTTCTTCTATTATTTCTTTGATTACTTCTTTACCTTTCTTTCCCCTAATCTCTCTGGAACTCTTATTATTTAGATGTTTCTGGATTAACCTTATTTTCTTATTTCTTATTTATTTTACTTATTTTTGTATCCTGGTTCTACTTTTTCCATAACTAAGCATGAAGAATTTTTGCTAATTTTATTTCCTAATCCCTCTATTGATATTTTCACATTTTAATTAGCAAAACTTTGATTTTTTTAGAGTCCTTTTTTATTCTCTAATTATGCTTTCTTCAGAGAAATCTAATCCTGCTTGATGGATGCAATAGCATCTCTTATTAGTCTCTAAGTAATATAATATATATTCAATGCTTCCTTATGTAGAGGTAGTCTAGCATAACTCCCCTGCTTCTTTAGATCAACTTTATTGAATTCTAATTAAAAAATTGCAAAATAGCAATTCAGCAGCTTTTAGTATGTGCACAGAGTTGTGCAGCCAACACCACTATCAAATTTCAGAACATTTCATCACCTAAAAAGGAACTCCATACTCATCAGCAAAAATTCCTGCCTCCAGGCCCTGAAAACCACTAATCTACCTTCTGTGTGTATGAAACTGCTTATTCTGGATATTTTAGTTGATGAACTCATACAGTATGTGACCTCTTATGACTGACTTGTTTCATTTAGCATAACGTTTTCAAGGTTCATTTCATTGTAGTAAGTGTCAGTACTTTATTCACTTTTATGACTTAATAGTATTCCATTGTATGAATATATGACATTTTGTTTAACCATTCACCAGTTGTTGGACGTTTGGGTTGTTTCCACTTTTTGGCTGTTATGGGTAATGCGGCTGTAAACACACATGTACATGCTTTTGGGTGGACATATATTTTCAAGTCTCTAGAATATATACCTAGGAGTAGAACTGCTGGATCATATGATAACTCTAAGTTTAACATGTTTAGAAACTGAAAAAAATGTTCTCCAAAGTGGCTCCACCATTTTATATTCCCACCAGCAATGTACACCATTTTTAAACTGGGTTGTTTGTAGTTTAATGGTTGAGTTGTAAGATTTCCTTGTATGTTCTGGATACTAGACTCTGATCAGATATATGGTTTTCAATATTTTCTCCCATTCTGTGGGTTGTCTTTTCATTTTCTTGGTAGTGTCCTTTGAAGTACAATTATTTTTAGTTTTGACAGTCCAGTTTTGTTTTTTTTTTTTGGTTACTTGTACTTTACATGTCATATCTAAGAAATCATTGTCTAATTCAAGATTACTAAGATATACATTCATATTTTTCTCTGAGCATTCTTCTAGGTGTTGTAGGTCTTAAATTTAAGTCTTCGATTCATTTTGAGTTAGCTTTTGTATATGGTGTGAAGTAGGGGTCCAAATTCATTCTTTTGCATGTGTATATGCAGTTTCTCAGCAAATTATTAAAATTATTCTTTCCCGCCATTGACTTGTCTTAGCATTCTTGTCTAAACTCAATTGACCATAAATAGATGATTTTATTTCTGGAATCCTATTTTGATTCCATTGATCTAGATGTCTATTCTCAGGCTAGTATGAGACAGTATTACTTCAGCTTTAAGTGAGTTTTGAAATTGGGAAATTTGAGTCCTCCAACTTTGTTCTTCCTTTTAAAGATTGTTTTGGCTATTCTGAGCCCTTGGCATTTCCATATGAATTTTAGAAACAGCTTGTTAATTTCTACAAAAGAGCCAAGTGGAACTTTGATGGAAATTGTACTAAATCTCTAGATCAATTTAGAGATGATTGCCATTTTATCAATATTAAGTTGTCAAATCCATAAACACGAGATATTTTTCGGTTTGCTTAAGTCTTCATTAATTTATTTTTACAATACTTTGTAGCTTTCGGTGTACAAGTTTTGAACTTTTATCAAATTTATTTCTAAGTATTTTGTTCTATTTGATGCTATTGTAAATGGAATTGTTTTCTCAATTTCATTTTCAGATTATTCATTACAAGTGTGTGGAATAAATAACAAAGTGACATCTTTGTTGCAAATATTAGTTTCTAAATTTCTTCTTAAGACAGATAACTAGAATGGTAATTACTAAGTCAATGGGTATGCATCTTCTACAGTAGCACTTGAAATTGGATGTATGCTAGCCAACATACACTACTATAAATTATAAGATATTTGCTAATGTTGTAATTGGCTAAAGAATGTTATCTCAGAGTTTCTTTTGAACTTTTAAAAAATTAGAAGTGAGATTAAGCTTCTTATATATTTATTTTAGTTTTTAGAAATTATGTTCTTTACTTATCTATAGTAATCTTATGCTCTCTAACTGTATATGTTAATTGGTTTTAACTTTTTTCATTTTTTCTAATGAAGTATAGTTGATTTACAATGTTGTGTTAGTTTCAGGTGTACAGCAAAGTGATTCAGTTATATATATATATATATTTATATTTATATAAAACTGAATATATACATACACACACACACTCACACATATTCTTTTTCAGATTCTTTTCCCATACAGGTTATTACAAAATATTGAGTGTAGTTCTCTGTGCTATACAGTAAGTCCTTGTTGATTATTTATTTTATATATGGTAGTGTATATATGTTGATCGCAAATTCCTAATTTATCCCTCCCCCCTTTCCCCTTTGGTAACCATAAGTTTGTTTTCTATATCTGTGGGTGTATTTCTATTTTGTATATAAGTTCATTTGTATCATTTTTTAGACTCACCATATAAATGATATCATATGATATTTGTCTTTCTCTGTCTGGCTTACTTCACTTAGTATGATAATCTCTAGGTCCATCCACATTGCTGCAAATGGCATTATTTCATTCGTTTTTATGGCTGAGTAAAATTCCATTGTATATGTACACCACACCTTCTTTATCCATTCATATGTCAATGGACATTTAGGTTGCAATCCCTATTAATTACCAATAGCATTTTTCACAGAACCAGAACAAAAAATTTTTAAATTTGTATGGAAACACAAAAGACTCCAAATAGCCAAAGCAATCTTAAGAAATACAGAGCTGGAGGAATCAGGCCCCCAGACTTCAGACTATACTACAAAGCTATGGTAGTCAAGGCAGTATGGTACTGGCACAAATGCAGACACATAGATCAGTGGAACAGGATAGAAAGCCCAGAAGTAAACCCACACACCTATGGTCAATTATCTTTGATGAGGAGGCAAGAATATAAAATGGAGAAAAGACAGTCTCTTCAATAAGTGGTGCTGGACAGCTGGACAGCTGGACAGCTGGACAGCTACATGTAAAGAATGAAATTAGAACATTTGCTAACACCATATACAAAAATAAACTCAAAATAGTTTTAATTTTGTAATAGCTTTCAAATTTATCTTCCTTCTACTCTTGCCACCTACTGGGCTATTCTCAGCTCAGCAATTAAAGATTCTATTAAAACGTAGCTCAGTGCCTGCACTCCTTAGCTTAAAACCCTCCACTGGTTTGTCCTTTCATTCAGAGCAAAGCCCTTACAATGGCCTATATGATCTGACCCCATTTCCTCTCTGATCTCATTCCTACAATTTATTGTTATGACTCTATTCCTCATGTGTTCCCTTCTAACTGTGCTGGTTTTCTTTCCATTCCTTCAAACCTCTCAAGCCTCCTGCACAACTCAAAGCCTCAGTTTCCTCCGACCAGAATGTTCCTCCCCAGATCTCATGATTGCCCTCTCACCTCCTTTAAGTCTTAGATCAAATGTCACCCTCTCAGTGAGATCTTCCTTGAAATCCCAATTTAAAATTATAAGCACCCTTAGTTTTTATTGAAATTGCATTAAACCTATAAAATAATTCTCAAAAACTGTAATTTTAAAAACAATATTCAGTTTTCCTATCTAGGAAAGAGGTATGCCTTTTCATTTATTCAAATCTCTAACATAATTTGTAAGGTTTTCTTCATAAATATCCTACTTATTTTTTAAGTTAATTCTTAGGTGTTTATTTCTTGTGGCAGTATTTGTTTTTGATAAGATTTTACTCTATTTTTTTCATGTTATTTGTGTTCTATGGGAAAATCATTTATTTTTATATATGTATTTTATCTTCCAACTAGTTTTGAATTCAATTAATTCTAATTTTTAAATGACTTTCTTATTTTCTTATATACATTTCAATGATATGAAAATAATACTTTGCTTCCTTTCTTCCACTACGATATTTTTATTTTATATTTTACTGTATTGTAAGAACTTCCAGAACAATATTGGAAATAATTCGAGGTGCAGTGGGGTTCCACCTCTTATTAGAAAGCAGAAAGACATGAACAAATTTTAGTCCTGCTAGAAACTGTCAGATAAACCTAATATACAGCCTCTTCTAGATAGAAAGAACATCAAAAGAACCCTTCCTAGGATCAAGGGATGGAGGATGCTTTTATACTTGGGACCAGCCGCTGAGGTTAGGGTTGAACAGGCAGAGAAGTGAAATTGCTATGAAAGGTCAGTCTTTGCTGGGATGAGGTGAAATCAGTCAAAATTTTGACAAAACTATGGGCTGGCATGCTGGCTTTAAATCTAGTGGAGCCCCACATGCAAATGTAATCCTCTCTGGTCAAAATTTTCACATATAATTTTGCTGAGAAAGCAGGGGCTGGGGAGCAGGATGGGAACACAAAAAAGATCGTGTGGTCTGACAGTGCAGTCTCATAGCATGGAAGTCTCCAGGTTTTAGTCTTCAATCTCATTGTTCCATGGTCTCAAATACCAGACATTAGAACAAACAGAATAATGGAATCAATTCTTCCTCTCCCACCAGTCTCTTACTCTTTATACCAAGAGAAGGAATTCCCTCAATTTTGGAGTTTCTCCTCAAATCTTAGTAGCTGATCACATTAATAAAGTCTTGTGGACCAGAACTTGACTGTGCTTGAGGCATGTTTTAAGATTAACTGGCTTGCTTTTATGAGGCAATTCATGAGGCTTAAGTTGGATCTCAAAGAATAAAGTAAATAAAGCATGATGTGCTCAGCAGTAAAATTAACCTATAGCCAGGGCTCAGAATGTAGGTTTTATTTTTAACATTTGTTTTAAATTAAATTTCCTAACAGACAATGTATTCACAAGTGTTTTAGATCTGGTTCCCTGGAAGGAGATCCTGAGATAGGCATTCTTGCTCACATGATTTAATAGGAAGTGCTTTCAGGAAAAGTATAGTGAGAGAAGTAGGGCAGAATGGTCTGGACTGGAATCAAGCTTCAGTCTGTGCCATGGAATCCCTGGAGCATAAATTACATTGAGTTCATCCCATCTTAAGGCAAGGAGGTGGCTTTCTGGTCTTTATGTCAGCTTTCCATCATAGATGGTCTTCATTCTATGATGATCAAGAATAGTACAGGTTCTACTACTTTAACAGTTTCCATTTTCTTTTCAATTTTTCATTTTACATTTAAACATGTGATCCAACTGGTAATTATTTTCATGTGGGGCATAGAGTTTCCCTAACATTTTCTCTAACATTGTTTATTGAATTACAAATCTTTTCAAAACTGATTTGTAATTCAAACTTTATCATATATTAAATTCTCATATATATATTTGAGTCTATTTCTGGAATTTTAAAATGTTGTCTTCTATGCATGAGCCAGTATTGTATTATTTTTTACTTATACAGTATTATAATATAATTTAATGCTTAGTAGAGTTGGCCCACCTTTATTACTATCTTTTTCTCACAGTTTCTCTGGCTATTCTTGCTTGTTTACTTTTCCACATGAAAAAACTTTTGAATAAGTCTGTCTTGCTAAAAACATCTCATTTTTAATTTTTATTAGGATTGTAATATGTTTATAAATTACCTTAGTAAGAGTTGGTAATGTTGTGACATTGAATTTTCCTATTCAGGATTATGTAATACTGTTCTCTTTGTCCACATATTATTTTCTTTTAAAGTTTTAAAGCAGTCTTTTAAAGTTTTCTTTATAGAGCTATTGCTCATTTCATATTGTAGCTCCAACCTATAGAATATGGCTCTTTTTTTGTATAAACAAAAGCCAATATGCAGCTAAAGCAGTTCTAAGAGAAAAATTCATAGTCATAAATTCCTACCTCAAGAAACAAGAAAAATGTCAAATAAACAACCTAACTTTATACTTCAAGCAACTAGAAAACAAACAAACGAAGCCCAAAGTTAGTAGAAAAAAAGGAAATAACAAAGATCAGTGCAGAAATAAATGAAATAGGACTTCCCTGGTGGTGCAGTGGTTAAGAATCCGCCTGCCAATGCAGGGGATAAGGGTTTGAGCCCTGGTCCGGGAAGATCCCACATGCCGTGGAGCAACTAAGCCCATGCACCACAACTACTGAGCCTGCACTCTACAGCCTGTGAGCCACAACTACTGAGCCTGCATGCCACAGCTACTGAAGCCCGCACACCTAGAGCCTGTGCTCCACAACAAGAGAAGCCACTGCAATAAGAAGCCCGCACACTGCAACAAGGAGTAGCCCCCGCTTGCCACAACTAGCGAAAAGCCTGTGCACAGCAACGAAGACCCAATGCAGCCCAAAATCAATCAGTCAATCAATAATTTTTTTAAAAAAGAACTAAATGATATAGAGACTAAAAAGACAATAGAAAAGATCAATGAAACTAACAGCTGGTTCTTTGGAAAAATAAACAAAATTGAAAAACCTTTAGCTAGATTCACCAAGAAAAAAGGGAGGACACAAATAAAATCAGAAATGAAAGAGGACACATTATAACTGATACCATAGAAATACAAAGAATCATAAGAGACTACTATGAACAATTATATGCCAACAAATATGACCACCTAAAAGATATGAATAAATTCCTAGAAACATAAACCTACCAAGACTGAATCACAAAGAACCTGAAAATCTGAAGACTGATTACTAGTGAGGAAATAGACTCAGTACTCAAAAAGCTCCCAACAAACAAAAATCCAGGACCAGATGGCTTCACTGGTGAATTCTACCAAACATTCAAAGAATTAATGCCAGTCCTTTACATACTCTTCCAAAAAATAGAAGAAGGAACACTTCCAAACTCATTTTACAAGGCCAACATTACCCTGATACCAAAACCAGACAAGGATGTCACAAGGAAAGAAAATTATATGCCAATATCCCTGATGAACATAGATGTAAAAATCCTCAACAAAATATTAGCAAACCAAATTCAACAATACATTATAAAGATCATACATATGATAAGTGGGATTTATTCCAGGGATGCAAGGGTGGTTTGACATCTGCAAAACCATCAATGTGATATACCACATTAACAAAATGAGGGATAAAAATCATGATCATCTCAATAGATGCAGAAAAAGCATTTGACAAAATTCAATATCTGTTTATGGTAAAAACTCTCAATAAAGTGACTACATAGGGAACATACCTCAACATAATAAAGGCCACATATGACAAGCCCAAATATCATAGTGAAAAGCTTAAAACTTTTTGTCTAAAATCAGGAACAAGGCAAGGATGCCCAATCTTGCCACTTTTATTCAAAATAGTATTGGAAGACTTAGCCAGAGCAATTAGGCAAGAAAAAAAGAAATAAAAGGCATCCAAATTGGAAGGGAAGGAGTAAAATTGTCACTATTTGCAGATGACAGATATAGAAAACTCTAAAGACTCCATCAAAAACCTGTTAGAACAAACAAATGAATTCAGTAAAGTTTCAGAGTACAAAATCAATATACAAAAATTGGTTACATTTCTATACACTGATAACAAACTATCAGAAATAGAAATTAACAAAACAGTCCCATTTACAATTGCATCAAAAAAAATGCATAGGAATAAATTTAACCAAAGAAGGAGGTGAAAGGCTTGTAAATTGAAAAACATAAGACAATGATGAAAGAAACTGAAGAAGACACAAAATAGTGGAATGATATTCCATGCTCATGGATTGGGTGAATTAATATTGTTAAAATGTCCATACTACCCAGAGCAATATACAGATTCAAAACAATCCCTGTCAAAATTCCAATGGCACTTTTCACAGAAATACAACAAACAATCCTAAAATTTGTACGTAACCACAAAAACCTCAAATAGACAAAGCAATTTTGAGAAAAAGAGCAAAACTGGAAGCATCACATTCCCTGATTTCAAAATATATTACAAAACTATAGTAATCAAAACAGTGTGGTACTGGCATAAACACAGATACATAGATCAATGGAAGAGAGTAGAGAGCCCAGAAATAAACCAACACTTGTATAGTCAATCAATTTATGACAAAGGAGCCAAGAATATACAATGGGAAAAGGATAGCCTCTTCAATACATGGTGTTGGGAAAACTGGACAGTCACACGCAAAATACTAAAAATGAACCACCATCTCACACCATACACAAAAATTAACTCAAAATGGATTAAAGACTTGAATGTAAACCATAAAACTCCTAGAAGAAAACACAGGTGGTGAGCAGCTTGGCATTGGTATTGGTAATTAATTTTGGGGGTTTGACACCAAAAGCAAAGGCAACAAAAGCAAAAACAAATGGGACTACATCAAAATAAAAATCTTCTGCATCACAAAGAAACCATCAACAAAATGAAAAGACAACCTACTGAATGTGAGAAAATATTTTCAGATCATATACCTGATAGGAGGTTAATATCCAAAAATGTATAAAATCTCATATAACTCAATAGCAAAGCTAAAAAACATTAGAAAATGGGCAGAGGACCTGAACAGACATTTTTTTCCAACAAAAATATACAGATGGCCAACAGGTACATGAAAAGATGAAAAGATATTCAAAATCACCCACCATCAGGGAAATTCAAATCGAAACTACAATAAGATATCACCTCACACCTGTTTGAATGGCTGTTATCCAAAAGACAAGAACTAACAAGTGTTGGCAAGGATGTGGAGAAAAGGGAAAACTTGTATACTGTTTGTAGGAATATAAATAGGTGCAGCCACTATGGAAAACAATATGGAGGTTTCTCAAAAAATTACAAACAGAACTACCATATGATCTAGCAATTTCACTTCTGGGTATTTATTGGAAGAAAATGAAAACACTAACTTGAGCATGTATATGCACCCCCCCCTCCATATTTATTGCAGCATTATTCTCAATAGCTAAGTTATGGAAACAATCTATCAACAGATGAATAGATAAAAGATATGGTGTATATATATATATATATATATATTTATAATGGAATATTATTCAGTCATAAAAAAAGAATGAAATCTTGCCACTTGTGACAACATGGATGGACCTTGAGGGACTAAGTCTAAGTGAGATAAGTCAGACAAAGAAAGACAAATACATTATGAGCTCACTTCTATGTAGAACCAAAAAACAGAGAACAACAACAAACCAAGCTTACAGATGCAGAGAACGGATAGGTGGTTACCAGAGGCAGGGCATGTGGGGTGGGCGAAATGGGTGAAGGGGTCCAAAGATACAAACTTCCAGTTATGAAATAAATAAGTCATGGGATGTAATGCACAGCATGGTGATTATAGTTAATAATACTGTGTTGCATATTTGAAAGTTGCTAAGAGATAAATCTTAACAGTTCTCATCACAAGAAAAAAAAACATTCTGTAACTGTATATGATGATGGATATTAACTAGACTTATTGTGGTGATCATTTTGCAATATATACAAATATTGAATCATTATGTTGTACCCTTGAAACTAATATAATGCTGATATCAACTATACCTCAAAAAACCCCTCTGTATGGTGATTACAGTTAACGATACTGTATACTTGAAAGTTGTAAGAGTAGATCGTAAATGTTCTCACCACATAAAAGCCAAAAACTTCATAATTATGTATCTATCAATCTCCCTGAAATCTCTTGTAATAGTACAGATAGTTCTATTATATTTCCCAAGATACAATCATATTATCTACAAACAGTGACACTCTACCATTTCCAATTTTTGTACTGATAATTCCTTCCCCTTTCATAAATACATCGACTAGTTTCTGCAGAGAAATATTATGTTGTTATCCTAGTGTCCATCCTTGCCTTGATCCAGACTTATATAGGCATGCTTTAGTGTTTTTCATCAAGCATGACATGCTCAGACATTTAATTAGCTCCCGATTCCAACTCTGCCCACAGAGTCAGGGGACCTTCTCGCTGGGCTTGCCCACGGCTGTTCTTCAGACGCACCGGCCTTAACTATCTTTCTTTGACTTATTTATCAGAAACAAGGCTTACTGGCCCCCTCAGAGTCCCCTTTTCTGAGGGCAAAGGATGCCTTTTTTCCTTCTGAAGATGCAATTGGTCACATTCCCGGGGAGTGCTGCTTCCTCACCCTTGTCTTCCACGATGCACGCAGAGAATTTCTGGATTCTCCTGCCGCTGTCACACGTGGCATGGGGTCGGGCATCTGGAGCAACTGCTGAAGGGGGGCAATAATGAAAGCTGACAGTGAGGAGGCAGCAGCAGTCTGTGTGTTGAATGTTGATTCCTGGGAAGCAGCAGATGGGGGGCCCTGCAGGTCCATTGCCCTCCACCCCGTCCCACAGAGGACTCAAGGCACGGCTTCTCCTTGCAGCCTCTCAGCACACAGCACACAGCCACAGAGCAGAGAATTCTGTGTGTTCGCTAGTGCACCTGCCATGTGACTTGCTAGTTTCTTTGTCGTCTTGTGAGGCAGTATTCAGCACTGTAATGTTTCAGTTTACAATGCTTCTCATACTTCCTTGCTGCACTTTCCTTTTTTCTCATCCTTGCAGTCCTGCAAGGACTTCCCAAATAAAAGATTAGCACTTTCCTCTTTGTCTCAGTCTTTGCTTTCTCAGGAACCCAGGATAAAACACTTCCCTTAATGCATATTTCCCCCTAAATCACACTTAAAGATGTAAAGGTTTGCCTATTATTGTCTCACGTTCTCTCTTTTACATAGGGAGACAAGATTTAGTAATTCTAGAAATCAAAAAAATTTTTTTTTCTTTCCAGGTCAATAAGTAGCAAAATAATCTCTTCTATAAGTCAGGGTTCTATCACAGAAGCAGAACCACTGGGAATAATGTAGAAGAAGGGATCATTATAGGGATTTGACTTTAAGAAATTGTGAGAACTGTTAAAAGTAGCCTTAGTGTGGCCGTTTCTTGTGTCTGGTCTTGGGCCAGAGGACACATGACAGGCTACTGGAAGAGAAGAGGAAGTGAGGTGAGGGAGAGCAGCAACAACTGGAAACCAGGAGGAACAAGCTGAAACCTGCATCCATCACCAGCAGAACTCCCTCTGGACTCTCTCCATCTCAAAGCCTTCAACCCCACTTCCATGGATAACATGCTGGGGAAGCTATAGTTTTGCTGAGGAGCCACATTTGTAACTGGCCCAGAACTTTGAGAAACTGAAAGAATGATTTGGCTGTAGCTGGAGGAACTGTGAGCTGTGCTGCTGCCATGCTGATAAAGTGAGGCACTAGATCAGTGAAATTTAGGTGGGCTCCAAACAAGGCCTGAAGTGCAGTGACCTTCAGACAGTAAAACATGGCTATTCCTTACATTCTGCCTTCTAGCTCTCATGCAGGTGTCTGTTATGACTGCTCTAGCTGAGACTATTCAGGGAATTGAATACTGACAAATGCAGTTTAGCTGAGCCAAGTTTACACATTACAACGCCAACTAACGTGATAAAGCAACCATCTCATGCATAAATGAAACATGCTAACCCTCACCCCGCAAAGGATACCATGTTCAACTATATCTTTGGTTAATGTTTGTTCTTTATCTAGCTGAATCCCACACTCACTTTGATATCCTTTAACTTAAATATGGAGGTGAGAAACGGAATATTTCCTGCCATATCATTAAACAAAGGATGTCACAGTCATCTCCAATTGCAGCCACTGCCAATGGTGAGCTGGTGAGCCCCGAGGGAACTCAGGAGGAAAAGAATACCTGCCATGGAGCAGCCATCAGACTGCAGCCACTCCCTATGGTGAGCTCTGAGGAGACTCAGGATAAGAAAGCACAGGATGGTGGCCCCAGGTAGCTGAGGTACATATCAAAGGAAGGATTTCAGTAAGTCCAGACTTTTGTATCTTCCCGTACATAGAAAAGGGCTAAATTCTTTAACTTGGGACATCTGGTTTCCTTTAATCAACAGTAACCTTTTGATGTTCCAACTACCTGCCCTTTGTTACAAGACTCCCCCCTTGCCTCCTTGGAGCAGTTCTCTCAGGGTTACTTGAGATGCTGCCTCCCAGGCTTGAAGTCCTAAAACTTCCCGCCGAATAAAACGTAGCTCCCGGGGCTTCCCTGGTGGCGCAGTGGCTGAGAGTCCGCCTGCCGAAGCAGGGGACACGGGTTCGTGCCCCGCTCCTGGAAGATCCCACATGCCGCAGAGTGGCTGGGTGCGTGAGCCGTGGCCGCTGAGCCTGCACGTCCGGAGCCTGTGCTCCGCAACAGGAGAGGCCACAACAGTGAGAGGCCCGCATACCGCAAAAAAAACCAAAAAACATAACTCTCAACTTTTAGGTTGCATGTTTTGTTTTGTTTTGTTCAGTCGACAGAGCTATAAAATTAACTACCATTAACGTATCTTATGACAGATGATAGGAGGGTCATCTCCTTGGTCAGAGATGAGGCTATGAAAAATTCTATGATGGTGGATGAGGCATCCTTTTCAGTCCACAGATGGTAGTTCTGGCGAAAGTATTGCAGACAGAGAAGGCAAATGTACTGTTACAGTGTCTATTTCAGTAAGAACCAAGCACTACTCCTTTCACAATGGAAGCAATCCAATTTAATCAACCTGCTACCAAATAGCTGGCTGGGTTTTTTTGGGTTTTCCCAGAATGAAGCCGTATCAGGGGCTCAGTGTTGGTCTGTGCTTTTGGAAGACTGGGTACTCAGCAGTTGGCTGTAGCCAGATCGGTCTTAGTGAGTAGAAATCACACTGCTTCACCCCTATATAATCTCTCTCTCTACCAGCTGCCATGGCCACTTTCTTCATGAGCCCATTGAGCAATTAAGTGGCTGGAAATTGATGTTGACTGATGTCCTCAGATTGGGTAATCTTCCGCTTGATTGTGAAAATATTCCTCTGATGAGGTCATAATTTGGTGAGCATGGGATACAAATATCTTCACACTATGTGCCCATTCAGAGAGATTTTTCCAAACGTTTTCCTACTGTCTCTAACTATCTAAACTGTTAGTTACAGCTCACGTACTGGCACAGATCTGTATATCTGGCTATCCTCTTTTCTAGGCAAAATGAACCCCTAGGTACACAGCTTCACGTGGGCCTCCTGAAAGGACTTCCCTTCATCAGTGTCTGTCAGAGTAACCCTGGGGTGATGTTATAATGCTGCAGCTGTGCACTTCTAGGGGATGCCTGCATGTCATGTGCAGAACCATATGCATACCAAGGATGAGCTTTTTTTTTTTTTTTTTTTTTTTTTTTGCGGTACGCGGGCCTCTCACTGTTGTGGCCTCTCCCGTTGCGGAGCACAGGCTCCGGACGCGCAGGCTCAGCGGCCATGGCTCACGGGCCCAGCCACTCCGCTGCATATGCGATCCTCCAGGACCGGGGCACGAACCCGTGTTCCCTGCACCGGCAGGCGGACTCCCAACCACTGCGCCACCAGGGAAGCCCGCAAGGATGAGCTTTTTCTTCCTCTATTTGAACATCTTTTTACATATTTATTAGCAATTTAGGTTTTCTCTTCTTTAATTGGCTGTGCATATTCACTGTCCACTTTTCTATTGGCCATCTCTGAATAGTGATCCACATGTGCATCTTGATCTTCCTTTTTCTTGCTAATGTTTTTTTTAATGTTGATACTGTTTGTCAGAGTGTTTATGAATGAAAGATTAGTATACATTTTCTTTGCATTTAAGGAAGTTTTCTTCTCCAATGTCATTAAGTTTTTGGGGGGTGGGTAGGTGGGTGGAAGAGGTTTAGTGGGTTGCTCTGTATTGACAGGCATGATTTCCTGAGAATGTGTGTGGAGCAGGCAGGCTAGTGGTCTTCCTAACTGCAGAAGTAAATGGGACTTTATTGTGTATGTGAGTAGCTTTAGAATATTCGACATCCAAGCAGATCTGATTTTCTTTTTTTCTTCAGAGTCATTGGAGGTCTTAGCTATTTTTTTTTATTCTTGCTGTCCCCAACACCAGTTGTGTGTCTCTCCCCATAAATATCACCCATTGTCTTGAGAGAACATCTCTTAGGTTTTATCCTCTGCCTAAGCTCTACCCTTGCTGCCAATTGTGATCATACCATGCACACATGGAAGGTGGAAAGGGGAAAGGGGGCTCTACTGACTCAGCTGTGCTGAAACGAGCTCTTTAACTAATTATGCTGTGATTGCGCCTGCTGTGTGCACTTGTTGACTTTGAGCAGGGAGTTTTCTGTCACTCTCATTGGAACAACCCACCTTAATTCTGGAAAATCACCCCATATCTGAAGCTTGATATAATATTTTATAAGGATGAAGAGAGTTTTATTTGAACAAAGATAGTATTAAAGCAAAATCCAGAGAAAAATTACTCTGAACCAATTATATTTCTACATGGTTAGAGAAGATATATTTTATATAAATATAATACCAGCTTTGCCACTTACTTTTGGTATAATTTTGGGCAAATTATGTAACCTTTATGTGCCTCAGGTTTGCTTTTTATAATGTTCACAATGTTGTGAAATTTAATTAGTTGATATATGTAAAAAGTAATTAGAATCACGCCTAGCAGAAATGTGCTCTAAATTATCTTCTATTATTCTTCATATCTCACAATTTTAGGCTATACAAATATCTTTGGATTTGTCACTGTTTATACAGATGCAACATCGATATTTTAAAAAAATGTCTTTTTTTATTTTGAAACAACCTCAAACTTATGGAAAAGTTTCAAATGCAATAAAAAATAACTTCTCCCCTGAATCATTTGAGAATTATTTGCCACCTTGGGACTCCAAATACTTTAGTGTACATTTTCTGCAAACAAATCCATTCTCCAATATAACCACAGTACTACCATCAATATTAAGACATTAACACTGATACTGATAATCCTCAGACTCCAATCAAGTTTCACATGTTGCATTTAGCTGTCTTGCCTCCTTCGGTCTGGACTATTTCCTCAGTCTTTCCTCGGCTTTCATGACCTTAACACTTTCAGAGATTACAGAAGCATTGTAGAATGTCACTAGAAGAATATCACTCGGTTTGGTTTTGTCTGACATTTCCTCATGATTTGATTCAGTTTATACATCTTTGGCAAAGTATCACAAAAGTGATGCTGCGCTCTCATCATTGCTTCCTATAAGGTGGTGCAGAAATTTTGATTTATCTTGTTACTACTGATGTTCCTTTTCATCCCTTAAGATGCTATTTGCTGGGATCACCATTTTCAAGTTACTTTTTAAAACTCGGTAATTAATAAGTACTTGGGGGAGGTGCCTTGTGAAGCTGGATATACTTTTTTTTCACAAAAGCTTTCAATTTATTCATTTATTAGAATGGACTATGGTTTCCTATTATATTCAGTAAGCTATAATCCATTAGTGTCATATTTATTTGGTACTATATTGTCCAAGGTTTGGCATTTGGAGCTCCTTAAAGCTGACTCCTGTGTCTTTTTTGACATGACCCCTTTACTCTTTGAATACTTCATTGCTTCCCAGCACAACAGAATGTTTCAGACACATCTGTACTTTCCTGTCCCAGCCCTGGAAACAGACATTTCTCTTAGGAGCCTGGGTTCCCTTAAATGGATAATGATGTTCAAAACCAAGATCTGATGCTACCTATGCTCATTGCTTTGGGGGGTTTTCAAGGCTTCTAAGTGGAGAGAGCTAAGGAATATGTGTATATATAATGCACATACACACATGTATATCTATATTTATACATCTATCTCTATATTTATTTCTATCTCTATTTTTATATTTGAAAGCCAGTAGTTCAATGATATCTGATTTCAGATCAACATATAATTCAATATAATTTTAACCCTTTTCATATTTGTGATTCCTTTTTCTGACAGTAAGATATTTGGTTATTTGTATTTATTTCATCATTCCCCTTGTAAGTAACCTGTGTCCCATGCACATGCCCACCTCATCCCACTGGCTCTGACATCCTGCTTGGATGCCCTCCTTAACCAACTCTTGTTTCAATCCCCTGAGCTGCTTTGCACTACTATACAGAAGCCCTCCTCACCTCACCTAGGCCCTGAAACTCACTCTGGGCCAATTTCCCACCCCATGCAGATCCCCACTTCATCTCATTTGGGCTTTGATTCTTCTCCACATTGGGCCTCTGCTTCCCATACCCAACAAATGTAGACCACCTAATGGCTCTAATACTCAACTGTCCTGGGAGGGAAAGGATAAGAGAAGGGGAGGCTCTGAGAGGGCTTCGGCCAAAAGAAACAGATGTGGGATCTGCAGTGTACAGAATGATTATGCATGAAATCACTCATTCCTTATAGCTTTTGGTCGCATATCCACCTCTATATGGTCATTGGCACCCTGGTCCTTACTGTGCGGGGCCTGTAACTGGTTGGAAACATCCATGAACCTGCATAGTCTGGGCTCTAGTTTTATTTCTCTCTTCTTTCTGATACCCCAGGATTTCCTGGGTTTTCATTTTGAACTTTACTATGCACTTAAAATTTCTGGTTTATGGTTATGTGTCCAGTCTACCTATGAGTTTGTAATGAGAAAAATTTTATTTCTATCAGTTTAGCCCACCATGTTGCCAGACATCTTTTTGATACAACTTTTTTCTTTTTTGGATACAACTTTTAAACATTTTTTTCTGTCAGATTTATATGATTATTTTCTTAAAAATATCCATCAAAGGACAGAAATAGAAGATGACAGATGTCTCTCTTTAGTATTTATCAAAAATGTTTCCAGCAGTTAGTATGTTTAGCACAGTTATCATAAAAGTAATTTAGCTTGAAGCGTTATCTCTTAAATGGAGTGACCTTGGCCTTCCCTGGTGGCGCAGTGGCTGGGAGTCTGCCTGCCGATGCGGGGGGCACGTGTTCGTGCCCCGGTCCGGGAAGATCCCACATGCCGCGGAGCGGCTAGGCCCATGGGCCATGGCCACTGGCCCTGTGCATCCGGAGCCTGTGCTCCGAGGCGGGAGGGCCCGCGGTGGTGAGAGGCCCGCGTACCACACACACACAAAAATAAGAATTAAAAAAAAATTGGAGCGACCATGTGTACTATATTAACCACACACTTCTTATTACAGTTTATGAATCAGTATGGAATAATATTGTGAAATATTAAAATAACAGGAGGGTTCCCACCTCCACGTCCAGGCTCTTATCCAAGCAAAGTCACCATGGGCAAAAGGAACCAGAGAGCAGACAGAAGCATTGCATTCTTGTCATTTACCTTTCAATAGCTGTGGTGTAACTTTAGGGGAGAAAGAGATGCAGTTATATTCTGTGATAGCTGCTTACACCTCTCCTGACAGAATGGAGATAAGTCACTGTATGACTGAATTTTTGAAAGGTGATGGCTACTGAAAGTGGTTATTGAGTCAGAAATGAGAGTCCATTCTCTGCCTGAGCAAGGCCACCCAGCATCAGGTAAGTCACGTGGTAGCCAAGTCAGACCCTGCAGACCCTCCAGGCTCCATTCACGTGAATGTTGTATCCTGTCTGTGCTAAGAAGGTCTGCAAAGATCCTTCCTGATGCTGTGTCATGAGGACTCATCAATTCCTCTTTTAATGGTCCAAGACCATTTAAGGACTAGCCTTCAGATTCTTCTCAGATCAGAGGAGTGGAGGCCATCTCCCAGGGACATTTGTTTAGGTTGCATACCATACCACACAATGAGCCATGCCTAAGGGTGCACTGGATACCTGGTACATGTCTTTACTAGTTAGAAAATGTTTGTACTTGTCTTATGACTTGGTTGTCTCCACCTATAAGCTATTTGTATATTAGTTATGACAATCGTACAGCAGATGGCAGTGGAGTGTATTATTCTAACAAATTCAGCATATTACGATCATTTTATGACAAATGAAAATAAAGTACCTTGTTCTAATAGGATTGATATTTGTATTTTTTCCTGGAGGAACACACAGTAATTAAAAGAACTTTTTGATATAACAACACTTCAATAAGGAGTTTCTGCTCCTTTTCCCAATGATATTCTGATTGGTATCTTAAAACAAAAATCGAAGAAACATTTTTCATATAAGTGTACTGGCTAATTTGACATTTTGTATTTCCGTTTATATTATCTGCCATTTGTTGACTAAATTCCCATTTAAAATTCATAAGTACCTCCATTATGGCATGGATCACTATGTAATCTATATACATTCACCATTAATAATCCACAAAGTAGATATTAAATAGCTATAAATCAAGGATTGTAAAATGCTTAGCTAGTTATACTATAGAAATTGTTTATTTTTAATATGGGAATTTCATCAGTATAAAAAATTGACTTGGGGGCTTCCCTGGTGGTGCAGTGGTTGAGAGTCCGCCTGCCGATGCAGGGGACACGGGTTCGTGCCCCGGTCCGGGAGTATCCCACATGCCGCAGAGCGGCTGGGCCTGTGAGCCATGGCCACTGAGCCTGCGCGACCGGAGCCTGTGCTCTGCAACGGGAGAGGCCACAACAGTGAGAGGCCCGTGTACCACGCAAAAAAAAAAAAAAAAAAAAAATTGACTTGGTTAAAATTTAGCAGCTTAATTAGGTCCCATTCATTTATTTTTATTTTTATTTCTATTACTCTGAGAGATGGATCTAAAAAGATACTGCTGCAATGTATGTCAAAGAATGCTGCCTATGTTTTCCTCTAGGGGTTTTATAGTATCCAGTCTTATATTTAGGTCTTTAACAAAAACTTTTGCACAGCAAAGGAAACCATAAACAAAATGAAAAGACAACCTACAGAATGAGAGAAAATATTTGCAAACGGTGTGACTGACAAGGGATTAATTTCCAAAATACACAAACAGCTCATACAACTCAATAACAAAAAAACAAAAAACCCAATCAAAAAATGGGCAGAAGACCTAAATAGACATTTCTCCAAAGACATACAGACTGCCAACAGACACATGAAAAAATGCTCAACATCGCTAATTATTAGAGAAATGCAAATTAAAACTTCAGTGAGATATCACCTCCCTCTGGCCAGAATGGTCATCATCAAAAAGTCTACAAATAATAAATGCTGGAGAGGGTGTGGAAAAAAAGAGCACTTCTACACTGTTGATGGGAATGTAAATTGGTACAGCCACTATGGAGAAGAGTATGGAGGTTCCTTAAAAAACTAAAAGTAGGGACTTCCCTGGTGGCTCAGTGGTTTAGAATCCACCTGCCAATGCAGGGGACAAGGATTCGATCCCTGGTCCAGAAAGATCCCACAAGCCGCAGAGCAACTAAGCCCATGCACCACAACTACTGAGCCTGAGCTCTAGAGCCCACGTGCCACAACTACTGAGTTCATGCCCCTAGAGCCTGCGCTCCACAGCAAGAGAAGCCACCGCAATGAGAAGCCCATGCACTGCAACGAAGAGTAGCCCCCACTCACCACAACTAGAGAAAGCCCACACACAGCAACAAAGACCCAACGCAGCCAAAAATAAATAAATAAATTTATAAAAAAAGAAAAAAAAAAACTAAAAATAGAGTTACCGTATGATCCTGCAATCCCACTCCTAGGCATATATCCAGAGAAAACTATAATTCAAAAAAATACATGCACCCCAATGTTCACTGCAGCACTATTTACAATAGCCAAGACATGGAAGCAACCTAAATATCCATCGACAGATGAATAAAGAAGATGTGATATATCTATATCTACATTTATATCCATATCCACATAATAGAATATTACTCAGCCATAAAAAAGACTGAAATAATGCCATTTGCAGCAACATGGATGGACCTAGAGATTATCATACTAAGTGAAGAAAGCCAGACAGAAAGACAAATATCGTATGATATCACTTATACGTGGAATCTTAAAAAAAAAAGAGAGAGAGAGAGAGAGATACAAATGAACTTATTTACAACCTAGAAAAAGAATCACAGACATAGAAAACAAACTTATGGTTACCAAAGGGGAAGGGGGGGGAAGGAATAAATTAGGAGGTTGGGATTAACATATACACACTACTATATATAAAATAGATAACCAACAAGGACCTACTATATAGCACAAGAAACTATATCCAATATTTTATAATAACCTATAATGGAAAAGAATCTGAAGAAAGAACTTATATATATTCTATATATATATAGTATAGAACATATATATTCTATATATAGTATATATATGTATAGTAAATATATATATATAACTGAATCACTGTGCTGTACA